>NW_027271291.1:40000-764052 GCF_040938485.1 Diadema antillarum | reverse complement strand
CATATTCAATATGTCCCTCCGCAAGCCTTCTCTGTTCTCTTCCCCAAAAAAGGAGAAATCCTTAATGGAGGCATTTTTTTTTTTTTTTTTTTTTTTTTTTTTTTACAAAAGGGAGAAGGAGATGATCAAATTGATTGCTTGAAAATGTCATCTACTAATTCGCTGGCTACATTTGGTTCAATGAACCGCAAGTCCTGAACCTTTGAAGAAGGAGTTGTTTATTAGATTACAATTTTCAGTGATTTTGATTTTAAAAGAACATTGAAAAGATATGAAAGAAGAAAACTCATCGTGCTCACAAAGGCGTTAGCCGAAGAAGACAATCAGATTAAATAATAACGTTTAGAATTATAATCGATAAAATCAAAGGTATCACAGAGACTAAACAGGTATGGAAATAAATTTCCGAGTGATGAGAACATCAACTTTAACACTCGGAGTAGACTATATGTCAAGACGGAAAGAGGGCGCGATGTCTCTGACGTCACACCTTCGCATCGGACAGTTTGGTATCAACTCAGACTACAGTATACTTGCTTCACTCCAATTCTGAAAATTTAGTTTTGTTTTGTTTTATTTTGTTTGTTTCCATTCTGAATCTCCCCTCATGGACCTTCATTTAAGACACGTTTGCCCCCCCCCCCCCAAAAAAAAAAAAAAAAAAAAAAAAAACTCGTTTTCATTATAAAAAGCTACCCGGTTTTTAATAAGTTTGACACTGTCTACGAATTTCCTTCCGATTTTCTGTACGTATCTTTTCAGCTGCAAATTAATGATAGGGCCAGGAAAAATCCATAATATTATAGTGAGACATTTTGCAATCTAAGCGACGCAGCATTGCGTGACCGAATCTGAATTGTTGGAGGATTTTAAGCATGTCTTGGTTAGCCCCATTTTGGTTCTTCATTTTGATTGTTATTTGGTTACTTCTCAGCTAAAGAAAGTGGAATTAAGTTTTTATAATGTTATCGCGATGATTCCTCGTCATAGTAGATCAACACCTCCCTGGGGCCCGTTGTATAAAACTTACCATTGAATTTCAATGGTAACTACCGTCAAAATTAGGCGTCACAGCCAATCAGCATCAAGGATTATAAAATTTATCGCTAATTTGAAGACTTACCGCTAGAAAGGAGCGGTAAGTCCAGCGGTAAGGGTTTTATGCAACAGGGCCCTGATCTATGGCACTCTGTCAGCCAAACGGGTTAAGAGAAAGCAAACACTATTATTTATGCCACAATGGTAGATAGCCAGCTTAACAACGACAGCATCCAAACTTCCTTGCACCATAGACTCGATAGAGGGGGGGGGGGGGGGGGGGGGGGGTGGGGCATGCAGAAAGAGAGAGAAAGCATTTTGATATGCCTAAATGCTTTTATATTGATACGTCGCATGGGTGCACTTCATAATATTCATGGAAATGATAGTTTGAGCGTTTCAAAATACGACGTTTATTCGCGTCTGAGTGCTCTCATATCAGTATGGGTTTTTGTGGGTTTTTTTTAGATAGGCGGGGCTAATTGGCGGCTCCGTTTAATAGCGCGAACTACCGAATGAATGCACTGCAAAGCATTTAAAGAAGAATTGTCAACACTGTGATTACAAGTCGCCTACAAATTTGGCTATTGAACTCATTGTTCCTATCTTAGTTTTATTCATATAATTATTGATAAAGATACTAGAATTACCTCTACGTCTGCAATGTCTTTAAGATATCACAGATTGAGCATTTATTCATCATCAATGGCATATCATACTTCGACATTGTTATATATCTGATCACCTTCCTCTTTTTACCACAGAAAATCGAAATAGTATAATAGGAAAGAAACTGAATATCACATAGAATATTTGAAAGTAGATTTAACTCTAGAACAATGGTTTGAAAGTACCTTTTAAGTAAATAATGTGAATGAGGCATGATATATATATATATATATATATATATTATATTATATGTGTGTATGTGTGTGTGTTTGTGTGTGTGTGTGTGTGTGTGGATATCGCCCAATGATAACCATGTAAATATAAAAAAGTGTAGAAATAAATTAACGATAAAAAAGTAAAAAAAGACAAATAACCATCAATGATGTTATTTTGTGTTGAAATGTTGAAAAATGCAGAAATCAAATCAGATCAAACCAAACCAAAGAAGTGTGAGTGATGAAAACTCTAGTAATTGCATGCCTCAATCGGATATAATATAATGTTGATCATTAAAGAGTAAGTGCCAACCAACTGATGAGGCATACACGCGTTTCTTATGAGGCATACTGCGGATATTAATACGATGTTTATGTATTTGTTATTTCTATTCACAAAGCAGTCCAGGTTTGCATAATCTTTCTGGAGCTGTACAAAAATGCATCATAAGAGAGAATTAAAAAATGAAGAAGTCAAAACTCTTTCTGAGAAATACAAAGTGTGTATACTGTGGAATAAATTTCAGAAGAAATATTCAGTGAAATCTGTTTCAGTTTAGACGTTGAAGCGGAGTGAAAACAAAATTCTATTCCAGGAGCATGAAAAAAAAACTGAGGCGAAACAAAACACATCCTGCTCTAATCCATTTTCGAATATCTCGTGGTGACGAACACGACAAAGGTTCGATGAACTGTTAACGCCGAGGGTGATAGACATACTTAACCATGCAGGCGTGACGTAAACCGGGGACGTAACTCGTTTGTACCCTGCCACAGATCTCATGCAACTGCATCTATGCAAATCATTTTAGAAATTTGAGGCTATCCAAATTGCTTTTAGGATTTGTTGAAGAGGTTTTCACCGAGAAAGACCAGAAAAACATCTCTAGCGAAAGTTAAGGTTCGTTCGGCGAGGAAGTGTGTATTATTATGAAGTTCTGTCGCTAGAATGATTTATGCAATATGATAGCTTCTTAGAAAACGTTTACATTTTCCAGAAGCGTCCAAGATTCGGCTGTTGCGATTTTATTTTTCGCTAAGTTATTGCTATTTCTATATACAGCATACTGATTGTTGCATGGTCCTAATTGCTGTGTATCTAATAATCACTGCAACGCAAAACGTTGAAGATAATCATAGATATGTCAATGGCAATAGCAGATATGACAGCAATAATGGACAAAACGATACACTTGCTCATTTTCCCATGAGACTAATAATGATAGTACTGATGATAACAACAATCATGACAATTAACAATATTTCATATATCAATTTAGGAAACGCAGTATCTAGGCACATACAAGTGTTTATTCTTCTGCCCTGCAATAGCCCCTGATAAGCTAAAACACATGGTGAGCATAATAACATTTGGTTATTCGCTCTGAATCTTTTCCCTAACAATATGTCAATGTACATCTTTGGCTCACTATGAGCCCTCAATTTTCACCCATCACCTAAGATTACAAAATTCCTCATATTACGAATACGGCAGAGCTACCCAGTCGCGAATTGTTCACACTAGAAAATATCATTAGACGTGGTAGGAGGACAAATAAAGTCACATAATTGGCCCAGAATTTTGACAGACATCCCAGGCAACTGTTCATCCATCGCAATGCATTTGAAATATTCGGCATGTTCGGCACCCGGTTGATCTTCTGCAAAAAAACTTAATATACAATCAAACGCAAGAAACACAGGCCTGTGTTCTTTGCCGGAGGTGCAAAAGCATCCCGCTGGGTTTCAACTCGTGCACTTTGCGTCCAGAATATTTTGATGAAAATAGGATGTCATAACAAGCCCCACAGCATCCCTTTATCCTTCTCGGTAAGTCGGTTCCCCCAGTTCGCTCGTTTTATCTAAGAATACACCGCAGCCTATGTCTATATTTTTAGCAAACATCGAAAGAGACATAGATCAAAGATTGGGAGTAACTTAAATCCATTTCATGCACCCGCTGACCGTTGATGGCCTAAATCAAACATACCTCGCTGTCCCACAAAAAACGCGAAATACCGACCGAGTGTCAACACGGGAGCCATCGTTTCGATGGAGCTACTGTACGAACTACGGCTCGAGTGTCCTCGCTAGTACCGCTATCCCTCCTGCAATCGATATCGTTTGAGGCATCGATCAAGGTCGTCTAAGCCCGTGCCTTTTTAATGTCTAATGACTGACAAATGGTATCAAAAAGACTGTTTTGTTCTCAAACAACTTCCTTTACAAGACAGAGTCTTCCAGAACTCCTCCTCCCGATCAACTCCACATCCAAACTTCATCTCCCTCATCCTATTTGCTCTTAATAAGATTGCTTATACAACATATTTTTTTTTTTGGAAGAAAGTTTTTTAGATTGAATGAAGGCCGAGTTATTCTCTGCTGAATTATCCATGATGTGATTACAAGTCATATCTGACCAAGATCGATACAAAGAACATTTTTGTTGTTGTTTTCTTCATTTCTTCGTATTTTCTCTGCGGTTAGTCTTTGAAATATTGCAGGAAATGTTGACGCCCGTAAAACAAAGTAAAATCAGAAAGAACGAAATAAAAGAAAAAGCAAATACGAAACACACAAACGTAAAAAACAAAAAGAATGAGAGGAAGCAATGTTCAAGAAAGCGATATTCGTGGTTCAACATTCTCGTAGACACTGAACTGTATCCATATCTCCTTTTGTCAAGTTGTCGGTTGTTCCAATCATTTCCATTGAGACTTTCTTCCTCTGATAGAATGTCAGTCACATCTCATACGAGAGGAGAAAAAGTGATTGCACGTCTGTTGAACTGTTCTCGCCTCCTGTCCTGAGAGAAATCTAGATGGGTTTCACACTTGCAAAAGAACTTGTTTGTAATTAAAGGTGTAAAATGCATTTCTTAAATGGTAGTGTTGCGACACGGATTGTCGCCCCTACACGGATTGTCGCCCCCGTCACGGATTGTCGTCTGGCGACAATCCGTGACGAGGGCTGGCGGCACGGATTGTCACCCGCCCTCGAAGCACATTTTGCTGGATAATATCGTTCTGGACATAGTCATTAAAATACTAACACATAACTTACGTGGCTACATCCATGCAAACATGCCATGTAAAAAGTCATGGTGAGGTTTCAAGGAAGTGTTTATGTGCGCGTGCACATGATAATTTAGTGTCCGTTTGTGTGTGTGTGTGTGTGTGTGTGTGTGTGTGTGTGTGTGTGTGTGTATATGATGGAATAATGTGTTTATTATGTCAGCTTTTTGCGTATGTGTTTTTTAGCTGCGCGTGGGGAGGGTACCTAGTAAGCTGTTGCTGGCATAAACGTTGATATTGATTGGTATCAGCAGCTTTGACTTTGATGAGTTTGTTTGGCGGATTTGAATTATTCGGAGTGGAGCTTGCGTGCGGGCGGATGTTGCTTTTCTGCATACGGTCCATTATGTCTTACAACATTGGGTAGTCGTTTCATCAGGATGGAATGTGGTATCGGTTCGGGTGTGCGTGTGTATGTGGGGGAGAGGGTTACATTTCGTTATTGCAAAAGTTCGTTATTCTGAAGGCTCCTTTATAGTCCGAAGGTTCTTTATTCCGAAGGTTCGTTATTTCGAATTTCATTTTTGGATCAACGAACCTCTAGGTATAGGGAATTGTGTGTTTCGGATAAATGAAGCCTCGGAAAAAACGAAACTTCGGAATAACGAACCTTCATGTGCGTGTGTGTGTGTGTGTGTGTGTGTGTGTGTGTGTGTATGTATGTATGTGGGTTGGTGAATGTGGGTGTGTGATGATTTAGGTTTTGGTTAATCAGGGGTTGGTGGGTTGCGGATTGGATTTGAAGAAGGATAGTTATAAATGGTATGACAGATGTTGGTAGGATTTGATATTTAGGATAGATGTAGGCCCTAGATTTGTTTCGGTTGGGGAGGGGAGGGGGTGGTCGGGTTTTTTTATGACTGATTTCATTCTAGATTTATGTAATGTATTTGTGTTTTTTATATATATGCCCTTGTAAGTAAGAAGGTGTTACATGATCCAAAACCAATATATTCAAGGAATATGGGTTTTGGTAGGGGCCCTACATGTCAAAACTTTCTCGTGAAGAAATTTATTAGTAGGGTTGGTCTGTAATCGAGTTATCTATGAAGTGAGATTATTTGTGGTATAAATTGATAAATGGATTTGTTTGTGTTTCGAATTGCCATTTGTAACTTTTTTTGTTCATGTTACACCCAGAATGGGTCGATTTATGAATGATTTGAATGAAATCAATAAATATCAAGGAAAAAAGTGTTGAGTTGGTTTATTTGCATTATGAGGATTTGTTTGAGTGTTTGTTGGTGTTTGTTTGTATTACGTATGTATTAGCGGTGTGCAATGGCAGTTCGTTTGTGCTAAAATCAACTAACGATTAACATTTTTTTTTACGGCGTGTGGAAATTATTCGCTCATGCATAAAGCATGCCAAACCTATTCTGGGACAAAGAATAGTGGTATGGACGTTCTAGTTTATAAGACTGATGGAAGAAAATGACTGCAGTGAAAAATGAACAAAGAAAAAATAACATTTGGGGAGGGTACCTCCCTCATATGTATTTTCTCTCGGTCTCTCTCTCGCCTAGCCCGCCTCACCGCTGATATTGGTTGACACACCCATACTATTTTTAGATCAACGCTGGTGATGAATTCTTTAAACACGTGCTCATACACTCTGAAGGCGTTTGTATTGCCACAGTAGCGCCACTATATTCAACATACACACGTAAGCATACAGGCACACGTATACACACAGACAAACAAACCACTACCACTATACAACCACCACACATGCACAGTTTCTACATATTGTATTATTATACTCCAAACACACACACATACACACACACACACACACACACACACACACACAACAAATCATACACACACACACACACACACACACACACACATACGCATAACTTACCAGTCATACCCATCCCACCAAAGCTTAACACCGGAGGAACCACCCGAGCCCGGGGCGACAATCCGTGACGGGGCGACAATCCGTGTCGCAACAATTTTTTTTTGCCAGCACGGATTGTCGCCTTCGAGGTCAAAAACTGGGAACTGCACAAGCGTCACGGATTGTCGCCAGGCGACAATCCGTGACGGGGGCGACAATCCGTGCCGCCAGCGCCCGTCACGGATTGTCGCCCCGAGCAGGAGGCGACAATCCGTGTAGGGGCGACAATCCGTGTCGCAACAGGTAGTCCGTCTGACAGCTGCGTCACAAACTCTAAAGCCTGTCACTCAAACACAGAATACTTTCTCTGCCCACCGAAAGGGAAATAATTACGGTGTTGTACTAAGCTCCATCTATAAAGACCCAATCGTGTTCTAAAGGTCAAACCTTTCAAACCAGAAACGCGCACTTAGAATCGAACAAAACTCAACTAGAAATCACATGCCGGTCATTGATAGCCAATTAAGACAGAGAAATGAATGTTTGCGCTTAGTAGCAAACAGAAACAAGCAAACAAACGAACCCTAAAACGCTAGCCTGAAACGTGTATCCAAACGTTTACACGCAAGTCTTCATCCGATCTGAAAGTGTCCTTGTTGATATCGTAGTTTGTCTCTTACCGTACATCGACCTATTCGGTCCCCTCAGGCATTGCTAAAGACGCATTGGGCTGAACGGCATTTCTTCCCCCTCCCCCTTTCACTTTACACAAAGTCTTTGGCATCTCCTTGTGTTTGTCGTGTGGTTTTTGCAATTTTGTATTCAAGGTATTGCGTATGTCGAGACAAACTGAAGGAAGTAAAAATGTTACCGCACCCATTTTAAACCAGACGGCACAAACAACCGCAGCAACAGAAATCCTTTCGATAATAACTCGGCAAAAAATTCGATATAATCTCTACCAGGCAGCAGTGCATGTTTAATCTTTCAGAACCTTTCCTTGCTCTGCGGGGTCGCTACCTTCAGGCTGACACTCATGCGTTAATCCTCGGCGTGAATATACGGTATGAAATAATATACTTTCGTCAATATGAAAGTGCTAATTACAAATATAGATACAATATGTACAGCTTGACCTAAAGTTACCGTCGCCTTATCGACGTAAATATCGCTCCTTCGTTGCCACAAAATAATAATAAAAAGAGAGAGAGGGGGATAGGATTGTGAGAGAGGGATAGATGAGAGAGAGGAAGAAAACAGTGAAAGAGAGAGATAGGAGACAGACAGAAAAGGAGAGAGAAAAATTTGATAGTTATGGCCGAGTATCAGAATAAAACGGTTGCATCAAATTTTTATGGACGGAAAATTTCCCGTTTCCAACTTGAATGTCAAGGTTTTCAAGAAAATGTAAATGCTTGTTTAAAAACAAAAAGATGCTAAGTTACATATTATTACGTTTCGGGTGACCCAAGTTTTGCAAGCCCTGCCTTTCAGTGAACCACTCTTTTCAAAACTTACTTTCTGTCAGCCTTGCAAAGTATGTATTGATGTTCTTGGTTATTCTACCTAATTGCTATTTTCATTTCTTATGAATTTATAGAACAATATGATTTATGCAATGTTGTGCTTTGTATTCTGTTTCACTCTTTTGTTGGATTAGAATAAGTGATCAATCAAAAAAGTATACATGACTTTTCGAGTCATTTTGTATTGGCGAATGGTGAAGGCGAAGAACTTAAGATTATGTGCATGACATTGTTTAACGGCCTCCTTACGTTCAATGCCGGTCCTGTATCCAAGAATGTCTCGAATCTTCCTGGTATCTTTACATCAAAAATTTAGGAATTGTTTGATTGAGGTACAACAAAAGTAAAATACGGTTTGTTAAAATGAAACAAAGGTGTGTACTGACAAACCTTCAGAATTACGAACATTATTTCGTTTTGGGATTAAAGTACCTTCGGAATTTTCAAATGCTCGGAAAAATGAATTGAAACTAAATTTTGAGTTAATGTTTTCGAGTTCTCATTGGGCATTGAAAAAAATCATATCATGCAACAGTGTATGATTAATTTTGACGCGGGGACTTTAATGTACATAATGATTATTCTAAACTCATAGCTTGACGTGACTATTTCGAGAAGGTTATAATGATGTCCCTCAGAATCATGTTAAAACTCTTCCCATGAAATAGAATGTTCCTTCCCCACCAGTTATTGCACAATTTCAAAGAAAGGGAGATTAATACTCAGCCCTGCTGGCCTTGGACACTTTCAACCTACCATGAACACTTGTACACACATTAATACACGCACACAAACGCGCTAGTGAACTAACACAAAATAGCCTAACGCATGATTTGAGCGTAGTTACCATAGCATAATATGGGATTAAGATTTTCCCTCTATAGATAGAATTCCATTTACCTTTCGCACACACAAACGCATTCAACAGCTGTAATCACAATACTTGCGTTATGAAACTTGTTTTTGGCCTGTGTATGATTCTTGTACAGACGTTTATTTACCCTTCAGAAATTAACACTCTCATACTCATTCGTCAAATGTCTCTAACCACACCATGCCTTGGTGGTATAACGGACCAAAATCCATACGTAATCTAACGATAATCAATAAAACAAATTATCGCAGAGAATCTGAAACGCCAGGATATCACGAACATATTTTACACAAACTAAACGTCACGGAGTGTTTACACTTGCCTGATATAATCGATTATTATAATGATTATAGTACAGAACACTTGTTTAATATGCAGTATTGTATGACACTTTCACAAGTTGTCAAATATTTTAATTATTTAACACATTTTAAGAACTCATGAGGTAGCCCTATCAATTTTTTCTCCGGAATGACCGTGTCGCATCTGATTTCAGGGAACATCTTGTAATTATAAACCACACACGTACTCCTCGGCCTATAGATACCCGTTATCAATACAATAGACTCCCGTTACAACGAAGTCCTCCGGACCCGCAGTTTTCTTTCGTTATTTCGAAATTTCGTTATAACAGAACAAAGAAACGATAAAATAGATAGAGTAGATAATGTTGAGACCTGATTTTTACTTCGTTGTAATTTGTTGAATTTGTTGAATTTCGCTATAACCGTGTCCGTTATAACGGGAGTGCACTGGATATATATCTATATCTGTATAATATATATATATATATATATATATATATATATATATATATCAGAGACGAGATGACGAAAAAGGGCAGTAATGCATTTTAGTCCAACTGTGGTATTTATTATTCATCTCTTTATAAATAGCACTGCTGGATTAAAATGCATTACTATACCCTACATACTTCGTCATATTTTCTGTACTGGTACCAACACGCGGACTACAAACATAAGGGTGGTATAAGGCAGTGGGCCCAGATGAGATTTTAGATCATGTTAATCATCATAGTCATTGAAGATATTCAGCCGATGGATGTAGGCAGTTGACGCACATGGTTTAAAGATTAATCGGGGATATGGCATCTGGCCAACGCCGAGTTTCTCGCCCTGGGCGAACCCCTTACCTCGTGCAAAATGCGTCGGGGTCCAGCTAATTAGCTTAAGGAAGGTAAATGCAACAAGCTCGGGGTGATCTTCAGGAAGAAGCGGTCCAAGTTGTCGATTTGTCTTTCATTCATCTGATAAGGCCAGTTTCTTCGAATACAATATAATGTATATGCACGAGTGATATCATTAAAGAAAACAATGCACACTTTGTCATGGTAACAAAAAGAAAGTAAGTAACCATAACGACGGAAAACAGTGTTCCACTAAAAAGCCAAGCTTGTAAAACGTGGAAAACTGGAATGAAAAACAGCACCATTATGTTATATCAATAAGATATATTCATAATGAATCTATATATCACTGTACATTTGCTCATTGATATATGATGCTGATAATACAAACATTACATTACACTCGCAAATGATTCTTACGACTATGTGTTTTTATGGTGCAAAGGTAAGAATTATGCTATTTCAACCAATACTGGGTTTCTTTCATATTTTCGATGTTTTTCCCAGATAGCTTCATAGGGCCCGTGTCTCTGTCGACCAGTTTACTGATAGTGAATCTCTATCACGACTTACAAAAGGGTACATTTGCTTGCAGTGATGAATCTGTCCTTCATCTGTAGGTTTTAAGATATCACGTGATGATAATATCGAATTATTTATGTCACGTGATGACAATATCGAATTATATTAAATGGGTTAGTCAAATACCGGTTAGTGATTGGCTAAACACAGTCACGTGATGGAGGCACATTGGTTATGTTCGCCTATGGGCAGAACATTTTTGTAATGTTCTCCAATGGGAAACTATTTTCACGTAATAAATGACAAACGATACCAAACGATTGAACGATCATATTTTTCACGCAATCGATAGGATAAATTTGCCTATTCCATACAATGTGAAAAAGCAGATGATCAATTATTGTAATGCGTACGAAAGTGTGATTTGAAGGACCCGCGCACAGTGAATTTGGCTCTGCGCGATCAATCGAGTGCGTTGTGCTGGTGATTCTCCATGCTCAACATAGACCTAAGTTTCTGTGACAAGTTGAAGGTAAGTTTTCTCAGATTACTTTGACTATAATATCAACCCATATCAGATGATGGTATTTGACTAACCCATATGATATAACAGATGATGACTTCTGAGTTTAAAATGTTATTTCGGGAGGATAAATAAGTCCCTCGACTTCGTCTCGGGACTTAAAACCTCCCTCAATAGCATTTCAAACCCTTCGGGTGGAACATTCGGTATGTTCCCTCCCCCGCCAGTCATCATCTATATAATGTCATTACCAGTCCCAGATGACTGGATACAGGTATAGCAGCTATTGCCGGCGATCATTATGTATACTAATCAACGATCAGTGGACACATCGATCAGCGATCAGTTAAGCATGCCGATCAGCGATCAGTAGGCATGACGATCAGCGATCGTTAGACATATCGATCCGCAATCAGTAGACATATCGATCAGCGATCAGTAGGCATTTCGATCAGCAATCAGTAGGCATGCCGATTAGCGATCAGTACGTCGGAATGAGGATCAGCGAGTAGACATATCAATCAGCGATCAGTAGGCATGAAGAACAACGATCAAGAGGCATGCCAACCAGCGATCAGTGGGCAGTCGTCAACGATCAATAGGCATGCCATCAGTGATCAGTTGGCTTGACGATCAGCGATCTGTAGGCATATTGTTCAGCAATCAGTACGCGTGACGTACAACGATCAATAAGCATGCCAACCAACGATCAGTAGGCAGTCGTCAACGATCAATAAGCATGCCATCAGTGATCAGTCAGCTTGACGGTCAGCAATCTGTAGGCATAATTGTTCAGTGATTAGTAGGCGTGACGTACTACGATCAATAGGCATGCCATCCAGCGATCAGTAGGCAGTCGTCAACGATCAATAGGCATGCCATCAGTGATCAGTCGGCTTTACGGTCAGCAATCAGTAGGCGTGACGTACAACGATCAATAGGCATGCCAACCAGCGATCAGTAGGCAGGGCGATCAACGTGCAGTAGGCATGGTAGGCATGCCTACCAGCGATTGGCAGACATATCAGTCACAAACCTGTGGGCATAACGATCATCGATTAGCAGGTCTGTTAACTACTTATACCATATACTTGGTATAAGAACGAAATGGTTACATAAAAGATTAGTTCAGATGGCAAGTCTCATAAATATCAATTCATCCAAATTCTAATGGACCATAATCTATTTTGGAAAGTAGAGAACATTATAGCCCACACCTTTTATGAATGATGAATTATGCCTCGACAGTGCTTTTCTCTTTGTGTTCAAGCTCCCATGTTTTCTTGAAACACAATTTTGTTCTCAGGTTGCACTTTCGGATGTGGGTGCTCCAGGATCAACGATGTGTCACTCTCGGGTGTAAAGGAGTGCATTAGCTGTGATCTTCACCTCATGGAGTGGATTTTAATGACGCACACACACGAGCACATCAACAAGCTGACCATGGAACGGCGACGACGGATTGCACATTTCACATTTAAGGGCACATCTCTTAATTTCTGTCTGCTTTTTGACAAGGGTGAGAATTACCAGCAAACGTCCTTGATGTTCTGATTTTACTTTAGAGATCAGCGTTGCCCATTTTACATTTGTCATCTGTGCTGTGCGACAACTTAATGTTCTCCTTAGATCCTCCGTCTACGGACTATTTTCGCCTTCATCTATACGCAAGACGAAAAGTGACTGTACTTTATACATCCAGCAAACCTTAAGCGATGGAAAATGACATAACACTGCATGCTTGATTTTACCATTTTGCACACCCTCTTATCACAAGTTCATCTCCATGAATACTGGAATGGCTTCGGGAAGTAAATATTGCTAGAATTATGATGAATGCATGGTAAGCATGGCACATCAACGCCCCAATTTGCATATACATAGGCCCTAATCACGACCAGTTCAATTTCTGATATGGATATTAAAGATCTCTCATTTCGCATAACGTGGTCATCTGAAGTAATAACGCTCATCCGTCAAACTTTAATACCTTTTGCGAGAAAAAACAAAATAAACAACAACTCCGAAGGACTAATACGATTTCCTGAGATCATAGCGAATCGAATACAAACTCTCCTCTATAGTCGAATGCAGTTCGCAGTTCATTTCGAGGATTAGTAACAAAGCTGGAAAGGAAAAGAATAATATTGCGGTTGTTTCTCAATATTATTCATCATACCCACCATTGCCCACCACATGCATCTCCAGCAGACAAAGATGTTCAATCTATCTTTACATTAAAGTTTGCTCTCTTAAAGTCGAGACATAATGTAATGCAAAGTCTCCAACCCTGGCGAAACTCTGGCTTGTTTTGATTTGTGTTTTTTCTTGTTGTAGTTATGTAAATGATCTTATTGGGTTTTATTACTATAACGCACATTATTTATCTATTTGAAGGTTGTGTCATTTCCAAACAAATGGACGTACACCACCCAACACTGCCCAAAAAGAAAAAAGAAACAGACAGGGAAAAGTCTGATCATCTCAAGAAAATCTAGAAAAAAAAAAGTTTAAAAAATGTGTTTTCTATACCTAAGTTGTTTAAATCAAAATCAAACTCTAATCTTCGCATTTAAAAAAGACATTGGCTTTGGGTAAAAATTCGATGCTTGAGACCATTCCATTTAGAGTCTTCGGGATCTGTCTTCTGCTATACTCCATCCCAAATCCCTCTTCCTTCTTACTTTATTTCTCATTTTCATTTATATCACTTAAGGCCCCCTCCCCCTAAAAAAAACCCAAAACCGCCCAAATTTATACTTAAATTCGAAATATTCAACTATGGTTATTCATTTTAATCAATATCAAAGCTACTGAAATATCACGAGATCTAATATCACTCGGTCAACTGTCTTAATCTTGAAATGATTATATTCTGTCATTACACAAACACACGCACACACACACATACACACACACTTTATTGTGCATGTTCTTACACACCCCAAGGTATATACGCTATCGACTTCAAAGCTTGTTAGATGCGATAACCCATGCCATTCTTTACGAACCCCTTGTTTTTGTTTTGTTTTGTTTTGTTTTTTGCCTCTCATATCTCCCTCCCCGGCTCTCTCTTCATTAATGGCACTGTGCCTGGCAGAAAGAAATCACCAAGCTATAATTGTGTGATGTGACTGAAAAGGAGAGCCCAAGGGTAAAAGTAAGAATTAAAAAAGAAGACTGAAAAAGTAGGACAATGACTTCCCTGACTTTTTTCAGTCACCAACGTGGTCAACCGGCTAGTAAACAGACCTGTAGCACAAAACTCTCCCCACCTTCTAGGGGCAAAGGGTTTCTTTATAATAATCTAAGGAACAGAGATGATATTAATTGCCTTTTCGAAAATATAGATAACGAATAGCCTTCTTGTAAGACTTTCACCTCAGGGCCTAAACAAATTGAGTTTGGGAGACAAATATACATAAATGTTTACACATGAAGTGTGACTGGTGGGAAATTCAACGCTGTACCTGCATGATATTAAATATTGTTAATTACGCCCACACGAAGTCATTAGTGGTTGAAAGGTCTGACTCTGAGGACAGGTCCACAATATCAAATGCCTACTGGGGTAAAGCTGATGAAATCTCTCAGTTTGTTCCATCAGTAGTTGTGCTGTTTTCGATAATCCTTTAAACCCGGTTAGATCTTCATTAACTTCATATATTCATAAAGTTTGTTTTCATTCTTGTTCTTCTGTGAGATATAGGGATCATACCTGTAAGGGACATTGTCACCCTTAAATTTGCATTTCTGTATTCACACATACGCGCATACGCACACACACACACACACACACACTCACGTACATATGCTACTCACACACACACACTCACGCTCACATACACACTCTCGCACGTACACACACACACACTTTTTAAAGTAAACTTTATTCATAACTATTCAAATACTTAATACACATGATCAGAGGTACTAGTATTCGTAGGACCACTCACATCCATACTATTCATTTTAATTGATTTCTGGTAATAATAAAAGCACTCTTCATTGCACTTAATGCACTTAATTCACTGCTCTGCACATGTTGCTTTTTCTTTTTCCTTTCTTTTTCCCAACTGGCGTCCCCTTGCAGACGCTACAAAGCTAGCACAAAGCATTTCAATGGGAAATTGCCAATTTTGTATATTATATTTTATTATTATCATGTTTCTTACTTCCTTTTTGACATTCTGAGGCTGCCATCACTATCATGCATGTGCTTAAAGACGGCAGGCTCCTGCATTTTTTTCTTCTTCTTCCTCTTTATTTGGAAACAAGTGTATCGTCGATTCCTTTGATCTCATTGTTATGTTTATACTTTAAAGATTGTGATTACGATACTATGAATGTTATATTGTTTTTCCTATTCTGTTGTCAGATACACGTGTTGCCATTTTTTATACATGATTTCTTTGAAAAAATGTAGAAATAAAATCGAACTGAACTGAACTGAAATGGATCATGATAAACTGGTACCGCTGTACAAATTCATCACATATTTTTGACACAAATTACAGCAATGATTTTATCCTTCCTGTTGACTACTGCGTATTGCTAGAAATTAAACTTGGTATCAAACACGTGCAATACGGTGTATCTCGAATTGATACTATCGTAAAGAGTTAGTTTGCTAAATGCTGACTTCGCAGTAATGCCCTCGCTATCTTGGTTGCCGCATCAAACTGTTTATTCGACGGTTAGCGATAACATTTCCATGATTTTCTTACAACCATTGAACAACAAACTAACGATGTACCCTTTTATGTGAGCAGCTCAATCCAAAAATGAAAATGCATTTAATGAGCTCTTGATACCAGCATCTAATTTTCACCGATAATCGACCGATTAAATACATTTCTTTGAAAACATATACCTATTTTCATGCCCATGTACTCGTTGAACACGTTGATACAGCCACTGCCTTATAATTTTTACATAATTTTTTGACTCAAATGCTGTCAACAAATGACTTCTGAATGTGTTTTGTATCCAGGGGAAAAGGCGCTATATAGATATCAACTATTCGTATTCTGCAAGGATTCTTAAGCATGCTACATAAGTGTATAAGTTTCAAGCAGCAGGTCACTTAGACGTATTCAGGAGGAGATCATCAATCGGACTGAGCACTGAAGCATGGAATACCCTAAGCTAAACTAATCACAATGCAGAACAAAATTACTAAAATGGCGTTACATCCGCTTGGCCCAGAGTCAATGTACGCTGATGAACCGCATTCCGAGGAGAACAATGTTCAGTCTAGGATAAGAGGCCGCCACCATTTAATGAGAGACATTGGCTGAACAATTATTTCCCAGTTAGTGTTTATTGGAAAAGAGCACTCCAAAGCAATGTTTAATTCCGGAAAGCTTTCCGATTCCACTTACCGTTTAACGGATGTCATGGGGGAAAATCTCATCTTTCTCCTTCTGATGATAAACCGGTGCACTGGGAGTATGGTACGTTTATCATCCACGCCGATAATTCGATCAATAAATGACTACGACCCAGGACGGACCCTGTTAAATATCAACTCATCCCACGTGTGTGCCGATATCGGAGCAGAGGGAAAATCTTGGACTTGAAAAGATTCACCATAATAGTAGGTATGGAATGATAAATCTTTTTGCAAGGCAGCCGCCACGAAAACCTCGGAGAAAGAGCGTCCTGTTTGAGAGACAATATTGCTAAAGCTCTTCGTCATTCTTGACTTCTTGGAAAGGAATTACATCTGCAGTAAATAAATGCAGTCACTGGGGACTAGAGACTAAACTGAAAATCGCAGCGTGTATTCATTTGATGTACATGTAATGCTTTATTCAAAAGTAATCCATCAAATTCAACACTGCATATCAATACACTGGATATACCAAATGACTTTTTTTTATCATTATTTTGTACAAAACCCATGCAGTTTCATAAAAGTCATTAAACGGGAAAGGGTGTTCAAATCATTACACATCAGTTATGGATACGAGACAATGATGAAGCTGTAAAGATTCCTAATTAGAGACTTAAGATCAAATAATTCCGAGGTGTTTTTGTTCACTTTTATATCAACAGTCTACCCACAGAGAAAAAAAAATACTCCACTTGTAACATACGAGAAAAAGGTATAAAAATCGTATATTATAGTGCTGTGGAAAATTATGAGTACACCAAAATAATGATACAATTTGGTGGTATAATACATGTATCACTATATAAGAGTTGTTTTGGTTACGTGATCTCGACGTCACAGTTGCATTTTGAAGAACCAATTTGTTTGCTTTAATTGTTGTAACAGAGAGGAGGCATCAAGGATCGAATTTCTCCATGAGGTTTTACATGGAAATAATATCATCAAATACTGATGCATGTTAAGATGATTGTCTTCATGAGCTAAAACAAAATAACGAATGCTGTTACCAAGGTATATAGGCTCGCGACCAAACGGAAATTGAAGAGAAGTCCGTGTTGGATGATTTCCTACGAGCAGCCAAGTTCTCTTGTATCAACTCCTCTTGACACAATATATTTCATCAATTTATTTCTCTCGTTTACAGCCTTCATTCAAATCCACTTATATTTGTCAAAGAATCTCCTTAAAATTCCATGTTTACATGGAATATTTGGGGCCTTCAAATCATAACACCCAGTAGCAGACTGAGAACAGCTGAACGACAGGGAAAACATAATTATTACTCCATCATAACATTGCTTGCTCCTGAATAAATTGGTTGTTTTATAGACACTTTAAACCCTGGAAGTAATATTCGTTACATGCATGAGCTAAGCATGATTTTGTTATCGTTATGCATTATGGGTACGCAGTGCAAAAATTACAAAAATGTACTTCCATCAGTTAAACATTACTACCGTTTAATGTGCATAACAATTAATGGACGGCTTTGTATCTAATATGTGTTAGAAATTCTAGTGATCTACTTAATGGAGATATCAAAACCATTTTTCTTAATATGGCTAACGAGAAAAAAATAACGTTTTTCATATGAAATTTGAATTATTTCCTTGGATTCATATCTGTACATTGCTTGAACGTGAACGTTAAAAAAATACAATATCCCTCTACGTGTAACACTTGAATTCACCGTCCACGAAGCAAGTCAGATTTCGAATCGTGCACTTTTTGAGAATAAATTGTTGTTATTAACTGAAAGAGTCTGCTTGGATTGCTTTTATCGCATTGTGTTTAGTGATCAATTCATCTAGCTTACTCAAGGCCTTGTTTCCTATAAAGTATTGAGAAAATTGATAAGTCAATGATGTACTAGAAAGCTCTTAAAAGTAGATATCTCTTACCGAGGGGATGAATCTGCGATGCTGAAGAAATGTCTTCAGCAGTAATGACTCAGCACACTATATAGCGTGGTTTGAGCATTTTACAATTGTGCAATTTGATTCTATTTGTTGACATCTCAGCTTTTCGGGTTTGTAACAAACACCCTTTTTCACGGGAATCGTGTATTTCTATTTGTGAATACACGAAAGAGAAGGTCTTCAATATTTTAGGCTCGTTTAGGGGTATAACATAGCGAGATTTTTGTTGGCGCAAAATGACATATGCGTATAACTTTTTTTGAGCTTTGGATGTTCTGTCTTTATTTTGCGGAAGAAAACCATTTTTCTGTCGCCGCAATATGTGTTCAAGGAAAGCGCTTGGGTTTATTTTTCTCTCTAACACTTTGCCTGCATGGTTTAATCTCGGGGAAAAAATCCTTTTTACATTTTCTTGTGTGTGGTTCTGTGTGTAAGTGTGTGTTACACGCTGCAGCTACAAATATGCCATAAGAATTCCTTGTATTATAATCCTGCTTCATTATAGGAAATATGACTGACTTTCTGGAAATTTAGCGCAACGAATATATTTGCAATTAGCAGCCCTGATACAGAGATATAGGCCTATATCCTTTATATCTTTGCTTAATCATGAGATCGACAAGAAACACAAATATTAAGACAAACAACCAAACAAACAAAAGGATGGGTTTAGATAAACTTAATGGTAGGCATAGTTCATTTCGTTTTCATTTCCTTTCATTTTATTTCATAATATACCCGTTGCAATTGAAAATAGAAATATGTCACATGACACAACGCTGCATGGAGGTGTGTGAACAAGGCGCAGAGATATTCTATTTTTCATTGCGCGTTGTCAACAAATCGCTATTTTAACCAAAAGAAACAAATGAACTAGAAAAAAGATAGAAAAGTAAAAGTCCGATCAGGTAAGCACCATTCCTCTGGGAAACAAATCAGTCGTGCTTCTTGTGATTGAAAGTACTCAGGGATTCCCTCAAGCAAACAGACGCTTTATCCCCTAAGTACATTCACCTTTTCTCACAGTGCTATATGCGTAGATTTAGACGACATCAATATGTTTTCAAAGATATCAGAACCTATCCCCGGTTTCTGATCTTTTTATTTATTTGCTCATCAATGTATTAAATGTACTTACCTATTCATTTATTTGTATATACTTATCTATTTATTCATGCATGCATCATTACAATCATTATTGTTATTATTGCTATTATCATAATCTATTCATTTGTTCATTCATTTTTGCAGACATTGCAAATGCAAACATTAGTTTTTAATGTCTGCATTTATATGTATGTCTACATTTATATGCATATCACCATATACGTGTATCCATTTTAAATTTCTGTAAGCAGCTGTAAGTGCAATATTTGATTATAGGATTGTAAGGAATATGATATTGGTATAGATATGACAGAATATTTAGGTTTTTTAACATTTCGATTTTTTTAACTCTTAATGTTTTGTCAGCGTACATGTATCATACTTTTATTCTGTATATACGCATTGCACTATTAGTCTGCGGACTACTGTTATGCTCTCTTTTGATTTGCAATCAAATTGAAATTGAAAGCTGAAAAAAAATTTATTTATTTATATATTCATTACAAGTTCATATTCATTTATTTATTCATTCATTCATTTAGAGTTTGACTGCTGATAGTTCCGACCGGTATATAAAACACAAGACTGCATGTTTCCAACAAGCAGAATCGGAAATGTTCAGACTTTATTAGTGTGCACCGTCTCATAATAAGAACCTAGTCGATAAGTGGTGATATCAGTGATAGGATTATAGTTTCTTATTAAACAGGATAGTTCATTTCGATGACAGCAGCGTTATCAATAGAGAAATTTTTATGATTGTTCATAATTGTTACTGTTGTCAGAATGACTACTATTGTAATTGATGGAATAATGTCTATATAATTGTTATCATTTTCAGCATCATCTTAATCGTTACAGATACAAATGTGGAGAAGTTAGTGAAATCTGAAGTCCCTATCATATTTTAAAGCAATTTTTGGAAAAATCAGTGTCAAGCAATAAAAAAAGTGTAGGCCTATATCAATTTCCAGTTTTTCTTATTGAACCTGCACACCGCATACTGCGTGGGCTATAATAGAAACACACTTAATGTTAGAAAAATAGGAAAGGGTTCAGGTGTATACAAATGTAGAACTTTTATTTTTTCTAGCTTTTCGTCCACTTTGTTTGATGATTCTTTCACAGGCAAGATAAACTCAAATGGACCTATCGTGAATAAAATGTTTTGGTTAATCCAGAGGTAATTAGAGCTGAAGTGTAGGTTTGGCACCTGAAGTAGACATAACAGGGAGGGACCATTCAGGAATTCAAAACTCACTGATGCATCATTATCGAAATTTTTTCTACTAAATGTTGAAGGAAAGTGTAAAGTGGCATTAAGGAAACAAACAAACAAGCAAACAAACAAACAAGCAAACAAAGACAAAACTAGGACTTTGTGGCTGCCCTGCGGTTTTATTTTTCATGAACTTACCTCAGAGACTCCAACTCTCCCGCTTTCGACGGGAGATCTCCCGCTGAAAGCCCATTTTTGCAGAATCTTCCGCTCTCCCGCTTGAAAAAATTTCTTACTTAATTTCATTGTATGTAGTCTCCCGTTTGCTAGGGGTTTCAGGCGGGAGAATGTCCAGATCAGAAGGTGCTTGTGGTTGGAGTCTCTGTTACCTCTAGACATCTTGACAGTAATGTTACCATCACTACTATATCATACATTGTGAAAAAAAAAAGTTAAATGTACTAGTGAGCACGTGCGCCGCCTGTACAACTGTCAGGTGTTATGATCATGTGAATCATGTGATCATTGTACATGTACGTCGCGCCTGGAGTAACTGTTGTTCGGCCGGAAATTTCACCGTCAGTGTAACTTTTCTGCGCATATCTATCCATAAGGAGAGTGTAGTAAGGGCAACATTAGGATCTTTGGTAAACGGTCAACTGTGTACAAACGTAAGTATTCAAACGTTATCAGCATTTCATAGTGGGACCTGCTTACAACTGCCTAAGCCTTTGCAAAAGTTTTTTTTTTTTTTTCTAATGACAGTGCATGGGCCATGACATAACTGCGACCAGCACGAACGCAAAGACCATAAAAAGGAGTTAGGGCCTAAGTAAAAACTGTGTGAAGGAGCGCCCCGGGGTTTTGCATGACAGTGCAAAGTGCCGGCATTATTTTGCATACGTTCGTCAAATGAGATCCTATTCCTACATTTCATGTGGCTGTGACTCGTGAGTATAATTATAAAGTTCTCGTTGACCCTATATTATAGGCCTAATCTCTAGACCTCTAAAAATTAGGGCCTAGTAGATACTAGTAGTAGGCTAGTACGTAGTAGAGACAAAGCCACTCTAACATACTGGTTTAGAACGCGGTAGACTACAGTAGAACAGCTAACAGGCCGCGCTACGTGGGTCTTGCGTGGTTGCAGATCAACCGATGCAGTGTACCAATGTCCATGTCAGGTTCCCGACAGGATGACATCTTATAGGCCTAACGTTATTAGTCATATGGTACCATAACCGTGAATTATCGATCGGCATTATGGGACTGATTGAAAAGGAACGTGCGTGGTCTCTCCTTCGAATTCGAGACTATATAGGAAAAGGCCAAAGGATCCTTTACCTTTACCTTTACCTTTACCGAAGATACTGGAAGATTGCTGTGTAGCAGCAGTCGAGCTTCCAGGTCTATCCTCACCTACACTGTATCGTCAGTTCAACAGAAGGCAAGGCAGACAGGCTGGTAATTACTGCTCATCCCAAATCAGAATTGACTATTGGGAATAGGGGGACAGGAATCGTTGGTCTTCCCAGTGCCGATCAAGCCTAGGCTTAAAAGCATCGATAGATGGAGCTTCCACTACTTCTTCCGGCAGGGAATTCCAGTCCTCTATTACTCGATGTGTGAATGTATCCATCCTTACATTTGTTCTGCATCTCGGCTTAGAAAGTTTGTACCTGTGGCCCCGTGTAGTTGTGTCTGCCAGTACAAAGAAGTCATCAGGGTTTATCCTGTCATACTCATGTATGATCTTGTACACCTGTATCATATCTACTCTTCGTCTTCTGTACACAAGGGATGGTAGGTTGAGGAGTTTAAGCCTTTCTGTATAAGGCAGGTGTTTGAGAGAGGGGATCATCCTGGTTGCTCTCTTCTGCACTCACTCCACTGTCTTGATGTCTGAAGTGTAGCGGGGAGACCAGACTGCATTACCGTACTCAAGGAGGGGACGTACTAATCCTTTGTACAGTTTGGGGATGGTGGAGATATCGTGACATTGATATGTACGCCTGATACTTATGAGGACTTTGTTGGCCTTGTTTACTGCATATGCTACATGTTGGTGGAATTTCAAGTTGGCATCTATGATTACTCCCAAGTCCTTTTCCTCCTCTACTGAAACCATTGTTAGGCTAGACTCGACTAGGATTAACGTTAGGAGACTGGTTTCTCATCCTACATCTTTTTCAAGTACATGTAGTAGGGGTCTACAAGAATCAAGTCCATGGGAAACTAGTAGTAGACTGACTCTACTTGGTAGATCTACTCGGTCTCGGCAATAAGACCAATCTGGGAGATTAGGACTAGGTAGGACTGACTCTAATCGCTAGACCTAGGACTAGTAGGAGCAAACAAAGCAAAGTTACTACCCGATAGTCTAGTAACTTTGCACAGACCTTTAGATTTCTAGTAAATTCCAGACCAAATACCAAGACTAGAGTCTAATTTGAGCTAACTTTGTCATTCTAGATCTTTTCTAGATCCTACTCCTAACCGTTAGAACTCTGGGTCTGAAAACCCTACAAATCCATGTGCAGCGCTTTTAAACCCCTGCAGCATTATGTAAACTACTTTTGAGTGTCAAGAATTCTAACTTTAGATCTAGAAGTTCTAGATTCTCGATAGAACCCTTTCAAGCCTGGATAGTGGTAGCCCTTATGACTGTGATGTAGTAGCCCTAGCACCCCTGGAGATCTGGAGTGGAGATACATGTATGATGTGACTTTAGAGAATAAAATAAATAAGAATCGTCATGGCCTTAGTTATGCAATATCGTTAACCATGTCGTATTAAAATATGGCAGAATTATAGAAATGCATGACTATTGTCAATTGATCTATTTTGAGTTATTGCCTATGATTTAAACAATGTGTTGACCGCTTTAAATCACTATCATTGTATCATGAAATCTCTTTTTATGTCAATTCTTGATGCAAAGGAGTAAAAATTTCATTGTCATCAAGAATTGGTTTGATGATTTACACTAGTCCTAGATTAGATAAAGGGAAGGAAGAATAATTGCAACAAGATACATGTACAAACTCGAACTAGATTGTCTAGAGCTACAATCAAAATACATTGTACAGCAAATTCGGAAGGGGGGGGGGGGGTCAAAGCGTATAGATAGTCCAAGAAATACAATGTTCTTTTCCTCTAAGGCAAACGAAACGAGAGTGTTCATATTTATAACTCAAAGATAAAGTGATACATGTGTATCATTCAGTCTGTTGATTTTTTTTATTTTTATTTTTTTTTTTTTGGGGGGGGGGGTGAAAACATTGCAGATGATTTCTCGTACGACACTATGTTTGAAAAGTTTTAGTGAAACCAAAGTATGAACCACGATTAGGAATTCTGCACAGTCACCTGACAACTTGAGGTACTATGGAAAACGTGTTTAGCATTTTGCATATTGATGTTATTTGTTTTGATTCTTTGTCGTTTCTTTTAATTCATAATCGAAATTTAGCAGACGTTAGTATAATTGGAAAATAGGTGGAATAAGTGTGTCTAGAAGTAGAACTTTTCAATGAGACTGTTCCTAAAAGGAGGTTCCCGTGCTTGAGAAACTTGACTTGGTTGGGGGTATCGATATATCAATACAAATCGATCAATCGCCTGATGACATCTTTTTTACTCATCTTGTAATTTTCCTTTCAATGAAGACGTTTTGAGGAATGGAAAATGTACCAGGAGACGCCGATGCGACCGAAGTGCACTCGGAACTGGGCAGCTTACCGGAAGTCGTAGAGAGTGTCTCCCAAGCCCAGAAACAGCAGGCTAGCGAAATAGCGCAACATCGTAAAGTACTCGTCGATTTACAGGTTCGGCATGAGTAGTCATATCTTGTATAGATTTTCCAAATTTTTTAAAAAAAAAAGTGTTTTAACTTTCCTCTTTTAAAAAAAATCTTACATTGCTGTATTTCAGAGAACAGAATGATGGTTTCTAAAAATAAGCTTAAATTAATTGTTTGTCCATGCTTAACAGTGGGAAAATGAAATCGCATTTCCTGACTTTAAGCCTTCTTACATTGTCTTCACGTATGATGTGAACAGTGGATTTTGATTTTGACATTATACCTTGACCACACTAAAACACTGATGAATTGGTGATTTTTACTGTGCAAACCAAGTGGAGAGCTGCTCAACGTCAAGATCACACAGAGTTGCCAATTAACTGTCTCACTTTGTCAGATTGTTTGTACTGGTCTATGTCTGATATTTCAAAACTTTCACTGATCCATTTCTCTAATTTTTTATGTTTTCATACAAATCAACATAGTATCGGGTTGGAATTTCCCTCACGGTCAAGCACATCAACAATTAATACTTTACTGTATTTTGTATTTTGTCTTTTACGTGTCTCTACAATCACTTTGCCCAGACAGGCTATGGTGAATATTAGGCACACCGATAGATGAGCTTTTCTAATCAACATAAGATAATAAAACAGTAAACAATTCGATCACATTTCAATGGCAATATCGCGAAAAAGTTCATTTTACACCGTCTTGGGGGGGGGGGGGGGGGGTGGAGGAGGTAATGCTGAGACTAAAGCTAAAATCAGTGTGCCAGCTTTTCTGTAAAGAGAATCCATTTTGATTACATAAGTCCAGTTTGCGCAAGTAACGTTATACCAAGTAATCATCTTCATGGACATTGCATCTGCACTCCTTGTTCAATTTCTTGTTCTGTTCTTGTCTGAATAAAAAAAAAACAAGAAAGAATGATAACAAATTTCAGTCAGATATTCAGACGGACGTGAAAATCAACTTTAAAAGACATTCTGTGACTGAGTTTATCTTAAATTCAAGATTTCCTATTTTGTTAATATTTTTCCCTTTTTTGCATAATATTGTGTACTAACAAGATTATGCATAAACGTGAATTTTTTACTGCTGTTAGAATCGTGGCATGAACGATACGTCATTCGATTACAACAACGCACATTTTAGCTATATTAATCTGACAAGGCCCTTCTTGCGCGTTGTATCCCTGCCCCTCCCGACAATTTGATGCAAGAAGGTACGACGCAGAAATTACATGTAAAAATGAAATTGTAATATGTTTCAAATCAGATTATTTATCGCTTCCAAGAAGAAACGCTGTTTTGCCTCGCGGGAGTTGACATTATGATATTCGTAGCATTTTCTTCGCGATGACAGGCTTAGATTGGATTGTAGATCTATTTGCAGCAACGTATGCGAAATTCCTCTTCTTTGTTTTAGCAAATGTAACTCTCAAAAGATGTTGCCCCTTGCATTCTGAACGCTAATAAAGCTTGTCTTTGAATGCTTTTAATTCGTTTGAGAAATCAGCATCAATTTTTCTCATTTCCTATTATTGGCCTTGATCCTGTAAACGGCATCCTTCAGCAACAAGTGGAGAGGGGTGAGTCTGTAAAACAATACAACTAAAAAAAAAAGAACAAGCTTATCATTTGAGTAAGCCTCTTAAAT
Source organism: Diadema antillarum (assembly GCF_040938485.1). NCBI lineage: Eukaryota > Metazoa > Echinodermata > Echinoidea > Diadematoida > Diadematidae > Diadema > Diadema antillarum. The sequence continues at coordinate 737,511 of NW_027271291.1, read as the reverse complement.
TAGAGCATCTTGTTTTATTTGTATCACTCATGTGTCATGTCTGTCCCTATTGTGTAAGCGAGTTTTATATACTGTATGACTATGTTCCAATGCTATCATGTGCGCCTTTTTAAACCAGAGGTGCGTTCACACCATGAGCTTTCCCTTGTTTGAGCTTTTTATAAAAATGTATGAGACAGATTAAAACCTGAACATCAATAAGATTTGGCTTCCTCGACACTTTCCTGTCTGGGTTTAAACTAAAGACTTAGATTTATCGACAAATGTGCTTTAGGGAATGTCACCATATACGTCACCGCTCAGTGGTTGGCCAAGGCAGGTTAGCAACCGCAATACATCCTTTGGACTGCATTAATATGCTACAACCAGCTATTGTGAGTGCGTATTTCCTTGCTATATCCTTATGCTGCGCTTCTCACGTAAATAAGAATTTGTACAGGGCAGAAATGTTTTGTGTTTCCAGTGATGATGATATTTGACAATACGGGTGAATCGAAATGATTGGCAGCCAAACGACATAATTTAATATAACCTTTTCACTCCTTTTATTCTTTCTCCTTATCCTTTTTCGTTGTCTCCGTCTGTTTCTTTTCCCATCTTTGTCGCCTTAATATTTTCTTCTTGGAAGTACTGTGGACTCTGTAAAAGAGATCCTAGTACCGTGGACAATATCTATCAACCAGGGTACATATAGGGGTATATACCTATTAAAGATGGGGTAATGGTAATGGTAATGCCCTATTAAAGGAGAGGTTGCCTTTTTTCTTTTTTTTTTTGGTAGGTTAGAAGTTATATAGCCTTAATTGGGTAAACCACTTTGCACCTGCCATTGTTTTCTGTATTCTATTACTTTTTATTATTATCATGGGCATAGCATCATCATTATCATCATTATTACCACTGCCATAATCATCTACTCTCATCATCGTTGTCTTCGTTTGATCGATGCCAATTTCGATTTATGCGGGATTTACGTATATATCACAGTAATAGCTTTGACTCTTGTCAATTGGATTAACATGGTTTATCAGTGCAATTGAAAAAAAAAAATCAGAATTTGTGTTTCAGGAATGTAATCACCATTGTCACCATCGCCATACAAAATTGTAGATTTCATAATTTCATCGTCATCATGATAATTATCATCCTCATGCACATTGTCTTCTCCTTGCTTTCCTCTCAAGAGCAATTGACAGAAGAGTCACTGCAGAAAGAACTACAGGGGTGCCAGAGAAAGATATGCCTGTGCCAGGAGGACAGCCAGAAGAAGATAGCACACTGTACCCAACTGAAAGAAGGTGAGAAAAACATCCAAAAAATACTTGTTTTCATCTCCTCCTCCTCCTCCTCCTTCTCTTCATCCACCCTCAAAAACAGGCGAACAAAGAAAGGAAGTGATAAAGCTTAGCACTTTCAATGTAAATCCATTCTATGTTCAATTTGACTTTGATGAATAGCATAAAAGCAAACAAACGGGATGGCGAAGCTTTCATTAGAATCGGACTAGCAATAAAGATATGAACTTGATTATGGATTTCAGGATTTCAAGTTTTCTGCCTTTACAGTGATCAATCGCTCACATGATGCAACCTTGATTAGGTGATGATCGCGAAGCCTCCAAAGAATCAAATTCGCTTGTACGTATATTTTCACTGAATTCATTTTAATTTCATAGCATATCCTTTGCAGCTCCAAGATTTGTTACAATTCAGCAATTGTGATTTGTAATATGTATATATGCAAATCATTACGATAGTTGTGATGCATCATTCCCTTGTATGATTTGCAGACGTGATCGTAATCAATAATCACCGTTTCGCGAAAAAGTTTGAAACTCCCATATTCCACGACTGTCTTCATACTCCTTTTTTACAGGGATACAATAAAAACTTTTACTGTTCTGATTGTTTTCCTCCTCTCTTTATATCAACGTCACTTTGAACATGCAAATGGGCTTCGTTTTCCGCAAGACGGCGACGTACTTTCGTAAATGTGCTCTAAAAGAAATTAACAATCCATATCTGTTGCAGCTCGTTTGACATTAATGCCACTTTGACTATAATTGATGTGTAACGTACTTTATCTGTGATATGTGGCATTGGTTTAAAATTCAGGCACACTCGCGGGACTATTAATTGTCACAACGACGAAGCGAAAGCCTCTTGACCCTGGTGAATCTCGCGAGTAGGGAACACCAAAAAAAAAAAAAAAACAACTTAGCAACACAAAACCAGTATCAAATATGGTCATTTCTACATTCACCGGGGCATTCCAGTATAGTCGCCGCCGGTCACTTTTGCCCGTGACATCGTCATAGCAACAACAGATAAAAACAGTATATGCATTAAGCATTTCACCTCTACACACACACTTCCGCATATTTCAAGACACTATGAATCTCTCTGCAGTTTGTAGTTAAGTACTGCGTCGGGGAGAAATAGAGTGGTTGGGAGGCCATTGGGGTACGACTGAGGTGCTTGTCACACTTCTTAGTGTGTTGAATATCAAAACTATTGATTTTAGCAGTAGTCGGGATTTCTTGTGGGGGCATGCGGACCTGTCGGGGTTTGTTGTCTTACCTGAGCGGTCATTGATCTATTGATGACCATATCATGGCGTCGTCGTCAAATGCGGAAGCTTTGGAGTCTGTGGATTAGTGGTAACGCCGAGCACTTTGGTATCAGACATTTTCGAGAAGTCTTGCCACAGACATGACAGAACAGAAAGAACAAAGCGAGGAAAGGAAAGGAGGGAAAAAAAATGTAATTTGGTAACACAGAGACCCGACATACTTCTCCTGTTTTCTTTGGCGTCAGATGTCTCCTCCAGGCAACCAAGAATGAGTTCAAAATAAACCACAGTCAATTTCACTTCACATCCATTTCAACTTCCACGTATAAACATTGCACAAAATGAGCACATAGAAGTTTGGAACATAACTGATGATTAACGCACAATAATACAGTTGTATGTAAGACGATTACAGGTCGAGATTATCAATTTAAAGTAAATGCTGAATATACAACCTAATAGATGCAATATGAAGTGTAAATAACGTTTAATCTGACGAAATAATGGGATGGAAAGACACAGAAATTAAAGTGTCTGTGTTATAAGTTAAATCTAACCAAGAATCTCACTATATAAAGTTAAGTGCATTGGACGAACCTTTCCTAAATTGTTAATGAGCCTGTGAAGAGTAGGACACTGGGGAAAATGAAATTTCGCGTACCTTCCCTCAGTGTTTTTGAGGTGTGAAATCTTTCGGAAATTCTGATTGACCTATATTCACAGTCCAATCCTTGTTTCATTTCATTTAGATATTTTCGTATAATGAAAAAAAAAACAACTTTTGAACAGAGGTCTTGCATCACCTTTCATTTTTCTTGTCAGAAATATCTGAGATCGTCAATCAAAATGCCGAGATAAGGTTGAAATTCGAGAGATCGCAAGCCGAATGGAACAAGAAAAACAGGTACACAAACATCGACATTATACAATAGTCAATAAAGTTATGGACTTGAACTGTTTTTTGTAAGCAGCAGTATCAGTTTATTAAAAAAAGAAAATCACTTAAAAAAAAAACATCTCTAAATTACTTTGAATTTAAGAATGTTCTTCTTTTTCACAACCACTAATACTTGTAAGAAAGGAAATTCGCTTTAAGGGATTAATCTTTCACTTGACACAAACATTGAGTTATTCGTTGGGTATTCCTGTATCTTTACATCTTTATCTTCTTTTTTATTTCCCTGCAGACTCATTGCGAAGTACAGGAAAAAAATGGAGAATTTCTCCGAATCTGTTAGAAACATGGAGGCGCTATCTACCGACCACACGGAGCTCAACGAAAACCAGCGAGTTATCGATGACTTAGAGCGCGAGAGTGAGTGTAATAACAGGCGCTACATTTTTTTTTCCTCGCTAAAGTGCTGCATAAAATTGAGTATGATGTGTTCCCCAATGCATAGCGGTCACTTTGATCTATATGCCCAGATGGTGACAGTGTCATTTTTAAGTTTCTCATAGTCTCAAGCGTGTACTGCCTCACATTTCAGTGGGCAACACATGAAGACCTAAAGAGCATATAACAAATGGCTAGCATATAGCATAGTTGCAATAGGGAGCAAAACGTTATTCCAACCTGAACAGTGGTTTGTTTTGCCTTTACAGAATCTGTTTGCCTTTGAATACTGTTTGCAATGCACAAGTTAGAAACTGGACACATATCTTATATACTTGCTGTCGTTTACACATCGTTAAGTTTTTGTTACAGTCAGCAATAATCGCCGAAATCAGTAGTTTTGTTGTTTTAGTTTTGCTTCCATTTTGTTTTACGTAAGCAGTTTTCAAAATACATTGTATGTTCAGTTCGAGTCTGAAAAGGAAATAGAGGTTAATGTTCGAAATGTTTCCCCTATACGTAGTTAAAGAATTCGACTGCGTCTGGATTAGATATCAGAATCAATTACTGGGACAAGGTGGCTTTAGTATTCTATCCCATCCATTCCAAAACAAAAACGCAAACAACAAACAAGACATGCAAAAAAAAAAAAAGATCTGTATAAGCTAACATCAAGGTGTGGTGACTTAATGTGGACTTTATCTTAACCTGATTGTAAAGAATCCTAAAAACAAACAAACAAACTAACTCTATAGCTATTTGATGTGGACTGAAACTCCTGGCACTTTTTTTTTTCGCTCAACTTTCACGGACTAAATGTATACGATTTTCTGTACCTTTACAAAGCTGTGGAACGCTTTCCTTATTTTTTCTCGAAAGGTGTACATGTGTGTGTGTGTGTGTGCGGGGGAGGGATGGGTAGTTCGTCGGAGAGCAACTGTTCCTGAGGAGGAATATTGTTCCGATTTAAGTCTGTTTTAATGTTCTTTCTTTGTGTATGATGCTGATTGTAACGAGTATAATCCTTATCAGGATAATGATTATTATTACTGTACTCTCCGCATAATCGGGTAGGATCGGGCAGCCCGATTAACAGAAGAACACGTCTCATTCACAGTTGACACATGCAATGTGTGTATGTATATTGCATTGAACACTGCACCAAACATCTATATACACTGTATGCTTGAACACGCATGCTTGCACGGCACATTATACATACTGTACCTTACACTCGCTGAGTCACGAGCAATTTACACTCTTTTTACAGACAAATATGTTTTCAGAAAACTCATGTTTAATCACTCCCTAAATGATCGGTCTCCTTTGCAAATTAAGCAGAGAATGTGATTACCTGATACACATACATTAATTGTATTTTCATGTTTAAAGCGATTAGCCATGGAAAATTTGGCATTCATGGTTTCTTAAAGTGTTTTATCTGCGATAAAATGTGGATAGGAAATTATATTAGAAGAACATTATTTACCCATTTATGCGGAGAGGAAACCCGATTATCAGGCAAAGTTAATGTGCATTGGAACTGATTTTGACATTACTACCCAATTAAACGGAGTACCCGTTTAAGCGATACCCGATTACGCGGAGAGTACTGTATTATCATTATCATCATTATTATCATGATTTCCTTGTGGAGCCAAAAGAGCCTTACTCAACATGTCTTAATCAATTGTATGTGTTCGTGAGCGATTGTACATGTTTAAAAATGTAAAAAACTTTTGTTAATTCGACTTTTGGCCGCACTGTCGGCTTGTTTAATGAAAAAAAAAAAAATCAATTGAATTGGATTGACTCCCTTTTAAGCGCGAGAGCATAAAATGCCTGGGCTGGAAATCACTAATTTCCCAACGATGAGGGCAGTATTAAAATTTCAGTGTCACCGTTATTTGCAGGACCGGATAGATCACAGGACGAGCTCGACTCCCCATATATTGCCTCAATTTCCGTCGATTAATAAAGCGGATTAAACTATTCCAAAGACCATGAGGGAAATATTTCCTAATTTATGACTGACTTTCATTCGGTGATTCTGCCGTCAGGTGCCGAGTAGCGGTCCGGGCTGCCACAAATGCTTTTAGAATGAAATGTTATTACGTTCTAGTTTGTAGAGATGACAAGTTCCTCAACTGGCTGGGAGGGAATAAAAGCAGGCAGCAGGGGAGAGTTTCGTTTTGGGGATTAGAAATTATGTAATTTGGTACATACCTGTAATACAACCTTGTATCTATTTACTAGTATTCTGGAAGATGGTCCTAAAAGATATAGCGGGAGACAGAGCGGGAGACTCTAGGCGTGAGACTTGGAGGTCTAAGGGGGGAGGGGAGGTTGTAGTTGATTTTCCTAATGGAATGTAAGTACCTGTTTGTGTGATGGCCCTATTTTGTCTGTTTGTTGTTACTTCCATCCGTATAGGAGATACCCTGAAAGCCGAACTCGTGCTTGACCAAGAGAGGGGGGAACTTCTCGCCAAGGTCCAGATGGAAGAGGAAACTCACCGACTTCAAATAGCCAAGGCTGACCTTCAGCAGCAGGTTAATCATCTTCAGGGGGAGGTGCGTTTACTTTGAATATTGACATAACATTATGTTGAATGTGATGATTATGAAAAATAATAACTCTAAATAGCAACACTTATTATGATAACAAAAACAACGGCAAGTATAACAGCTATCGTTTATCATACCATGTACCTATCTCTGCTGTTTATATTACACGTATCATTATTTTCGTTTATATTCTTACCATTAATATTTACTAATACAAATATGAATTTCATAGGTCCTTTTTTTCTACATTTTGTTAGAAATATTGAACGCATCAAAATGTCTGAAAGCTTTGTATTTCACTCATTCGACACAATATTGTTCATGTAAAACTGCGTTCTTTTGGTCCTTGGAGCCCCCTGTAGACTGAACAATATTTCAATTATTACACATCAGTTTATCCCTTTTACTTTGTTTTTATTTAGATTGATATAAGATCCATTCTGTCATACATTTACCGTTGACTAACTATATCATTAAACCCTCACACTAGATCATGAGGGAGACGTCCAAGCAGACCAGTATCAGACAAGATATCGAAGTCCTGCAGGTATGGGAAAATACATGAAATAAGGACCAACATAAAACAATGACACCAAAAGCAAACTTGCACGTTCATATTCAGGGTCCATATTCCCCTTTACCCTGAAGCTATATTATTAATGGAGAGATGTACCGTTTACACGTCTTTCCGTCACTTTTGTCCAGACGTATCCAAAAAATGATGATATGATGCATCACTTTCGAAACAGCAGAGAGATGACATATTATTATTCCCCTTTCCTGTGAAACATACATGTATGTAGCAGTCTGCGCCTCTTGTGCTGATCGTTGATATACGGCACTGAGCAGCCTTTTTTTACACCCCCCCCCCCCCCCCCTATAAGAATTTCGGCCAAAGTTGGCCAGGAGCCCAATAGGGCTCACACCACAGAAAAGAGTTCTGTGGGCTCACACCTGTAAATATAATGGAATATCCCTACCCGCATCACAAAATTGTATCCAAGATACTAAATTAAATGAAGAAAGCAATTAATTAAAAATCAGAAACGGCAGTTTGGCAAAAAACTGAAAGCTTCAGATATTGAGTATAAATTCTTCTACAAACTGCATTTTGGTTGGAAGATGAAAGCTTTTCTCATGGAATTTGAAGGGACTATAATTGTATATTTGACTGGTTGCATGTACAGAAAATGTGATTTTTGTTGTTGTTGTTGTTGTTGTTGTTGTTGTAAAAAGAACTCGTAGCCTGGCTTTACGAACCCTTGGACAGTGTTTGAGTTGAACAACCCTCTTGGAAATTTGATGGATGAAAGGGTATATCTCACATTTTCAGGGTACCGAAGATAAAACATTTCATTTCTCCCAGGCATTGCCAGGTATTTTACATAATCTTTTTTTTTTTTTTTATTTTAACACACGTCTCTATGAGGAAATATTTACCCGTGTGAGCCCAATACGCCCATTCAGTGTTAGCAAGGGTCTGCAATGACCTCTGGGACAATAGACTACTACGTATGAAAACATGGATCAGTCTTTGTTAACCGTCTGCGTTCTTAATTTCCTGTCCATAGGTTAGTGTGTGAGATTTGTGCCTGTTTGACTCATTAGATTTTGGTCGAAATGAATACGCAGTAAATTCCAAAATGGACCCGGTTCATGTCCAGTAATAGTGCTTTCATGAAGACCTATCCAGGTTTTTCACACTGTACCTCAGTTGCAAGTCCGTCTCAAGAGAAGGTCTGCTATGATCTTTATCTACAACTGCTCAGATTTTATCTGTGATGTCATGTTTGTCCGTGAATGTGAGGCAAGCTTTAAAGTGGTACAATAAGCTATAAAAAATTATGTGATCTTCCATTTTAATAACTCTTAACCCATCAAGTACAAGGCAAATTTTGCTTTCCGACATTATCATGATGTCTTCAAGAGACTGACAACTCTGATTGTGCTTGCATACTCTCTGCTGGAAAATCATTTAATGGAACTGGTCAAATCTATTTGATTTGATCTGCAGAACATCAGCAAGAGACGTTACAAAAAAAAAAAAGCCAATTTGAGACAAAATGTCGACTTTAATCCTTTTGAATGTGTAAGACCATAGTAGGGATCATATGAATAGGGATTTTTTTTTTAACCTCATGAAACACTACGAATAATTTATATTATCAATGATAAGAGAGATTCACCATCAATCCACAGAAACCGAGTTCCAGGACTTGATGGTCAAAATGTAATGTTTGCCTCTGTCTGTCAGTGTTGAACAGTAGAATGAATCGACCGCAGTGCCTTGTGAGAAAATCATGTACATCGTCGGTTGAAATTAATATCATACATTGTATTCGGCGTGTTGAGATTTATACTACGCATACTGCCTATCCAACCAAATAATCTGCTCGTGCCTAAGCTGGTAGGTTTGCGCCCTCTACGAGGACTTTCCGTACAGGCTGACGAAAGCAGAGCGTGCTTCAAGTCCAGACCTAATTTCAACTATTCTCATTTCTGGGCAAGTCCAAGATAACACGCACGTTACGTATGGGACATTCAGAGACTTTTATGACCTGAAAGATAGTGTTAATGGCCTTTGATCATATTGAACTTCATCATGGTGATTGATATCTAGAAGAAGTATAATCATGTAAAAAATTGAGAAAAATGACCTTGACAATTATATTCTAGAAGAGAAAATATGTGCCGTTACGTATGGGACCAGAAAAATTTTGTTTTTCTGAACATTTTTTTCAACCTCAAAACTCTCTGAAAGTATATCATTCTACAACTTGTAACTCACTGTGATGAAAGTCACAACACTCAAGATTATCACAGGTAAGTTTCATGTCATTAGGCAAAAAGCTCTAATTACAGGTTCTAATTAAAGACAGACATGACATGTTACGTATGGGACAGTTACGTATGGGACAGTTTGTCCCCCATTCATTTAGTGTGTGAAGAACCATGTTTATGGGTACTTTGCATAATTATTGAAGTAGAATCAGTTGAAACTACTCAAATACTGATTCAGATTGTCAAGGAAACAATATTCCCCAAATATTCACCATCATAATCATATTCAATCATATTTTTATATTTTTATGACCAACCTGGGTATGCATGCCCTTTGTCCCCCATTCGTTTAGTGTGTGGAGAAGCATGTTTATGGGTATTTTGCAAAATAATTTTGCAAAATACCCATCCATACAAATTTTTGCATAATTATTGAGGTGGAATCAGTTGAAATTACTCAAATACTGATCCAGATTGACAAGGGAACAATATTCCCCAGATATTTACCGTCATAATCACATTCAATCATATTCTATATTTTTTATGACCAACCTGAGTATGTATGTCCTATTTTTATCAGGATAGTTACTACTGAAAAATTGAATACCTGGTAGTTTAAAGTGTTTACTTCCATTGATGAAGGGCAGTTTGCCATTTAGTTTCAATAAAAAACTTGACACAAGAAATATTAAGTTTAATAAATAAGCAATACCTGCTGCGTGGAACCCCAGTGATCGAGTACACCGTAGATATATGATGTCTGTCTAGCAGTCAGGTCATTGATTCGAGTCACACCTCAGTATGTATACCCATGAATTTTGTTGTGGCTACTACTGAAAACTGAATAAGGACAATTTGTGTATCACTTGCAATAAAAGAAAAAAATCATTTTACTTTTTTTTTTATATATATATCACAACCATATGGATCTCCATCACATAAACTTTGAATTCCTCTAGTCTTAGGATTTTATGCTCTTAAGTAATTCATAGAATTGGTTTCCAATCATCTCTTTAAATGTTGAAAACTGAATCCCCATTTCTACAAAAAACATACCATCCCTTTAACCCGTTGAGGACGAGTCCCGAGTATACTCGGGCAGGTGTCTATGGGAAATGCGTGTTGTAGCAAAATCAAACCGTCCTCAACGGGTTAATGCTGATTTTTCATTGTGTATTTTGCCATCTTCCCCTCCCCCTTTCTGAAAATTGTTCAGTCAAGTTCATGTATTGTTTCAAGTGTCTATAACTCAAAAAGTAGCTACAAAGTTGGGATGCTTTCTCCAGGATGATTGACCATTTGTGTACTGAGAGACCTTCCCAGCTAGCTACATGCATTCACATGCAATATGTATGAGGATGTCCCATACGTAACGCATTTGTCCCATACGTAACATTATTTCAATGCCTAATAAAAATTATTTCTTTTACTTTTTTTTTCTTTTTTCCCTGGTATTTAATTTCTCTAAACAATAAATTAGAACTTTCCAAAAGGGCATTAAAATAACCTTAGCAATTTCAGAAAAAACCTAAAAAAATGACCTCATTTTGTTACGTATGGGACATCTCATGATAGGACACGAGCTAATTTGCATAATCATTTGCATAATCCCTAAATTTTCATACCAAGTTAAACTATGTGATGAACTTCTTATGTCCACATATTAATCAAATATTATTTGCTTTCCTTTGAATTAATATGAATTTTTATAAATGTCCCATACGTAACGCTGTGTTTCACATATATGCAAATGAAGCCCTTGAAATTTGCATAAATTTACATAATATCATTTTTTCCTCCATGGAAATCAAAACTTCAACTCATAAGCTTCAAAATGATACCAAACATGTCAATATTGAGCAAAGATGAAATTTTGCCTTCTGAGGGGACCTTATCTTGGACTTGCCCTTCTACAGAAACGTAACCGGGCCCAACTGACACGTCTCAAGTGCCAGCTAAAAGAGGCTCAGGTGAGAAATTGGCAGTGGAGCCGAGAGGCAAGCCAGCTTGAAGCCCAGTTGGATCAACTCACCGCTGCATCGCAGACACTCCACGATGAGTAGAGAAGAATAATTCGAATGTCAAATCGTGCAAAATTCAAGTAGGAACCGTTAACAGATCATCTCTTGTTTTTGGTTTGTTTTATTCTATTGACTATGCTTGTGAGTTGCTTGAGACGGAAAAATGGATACTATGTTATTGTAATGATGTTGGTTTTCCGACTTGTGGGAATGTGTGCGCACGTGGATGGTGAGATCTAGTACACCATATCTTATGCAGATACAATTGAGAATTCCTAGGGATATTACTTCAGACCAATTCAACGCAATGTCCATGTTTGTACGTCCATATTGACTGGTGTATTGATATGTAGCCCCAAAGCCCGTGCGATGGGATAATCAGAAATACAGACAGACAGACAGACAGACAGACAGACAGACAGACAGACAGACAGATCGATAGATAAGATAGGTAGGCAGACATAAACATTGATTGTAGGTTATTTAAACTGATGAATAAAAGATGGATACAGGATGCAAAGTGAGACGGATAAGGACCGATGAAGACACGAATAAAGATGAATTTTCTGATAAATGTGGACAGATAGTTATTGACCGATAATTACTATAGGCACTCTAAAATTTGCTTGCATTATATCACCTATCTTGTTTGTGCACGATGATTATGGTATGGAATATTACTTGTCTTAATGAAAACGGAAAACAACAACCCTAGAACATGTTCGTACATACATTATTCCCAGCATCTGAGCACACACACGCACACACACAAAGAAGAATGAATAAATAAATCAAGAAAAAAGTAAGAAAAAGCGATATTATGTCTGTTTTGCTTCTTTATTTCATTGATAAATATCTTGACGAATCGATGATAGAGTATTATTTGTTGTCTCATTATCGTAGCAAAGAAAAAGTCAAATAAAAAATATGGGCATCACAATTGCCCATTCATGAAAAAAAAATTGTGAATACATACAAAAGGCTGAATACCAAATATTTCCAAAAGAAAGGTATAAAAAAGATAAGTCTGTAGAATATTTACCATTAATAGTATGTGAAATTTCTTCAGATTTAAGGAATATTCCGTGTTGACAAGAAAAGGAAACTTTCTTGAAAGACATTTTAAGAATATAAATGTTTCATTGTGTCCTTTAAATTTTCTTTACATTGCGCAAATTCGCGGAATCAATCAACGTAAAAAGACGTTCGGGTGTAGTTCCTATATATACACATACTGGTTGCAAGGACTAGTAGTACAATGTGAATTGCTTCCATTTTTTAGATGGAAGTTTTAAACAAATGACATGTACAAGCAGGAGTAAAACGAATAAAAACACAACATTTCACATACAAAATTGTTCAAGCTTTCGCAGCTACAATAGAAACGATAACTCGACAATAAGTACCATTGTGACGATTAGTAACAAGCAACCACTTCTTAGTGTACAGTAGCATGTAGTTCATACAATAACGTACATTTGTATAACAAAATCAAATTGCAATTAGAAGCATTTTCTCGCTTCACTTCCTTTACGGTTACAACGTGATTTCCATATGGATGTACACTCTGTTTTTTCCTATCTCTCTCTTTGTCATAACGTAAGCAAATCAGTGAGTATTAGACACTCTACTCGGCGAGTGAAATGTAACATTTAGAGCAGTTTAAGAAGCCTTCCTTCCAAATTACACTTTCGAATATCAGATGCAGCGCCCGCAGCGACGGACACGCGCAAGACCAGCTTGTCACAAAACATCCGCGCTTTTTACACGGCATGCTAGTAATCCAAATTAACGCTAATCATATATTTAGTTGCATAGCACGCTGCGATTCCTTTTTAATTCCAACAAAGCGAAATGCCAGATACTGTCACTGTCAAAAATCAATTCATGAAACTAAACGTATTCACACAATAATCATAAATCTAACGTTCCCAACGTTAAACACAAAATCATGGCAACATCAACTGCGATTATTATCACAAAAATTACATGATGTGTAAGCGCTGCAAAGATGCTTTTGTGCATCTGGGAGCTGTGGACACAACACAAACAGTGAAAGACGAATGGTACAGCACGAGGAAAAAAACACAGATCGTCTCAGCAAAGAAGAAAACTTACGAAACTTTCTATATAAAAAGTGAAAAGTTTGCAATGACATACGTATAAGTTTCAAGTACTGATATACACAGAATAAAAAATGAATATTCAAAACCATTGACCATTCAGTTACAAGGAAAATAGACAATCTAATGTGTTGTGTATCGCTACTGCGGTATAAACAATAAACACTAACAACTCACAACACACACACACACACACACACACACACTTTCTCTCAACAAAGGTGCAAAGCAAAATGGTATAAGCATATCCAGTCGCAAAACTGTGGTGAGTACATAAAACATAGTATAAACTTTTGTTAGTGCAAAGGGGAAAATGGGTGTTAATGTTCCCAGGGGAGTTGTATACATGATAATGTATTGCTAAAAGTAAAATGTTTTTATAGGCCAATGGCTTCATGAAAATTGGCACCCTTAGCAACAAGCTGAGCTTGTAGGGTACTAATAAAACTTTCAGAACGTGTTTCTGGTTTGTTGTCTTTGATAATGAGGCGGGAGGGTACAGAAGAAATTAATGCGAATATTTGCCAGCGCGGGGCAAACATCACTTAAAATGGAGATCGTCGAAACGACAGAGACACTAAAACCACTGGGTTATCTATAACGTTCACCGTGATAATTCACAGCGTTGAAGTACAGTGATGTTCATACGGAAGATCAGATACCTGTGGATCTTAATAGCACAGGTCTATTTACCAAAGTAAAAAATACCGCGTCCTGAATGGACAGCGCAGAGTAGCTGCATGTGATTTTGTTTTCTCTCACTCTCTCATTTTGATTGTTCTTTTCTTTTGGCGCAACTGACATGTGAAGTACTCATCTCACACAAGTACCTGGTGATATAAAAATACTTTCAGGTACATGCCCTATAAAATGATTGTATACTAGTAGATTGTAAACGGTTTAACAATCTTTAGTGTCTCGTACATGGTGAACAAAATGATTCACGAAAAACACATTAACGGTGCCTGGATTAGAGCATCTCAGTGATCCATCCATTTTCTGCTCTTTTATCGAGTCCACTGGCCTATGATAATACTTTTTCGCCAAACACCGAATCACAGCTGAAACGTAGTTCTTCGTCCGCTACTCGTACTGCCGGAGGGGGAAGCACTTCTGGAATTGTTCAGGGATGGAGGCATGGGAGGTTGTGGGGCAACAGGCGGAGGGGGTGGGGGAGGAGGAGGCGCACCGATCGGCGCGGAGTCGTTGACGCTATTAAACTGGTGACCGTTCATCTGGAGAGGTGGTGGCGGCGGGAAGGAGCCTGGGTCGGCAGGGGAGGACTGGGGTCTGGCGGTCGATGGCGGCGGAGGAGGCGGAAGAGGAGCAGCAGCCGCGGCCGAAGGTGGTTCCGAGGCCTTCTCCATGGCCACCCTGGCTGATATACTGTTGATCTGTCCGTTTGCTCTCCTCGGAATCTTCTCATAATCGCTCTTGCGCTTATTGCTGAAGGACGTCACCGGCACTTCTGCGTACAAATACTCCGGGTCGCTGGGGATCTCTATCAGCCGCGCGTCCCCGTTGCTGTTGGGTATGTGACCGTTAGTGGCGTGCCCGTTCGTCTGTAAGGTCCCGTCCCTACCCAGCGTCCCGCTGTATTGCATCTCCCCGCTTATCCCGTCGTCCTCGAACGCCCGGTTGAGGTAGGTGAGATTGTCCACGACGTCTTTTCCCTTAGATTTCTTCGGGGTGTCTTCAGCTTGGCGACAACAGCAGCAGAGGAGTACGATGAACATAAGCACAATGAACGCTCCAGCCACACCGCAGCCGATATAGATGAGGATCCAGTGAGTCTGTGTTAGCTTGATGCCTTCATCAATACCTATACCAATACGGTGAGAAAACGAAAGATAGGACATGGAAAATGAGTGGTCTTTTTTCCACAGCCATAACAGGAGTTCATCGCTGTGATTGACGAATACAGTACAAATAAAAGATACTGTTAAAGGAAAGGATCTTGGAATTCTTCATTGGCAGCTGTGATTGGCCAGGACGATCGAAATACACTATCCTCGATTCATAGACGACAATCTTCAATTCTACTAAAATGTACAGAGACTCGAGAAAGGCAGTATATCAAAGAGTGGGACAAAAAAAAAAACTGTTAACACGCTTGGGCCAATCGTTCAAACATTAATTCATCAACGTCACCAAGGTTTTGATTAAAATGATATCATTAAAGCAATGTTTTCACTTTTCGACAATTGAGAGCATTCCACAAGCATCAAAGGAGTAAATCAGATGGAGACTTACAATCAGACATGGAGGTCGAGCCAGTGGAGTCCGTGTTGCCGCTAGGACATTCCGAGCACGATGTCTGCCTGGTTTGGTCCTGATAGTTTCCCCGGCGACAGTAGACACACACGTTATCACTGTCATCATAGTACGTTCCTCGAGGGCAGGACACTGTAAAGGGAAGAGTTGGAACATACCAAGATGTATTATTTTCATGATTCCATGTGTCATGAATCCTTAACACTGTTTGACTTTTACCGAAGGTATACTTATTCACTGTACTCCGAAATCGTCAAAGACTCAGAATGGATTTGGGTTCAGTTAGTTGTTTATGACATGACTTCACCTTGAAAAAGAGATACACATGAAAGGATTTTGTCCAAGAAAGGGGCTAAGTGAACCAGAAAAGAAGCATTGTCAAGTGGATAATCAAGCAAGGGCTACTATCCTATTCATTATAGAGTGAAGTAACTCTTACAGTTACGTACTGCTTCCAAACTTGTGCGTTAATAAACCTTGCACCTGATTAAACTACATTTCAAATATGATGCATAAAACTTTCATCAGTTGGGGAGATGGTAGAAGCCTGAATCTCCTATTGTACATTTCAGGTCATTTTTCAAACTTGCGAATCATGTCACTGAATAGAAAGGAGTATGATGTTTATCAACGCCTTTCAGAAAGCCCTGGTAGCAAAACTTCAGAGTCCGAACTTTATAGTAGTATTGCATATAATATCGCTTCTCGGACAATGATTGTAGTTCAAACAATTGGATAACGAAACTAAATTTCTTCTTTTTCAAATTATGTTCAGAGTCTTTCACTGCCTGAAGTTGAAGTTGCATTTGTGAGCGATGCATTGAGCTGGAAAAAAAGGAAACAAAGTTGAATTACACATAACCATCAGCTGCATCGGCATTGTAAAATCACGTAGCAACAAACTTACCACATCCAGAACCGGAAGTCACCTGACCGCTCCCACAAGACCACCGGAATTCGCTGTCCACCTGGGTATTTGCTGGGTTATTGGTCACTACTTGGCCGTCGACGGTCAGCTGGAACTCACCGTTGTCTGCGACGTCCATAATCCCGCTCGCTATGGAATCGATGTCGCTCTCGACCTGGCCGACGTCCGACTGGCTCGTTGTCGACGAAGATATACCGATGTCGACGGTTAGAGCCGGTGAGTTTCGCCTCCTTCGAGACAAGATGGCGTCGACCATGACGCTCCTTCTACGCTGAATGCTGTTCTCAAAGCACTGGGAGCTCACGTTGTCACACGCCGTTACTGTTCCACTGGTACAGAGATCGTTTGCCGCGAGGGTGTCGGTCACATTGCTGCTGATAGTTGCTTGCAGTGATTGGTTCTCGCTGGGACACGTTGCCGTTGGCAGCGAAAATGAGATGGTGGCCGTCTTAGATAGACCTGTTCCAACTTCGGCACCTACGACATAATGCAAGTTTGCCAGAAAAGATTGCATTTACCACACTCACGTTGGATCATACAACCACGTAATTAACACAGTCATGCGTTCTGGGCGATGATAAAATTGTGAACCCGAGTAAATTGTTAAAAAGCCCAGTGCCACTCATAACAAGTAAGAAATGGTCATAAAAGTTTCTCGATTTTCAGTTCCGGTCGAGTTTGGATAAAGACAATATTGTACGTTAACAACGAGAAGTTGCGAACATCTTTTATAGTTCTTTGTTTTTGAAAATTCGTCTATTTCTCACAGCGAATGACAAATAATTCAGTAAATCATTTAATTCACATGCTTTTTTGAGTGCCAAAATTCCTCTAGCAGAAAGTGAACGCAGTTCAGATTTTTTTTTTTTTTTTATACATAGTTTTATTTATCAAAAGTTGTGACGAGTCGAAAGTTAAGGCAGTATCAAAGCATACGCAAAACGACTTGACTATAGGGTATTTTATTTCGGAAGTCTCGAAAGAGACTACGATGCATAAAGAGTAATAATAGGAGAGCCCGCACGCGCGTCCAGCAATACGTTCGCGTTCGTTCCAGCCGACAGGAGGTTCTCCTGCATAGCTCCGCGGTTTGAATTTTTTCCATAAATTCATCGCCGGAATTTTCCTTCTCGCGAGAAAATTTTGCTTCGCCGGTCATCCGGAACCTACTGAGAAGTGTTTTCACGCATCTTTCGAGCCTAAACGTCACGGTGGTTCGATAAATATGAGCTCGAAAGAGCAGCACGATCCATCCTTCACTTTACGTGCTACACGTGGACAGGAGGTCTGTGCCACGAAGTCAGAGTTACCACCACCAGCGCCTCCCTCCGGCGATGCCGGTACGGCGCACGTACAGAAGAATGTGAGCATTGGAAAGGCTCAAGATTCAGGGAAGAAGACGATGAAGAAAATTCCCAAAAAAAGCTCCTCATACGGTATCAAAAGCCCCTTCCGAGGATCGGGCGTCTACCTCCGGGGACGTTAGTTCTCGTCTAGACAAACTTGAAAATCTCCTCGCCGAAGTGGTGAAACACCTTCCCCAATCGCATGATAAAACCACTAGCCGTGCTGCTGTGGTACATACAGGCACGTCTACATCGAAATCTACAGCGGAGGATTTTTCCCGCTTGCCTACTAACGTCCGCCATTTTGTTGGGGACGATTTTGATACGTCTACGTCTGAAGACGCAGAGCGTGATGGACCGTTCGATTTTGACGAAGGGGTGGAAGAGGTTCCCCCTGCTGCACAGCTACCACAGTTGGCAGCCAAGTATGCTATCCCCCTCGGGATTGGGGAGGCAGTTGACGAAGAAATCGCAAAATCGGTGAACTACTTTATTGGCAACAAACTAGAAGATAAAGCCATCGAGGAAACGGTTGAAAAATACCCCCCCCCCCCACCGAGCAACTGCCCCCAACTCGATACACCTAAAGTGAACGCTCCCATTTGGGAACACTTGCAGTCCGTCACGCGTAATCGTGATTTGAAACTACAGAGAGTGCAGAAATGTCTGACTCGCGGTATTGGGGCTCTTCTTCGCTCTCTCGACGCGCGAGATTATTATCTCCGAGTCTCAGCAAGACGCACTTGCTCTATTGAGTAATGCGCACTTTGAACTGAATTGCGTGCGGAAGGAGCTGATTAAGCCGGACATCAACTCGGAATACGTGCATCTCTGTAAGCCTTCTACACCAGTCACGCAGCTGTTGTTTGGTGATGATCTCACAAGACAGATGAAAGATCTAAAAGAACAACATAAGACCTCTGCTGGGGTCATGAGGACCCAGCAGAAACATACTTCCCGTCCGAGCGGCTCTTTCCATCCGTACAGACGGCCCTTCAACAGCGGAGCTCGCCGGCAGGCTCGCGATGCGGGCTGGACGGGCTCGCGTAGCGCTGCAGCCTCACGCTTCGTGCATGGAACGGCAAATCGTCCTTTTTTAGACCAGCGCTACCAGGGGAAGTCGCGACCTCCCCCACAGCAACGGCCACAGAGCAGAGCTCATCCACAGGCCAGAAGCAAGACTCCCCACAACAAGTAACCCAACAGCCCGCCTCTGAAGAGGTAGGAGATATAGATTCAACATATTGCTCATTTGACATGTCAGTAACTGACCATGATGCATTTCTACCTTATCTAGAAGAACGGTATTCTAGATCTCCTCAATTTACTAGATCTATAGAATCTAGACCTACCACTTCATGTGTAAATGACCATCCAGTTGGAGGTCGACTGAGGCTTCATGCATGTAATTGGGAGAAGTTAACTTCAGATCCCACAGTACTAGCTACAAGCTGTGAATGGCTATAAACTTGAATTCAAGCCTGAATGTTTTCCACCTGAAAGGGTTAATCCTTTGGTTCAGTTTAAAGTAAAGAATGAAGATTTGGCCAATATCCAAGCTGAAATTGATTCACTGGCAGCCAAGAATGTTATTGAACCTTGTTCACATGAAGTGGGGGAGTTCATCTCGAACATTTTTACCCGCCCTAAGAAGAATGGCAGCCTTCGGGTCATTCTTGACCTCTCAGAGTTGAACAAAAGCCTAGTCTATCAGCATTTCAAAATGGATTCCATCCATACAGCAACGCAATTTATTACACCAGATTGCTTGCTAGCCTCAGTCGACCTTCAGGATGCTTACTATTCAGTACCAGTTGATCCGCAGGATAGGAAATACCTGCGATTTGTGTGGCAGGGCAAACTTTGGCAATATTGCGCACTGCCAAACGGGCTTAGTACAGCACCGCGTTTGTTCACAAAGCTTCTCAAACCAGTTTTTGCTCATCTGAGAAGAGCAGGTCACATGGTAGTGGGATACCTTGATGATACTATCATTATTGGGAAGAGTGAGGCTAGCGCTCAAAGAGCAGTCGATGCTACGACTGATCTCCTCGAAGACTTGGGGTTTCTTGTCCATCAGACTAAATCAGTGTTAAAACCCACTAAAGAAATCACCTTTTTGGGATTTGTCCTTAACTCTGTGAACATGACAGTTACTCTTCCTGAATCTAAGAAGGAAGATATCACTGCTGAGTGCACAAGTCTGTTGCATGCCACAGAATCCTCTATCCGAGAAGTGGCTAGAGTAATAGGGAAACTGATTGCTACCTTTCCTGCAGCCCAATATGGGCCCCTTTACTACAAAATCTTGGAAAAAGAGAAGATTTTGGCATTGAAGGCCAATAAAGGTCATTTTGATAGGAAAATGAGCTTATCTAGTAGAGCCAAACAGGAACTTAAGTGGTGGATTGATCACATACACTACACCTCTAATCCTATCGACAGACCCAGGCATACAATAGAATTGCGCACTGATGCGAGTGGGTCTGGTTGGGGAGCAACAGACATGTGCACAAACATAGGGGGACGATGGAATGAAGTGGAAAGAGAAAAGGCTGTTAACAATGAGATAAATTATCTAGAAACCCTTGCAGCAGGATTGGCATTGAAGTCCTTTTGCTCTAACCTGAGAAATGTTCATGTTCTCATTAGAATGGATAATACAACTGCAGTCTCATATATCAACAATATGGGGGGCTTCAGATCCCAGGAATGCAACAATTTGGCACATGATATTTGGGAATGGTGTATTGAAAGACAGATTTGGATCACAGCCGCCTACTTGCCAGGACGGCTCAATACCACAGCAGACTTCATGTCAAGGAAGTTTAATGATCGAACAGAGTGGATGCTTAACAAAGCCCAATTTACTGAAGTGGTAGAACATTTCGGCCTCCCTGAAATCGATCTTTTCGCTTCCAGACTAACTGCACAGCTACCCAGGTATATCACTTGGCAGCCTGATCCTTCGGCAGAGAATGTAGATGCATTTACGGTGGATTGGGGTCCATTATGGTTCTATGCTTTCCCTCCCTTCTGCCTTATCCCTAAATGTCTGCAAAAGATAAGGGCAGATAAAGCCACAGGGTTGTTAGTAGTACCAAACTGGCCTACACAATCATGGTTCCCAGCACTTCAGCACATGCTGACTGACAAACCACTTGTCCTATGTAGACATGCACAACTTCTTGTTCAACCTGTGTCTTTTATGCCCCACCCCTTACACAAACATTTGGATTTGCTTTGTTGCAGGCTTTCAGCCAACCCTTCAGGTCGCAGGGATTGAGTGCAGGGACCGTCAAGGTCATCGTAGCTTCTTGGAGGAAATCTACACGACAGCAATATCATAGCTTCATCAGCAAATGGAAAGTTTTCTGCACTGCCAACAACATTAACTATCTCCAGACCTCATCGGAATGGGCACTAGAATTTCTTTCAGACTTGTTCCATAAGGGAGCCAGCTACGGTACTATAAACTCTGCTAGAAGTGCACTGGCTTCTTTTCTGACACTCACAGACAGTTCGTTTTCCATAAGCACTCATCCTCTAATAACTAGATTTGTGAAGGGAGTCTTTCACTTACGACCCCCCAGACCACGCTACACGGAGGTGTGGGACGTTAGAACTGTCCTCAACTATCTGAGGAGGAAATCACCTGCAGGCGAATTGGGTTTGAAAGAGCTAACGTTGAAAGTGACAATGTTATTAGCGCTTCTCTCAGCACAGCGGGTGCAGACATTGAATGCTTTGAGAATAGACAAGATGACATTCAAAGACAACTCTGTCAATTTCGTCATTGATGACTTGTTAAAGCACCACAGACCTGGTAATACAGGCCAAGTCGTTAGCCTCAGAGCGTACCCTCCAGACAGACGAGTTTGCATTGTACGATACCTTCGAGAGTATCTGAGAAGGACTCAGATCATTAGGAAGGACCAAAAGTATCTGTTAATAAGTTTTTGTAAACCGTATTACAGGGTTTCTACCCAAACTTTGTCACGATGGATTAAGACAGTTATGACAGAAGCTGGGATTGACACCAGCTTGTTCTCGGCACACTCCACGAGAGCAGCCTCAGCGTCTGCTGCCCAGAGGAAAGATCTGCCTGTACATGAGATTTTGGCACAGGCAGGCTGGAGTAACGAGAAGACATTTCAAACATATTACGCGAAACCTCTCAGGAATGAGAATGGGGGTTTCAGCCATGCAGTATTATCGTAAAAGGTAAAGCCATACATTGTACCCCTTGTGGTAATTATGGTCATTGGCACAGTTCTGTGTGGCCAAAAAATGTGACTACCAGCTTCAAAGTCTCCTATTATTACTCTTTATGCATCGTAGTCTCTTTCGAGACTTCCGAAATAAAATAGAAAATTTAAATGAGAACTTACCTGTTTGAAATTTAAATTGTATTTTATGAGGAAGGCGAAGGAAGAGACTACAGTCCCTCCTCTCCCACCCTTCTTCATAATCTCAGGTAGTTCTCAATAGCAGTAGGATGACTGCTGGTATTGGTATTCACATTTTTCGGAGCTACTAATATTGCTGGACGCGCGTGCGGGCTCTCCTATTATTACTCTTTATGCATCGTAGTCTCTTCCTTCGCCTTCCTCATAAAATACAATTTAAATTTCAAACAGGTAAGTTCTCATTTAAATTTTCTATTTAAGGGAGCTCCGACTTTAAAACAAGATAGCATGATGACTGGCCTCGGATTTGTCATTAAACTACCGGGAAAATGAAAAAAATGCATCACTGTATAGCATCAGCCTTTGTACTCACTTGCACAAACGCCGGACGAGGGTTTCGGGTCCCAGAACGAACCGGCGCTGTCGGCCACGCAGGTGTAGACCAGCTCGCTGCCCAGGGCGTTGACGTAACCACTCTCGCACGACACACGACATTCTCTCGTCGACATCGCATTTATTCGACACGTTACCATGGCATTCTCCACAGTGGGAAGAGGATCGCAGTCATATTCTGAAAGAGAAAGTGATTGTCACAATATGTATATGGATATATTATTACTTGTGACCAAAATATGTTAAAGCTAATATTACTTTCCCCACCCGCATTTGATAGAATTAAGTAGGGTGCTCTTTCATTCAGCTAAATACATGAAAAACTTGTTAAATGTCTTTTATATAATATTTTACACTGTTGCCCTACTGTGACATCATTAATTGCTGTATATATAGTTTTCTTATCCAGCAATGACGCACATAACTTTACCATTACTTAATCTTACTTAATATTACTGTTGAACAGATTATCTGACTTTCCTAAAAACGTCACTGTATCCACATACATATTTATGGTAAATTCCCCTCTAAGAAAGAAAAATGAATTGAAAAGTGCCCTACTATGTTTTCAGAGAGAAAAGAAAAAATTGAACAGATTTGAAAATACATTTTGTAACTTCATTAACCAGGGCCAACCGGTGAAGAGTTGACGTCACTTCAATGACAATGTTGTAAGCAGTCATAGACACACATTCATACGCTTGATATGTTGACCGTCTGCATGCCACATTAATCTCCTGTAAATAGTTGTGTGTTTGAAATTTGTGCGTACTTGAATCACCGACACAGAAAGAGCCAATTACGATGATTACCTCGTTGATACACGGTGACACTGAAGACACACTCTTGGTAGTTTGCAGAGGAGTCGGTTGCCCGGGCGATGACTGATACGCTGGTCCCGTCCGCTGTAAACGTAGACCCACTGTTCCTTGAATAAGTGATTGTTGGATTGGGATCAGCGAAATCGGATGCTTCAGCTGCAGGCCACGTGACTTGCGCGCTGGTTCCGGACGTGATTTCTACTACATCCTGCGGGCAGGTGATTTCTGGTGACTGGCGATCTACAGGGGAAAAAACAAAACAAAACAATGGAAGTCATCCTTGTTGCAGTGAAGCTGAGAAATAAATATGAGAAAGTGTTCCGACAATGTAGAGCAGCAGGCAAGGCAACAGCGTAAACCCCCAGTGAAATCAACTTTTCTGAAACAAATCTGTTCAGATATCGGTCAATATTCATTGCATGCTGCACCACGAGCAAAACAAACTACAACGCAGTACGAAACGGACAAAAGCTATCATAACTTTCTACCTTTACAATACTCTGTGACAAAATACAGCCTTACAAAACGCTTTTTCATCTGATGATGACACATGACGCCTGTTATATGGTTAATATGATTTGTATATTCGAGGAAAGAAAACAACATAGTTTGCTAAACTGTCTTGCATAACAGAGAAGAGTACGGTATGGTAAGATACTTTACCTTCCAGGCGGACGGTGAAAGTACAGTTCCGCACATTCAGCCCGTCGACAGCTTGGGCCACGACTGGTTGGCCCGCCGCGAACTCGGGGGAGAACTGCAATTCCGTGACCGCATTCAAATCGGGCCCGACCACAAAGGACACGGGAAGAGCTTCTCCGCCGATACTCCTCGCTGTGATCATCTCGAGGTCGACCACGGCGATGCTGCTGTCAGTCTCTAGGACATACGTGATGGTTTCTCCCTCAGGACAATTTTCAAATTTGGGTCTGTAATCTGCGAAAAGAAGCAATGACCAGCGGTTGGATTATCACACCACTATGGCCATCTATCTGATCACAAAAAGATGCATCTGTCATACATGGTTTAGATAGTATTACCACGTCTTTTTGACAAACAAAGTTTCTCTTTGAAAGTTAAAAAAAAAACAAGCTGCAGATTCCTTCTTAATAATAAATGAAAAACAAAAATGTTCGGCGTGATATCATACCTTATAACATATGAGCTAGCATGACTGTCAATACTGTTTTAACGAGTCAGGATAGAATTGCCAGTCACTGCAAGACCATGAAACATTATGTCTCCTACTACCATAACTGATAGAAATTGTATTAAAAAACAATGATGATACTGCCATATATTCAAATTCATTAAATTTGTCAATCAGTTGCAATTCTTCCAAATAATTGCAATTGACTTCGAAATGCCGTGGTTCTCAAAATACTTCTTCCAAATTCTCGATGAAGTTAATGGACTATTCTGCAATTAATAGTAGCATGTTTTAAATTTATACTTGTGGTCTCGAGTGAATTAATAGTTTAAATATACAAGTGTTGAACAGTTTTGTAAGGGATGCCATGAATAAACCTACATAACAGACTTCCACAAAGTAGCCGTAGAAAGGAAAGTAACATTTTGATTACACATAGCTAAGAATGATGTCTTACTGTGACTTAGCCAGTATCAAAGAACACAGCGCAGAGAAAATGACAGGCTAATTATGATGTACAAAATACACAATAATCTTACTCCTCTTTCAGCACAGGACTATATTATCAAACAGGCTACTCAGTTAACGAGAGCCTCGCAACCACACTCCTATCAGGTATATATTCGAGAACTGAATCGCATCGCCATTCGTTCTTCCCAAGAACTGTAAGGAACTGGAATTCCCTGTCGTCAGAAATTGTTTCAGCGCCATCTGTGGGATCATTTCGAAACCGTCTAACGGTTGATCACAGTGGCTAGTATTTTCGTCAAATTGTCTATGTGCTTGTAAATATCTGTAAATAAATTGTATTATAATGTAAATAGCACCAGTCTGCAAGAATCTTCAGTCTATTGAAGGAGGCAGACTTAATCAGAAGAAGAAGAAGAACAACAACAACAACAACAACAAATCACGGAAAGCTGGAGAAGATGAAAAGCTATAGGTATACCTTGCTCACAGCTTGGACCGCCATATCCCGGTATGCACTGGCAGACACCATTAACACATGTTCCTCCATTTTGGCACTCCTTAGCAAGACACAAATCTATGAACAAAAGAGACATGAAAATTTAACTGTGATTCATTACTAAGCCCCAGGGTAACGGTCAAGCAGTTTTCTAGAATCCTAACACCAGAAAACGCCAATGAATGTTAATGCTACGTACGGAGAGCCCATGTAACAAATACTTTACTTGCTATGACAATGAACTACCTTTTGGCCACTTTTTTTTTTTTTTTTTCAAAGTAGCCACATAGAGTAAAAAAGAAATCTTACATTATTCGAAACGGATATCAATAATTTAAAGGGGTTCCAAAAGCCATGCCCGACCTTAAGGAAGTACAGTAGATGCATCTCCAGCCCCCCCCCCCCCACACACACACACAAAGTCCATTCTGATTTACAGTAATTCACCCATTGAGGATGGACTGATTTTGCTACAACACTCATTTCCCATAGACACTTGCCCGAGTATATACTCGGGACTCGTTCTCATCGGGTTAAATCAAACGACATAGGGAATCGCATGACAACTTTCCTGTCTCCCTGATAAATCACATAATCATCTGGAGTGACTTCAGAGCCATAAAAGTGTATTACCTGCTCTGGTGGAGGATGGAGCAGGGCCACTGGTGGTGGTAGGTGGACGGGTGGTGGGCGGGGTCGGAGTGGTAGGCGGGGCTGGGGTTGTAGGGGGAGGGGTAACCTCACAAGAGGAACCCGAGTAGCCGTCCGCACAGTCGCAGAAGTGCCCTAGTTGGTCACCTCGCCTGTAGCAAGAGGCCCCGTTAAGACACGGATTTGGATCGCAAGGGTCTATTCCTGCAGGAGTAGGAAATTATTCACATGTGATTTATTTCTACCATAGTTTCTTATAAAATGATGGCTATGATAGCAGAAATATGACATTAGCAAAAGTAATGAAATTTCAATCCTGGCAATGAAAATGATAGTAGGAATGAAAAGAATAGTGATTTCATATAACACAGACAACATTATACCTGCATACTTATAAGAAGACGAGTTTTCATCCAATGAGAGTCATCACGAGTGGTCAATATAAATCTAAACAGATGTACATTGATATCATTACCATAAATAATCTTGGCACAAGTCTCAGAATGAAAAAAAAAAACATAAATAATCTGCTCAGAACCCTGTGTCTATATTCGTCTTTCGAACAAACAGTGCAATAGTCAGATACAGCTGCATATAATTTTGCATGCACTGTAAATCCAGACACAGTCGACGCAGTTGTCTATACACTTGGCGGGTCATGAACAAAGAAACAATGTCAAAACAGCTCAACAAAAAGCTCGTAGCTTCCCAGCAAAATGGGTTTATGTACACGCTTGATCGGGTCACGATATTGGCCTTCGTCAACGTGCGTCGAACCAATACATTTACAAGCACGATACTTCCACTGGCTTGACGTAGGTTGGGTGCGCCGCGCTGTATAGTGATATTATTAATAAAACTATGGCTTTTTTTCATGAATGCAGGGGAGAGTGCATCGACCCATTGCTCGGCTTTTATTTGTTCGCGACATAATATAGCGGTCGTAAATTTCGCTGCAGATATTCAAGTATTCTACAAAACAAGATAAATTGATGACATAGGGCAAAAGCAACATGGGTCTGAAACGAATGATGGCTAATGTGCGTAGCTCGCCCCATTAGGCTACCTAGTATCATTCAGCC
This sequence comes from Diadema antillarum, assembly GCF_040938485.1. Taxonomy (NCBI): domain Eukaryota; kingdom Metazoa; phylum Echinodermata; class Echinoidea; order Diadematoida; family Diadematidae; genus Diadema; species Diadema antillarum. The sequence continues at coordinate 710,094 of NW_027271291.1, read as the reverse complement.
CATATTCTAATTTTGTACCAAGGCATCGGATGTATACTAAGCCAAGCTAAGCATGCTAAGAAATCTTCAAGCTGTCTGACTGTTGAAAGCTTGATCCGTGGTCAGACTTTAAAACTACATCTTGGTTTCTTTACTTCATCTCTGTCTTTTTTCTTTTTCGACAGTTTTTCCTTTCGTTCGTTTTATTCCATGTGAGCGAAAGTGCATTAAAATAATACATGATTGGGGTTTAAATTTGAATGTTTAAATAAGATATGAGTAACAGTGATGCAAGAGTGGAGAGGTGTGTGGCGCTTTTACCGACTGTCTACCTCTTGAGGTTATCAGCAGTGTGAGATAATTTCCTCTCCCAACAGTCATCTCGTAATCATTGCATATAGCGCTCATGACTATCGGTACAGCAGTTTATCGAAAATCCAACGTCGTTGTTCCCCAGTACCTTCAAATAGGTGCTGACTTAACTTGCTTATATTGAGTATATTTCAGCACTTAGAATTCAGTATGCATGTGTCTTGGTGATAGTTTAGGATAGATCTGTACAAACATCTCGATTGTCAAGACTCGTCTTTGTTATCCTACATTATGCATAAAACTTGAATATGTCGTCACATTGTGCTATTGATCATTGAGACGCAGTTACCACAGATGTCCAACTTTCGAGCGATAAACGAGCATAGTTACGAAAGCCCCTTCAAAAACTTTTATCCGTTTTCGTTTTTGATTTTTTCAGCTTGTTGATTGGCTTGGGGGTTTCTGTTTTGTTTTATTTGTTTGTTGTTGTTTTGCGAACGCGAAACAATAACTGATATGCACTTACCTGTCTCGCACTGTGCACCCGTGTGCATGGCATCACAGGTGCAGCTGAACTGCGTCCCAAAAGCTCCGGTATTCTCACACTGTCCACCATTCAAACATGGGGAGGAGGAGCATCCCACTGAAGTGAAAGCGATCCGAGTCACAGTTTTAGAAATAATCAAATGTTCAGGAGACTATGTAACGAGCCTTACTAAAATAAACAGACAAAAATTTGATAGCTTATCTATATAGCGAGAGAATCACAGTACGCGTAATATCCAGTTCTGCTTTGTGAGAAAAAGTATGTGTTTGTCTCACCATAATTACGGGTGATTGTGATACCTATTGTTTACGTTTTAAAAGAATATGTCATGGGCATGTAGAGAATGTCAAAAATATTACGATGTTCCAAGAAGAACACGAAGATGGAGGGATATGTGAAATAGATAACTAGTCACGTAAAACATCTTCAGAAACTCACGGGTGTGCTGGCATTCTGGCCCGCTATGAGCAGCACCACAGGTACATAGATAGTTGTAGTCTACGGTGACTGTACACTGGCCACTGTTTTGACATGGAGATGGGTTGCATGGATCTGCAAACACGAAAACATAAAAAGGACAGAATACATTTATGTTTTGAAGTGCCATAAAAGGTTTATAACTTCCAATTCTTTTTCTTTTCTGTCTTTTTGTCACGAACTACAATTATTATAATGTTGAGAGGTTGAGAATGTGTCGCTTCCTATTGGCAATATTGTTTCTACCGATGCGATGCAGATGATAATAAATAATCTTCTCTTACACCAGCTGAAGGTATGCATCACTGTGTCAGATTCATACATCATATCAAATGTGATGTGTTCATCCACTGGATGCGATGACCTCTGGCAAAATTAGCAAATGGGAAATCAGCTTGCCATATCTTTTTTAATCATCTGAATTAATTGCTTTGTCAAACTGGTGTTTAGGTCTTACTCTGCTGATGCTTCTGGTGGGCTTCTGTCGATTTTGTTTTTACTTTGTTTTTGTTTTTCTTTCGATATGTCTATAAACTACAATATGCATAAACTGACATGATTGTAATGGCGTATTTACCAGGAACAATTTTGCAGTATCTCAATAGCAGTACTGTTGATGGGTGTAAAATCATGGCGTGCTTCATTATGTATACATGAGAAATAATACCAATATATGAATAGAAGTTTGTAAATTGCATATAAATGTAACGTGTAAACACACACAAACACACATTATATTCTTATACACAAATAATACAAACAAATGTATAGATAGGGGCCTAACTAAGGTATAGACAAAGATATACCAGGTAGATTAATTATATGCTCTATATTATCACAAATACACTGCACTCACTTTGATATTGGCACCGCTGACCAAGAAACTCGTCGGTGCACACACAAGTGTAGGTGCCACCACTCGACACACACTGGCCACCATTTTCACACGGTAAGGATGTGCAGGGATCTACATAGAGAGATATTACCACGCAAGATGTTCATTAGGTGTGAAGAGATGTCTCGGCGCTTTCCATCATAATTATGATTATCATGATGGTGCTCACTTTTCGAACCCAATCATGTTAATGATGACTACGCTAGAATGACTGACATTGGGATATTTTATTTCATTTCTGTCCCCATCTCCTTCCGATTCTATTACGACAGACTTAGAATACGTTTGGTAAGTAATAATGATACAAAACTATATAATAGACAACTATTACTGGTAGGAGATCAAAAACATTAGGTGATATTTGGAAATCAGTGACCATAATCCTCTGTACCCGTGAAAGTGAGAAAAACCCAACCAAATGTCTCATATTAAAAAAATCAAAAACATCTCACCAACTTCCTGTGATATTGGTAAACTATATATGTCATGCAACCAAGTGAAAACTTCTACCATATCGGTGCTCTTTCACAGGACACACAACCACAAGAAATGGTGAAAAAGTCGATGTGTAAGTTGGTTAAAATGACAGTGCAATTCGCCTTACAAACAAAAAGTTATGTAAATAAGTGAAATTAAAAGGTGCTGCTTAATCAAACTATCGCATGTTTTAGAACTGAGAGACGGCGAATCTCGTCTGATTTGTAAACTGAGACAGCAACTTCCATTATATTTGAAGAAGAAAGTAACAAGAGTACCAATAGGTACACTCTAACACAACGTATGACGTACAAAGAGACTAAAAAAAGTACAGAAAATCTGCACATTTTCAGTTATGCACTCTTTATGCTATACACAGTCTTGTTTTAGTTCGCCAGTTACAGTGACTGTGATAATTATGGTGGTCTATATTTAATCCGTATGAGGATATCTTCAGTCCCTTGAGGGACAACAATGCTAATGCTGAGAATTACCAACGTAAGGGAAGGAGAATAATCATTCTGCGTGATGTAGTATAAATGCTCCAAGGCATATGGCTGAGAAACATTTTAATCGCCAGTATTCTATGGCAATGTTGTCGTCCTACAAAGATTGCGCTGGCAACAGCACCGTGTACTGTGGCTTTCTTGCACTTCCTATTCCAAATCAACGAAGGCCGGTCCGCGGGAAAAGGTGTACACACTTTAACACATCGGAAAATATTGCCCCCCCCCCCCCCCCAAAAAAAAAAAAAGGAAAAAAAAAAGAAGGAAAAAAAAAGAACACGGAGAGGAAAAGTAGACAAACAAAACAATGTAGTAATATTACCTGGTGGAACTTCACAGTTAGTTCCGGTATAACCACCACTGCAGATACATTGGACATTTCCGACCGAATTTAAGAAGCAAATTCCCCCGTTGTGACACGGGTTCGGTGTTACGTGACATGGGTGAACTATGTCGGGTCAAGGAGGGGTTAAAGGTTAGATACAAAGAGAGAAAGAGGGTAAGAGACGTGGGGTGAGTGGTGGAAAAAAACCAAAAAAAAAAAGCAAAGAAAGATTGAGGTTTTGTAACGTTAATCGTTAGCAAAGATATATATCGAACGTCTTTTAAATTTAACATCAGTTGTCGTCTCCAAGAACTCGAAGCATAATTGAATTGTGTTGCTTTTAAGCAAAGATAAATAAAAGTAATTCTCGACTGGGTAATAGAATACTTTACGAAAGCAGAAGGATTTTAGGCGGCTATCTCTCAGCTTTTCCTTTTTAAACTCACACTTTATTAAATATACTCAGATTTTTTTTTTCCAAGAAGAAAGCCACAAGATTAAAGCTGAAGCTACGCACAGAAAATATGAAAATTGCCCCATTTATACGAAAAGGTAAGTGTAATGGTTAAAATAGCGATGCTCGATAAAAGTAAAATGAAAAGATAAAAACTAAAACTAGATGCAGACAATTTGAAAATTGCCCCCTCTATACGCAAAGGATAAAAGTGTAAAGGTTAAGATAACAATGTTTATTATGCTCGATTAAAGAAATACACAGTCGGTGATGATCATAATATCAACAAACACATCCACCATCACCTATGTGTATACTGATACATTAAAATGAAAGCGAATAGTATCATTAATTAAATCTAATTGTCTGTATGCAGTTAGTTCACCAGCAATGCATGCACCTGCCTTGTAACAATTTGTGAGTCTGTATACAACTGGTATACTTGTAAATGAATGAAGCTCTTTTCCAATCAATTATCATCTATTGGGTCAAAAGACAATTTGATTACTTCCTATTAATAGTGGATATTATTTCTTGTCTTGATAGCACTTAGTAAGTATGAGTCAAGTCTAAATATGCGTTTTCTTTGTCTCATGCATATAGCCTGATGTGTCCAAGAGAAAAGTTGTGGATAAAAAGTACATGTACATGTATATCGTGACTAAAAGATGTCTGGGGAAAAATGGAAAATAAGCTCGATTCATATTCCCTCTTATTGAATTGTCTACCCCGTGAAACTGCTAGTCATCATACCTATGCTCTCGGCAGCATCTGCAATCATTTTTCTTTCCTATAGAATCTATCACGTTGCACACTAGTGAAACGGATAATAGTTTATGTTTATATCATTCGGACACGACATGGCTATATAGGATCTTGTGATAGTCCTTCTTGTTTGTTTTGTTCTGTTGTTTTGCTTGTTTATAATCATGTATATTTGTTTGTTCTTTGCCGTTAATACAACTTACCTGGAGACTCCGTAACCGTGGTTTCGACAGTCACATCGATGATAGTGGTGGGTACCGGGCAAGCTTGATTGATTTCATATGAACCGTCCAGACACTGGCAGACGTACGACCCGGGACTCTGACCGGACCGCAAGCACTGGAGACCATTGGGCCCGCATGTGCCTTCCGCACACACGTCGACTTCTGCTCATGCGCAACGGACGAGAGGAAAAAATGCAAACTAGGACTAAAACTAAGCTGAATAAGCTTGAATAAGCTATCATTAGCAAGGAATGTGATTGTAATCGTGTAAAAGACCTATTCGGTTTGGGCGTTATTTTTCATGTTTACGTCTATTGCAGCCATGAGTGGGGGAGGGCATGATTTATTATGCACTAACATCGCAATGCACCTGACTCATTGCACAACCCATTGATTCATCTGTTGTTATTGTTGTTTATTAAGAAAACATAAATGGGGCAATAAATGGGGACTCAGGCTGTTCTTTTTTCTGGAATCCTCGGATCGAACTATGGCCAACATAGTCATAGTATGTTAGCCATTAGTGTTTTAAACCCGAACAATAGGATCTATAGACAAGGAGTGATCTGGGACGCAGTTGCAAGACAGCATGACAACATGACAGCAAGCTTTACAGGAATGCATGACTATGGCCGGTCAATGCAGCGGTGGCAATCATTGAACTACATAGCAGAGAAACATACCAAATCATCAGCTCGGCTGCGGCTCTGTACGGGTCGCTAAATACTAGTACAGGTTAAATTCTACTGCAGGAAACTAAACTGGTTAGACAGTTAGACAGGCAGCCGATATGCACAGGGTTTTTAAAATGGCCCTCTCTAAGGGGGATTTTTCATTCAGTGACTGCATACTGCATGTAGCTCCTATAGACAGGTGGCCGCTAAGGCAGGTTTGATTGAATTCATACGTTTACTGTTTTCCAAGGTATACAGGCGGAGCAACCAAGAAAACCGAATTACTCACCGTCGCACACAGTTCCCGTAAAGCCACTGGCGCAGATGCAGTGGAACCCTCCCGATACCCGATTGCACGTTCCACCATTGTTGCAGGGCGACGGGTTACACGGATCTAATTGCATCACATTTGAAAATAAAACACAAGAAAATGCTCTTACTCTTTGCCGTTCGTTATAAATAAAGGGACATACCATTATAAAGGAATTGGTTTAATCACATCTCGCACGCCATACATACGAAATGACAAGCCATTGCAGATACAATCGATTAAACCTCTCTCTCTTATACAAAAAACAACAACAAACGAACAAACAAGCAAACACACAATCAAACATACAAAATATTCAGAGCGAAGGCGTAGAATATCTCTATATCTCTACCCCCCCCCCCACCAATACACACGATATACATAACAGAAACACACACATGAACCATATCTTTGAAGGAAAAAAAGTGCGGAAAAAAAGGATAGATACTAGGTGTTGAAAATGGCCTCTCAACTGGCAGCCGATATATCACTCGGTTAAATATACTTTTCGGGCGTACCGTATATCATCGTATTGCAGAAGCAACAAGAAAATTCAAAACATTAGCCGTGTGTGAATTCTGCTAAAGATAGCAATGGGGGCGTGAGGAAGAAGAAGATGAAAACACGAAGCTTCTATATTTTCACATTCTTCGTAAGTAAATATCGGAAGGAACGTTCTCTCGGGGGTGTGCCAGATCTAAAAAACACATTGAATCTCTTTGGTCAGACCCAAGGAGACATCATGCGACCTTTGACCTCATATTTGCTTGTTCATGTCTCCGTGCAGATTTCAGTGCTATTCTTTGGGTATACGATTTTCTCTTTATTAACATTACGCACCGGCTAAAGGATGCAACAAAGAATGGCCCACTTTGTAAACATGCCATTCTCAGCCACTCCTTAACTGTCTTTGTTTGGAAATAGGTGGGACTTTCATCGCTTTTTTTTTCGGGGGGGGGGGGTGATTGGTTCTTCCAAAGTACTAGTAGATTCTCATCAGATATGGTGTAAGAACATACTGCGGGGGGGGGGGGGGGGGCAGATGGGTACAAAAAAGTAGCACAGCGCTCTCTATGAAACACAACTGTTGAATAAAGTCTGAACGCGTTAGGTGGTGAGCATCAGCTCTCACAGTTCCTCAAGTTGCCTAAATGTCTGCTAAATGTGCGGCGGAAGGATTATGAAACCGCTCTCTGTTTCTTTGAGAATTATAGAGCTCCTTTCACTTCCCAGTGACTGTCGGAACGAGTTGACTGCTAGCGTCCTGGTGTTCTCACAGAATCTCGACCAATACTGTTCAAGTTACACAACGAGCACGATAGTCATAACGTACAGAGGCATACCAATTGCGTTTTGTTTGCGCGGGGAATCTTATTTTCCTTTCTTTCGATTGAAATCGAAATCAAAGTTTGGTATTTGGTTGCTTTTATTTGGGTGTTTGACAGAGTCGTTTTCTCCTTCCCACCGACATGGACGGACAATCATTCCCCTAGTCGTCTGCGCTCAGCAGTGTGTAAAGAAAATCACTGCAGCGTGAGTTCCGCATTCCTTAAAGACAGCAATGGGAATCAGACCAGCTATAATCGGATTGCGAAGAAGACACGTCCAAATGATGAGTCGAGTTTAAACATGGGCATGCAACCTAAAGGAGAGTTATTTCATGATAGAGGTCATCTAAATCCTATACTCTTTTTCTTCCTTTTGACACTGTCGCTGATAATTGCACACGCAAATGGATTAAACAATAATAATGAACATCTTTTATTCACGTCGATCAATCAATACAAAAAGGGAGAGGAGTGACCCATCGTTTCGATTGGTGTGTGAGAATGCTCGAAATGCATTTATGATTCTCGAGTTCATTCACCTTTTTGATATGTATCTCGGATATTTCGATAAAACTGAAATTAACTTGGAAGAGTCTTTAAAACCGAAACGCTACTGATAATACAACTTTTTGAACAAGAGGTCAAAATGCGGCCGGATCCCTAACAAACCAAAGAACCATTGTCTATATGGACATAGGATTCCCCTTGGTGTTCAAAAACAGACATCTAAGCGGAGTTGCACCGAAACGCATCAAGTGTTTCTTTTTTAACAAAAGAATTGCCCATTAACCACAACCAAACAATACAAGCTTCTAGCAAACCCATTTAAGGACACGTAGAATATTTGCAAATCCTAGATTTCTCTCAATGGGGACGAAAGTAAACTTCACTGCAAACTTGCAGGGTCAGTGTTTCGACATGGCTAATCTACTTCTGCGTTGATGAGGAAATCAAAATGCACAGTTTCTCTCAAAGCGAGGATGAAAAAAGAATCAGTGTTACTAGAAAAGCTGACAATATACTTGAGTTCTTTGTGCCATACAATCCTTAATATTCTTTGATATTCTCCCCATAGTTCCTATCTTCCATGATCTGCTATACGTTCGAATAATCTCTCACATTCATACACACACTGAAAGTCAATCCTTGTGCTTAACAAACGAGGCAAAGAATTATTACATTAAGTATCACTTGTGATTCTAAGGGTAGGACCGGCTTTCGCTTCTATTACTTTCCGTCCACTTACACAAGCATCTTCTGTCTCCATCTTCTTTGTGTACGTGACTACATGGAAACGGAGATGTAGTTGAAAGTAGAAAACACACACACACACACACACACACACACGCACACACACACACACACACACACACATAGCCTATATATATACTGTATATAATGTACGTATACAAAGTTAATTTACAGTAACTACATCTTCCATCGTTGTATGTTTTGTATCTGCCATTTTTGGCAAAAATTGGCAAAATGTATCTTGAAGCAGTTGATGTTGAAATCTCACCTAATTCATTATGTTCATTACTTCGTTATGGTTCGTTATGCTCAAGACTTCTATTCCATCCATGTTTGGATATAAATAGAAAACTGAGGAACACCTAAGGTTGAAAGCTCCTATTACCCAGCTGGCATCGTGCGACATCCCTTGTCTTCATTGTCACAGTTGAATATGTATGTGTATACACTGTATGTATATGTATACATAGTGTAGTATATTCACTATTTGTAAAGCTCACGGAAGGGACACTTACCCGTTAACGTAAACGACCTCACGTTAGTCCAAAATGTGTTGTATCTCTGCACAAATGATCCTCTAAAAGAAAGTAACGTATGAAGAAAAAGGTTATGAAGATAATTATGATAACATGCCATTCGATACTTGAAAATAAACTCGAGAAGGAACGGTTATGAAGCTAACCACGAAAAGGATTTCCGACGGAGATTCCAATTTAGAACGTCACAATATGTGTCCTAGTGGAATTGTATTTAAAAGGATTTTTCTTTTGAGAGACAAAGGAGGAACAAAAAATGGAGGAGAAAAAGGGGGAACAAGATAACATGTCAATTAAAGACTCAGAGAATTCCGGTGTGATATTCACTGCTATGCAGATGAATCATGAATCTTGCCCGGCTGAAATTCATGTTCGATTATTAGGACCTATCACAATATCCCTGATGAAAAGAACATTCTTAGTTTGAAACTAGAAATGGCTGGTTAACCATTACGTTACCATTACTATGGACACATTGTCGAACGCCATGTCATCATCAAAAAGCAGACAGATATTCTTTTTCGTTTGATGAAATAGTCGTCATACCAGACAAACATCAAAACTACAATCCAGTCATTTATCAACGCCTGTAGTTCTTGGAACATCAGAATTCCTGTAGCAGCTGTGCACAAGTAATTGGAGTAGCTATATAATTAGTGTGTCGTTGTAAAGTGAATAACAAATAATCTGTCTTCACCATCATGCCCCTTGTTTTACACGAGACAATGAGTAAAATGAAACTCACATGAACTCAATTTCACCGTCTATGTCATTTGGAGCTGTCCAGGAGAATGTGATACTCGTCTTGGCCCTATTACTGCTGTGGGTTAGGGTATTGGCGCGAAAATCGGCTGGACAGTCCAGTCTCTGTGCTTCGCCCGTGTCGTCTTCACCAAAGATCCCGATGGGTGTGATCGAACCAACCGCACGTGCTTGAATTATAAATCCTTTGAAGGAATTCCCCGTTGTGGCGTTGAGCGTCACTGAAAGAAAATATGATTGATAAAAATAACAATAATCATGATCATATAATGTTGTCATTTCTTTGGACGCGTATTGTAACTGATTTGATCAGATGGGCTTTCTTCATCATAACAATGTGAGGCACGAGCAGGGCCTACATGTATGGTATAGGTTGCGTCATTCTCATCGTTGCTGGCATCACAGGGGGAATTACATGCACCCCAACGATAGAATTGTGTTAATTCAATAAATGAAGCTATGTAAGTAGTATACATCGGTGAAGTTTGAGAAATGTCCGACGATCCGTTCAAAGTTCTGCAAATTTCAAAAGTATGGTTAGTTCCATGTGGCGTATCGCACGACGTTATCAAGGACAACGATGTGAAGAAAATCTAAAGAGAATTCAACTTTTTTTAAATATTTCTAGCAAAATGAAAGAACTATTTACATCTATAGACTACTTCTTTCAGAAGGCAGGGGAATGATCGCCATAACGTGAGCAAATAAGATAGGAAAAATGCAAAAGCGCATTTTTCATTTAAAAATAAAATTTGTAGAGTTCCTATTACTTAAATATGCGTAGGCTACACATGGTATTCTGCATTCACTGAATTCACATGTACAGAGAAATTTACTCCAAATGTATGTGTTGATTCGGTTAATGTAATACTTTGTAACATAGACCAATAATGACGAATATGATACATCCATGATGTCTACATAAATATATGCGCGTTTCTATAAAATAATATTTTTGCCATCACTGATTCCACACGTAATTTGGAGCTACCTAACATTCACGAAAAATACCGAGATCTTCCACTATTCTCGCAGCCCTGAGAATGAAACACTTTCCCTTGCTCAACAGAAAGAGAGTACTGCAACATTCTTATATTCCACAGCTCCGCATAATCTAACGTTCTCAAACGGTCTCCGATCAGTACGTAACCCTTGACTTATTGCCTCCCATTATTTCGACCGCTGCATTCCTTTCTGATGACGTGTCAAGTAAGGTGGTTGTTCGGCAGGTTCGCTTTCCTGTATTCTTAAGCCAGGTAATACACTGTTACGTCCGGTCACTATTTCACTAGCGAGCTCTATCACGTGTCTATGGCAACTTTGTTATGGGCATTACAATATCCAATTAAAGCCACACTACAGTATTTCGCACCTGTTGTGGCGCTCATAAATATTATTGTCTTTTATACTGTTGTTATTCTTGTTCACAATTAATAGATCTTCAATTCTGTAATGCTGCGTTTACACCATGTTCGAAACGTAATGTGCCGCGGGTAGATGAGACATTCTCCTGTTTCCCCCTCTTCGTACTCTAGTCTTGTTGCAATGTTCATTCCAGTCGTCGCTTCGGTGAACATAAAGCTATCAGACGCTGTTCTCACGGAGTCTGGTCAGGCTAGACTATCAATATTTTTTCATAAATACTCCATCGATCCGAATCTACAATACTCAGTAATTTATCGAGATTTCAAGTTGACAAAGACTAGTACACGTTTGTGTCGATAGGGTTTTCACTATCATGAATCATGTGTTCCATACGCGACGACGCTGATAGTGAGCTGTTGTTGACTTCTATACCACGCCAAACAAAAGATAACACTTGTACGTCTTTCATACTGGCGGGATAAACGCGTTCGGTCACTCATCAAGGCTGTCTGAACGACGTTAAGACAACAAGGTTAAAACTAACTTATGTGCGCATCATGGATATTCGTGTGTTTTCGGAAGTACATTTTTGAGTTTATCTTATCACGGACCCTACCACAAGGGTCCATGACTTAATCATGGAGTTATGTTGCTATAGCTCCATGATATTAGACCGTAATGAATAAGTAAGTTAACAAATTAACAGCATGGTTGTTTGTTTTCGTGCCGCCCAGTCACGAACCATTATTTGGTCACCTACTCCCTTCGATTAAGTTTCTATTACGGCAGGAATTCACGTAGTTGTTTCTACTTAGGGCAAACCTCTGGTGAGCTTTGTGGTTGTCAAGGGCAACATTTGTGAACAAGGCACGCAGCGACTTCGAATACATCTTATAACGAAACGGTCCATCTGCAGCTTATAATGTGCATGCAATATTCAAGAGCAAAACGCAGCATATGGCGACGAAATATAAGCCCTTAGGAACTTACATGTAGGACATTATCCCATTTCATAAAGTCTGTGTTTGCGTACTGCTCTTCGTAAAGAGGGTGTAAGCTATCCATTACTTTTGACAGAATTAATGAGTGCAAATTATGCTCTAGTTTATGGACCGATATTGTTCTAACAAGTTTCTGCGTACGATGACATAAAATCCGGTTTGTCATCAGGACGAACCAGGTTATCTAGCCAATGAACCCTTAAAACTGTTTTGACGCGGCTGTCTGCTCGGCAGTATTAGACCCCGTTTACAGTGCGGGGCCGGGCTCGGCCGCGGCTCGGCCGCGGCCGAGCCCGGCCTCAATTGCGCGGCCGAGCCCCACAATTTTGTCCGTTTACACTGCTGGGCTCGGCCGCGCTTTTGATTCAAACCTTTCAATGTTTTGTCGTAGTGGCGCTCTGCTTGTAAACAAATGCAATTTGGTATTGTCTGGTTTTCAGACCCTTTGCCAAATGAATTTCGTGGCGACGAAGTCGCCGTTCGGGCAAAGGCCTTTGCCGAAGGAAAGAATCCTTTGCAGGACAAAACCACCCTAAACTATATTAGTTTTCGACGTTGAGGGGGTTAATATCCTGAATAGCGAAAGATACAGGCAGAGGGTTTGGAAGCCAGACTAAAGTTGGCCGCGCAATTGGCCGCGCATTTGGCCCAGTTTGCGTTTACACCAAGAAAAGGCCGGGCTCGGCCGCGGCCGAGCCGCGGCCGAGACCACCTCCAGAGCGAGGCCAAATGCGAGGCCAAATTTGGCCGCGCATTTGGCCTTTTGCGCGTTTACACCGAAGCGGGGCTTGGCACGGCCGCGGCCGAGCCGCGGCCGAGCCTCGCACTGTAAACGGGGTCTTTGTTTAGGCGCTAACATCAATTTGGACAACATAGCTGGGTGCCATACCATGTCCGTGATCCGCAAACCCATTAATCAAGAGTAGCTTTGAGTAGGGACTGTCTGGTCTCCAAACAGACAACAATGTCAATTACGTGGTGGAAGAAGATAATCATGACCTGTTAGTCTTTTGATGCGGGTATAAGGACACCCGGACTATTATTAAACTGATAAACTGACAAAACACCCTCCGCTCGAACTGGAGTTCAATGTCAACGTCGTACATACATCACGGATGATTAATAGGCACGAGATGGGGAGGTAACCCCGCTGACCTGTGCTGACTGGAGCTGAGACGACACGCCACGTGTGTAGAATATTGAGACATTAATTGATGAGCAGCAATTTCAAGGCAATTAGGACTGTGCATGTCGTGTCATTATACTTATTTTCATGAGGGTATACATGTAATGCAATGTGGATAGGGCAAGGGAAGGGATAGTAATTTTTCCAGACGAGATTATGAGGATGAGGTAGCATTCCTGTTTTAACACTAAGGCAGCAATACCAACGTCGACCAACAACACAGCTTAATAAGTCTACACTACATTCATCTCAACGTGTACAAATTTCTATCATAAAAAAAAAAAACTATTTTGACATTACATGCGTGGTGTCTGTGTTTTTGGTAGCCGTACCTCAACTCCCTTGCAATGTGTTATTACTTTCCCTAACAAAGTTTTTCTTTAGATACATTCTGGTTTGGTGAAATGCTGTAGTACAGGCTGATGATATCACATTAGAAATGAGTGGGGTCGAAACTACAATTCTGTGTCCATCAGGAAAAAAAAAACCAACAGCTTCCTATTCCTACAATTTCTTTAGCTCCGTTATTCTACGAGTTCGTTGCGCGTCCATCATAGGCCTGGCATAAATAAATTGTGGTAGCTGAGACGTCTTGAAATTGAAACTCCAGACATGCATCGTATTCCGTGGCAACTGGAGCTGGGAAACGGTCATCCATCTTTAATCCGAACAGGAGCGAAGTTTGCTGTTCCGCTTTTCTCACAGCATTAAGTCATGAGCAATGGCTATAAGCTGGAAGTAGCCCTGATGTCGTCACAATGCATTCCCTTTTTTCTCATGTCTAAGCGTAGGGTGTCTGCCATTGTGTGTCACGTAATATTAGTGTGTCCTCCATGCCGACGATATAGGCTTACACCTCCGTGTAAAATGTCAACAAAGGACTTAATGAACAATATCGATCTTCATTTCGCGTTCACACACGTACACACACACTTGGTTCTTTGGTTAACTATAAGAAACAAAGCCGCAGTATGTAAATTGTATACTACTATAGTGTTACATTTTGCAGACGATGAGGCGTACATTGTAAGAGAACCGCGCTAAGATGGAATATGATGCTTTATAATCCAAGTTACAGACTGACCCACCGAGTGAGTATCAAAACAATTGGCGTCTGTTGGCTGTATGACTTATTCGTCGGAGCGAGCCGAAGGATGAAAACCCACGGCCCACATTAATAATAATCAATGAATACAGTTCTAATCATAACACACATAGACATTTGCACTCGATGCCTGCGCTCATGCACCGCACGCTATCCTTTTTAACATTTATACCTCTGTTGAGGAAAAAGTTGAAAAAAATGAGGACAGTTTTGTAAACTAACAAGCAAAGCCGCCGCCTCCATTTCAGCAGAGTGCTATGATGAATACGGTATGACGAGACCAATGCGTTGTCGTTTGTGTTTTCTTCTCTTTTTTGTGTGTGAATGCATGATATGAAGCACTATAAGATTTTGTCCCTTTTTAGTATAAGGTGATTCAGGATTGTAACTACGCTTCAGTAGCCAACTCGTCTTGGCGTGCCAAAGGTATTTGTACAGTTTTACTCATACATCGGTTGTTATGAAACATTTTTGTGCGTACATGCGTGTTAGTGTCTGTGCGCAGTGCACCTGTGTTGAGAAGTCACCCCTTTTCATGCATCGAAGCTTTTTACCAATATACACACATGCATCCCTCGCTCTCAGCTGGGGAAAGCTCAACGCCATTGTGTTGATCGTCTGTTCGTTATCGCTTCATTGAATTCCCCACGGTAATGGAAAGAGAAAAAAAGCACCGCACCTTTTCATCATTATACTGGCAGCTTTCTCACAATATGGTTATCTGATGATGTCTGATGCATTACTCATAAAAGGGATTCTCTGCTGCGATGAATCATATGAAAACCACCAGAAAATGGCATTAAAAAATCTGATATAGGCAAAATATGAACACTGATTCTATAAATGCTAAAGCTTCAGCCGCTCACTACTTGTTGATGATCAAGAGTTACAATACTCGAATTGATAATGAAAAAATATGGTAACTAAATAGCAACAGTGCATGGTGAATGCCAACGAGAAAATCATGAGGAATAACTTGCGGGAATTAAAAAAAATGGTTCAATGATATCGAGAATAGATGATCATGACCTTATTTCATATTCACAGAATATGTCATTCATTTGACTAGCCTGGAGACTACTAAATTACTATTGTAAGTTGATGAAAGGTTTATCGCCATAATCGTGGATTAACGTTAAAAAATTGTTAATTATTACCAACGGAGAAAAAAAAGTGAAATTACTGTCAACAGACGGGAGATTTCCATTGTTCTTTCTTTTAAAAGACTTGAATACGCAAATTTCCATTTCGCGTAATTTATACATGTATGTCGTATTGTGTCTTTCACAATTCAGACTCATACAATGTAGAAGGCCAAACCAAGGGTGCTCTATTACTCCTAGTCCTGCTAGGATCCATCACTAAATTTATATCAAATGACATAGAAATTGTGCAGTGAGGTGCATCGTATCATAAATATTTTTGACATATCTATCTCTTCGTCGTTGGATGATGGAAAATGTAATACCGTATACACTGTACAACTGGTATAACGTGAATTCAGTCAAATTGAGGCAGAGGAGGCAAAAATAAAAAGAAAAGCCGTCCAGATATTGGTCCTTAACAAGAAACTCGCCGGATAGCAACATATATTTTAAAGGCCAAATCAAAGAGAATTCAATCGAAGTTTTCGAAATCTAAACAAACAAAAACATCGCAGATAGGCCTATGTACACCACTTTTTAAATTTAAATATGACTAATGAATGAAAACGGCAGGTGACACGGGTGAGTTATCTAAACGCTGTCGTCTATTTAAAGACTAATGAGTAATATCATTGTCTTCATAATTCCTCTCACCTTCTATAGGGGCACTTGGTCCATAATATTGAACCTTTGGGTTGATGGTAAACGGGCTGGCGGCCGTCTGAGGCGTATAAGGATGACCTGGAGTTAGGGAGCTGCATGCACTAATTGGTGCCCCACTGCTGTAGGCCCAACTTTGCTCCGTCAAAAGAAGAACTGACCACGTCAGGAGAAAAGTTCTTTGTACCACGTCCGTCAACATGTTGCCAGCATACATGTTTGTATGGCTACCACCCGCAACTCAAACTGCGGCTTTTTTGCCCGCATGAGAAACTGCTACCAGAACTGAAGTTGTTCGAGGTTGTGTGATACAGTCGGGTGGAATGCAAACGATGCGTTGCGGCGATGGACTGGTGTGGGAAGCGCACACAGGTTGTTCTCCGTACGTCTGTACGTACCCTCAGTAAACATGCGTGCACACACACACACAACCACACACACACAATACACCTGTGTATTATAAGTAATAGGTGTGGTTCGTCCAAACCAACGATGACTAATGCTTCGCGAGAAGGTGATTACGAAAGATGCGCTCTTTCTAAATATTCTGCATAATGAAACTCCTTGATTTTGGTGCTACACATTTCCACACGTCCAAGGTTTGCTCAACACTCCTTGTAGAATCATCATGTAAAATATCAGTCTAAGAACTACTGCATCTTATCCTCATGCGAGAAAGTTTAGTATTTACGACGCTACAGGTTGGTAAATGTACAGCCTGTTCCGTGTTGACGTCGTTAAACTGAGCCAAGTTTTAGTCAACGGTCTTCCTCCCGAGGAAAAGCTATTGTGTTTGATCAGCACGGTGTATGCATGACAATAGCCCGTGAACGCGCTTTCCTTTTCATCGATCCACTCCTCAAGGTACAGTCAGAGGGAGGAACTTTACATCGGGGAATTCAAAACAGGGTTTAGAGGGTGGATGCCCCGCAGACAAAGAAGTCAACAAAGAATAAGAAAAAAAAGGGGGAAAGGGTGGAGTGAGACAAGAAAAAAAAAAGGCTGCATAGCGACAGGCAACGTTTCAAAACATCAAAATCTTTATCATACAAGAAGTATTCCAGAGGCAAATTACAGACTTATAGGACTATGTAAAAACTGGTTATGCCATTTATGGGTTTAATGGTTGGGTTTAACGGTTTGTTTCAAAATAAATAATAATTACAGCCGATCGAGGCTGACGTGCAAGAAAAAAATCATAATTATATAAAAAAAAGTTGAGCAGTAAACGTACGTGATGAAAGTGATGATGATAAAAACGTGCCTTCACACACACGAACACACACACACATCTTTATGAATAATATATTTGAATGTTTATATATATATAAATTATGTATATGTATATATTATTCATAGATTGTATATGTATAAATATACATGTATATTAATACACACATTATTGTTATGAATAGACATCATCATTCATTATAGTATTCATATATACACATGATATAATGCACATTCATAGACACCAAGCATATATTATGCACACTCTATGACATATGTATTGATACATTACCGGCAACATGCATAGTGTATAAATAAAACAAACGCATATAATCTCATATGAGATTATACTTATAGGTGGCACAGGCATGTTGAAAAAAATAAATGATCGTGCAAACCCTTTGTCTATTTCATGCCAATACGTCCGTTTCTCATTTGCCTAAAATCTTCCTCCAGAGACGTACGATATCATGCAACGTTAATGATAGGACCTAGGACTTCAGTTAGCTTGCTTTCTGACGTAGAAGTCGGGTTCACTCTTAAATCAGAACGCGTATATAGGAAGTTGTCTCAGGCCTATAAATAGTTCCTTGTTGGTGCCCGGTGTTTTTTTCGCAGTATTGATTCTTTTCGAGCCTTGTCTGGTCGAGTTTCAAATGTCCACTTGTTTAAACATTTACTTCCCTTGTGGAGAGAAACTGTGAATAGTTGGAATCTCATTATATATGGTAGTCGATGTTATTAATACTTATTAGTGTAATGTGACCATTATAGAGTTAAGCATCATGTCATTTAGGAAATAGTTCTTATATTGGAAAATACTTTGCATGCTATGAAAGCTACTTATGTCTGTTTCACTGAGCACGTGCTTAGGTGGTCTGTGTAGGGGTAAAAGGAATTGAAAAAGGTCCTTCAGTATACCGTTAATTGAACAGGTTTTTATTTCTCTTTCATATCATTCTTTTCAATGTTTCATACTTATGTAAAAACATAAACAAACAGAGAGAGATCGAGACAGAGAAATAGAGAGAAAAATAAGAAGCAGAAATGAGAGGTAATGACACACTAACCCTTCATGACTGTATGAGGCCGAATGGTATAATGAGATGGAAGGCACTTATAACTGTAGTGTGTATAAAATACTCGAAAGTGAAACATTATGTGTATATTGCGAAATCCTCTGTTGTTATGGCGCGATGGAGTAAAGACGAAGATCAAAATCTAATGTGTGAAAAAAAAACCATTGTTTTCTCTTGGTAAAAAAAACAGCTTTTTTGTCAAGCAAATTTGTAATTATGTAGGAAACAAGTGTTATTGTGTTGCTGTCTCGTTTCTCTGCAAGCCAAGGACTCAGTAACAGTTTAGTACAGGAGGAAGTCCCAGTGTTGTTTTGTTTGTTTTTTCCTGTGCAAAGTATAGGTATCATGACATTAATATCGCTCGCGGTGTAATCAATATGGAGTGACACGTGTATCTCTTTCGAATAAGGTGTAAACCTGCAAAATT
Source organism: Diadema antillarum (assembly GCF_040938485.1). NCBI lineage: Eukaryota > Metazoa > Echinodermata > Echinoidea > Diadematoida > Diadematidae > Diadema > Diadema antillarum. The sequence continues at coordinate 691,074 of NW_027271291.1, read as the reverse complement.
TACTTAACGGTAGCAATTTTACAATCAGTATTGATGTAAAAGTGGAAATTTTCGCGGTGTTGAAATTTTCGCGCATTTCGCGCAACCCGAAACTAGCGCGAAAATAAAAGCACTCGAATATTTTTGCTTGCCATGTTCCAGTAGTCGAAAAACGATGTCTTGATTCCGCAGAATTAAAAACACGCGAAACTCTTCTCAGCTCGCCCAGCACGAAAAATTAGTCACGCGAAAATATCCACTTTTACAGTAGCTAGGAAGAGGAAATTGGCCTCAAGTTTTAGGTGAATGATGCATTAGCATCTAAATTAACAGTATTAGTTTTTTGCACGTTTGTTGCAGAACAGAGATAAATCACTCGCTTCTTTGAAGACGTATCAGTAATCAGTCTTGCAAGGCAAACCTGCCTATATCTATCAGATCGTAAATAGCCTGTTATGATCGGAAAATACTGCAGTAGTCAATATGTTTGCGTATCATTAGCATATTTCCATGTTGCTGGTTTTTATTACACACAACTCGACTCCAGAGTGGTATAGTGTTGAGGATATCTCAAGAAAGCTGATTCCATGTGTTGAGTGTATCACGTCATCTCCACCTCATGTTACCGGAAGTACTTAGTGTGTGTCCTTGTTGCTGCCTCGTTATGCTACGAGGTCGAGGATCGAGTGGTATACTTATTACCATCTCATACCAAATTTACATAGTCACTTGTCAGGTTTTCTTTTTAAAATATCTGATCTCATGATAGTTTTGAACTGTTTAGACCTGTCGCTGAGAGTTGAGGGCACACCTGCTGTAAGTTGTAACTACTAGACCCTACGTATAATATCCATTATGTAACATTATGATTATTGTTGCTTTCAGCATTAGTCCCTTGTCTAAAATACTGGAATTGTGACTTTTTCATGCACCAGGTATGAATTATGAATATAACAAAACATAGCAAACGATGCTGTACTCGGTCCTTAGTGATTCAAACCCCAGGTTAAACTGGGGTCATGTTGCAAAGTCAGAAATGAAACTATTCTCAGACTTTCCCCTCAAACATTTGGAATGCACGACACGTTTGTGGGTCGTCAAGACATACTATCGCAGCATTTAGGAAATTTGGCATGTATAAATAAGTTCTTTTGTCACGTTCTACATGTTCTACTCTCGTTTCACACTGATCAAATGAGAATAATAGAACAGTGTATTATATACCTTTGAGATGACAGTCGTGGAGGCGTTGTGACGTCAAACGTTTGGCACCCCGCGCACCACCTGCCAAGGTTATCCATTCTTAACCCTTGACCCTGTACTCGCGTAAAACTTTCTCGGTTTTGTTGTAGCAGGACAGCAATTGATGTTGTCGTTGTGATCTTTGACTATCAATCACGAGCCAATTATGAGGAGAAGCCATTTTCGGGCTTGCATTATGCTCCAGACAGGTAACTATGAAATTAAAGGCATGATTTACCATTTGCAGATGAAACAAAAACATAGTTCTACAACGTGAGTTATGGATAGAAACACCCACTGTAAAAGTTTAAACCATGCAGTATAATCAATCTTTAATATTGTTTAATATAGAAAATGTGAACAATAGTTATAATAAAATGCGTTCAAACCATCGTCTACCGTTATGGTTTAATGAGAAAAATAGTGATATTTTATTTATTGCGAACATTTTATATTGTAGGATGTTTTTTGGTACAACAGACCTATGCATATGCATCAAATGGGACATCTTCAACATCTTTAAATCATTACTCCCAAAGGTAAACAGCTCCTTTAAGGGACAGCGGCTCCACCATAACATGTCACTATGGTTAGTTTGTTTGTTTGATTTGTCATGCTCACTTGAAAGATGGTAGCAAGTGTCCATGCAACCACGGTTCATTTTCACTATGACTGTCTAATGACTGACATGTATAAAAAGAATCATTTCGTGACAGTTTCACACGTATGGCATGATTGTGTGTGGTTCTTTTTTTCAATACGTAATATGGTGCATGTCATTTTGATATTGTGATTCACATAATATAATCATGACCTGTTGGGGTATGTTTTAAATTAAGGTATGGCCGATATTTTCTAGATGAAATTTATTTTCTATTTGTAGTTTACCAACTCAAATCCTTAAGTGAACAGATGTAATAAATCATATACATATATACATACAGTGTGTGTCTGTGTGTGTGCCTGTGTGTCTGTGTCTCTGTGTGTGTATGTATATATTGACTTGGATTGGGCATTTCCATGATGAAATCTGCACCATTGTCTAAGTTGCCTGAAATGAATTTAGTAAATCAGACGAACAGAATCGTAATCGAATGTGTGTTGGTATTTTTACACATAAATCCAACGAAAAGGAATATTGTTTCAGGCAATTATGTCATTTGATATCATTGTCTATGCACAAAACCATCATACAAATCATGTTTCGGTCAGTAATGTATCAACTACGACTTTCTCCCCAAGGTTCATTAATGCTATGGTCTATTGCGACGCAACAAAATTCGATTTGCACTCAAAGTTGTGCATTTGTTTACTTCCTTTCAAACTATACGGGAAATCTAATCAACTTTGTGCATATCGGTCAATGGGAGATCCATGAGGCCAATATCGCTTTCTTCGTGAAAATAAGTAAATCTTTGAAATTCTATAACTTTCTCAGTTTTGGTCGAATTGGTATGAAACGTCAACCATTCAGCCCGTTTTACTTTCCTCTACAAAACATGTCCTCTATTTATAAAATCCAACTGTACTTCAGAGTCTTCCGAATATGACCAAAAAAAAAAAATAAAAATCGGTAACAACAATGATTATGTCTAATATCTTTTTTATACATCGCTTTTTGAACAACTTCCTGTTTACTCGAAGAGCCTTACAAACTACTCTGTTCGTTGGAATAAAATCTCCACCTTTATGGAACTAAATTGAACTTCAGATTTTATTGTATCATGATGTTATCATTATTTGTGTTACGTGGCTGATCCGAAAATAATGAATGTTTGTAAGTCTGCCCGGGAGTATTTCGCAAACACAAAGTAATAAAGCGATCAGATACGCATCAAACCACCGTACCTTGATTAATGACTGGTTTTTATATCAGACCTTGTAAGGTTACCGCCGATAAATCATTACATTGTTAAAACTGCGGCCCACAGCGTAATTGTGGAATAAAGCTCTGTGAAATGTAATAACGACTGTGATGATAAAAATGTATTTCATAATGTGATAGGAAAAAGAGAACAATTCTTCGTGGAAACTTCAGGCATTGTTCTCTTTTGTTGCCAGTATGTTGGTGGTGACTAGGATGTATATTTCATTTCATTCCATTTCATTTCATTTATTATATATTGGCCTATGTATATATTATAAGTCGTGACGAAGGAAGAGGTATGGGACGTTGCAGTAGTTCACTTATTACCTTTAATGATGCCGAGCTTTCGACCTTTTTCAGGGTCTTCTTCAGGGCTTGAGATCTGAACATAACAATAAAGCAACCAATTTGCAACAAAACTTAAACAGATCAGGCTAAAACTGAAGAAAGCCAAAAGAAAAATGAATCAGAACATGACATGAGTTGACATTCACTACACCAATATGACATACACTGACATGCACGGCCGTGTGAATACTAGTAATATGACAGCAATGTGACATAAATACACAATAGCAACAGTTAAAATTGCAATGAAATGATTCAAAATATATAAAACAACAAAAATCACGATCATTCTGAAAAAAGAAAGTGTACGCTGAAAGCGTTACATTTTGAAATGTAGACTATAAATAGAAATGAACGCAAACGGAATTACAAGCAACGATAGAAAAATATAATAGTATATGTGTACAGATGACTCAACGACATCTTCAATTACTCCCTGAACTTAATAAGCAATGCTTTCATACCCATGGAATTTAAATTAGTAGCACTTCAGAGAAATATGTCTGTGGTGGGAGACACGGAGTTGAACAAAAAGTTAGTTCACACGGCATTGTCTACGAAGAAAAAAAAAAGAATGATAGGTCAACAGTAAGGTGTAGAAAACAGCACCTGTGTTAAGAGTCACGAAAAACCCAAAAACAGACTGGGGATGCGAATACGCTATCCTTGAACAACGTCATTATTCACACAGCTCGACTCCACAGAGGCCCGGGAAAAGAAAACACACGCCACCTTTGTCTTGCTTTAAATAAAGGCGGTCGACACACATTCTCCTTCGCCAAATGACTCACTTTAAGTGACATTCCTTTCTTGACAGTCAAGTTAACAAAGCCGGTGTTGTGGTTACCATGGTAATTTACCGTGAAATACCCGTATACTTTAAATAATCCCCTCTGAGGTATGAGATTACATCAAGTCAGGCAAGTTTGATGAACTTTCAACAATTGTTTGGGAAGGAGTAAACGATCGAACTCACGAAAAAAAAATATCTTTGAACTCTTGCAAAAAGCTGGTGAAACAGAGTTTCTTTGTACGAGACTTATTGATATGTCGGTTATTACGTACAAAACTTCTTTCATTTGAACTATAGGTCTATTCAACTGATTACAGGACCCGAGCGGGTCGTGCATCTTTCTAGGGGAGAATTAAGTCTACATTTGGTTATTGTTTTTATCTCTGGGACAACGGGATGCTTTTTATATCATAACGACTGTAGAAAGCGCATTTTCAAAGTAGGGCCTACTTATGTAGGTTGGAACTTCTAATGATCTGGTTTAGCAATACCATTGTGAAAAAAAACATTCACATTTGAAAAAGATGAGGCTTCAGGTGTTAAGCTTGTATCTTATGAATTGATGTCAGGTGCCTATACCTATTTTTGAAAACTTCTTTTGAAATCGTTGAAATTATTCTGAATGCAATGAATTATTTCTAGTGTGGAATTTTTCCGTTTTTTCTCTTGCTATTGTTATTCTAATTGTTATAAGAGACTTTCCAACCCGTTTTTGGCAGATTTCCAGGGAAAACAATCATGTTCATCGAAGTTGTCGCTCCAACGTTGGACAAACGCAGATTGCATGATGCCATTAGACATTATCGATGCGTACGAGCTTTACCTAAAGGTCCTTACCTTTGGGAGGAATGATTTTAAAATGTTCAAGATATCACATTTGATGCATATGAGTAGGTCTGTTTTACCACACACACAAAAAAAAATCTACCATATAAAATGATAAATCATGCCTTTAAGAATGCCATGATATTGGTGCTACACAGTGATAGAATATCACTTCCAAATTTGTATTATATAGGCGATAAATTACATCAACATTAAGGATTCATATTGAGATTTAGATCAAACACTCGCAAGCGTTGTCATCCCCCCCCCCCCCCACACACACACATAAATAAACACGTACATTAAAAAGAGGGGAAGGCTCTATAACGTATAAAAGAAGTACATGGCTATTGTTTCGGGTTTCGTATAATTATAAGTCTTCTTTATATCCTTCCTTATCCAAACTTATAATCTATCAAGTCATTCATCTAAGTGTCTATCTATCTATCTATCTATCTATCTATCTATCTGTCTGTCTATCTATCTATCTATCTATCTATCTATCTATCTATCTATCTATCTATCTATCTATCTAGTTAACCTATTTGCCTACATATTCATCTATCTTTCTATCTGTCTATCTATCTATCTATCTATCTATATCTAACCCTCTACTCCCGACCCAACACACCGCCCTGGGCTGGGGCTACCAGCGGCAGGGGATGGCTGGGCTCGCGCCCGGTCTGTAAGACGCGAGGGGATTTGATTAGTGCACTCTTATAAATAGACACACCTGCCACATCATCAGCAATTCATTTAATTAATTTACGGACAAAAATTAAGAAAACGTTACATCAAATTCATGAAATTAATTGCCTTTTATTCAAGGGGAAAATCTCCTCTTGTTCAATCAATTTCTATCAATGATTACTTGACACTGGCGATTCAAACACTATTACACAATGTAACTGGGCATGCGCATCACAATCTCATCTCGGTTATTGTACTTGTTAAACGTACGGCTTCGGGTGCAAGTGCAAAAAGGGGGGGGGGGTTAATTGGGAGGGGAAATTGTCCGTGGATTACTGCAGTCATGTACGGAAGTCCTTCCTTCGCTCAGTCCTTTTCGCTGGCGCTACACGTAACTCTGCTGATGGCTGCCTTCGTCGCCTACGACCCGTACCGCTTCCGTCGCACCGGCGGCTCGTCGCAGCATCTCCCTGACGGCTAGTATGCGGCTGCGTCGATCTGGCTGTCTGGGCTTCGCTTCACTTGCTCCTCGGCCTCATCGGGATATTAGTGGGTATCAGGGGTGGGGGTTGTGCACAATTCACAATCACTTTTTACACGGCAACTCGTCGGACAGTGGTACGGACAGGCGTTCCCATTCGAATCAGATTCCGATTGTTCCGCTAATTATATTGTCATTCGGGATTGCAAGCCGTTCCCCACATCAGAAATTAAAGTCGGCCCACGGCACTTCATATTAATAAATAGTCTGGCAGAAATCAATCATTGTTCAGGACGACACCCCACTATAATTCAATTCAGTCCACCTGTGTGTTGCCAAACTCGGTCTTTTTCCACAAACCTTCAGAAGGAAATTATGCCAACGGCTACATCTTCAATTCTGCTGCTCTGAGGACTTCATCTTTGCTAAACTTTAAATATCTGACAAAGTTCTCTCTCGAGCCGGGCAAAAGTTCTCGCAAAAATTGCTCGCAGAAATCTCTCCAAAATGTGTGCGGAAATCCGGGCGAAATTTCCCCCAAAAGTGGGTGCCGGAAATTGTCTTGAAATGTCTGCAAAAATCTATCTCGAAATGTGCAAAATTCTCCTGAAAATCTAAAATTCTGTCTTCTCCCTACAATGCATGCCCTTTTAAACTAACCCTTAAATCCCTCCTACAATTCCATTATCCAATCATTTTAATTAATTTCCCACACCTGAATTATTGACATCCCTCTTTCGACCAATCCGCTTACCTGTCCCCAACTTGACCCTCTCCTCTCACCTGCGTAACCTACCTGCGTTTCGAACCCAACCTGACACTCTCCCTTCCTCCTAATATTTATAAAACAAAACCTAGCTTCGCTACGAGCCCTTTAACTTACTCCTCCAGTAAAATTCCCAATTTAACTCGCACTACCACAATATTCTCGTTAAACACCTCAACTCCTCGTCAAACATCTACTCCTAACATCCTGCCGGTCCTATCTATTTCTTTATTCCCTTAAAAATCACCTGATGTCTATCAAATGTCCTTCTTCTTTATTCCCTTTGTCTGATTCCCTACAATGTCCTACCATGCCCTAAGCCCGCTGTCTGAACCTTATTCCCTTCCCTTTTATTCTCTTTACTCCTTTACCCTGTGCTTTGCCCTATCTTCTTCCTGACCTTCTAAATTTTTATTATTCTCTTTATAATACCCATCCCATTCGGAAGCCCCCCTATTTTCAGCTCATTACATCTATATCTATCTATCTATCTATCTATCTATTTACCTACTGCTGTCTACCTGTCTATCTGTCTGTCTGTCTGTCCGTCTGTCTATATAATATTTATTCATTCAACTATAGCAATTGCTACTGTCTACATTATCCAGCTATTATTATCATCTATACACATCAATTATTGTTATTCTCATAATCTATCCATATGTCTATCTATCTGGCTGGCAAGCAATGTTTACAGGTCTTTTTGTCTGTCTGTTTGTATATCTGTATGTATATCAATCCATTTATTTGTCTGTCCGTCTGTCTAAATAACTGCTTATCAATCTGTCTATTCATCTGTCTTTCTCGCTTTCAGCATTCCTCTTCCATAATTCTCACGAATTCATGTAATGTAATATTCAAATGATATCGTTCATGAATGTATATGATTGCTATACAGGATGAATTATTATGGCGCGTCTCCTTGTAAATTCAACAATATTGGTGTTCAGTTTTCCCCCGTTACGTGGGACAGTTCTTTATGACGGGTGTTACTATGATGACTGTTGCGTAGGCGGATTGATGAGGGGGGGGGGGAGGTGTCGGGGAATGATAAGGGAAATGAATATGATTAATCAGGAATGTGAACCTCCCTATTTTCAAGGTGGTAACAATCATCCACACTAAACCACTTTGGAATTCATGCACAGATTTAGTCATTGATTGTTTTCCTGTCATAGAGCTTTAATAGCTCGTATAGTCTCCCTGAACGTTTTAATGACAGACTGAGCAGATACAGTTTGCTGTCCGGTTGGTCCTTAATACGACATGATGCGTTCATGAATACAATCATGGTGAATTTTTGTCTAATTCTTCGGTATTCTTCCCCCCCCCCCCCCACTAGGTATCATAACATTCTCTACACTGGCTGATTCTTGTCAACCAGTCAAGGTTTTATTGACATGTTTGGTAAAATATCAGATGCTACGTTTTTTTATGCGCAAGAGAAATAACACATTATTGTTTGTCAGATATACAGTGCATCCTTCAGAGAGGGACAAACCCTGTAAAATCTTTTGAGATCAAGTCGCTAAAAAAGTTCCTATTGTCTGAAATAAGTCAAACAGATAGCGAAACTGTTCGAGTGAATCGGCAAGGCTGAATAATCTCCATTGAGTGTCATAACAACAATCGAGATACTTCTTAAAGCGGGATAAAACGCTTCTTAGAATGGTTCCGCTGAAGAGTTATAGCCTCGTTATGATTGTTGCTGTTGTTTGGTCAGTGATTGCTATGACAAGCTACAGTGTATGATTATACCTAATGAGGTCAAGCGAAATTGTTTCGCGCCCTCATCCAGCTAACGGCTTAGATTCGAACTATCTAAAAATAAGAATAACAGTCGTTTATGTGACATACTCTCTTGGTGTTACATGAGTTGATTACAACATATTCCTGTCCCTTAGCCCAAGCTATTTTGACCCCTCGCAGGCCCAAAGGGGGGGGGGGGGGGGGCACATTGTGCAACCATATAACTTTTTTTATTATTTGATGTAACATCGTCATATTTGGCACATGGGTAGAGTAATTCATACTCTGCATGACCGTACATTTGAGTTTTCTGGAGGTCACCCATGGAGGGCGCTATTTACCAAAATATAAAGAAATATGCTGAAAACATGATTTTTCTGTATAATTTCTATATCCTCATTATATATGTCTTATTATACACCAATCATTTTCATATTTGCCACAAATGATAAGCAAGTGGAATCTTATTATTTGTTATGGTTGGAATTTCTCAAGGTCACCACATGGGGGCGCTATCCATATCCACATAAAGTAGTACATTATGAGACCTGAGAAGAAATGTTTGGGATGGGTACATGTAGTTATGACATTTCATATTTGCATAATAGTAGAAGTTTGAGATTGCCAATTAATAATATGATAAACTAATGATATCAGAGGCATAACTTGGGTGAAGGAATCAAAATAACACAAAATAGAAGGGCAATCTTTAGGCCTATTGTTTTCAATTATCTCTATTATCTCTATTGTTTTACGCCTTTGTCACATAAAAACAAAGGAAATAATAACAAAAAATTTCCAGGACCATAATTACTTCAAATTTTGCTCCTTCAACAAATTTCAGCCAAGAAACCCCCATTTCATACACTGTAATGCTGTTAAATGAAATGGGAACAGAAAAAAGATGCAAAATCTGACCGACATGGTTGTCAGTTTATGGTTGCCATGGCAACCAGCGACCTCAAATATAGAAAAATTATACATCAAAATGTTCGCAATAAGATTTGAGGAAAAGTCACCAAATTTGGTTGAAATCAGATAAAGGGCTAAAGAGTGGCAAATGAAAATTTGGGCTTTACAGGGCTAAGGAATCCTGTTCTACCCAAGAACATATACAAGGACACTAGTATATGAACAGAAGGAGAGAGAGGGGGGGGGGGTGGGGTAGAGAGAGAGGAAGACAACTTTTTTTTTGTTTTTCATTACGGTTCACTGGAGATCGACCAAAGAAAGCAAATAGGGGATAGGGCAGAGCAGAAGTTTACGAACTCTTACGTGACATTTTAGTAATCAAACTTCCTCGTAAGTGGCGCTATTGAGTTTTGTAGGCTTGTGCGAAATCTGGCGATGTGTGACAAGCAAATAAAATGTTTCAACTTTCAGAACATCAGTTATCAATCTTGTTTTAGAATCCAATAGGAACTGTCCTTAAAGCTACAAGCTTATTCTAAAGCAAAAGATAAAATACATGAAAGTATATGTGGCTGAAGTGTAGAGAGTAATCAACGTGGCGACAAATTAATTAGCAATTCCACTTAACATTTTTTTTTCTCGTAAAACAATAGTGCTTCTAACTGTAGATTTAGTAACAAAATTATCCGCTTAAGGGGGTATCTCACTGAGCGGCGAACGTTTGCGAATGTAGCGAATTTGGGATTTCGCCAGGGTTCGTTAAGGGTTGCAAAAGGTTCGTTAACAGTCGCAAGAAAGTTCGCAAACGGTTTTTATTGTCGCAAACAGTTTTTCTTGTCGCAAACAGTTTTTCTTGTCGCAAAGAAATTGTGAACATGTTCAAAATTTCTTTGCGAACCTTTGCGAATTTGTATTTTCGCTAACAGTTGCAAACATTCGCAAAACACTTGTAAGAATTCGCAAACGGTCGTAATACGGTGTCGCTAACATATTTATTTGATTCGCCACTGCTAGCGAACAAGTAACCATACTGGTTCCTATATAAAAGCTTCTGAAACAGACAAGTGTCCACTTTAAGAAAGTTCTTGAAGCTCTTGACATCTCCATCATGTCAATTGCTGCAAGTCTGTCCTCTGCAACAACCACTCTCTGACCCAAACAGTCTTTCTTTTCTTCTTCCTTTCTCGTTTTTCTTTATTTTATTTCTCTTATGCTGCACAATAGCTGTAGCAGAAGCCTGACAAAGCAGCTCTTCAAGGATAGCAACACCTTGAGCCTCTTCTTGGCAGAAATTTATTTCCATATACTGGAAATCCATCTTGAACGGTTGTCACAAGAGATCTGAATTCAGTGGAAGGTCTTACTTTCGTTTTATGGGTCTGACTATACATAATCGCCTGGTACTTTTCTAGGTCCAAGAACATTCGCAAAATTGTCGCAAAGGATTTGCAAACAGTTGCTAATATTTGCAAAACTGTCGCTAACATTTGCAAAGTTGTCGCTAACATTTGCAAAATTGTCGCTAACATTTGCTAACATTCGCTACTAGTCGCCACCTGTGTTTCGCAAACACTTTTGCAAACATTCGCTGAAGTGTTGCTAATTGTCGCTAAGCATCGCTAAAAGTCGCTAACTGTCGCTAATGGCAGAAGCGAACTTTGATTTTTCGCAAACATTCGTCAGAAAAGTTGGCGAATCTCAAATTCGCTACGTTCGCAAACGTTCGCCGCTCAGTGAGATACCAGCTTAGCGTGTAGAATTATGAGTACGTGTCGCCGTGTGTGTATGTGCGTGTGTTTTTGCTTGTTTGATTGCTTGTTTGTAGTTTTCACAACTTTTTCACACATAAACAATGCGTTATACATGACATATAACGTACTATATTATCAGTTTAGTTGCTCATACCGGCATAGATGACCGGTGTACTCTTTCTGTAACAAACCTTCTCGGGAGGTGTCCAAAAATATACTTTACCAATACACGAAATATTAACCCTGAGTGGGAACATTGTTGTCAGTGTCTCCCTGCCACACTTGATGCATGCTATCAATGGAGAGTAAACATAAAAAGGAAATGATGGTAGATAGCGATCTCATAAAATCCGAATGGACAAACTCTGTTATTGCAGGGGAGGGGGTTAGGATTCCGTCGAGCAAACTAAGATCGCTTCAATATTATGTCCGAACAAAATATTTAACCCTCATGCAATAACGATGATAATAATCTACGATATTAGTAGAGCATCTTGTTATATTCCCCTCCTAAAGTTTTTTTTTTAATGTGTATATGTGTGTTTGTGTGTTGTTGTTTTTTTACGTGAGCATGTATCATTTTGCATGAACTATCACTTTGTTATTACAATCTTGCTGTTTCCCCCTGAAATTTCATTTCACAATAAAATAAAGCATGTATAATGTTATGCACGGTCACACACACATGCATGCGAACGAAAAAACCCACAATATTGTTTTTTTCATTGATTATGTTTGCACTGTACTCGTGGACAATCGCCCCCCCCCCCATAAAAAGTGCGTACATGTATTTTCTTATCAGACGATCTATTCTATGATATGAACATCTGTACAAAAAAAAATGTACTCTGTGTAGTTCCCTTATTTCATCTTGTAACCTTTCGTCTGCACACACAAGCTCCCTCCTTCTATCTCTCTACACACACAAACATACAACCACACACACATCGCACACACACACGCTCTCATGTCCGCACGCACACATGCACACCCGCAGTCTACATTTTCCGTTCGAGTTATTCATACTCCCGTCACTTTATGTTCTAATTAGGCATATAGCTACGAGTAACTGGCGGATTCAGAGGGGAGGGGGGAGGGGGGGCGCACCGGGCGCGCGCGCCCTCCTTATTTTTGGTTAAAACAAAAGAAATAAAAAGAAAAGATGTAGGGGGTGCGTGCGCCCCTTTAATTTTTCAAAGGCGCCTCCCCTTTACGGAATTTCTGGATCCGCCCCTGGAGTAAGGTTCGTGCTTCTTTCTATAAAATCACTGTGCTTAAATACATTGCATATTAGAATACTTCAGCAATAGAAACACTTCACAAATGAGGACCTCTGGAAACGTCAGTCTTAACTATGATCATAAAATATCTTGTTTTTATTTTTGTCACAGGACTACATGAACTCTTATATCGACTATTGTGGGCATTATACTACAAAGGGGTGATCCACATGACGTCACAAAAACATATTATTGTATCTTTCATTATATACAGACAGCGTTCATTTCATATCATTTCAATCTTTTGGTAGACTCGCTAAGCACACGTTACAATGCCAAAACATTCTATAGCGTTGCACTTTTACAAGCGTGTACAAATGCGTGTATGCACATGTTAAATATCTACATGCTTACGAAGCTGAGAAAAATGTCATTTAGTTATCAACGCTTCTTATCATACGCATATTTAGAATTAATACCCTTCATGGTACACATTGGTTCCTATTACCATCAGCCCATCCTGAAGCTTCAAACATCATCCTTCTGTGGATTTACAAAGAGCTTATTTACTTTTGCATTTTCTAGATGTATTCTGTATATCTTTGTCTGCAATATCTTGACAGCTGGATTTAACACACGACTAGATCAGCACAATAAGTTATTACTCGAAAATTTACAAAAATAAATTGTCTTTCTCCCTGCGCTATGAGTGCTTGATCGCCAATGGCGCTACAGACTATCAAATACTTTCACTCACACTTCCTTGGTATGTCTGGAATTTATAGACTACGCAACGCGACAAAACAGAGACTCGGAAATGTCGAACAAATCTTTACTGAATTTGCTTTCTCGTGGGCACGAGTTGGAAGGATAATACATCCAAACATTGGCACTTTCCGTGTTTTTACCAACAAATTGCCATGATAAATGAATATCCAAGTCATTTAACGATATTTGAAATTTAGTAATGAAATGATTGTCAGTATTCAACATGCTGATACGAAAAAGAATTGCTCTGTTTGCAGTTTTCCCATTCATCATGATAAGATTTGACATGACATATGTAAATGAAAAATGTCTCGTATCTAAACTAACTGACAAATGTGATGCCGTAGGAGGTGCAAACGACATAATTTGTCCAATTGTGTCTTTTTCTAAACAGTTTATTTAAATATTCATAATGCTTTTCAGAAAAGCATCACTGAAGCTCATGCAATACGGCAATGTGTGGAATAATGTTCCAAGTAAAGTCCTAGAACCCACAACCAGACAATCACATCTAGAGTTTTTACTTCCATCCGCACATGTTTACTCAATTTCAGTTCGGTAACTCTGCAACGACGAAAGAAAAAAGAAATGGCGTCGATCCATACACCCATAAATCTATGTTGGAGAATGTTGTATGGTGGTTGTTTTTACTAAAGATGTTTGGTAACCAGTGTGGGCAGCCGCGTATTAACACATGGTAAAATACATTCTCTACAAACTTGTTGACAATCAGTTTGACTCAGTTAGTGAAAAACTATGAGTACGAACAAAGAAATTCTCCAGGATAGTGAAATTTGATGGCAAGGCATAATTATCGTTTTTGTTTTCTGTTGCGTTACGATTTAATTCTTGTTCTAAGAGCTGTAAACACCCTATGTCAGCACTCAAGTTTAATTTGAATCCCTGTTAAACCACACAATTCTGGAATGTACTCATTTCTGGAATAATGGGAAAATCTTCAAAACAAAAATCCACCGCAGCGGTATCAACGGAAAGCGGTACATGATCAGTCCCCGTCGGCATCGGGTTCTATACAAACATTGTCACGAATAACCAATGGGTGCTGCTCTCGACTTTCAGACAAAACCAAGCATCCTTTTTTTTTCAGAAATCGACTATATTCATATAAGGTATGACGCAACCTAAAATGCACACATTTAAAATGGCTTTAACCCGAATATTGTATTCCAGTGCCGAGTGATGTAAACGTTTTGTAGAAACTCTTTTCTGAGACACAATCTTCCTAATCATCGACAATTATTCCACAGCTGAATAATGATGCATTTACTGCGAACTTATGTATCGCCATCAAATCAAAAGAATCATTCAACATCTCTAGATTATTCTTTATATCTTGTCAATCAATCAATCAATCAAGCTTAGTATTAAAGGATTGAAATTGCATATTGTAACACTTTATGTTTTGCCTCCCTGTATTGTAGTTACCCCTTTTCACAACTGCCAAATAGATGATAAAAAAGAGAAAATTATTCTGAATTGAAGCTTTCGTCGATATTAGTCGTCCATGTTATAAATGTTTTCCCCGATGACATTCGGTAAATCATATTTTTCCCCCGATGACTAATACTATTTTAATGAACAGATTACTAGTCAACGAAACAGAGTCGACGAAACAGTAGAGAATCGTAATAAAAAAAACCTCCAAACTTCTTTCTGATAAAAGAGAAACTACAGGGCAATTATGTGAGTGATAAAAATAAAGAAAATAAGAATAAGGAAATCATAGTGTATAAAGAATTCAATGTTGACAATGAAAATAATAATAATAATAATGATAATAATAATGATAATAACAATGATAATAATGATAATAATAATAATAATAATAATAATATATGACACTAATGATAAACAATGATTAAAAATCAATCACTTCTGTCATGAAAAAATTCATGTAATGCCTACAATATCCCTCCATCAACCACAGACAGAAAGGAATGATAATATAACAAAGCCTTAATTTTGCTTATTCCTCATCTGTTTGAGATTTTCCAAACTGAAAACTTTTAATTCCATCTAAAGAGATCCACTTATCATTTTTTTGTTATTAATAATAATCTTCGTCTCCCCTTTGTCCAGACAAATATTAACTGATATATAATTATTTCAAAAGATATAATATATAACAGTGATTCATAACAGCAATGTCCCTAAGTAGACTTCCACCCTACGATCTCATAGTAACCAGTGTCTGTGATTCTCATTCTGCGTTTTTTTATCCATTCATAATTACACCACCCTACGTGTCATACACATTACTTTTTGTCATTGTATCATAATAATTTTTCCCATTCTATTTGTATCATAATTATTACAGCGAACATCATTAGTGTGTAACCCATCAGAACTAGTATTCTCGTAATCAGTCTTTTTTTTTCTTCTTTTAACAACAGTTACTAAACGATTGTTATGAAAACCATCCTACTCCAGTTCCGCCCCTCATCCCGCCAAGCCCCGCCCTACCCGTCTCCTCCCCCAGGTGCCCTGCCCCATTCAGTTTCACCCTAGGTCCGCCCCGCCCCTTCCCGATCTGCCCCGCCCACCGACACCCAAGATCCGTCTATTCGGTGAGTTTGTGCCACTCTGCGATCTGCTTGCGTGGGTTTTGCATGATATCCTTCCAGTGTTGCGATTCGGCTTCTCCCTCCTCATCGCGTCCGATTACCAGGCGGCCGATGATCTCGTTCTTCGTCACCCGGTCGTGATCAAGAACCTGAGCGAACAAGAAACAAAACAGAAAAGAGGTTGTGAGTTGAAGGCCGGCAAAAGAACACCTGCAATGCTTATGCTCTCCAATAAGGCATTTCATACTGTGAGCTCGTGAACTCGGGAAATCCCATGTTTGTTTTACGATGTTCCTCGAGAACAGAGATACTTTGATTCAATGTAAATTTATCGTCGGTTAATCGTCTTGAAGCAGTCAAAGTATTTGTGATCGCATGGAATACGACATTTTGTGTATGCAGAAACAGTGTGTAACAAACACAGTGATCACTGGTGACACAGTAAACTTTTTGTTAATTGCGCAACTTGTTTCTGAAAATTGAATCAAAATCAAGCAATAAAGAACACTTTACCCGATCAACTCAACTCTCATTTAATACCCGTCTAAAGAGTATCTGTTTTCGAAATCTTTACCCAAACAACACTAATGTTCTGCGAAGAGATTTTCCACTTTTAGTCACCTATCAACTATCATGGAAGAGCCATATTGATTTGAGACATGTACATCTTTCTCCTTGTAAAGACGATAAATGGGCACGTTTGTTAGAGAGGCATAAAAAAAAATCAACATGCACCTGGCACGTTTAATGGCAACAATATCTTCCACTTTGTGTGCTCGTTTCCCCTCTCTTCAATAGCTCATTGCCAGGCCACCACCATTTCAAGCATAGGCTTACGATGCGAGGTCTGAGGTAATTTCCATTTCCGAAATTTCCTTTTATTTGATATTGATTAGTCATCGTTGGTAACAAATTTGCAAGTTCTGTTTACATTTTGTTTTGTTGGCAGTAATGTTTAAGAATGATTTTTTCAAGTAATGTTCTAGAATGACTGTTGTCAGTAGGGAATGTTTGAGAATGATTATGTAAAGCATGTTGTATAAACTGCATTTTTGTAGCGCTCTTGTGTCATTTGGGTATTTTTTTTTCACAACCGTGTAATCTATTTCCGTTTGATTAGAAAGCAGAATAAATACGAACGAATGAACGAACAAACAAACAAACAAACAAAAACACGAAAGAACGAACAAACAAACGAACGAACGAACAAACGAACGAATTTAATAATCAATGATGTGATTTTGCACTGAAATGTTGAAAAAATGCAGAAACATAACCAAACCAAACCAAATTATGGCACACTATCACAGCCATACAGGCACTAACCTTGCACTAAAGATATGAGCATTTAAAATATACACTGCCTTGCTCTATCACACATGCAAACATTCTTGTATTTTAATACTTCACTCGTTCAGGGATTCCATCAGTATCACACAACGCAACACTCATCAGCACACAAAAATATAAACAGGAAGGTATCATCGCACAGTTATTTGTCGCTATTCCCTCTGAACACATATAGTGTTGGTAACGCAAATGTACAAGAATAATTTTCTCTCCTTCATTCTTTCTTTGACCCCATCCAGGTCAAGTTCTTCTTACATGTCTTATGATGTCAACTTCTGTATTTTTTGTTTCTCTCCCTCTCTTTCCTACGACCATAGTATGCATGGCCGGCGGAACCTGGGGATTCCCTCCCCCCCCCCCTCCCCCACTTTTTTGCACCATACATAGGGTGTCAACACTTTGGGTCCCCTCACTTTTTTTTTAACCCCGGAAGTGGAACTAGAGATAGAATGAAACCTTGAAGTGTGAGCGCGGTGAGGCCTTTGTTTTTCTTGTCACCTGAAGAAACCCGGAAGTGGCACCATAAGTTGCGCCGAAGGTTTTTTTTTTTTTTCTTTTTTTGCTTGTTAGCTGATGAAACCCGGAAGTGGCCACCCCCTACACCCCCGCCCCCAACTTCTGAAAACGTGGCGCCGGCGGTGGTATGCAATACCACGATTTCCCTAAATGTTATGTTGCATAGAGCAAGAGTTCCCTGCAAACTTATAATCTTTTGTTACTGAAAATGAAGAAAACATAAACCATCAAGAATTTTAAAATGAAATAAATATGCATATATCCCAAGCCTGCTCTTCCAATCATAACAACCATCGGACTCACCTAAATAAATAACTGAATAGTTAAATATATGCATTTGAAAACAATTCCAAAAATACTTTAAAATCATCATGTTACCATGACAACAACTGCGAAACTGGCGGGCGAATGGTCCCTAGAAAGTGCAATTTTGATATCTTACAACCATTTTGTACTATGAGATGGAATGGACCCCAATTCTACCGCCGAGTTTGATTTCATGTCTCCGGGCGAGGCTCGTATAAAGCTTGAAAAAAAAAAAGGAATTGCGTCGTTTCCAATGATAGGAAAGTTTCAGACGGAACCTGACTACACTATAAAAAACAGTAACAATGCGAAAAGAAAAAAAATCAAGATGTTTGTGTTTGTATGTGTGTGCGTGTATGCGTGTATGCGTGTGAGTGAGTGCGTGTGTGTTGTTTGTGCGTGCTTGTGTGTTGCGATAGGTGTTTCAATGGCATCCTCGGGTGATAATGCATGCAGTAAGATTGCCCTTTCCTAGCTCTGAGGTAGTCATGTACATGATAGGAATGTGAAGGATCGATAGTTCGCCTCGATCGGTTGCACCTGTTTTAATGCCGACATCAAAATGTCACACGGTGCGATGAATGCACGCTTTTCAAACAGATTTCGCGCTTAACAAAGTGGCATAGTGAGTGCTTATCTCCCAGGACTTTGCGGGCGTCTTTCAGCTATGAATGATAAGAGTCGATCTATAACTGCTTCTTCTGAGCAATTTGGAAGTCCTTTCACCTGCTTTGCAGTATTTTTTTAATCCTCTGATAAAAACTGAGTGTGACCCAGTTGGCATTCATTAGATGTCGCTTTGTCGGTTGGAGAGCATTCTAATTGCTGAGGAACATCTCCTGTTCTCAACTTATGAAAGCCCCAGATTTCTTGGCAACGAACACAACATAAAGTCACACACACACACACACACACACACACACACACACACACATCATGCATTCACCTTCACAAAGACGTTCACTCACTCACGATTGCCGGTAGGCTATTGACTGAATAAAAAAATAAACAAACGTCCAACACAAAACAAAACAAAACAAAACAAAACTGCAATGGATGGTTCTTTGCGAAAACAAGTACGGAGCCTAATTGCACCTAGCGGCATTGTGAAGTGCTAAACATTACTCTTTTACACCCACAGAATGAAGCAGCCTATTTCACATACTTTTTGTGTGGATTCACATGAACAGCTCATGGATCAATTGAAAGTAGGCCTAACTATTTATAACAAGGTTTTGCGATATATGAGTCCAGTCTGAGACACCACAACTGAGGATTAATTGCCAATGTCTTAATTTCAGTACAGTACTTCATGCAAATAGAATAAGATAAAGAATTTTGATGAGATGAATTGTCTAATGTAACTGAAAGGTTTTTTTTTCATGTAAAAGGAACGAAATCACTTCCTTTTATATTATGAGCGGATGTAGTAAAAAAAAACAACAGCAAACTTTCAAGCCTAAGTCAGATAAGGCATGAAAATTGATTTTTTTTTTTCAGTTTTCATTCATTGATTTTTATGAAGCCTCGATCATTAGATATTTTCAATATGTATGAAGAATTTATTAATTATATAATACAGGGTCTATTTATATACATATTATGATAATTACCAAACATGTCTGCATTACATGTTGGCATTTCATCGTTCAAGTACTGTATAGTTTCTTAAGATTACTGACGTCTTTGCTTACCTCCTACCGCCTTATTCACTAAGTGATAACATGGTGAAGAGAGCGAGCCATCGTCAGCTGAGAACGCGTGCGCGAGAATCACGTTGTAACCTTTGTAGCTCCCATTGTGTGTTTATACTTGCATGTTACCCATTTTATTCAGATTTGGTGCACGCTTCATTTCTAAAAGGTTATTTGTGTCTATACCTAGAAAATCTTTCACGACTTGCCTTCAAGTAGATTTAAGTGGATTTGAGAAAATGGATGTTGGCAAAACAAATTTCAGCTCCATGATAGGGGAGGTGCAAAAGGGTGCGCTATTCGCTCATTACTGGACGCTGACGCGAAAAACCTCCATGAATATTAACGAGATATTGATAGTTTGCTAATGCGCTCAAAGACAGTAATGCATCTAAGACAATCTGGTTGTCATGGTACCTGGAATTCGATCTTGAGATGCTCCAGTCCCTCCATCGGTACGTCGAAGAGGAAAGACTCGTTGAACACCGGGTTCAGTGTGCGCTTCTTCAGACGCGTTTTCTTCTTAGCCAGACGCTGATTGCGGTACATGACGTAAATCTTCACATACGGGTCTAAGGAGAAGAGGGCAGAAAGAAGATATTAAAGGAGACCTCTGGATGATTTTCAGACATTTACATTTAAACAACTATAAATTAGTCATATACTGAGTACAGGGTTTCAGAATTTATAGTGATTTGGATGAGGAATAAGAATGTTTTCAAGATTTATAACAAATTGCAATGAACAAGGATGATGACATGGCCGCCTCACCATAAGAATGCACGAGTTGGGTCCAAGGAAGCAGAAATGAAGAGGTATACATAGATTCCACACAGGCGAACTTGTTAAGCACGTGGTATTGTAATGGAACTACACTGCTACATTTCTGAAATATGTGAGGCTCTATGTCATCGACACCGTTCAGTGTAATTTGTTTATAGATGTTTCATTGGTTTCTCTTCTCAAGGACCACAACAAAGTCCACAAATCTATACATGGAGCTGTCTATTTATGTACTACATTATTATGAGAATCGTCTGGAATGCCCCTTTAATCAGAGGGTATGCATTATCTACAATAGTAATACATGACCTAGATCACCGTATATGGATCTACGATGGAAGATGCACGAAGAAGAAAACGAACATGAAATAGAATATTTGATATAATTATATTCTCAAATGACCTGACTGTGGGACTTGAAGTAAATGATCACGTGTGAGGAGAAAGAGAGAAAATAACATTTTATATTTATTATAGAACAGATCTTGTCTGATCAGTAGGAAAATCCATCCTTTCTGATCTGTAATATCGAGTAATTACAGTGAACTGGTGACGATTTCATGGAATACACACGAATTCATGTAAACTAAAGCTCTCTTGAAATGTAAAATTTCATGTCAGATTACATGTAAATAATACTGTAGTTTGACGAGAAAAATATACTTCATTATAACTAAGATTTGGGTCTATTCCCCAACTATAAAAGAAAAATATTAAATCTATTTTAAGACACATTGTATAGCAGAGTGGATTACCCCTCACAACGTGTAATATTGCAATCGTAGATGTCTTATTATATATCATAATTATCCAGGCCATTTATTTCGAGAGAATCCATTAAAGAGTATAGATTTCTGCCTTTGGAGAGAAGATGAAGGTATATTCTATTCATAGACAACATTTTGAGGAAATTATCTCCTGTTGTATTCCCCAATTGCTTTCTTCTTTACGTTTTATTATGGTGTCACGTTTTTATTGAATGTTTTGTGTAGGAACCCAAGAATGGAATGCATTATTTCATTATCATTATTTGCTTTTTTGGCAATCCGCAGTTTATTTTCAGTCACCAATGTTGCGGTACAGTGTGGATAAAAAACGAGAAAGCAAAACGAACATGAGAGATCTCGCTGCTTGCATTAGTCCCCAGGGGTGTAATGAGATTCCGCTGTTTTTTGTTTTGTCTTTCATGCATTTTGCCTTCTAGCGCGTACGCCACCCACTTACTCCTGCATTCCTGGGAAAACGAGAGATCTCGTGAATATCTCTCTCTCTCTTGAATATATTACTCTGGATACCTGCAGATCATTAAGCAGAACACAAGCGCTTTTAAACTATTTGCAATTCTATGAGACTGTTCCGGTGGACAGGAACTCGAAAAGCCTGTCAATGCATCTTGGTTAATGCTTGCAATAAATCTACCCAGATATGCGCTTCTAATTTTTTCCGTTGCTATAAAGTCGTTGCCTCATAGACCTATGTGATTTGTAACACTGTTAGAATATTTGCAGTTGGTTCGCTAGCTCTCGCATGTCCGTCATTCTATCAATCAAATATTGTGTACAGAAAAACGTAAATCTATGATACATAAAAAAAATGTATATGCATGAACTGCAATGCACGCCAAAGAAGTACAAAGTATACATAATAAATGGGCAGAATTACTGCGTTAACGTAAGGGATAGTACAGTTATATGGTTGAAATAGGGCTGCAGGTTTCCAACTTTGTGTGTGTGTGTGTGTGTGTGTGTGTGTGTGTGTGTTTGTGAGAAAATGAGAAACCTCCTATGAATTAATATGAAATATCATGCAATTCTTAGAGGAATTCTTAGTTTATTTGATGAAAATTGGTTTTGAAATGGCTGAGATACCCAAAAAGCGATCCTAATAAAATGCGACAGGCCACGACTTTTATTAGGATGTCTTGTTTTTATCATTTTTTTTTTGTATATCTCAGACATTTCAATACCGATTTTCATCAAATGAACTTTCAATTCCCCTAATTAGAATTGTATGCTCTTCGACATAACATAGAATGGTTTCTAAATATCTTGCAAAACCTTGAAAGCTGAAGCCTTACCTCAACCAATACTATACCATCCCTGCTGCGAATATACAATGCGGCAATGTTCCCACTTGCCTGTTCGCGAATCTAACTGATGATTCAGTACAGAGAGCAAAAACTTCATGAAATTGATTGCTCCGAACTTCAAAGGCAAGGAAAAGATTATGAAATTGGCCAAGATATAGTATATCATAACAGGCTAACTGTGTACAGCTTAATTATGCACAACTTAATTGTGATTTACAAAGGTCATCTGAGTACAAGTTAACTGTGTACAGTTTAACCGTGTACAATCTAACTGTAGACAAGTATCCTATTGGGAGGTTAACTTTGTACAGGTGAAGCTGTACGGCTAAGCTGTGGACAGGTAAACTGCATGAACTGTATACAGACTAACTGTGTCTATAAGTATCCTGTGGACATAGTTGAGAGGTTAACTGTGTTCAGATTTGTTGTGAACAGGCAAACTGTATACAGGCTTACTGTGGACAAGTATCCTATAGACAGGTTAACCAGTGTGTATAACGGACTGTTGATAGGTCAAAGGGATAGTACAGTATTGGTGGAGATGAGAATTGTGCTTTTAACTTTTTGCGAGATACCAAGAAAACACTTATGATATAGTACAGAGCATACCATTTTAAGAGGAATTCAAAGTTTATTTGATGAAAATCGGGTTTGGAATGACTGAAACATCCAAAAACAAAGTAAAACAAAGCAATCGTAATAAAGTGTGGGTCCCACACTTTATTAGAATTGCTCTTTTTTGGATATCTCAGCCATTTGAAAACCAATTTTCATCAAATAAACGTTGAATCCTTCTTAAAATTACATGGTCCTTCATATTTCACAAGAGGTTTCTCATTATCTCACTTAGGAATGTTCAAAACATGAACTCCCTCCTCAACCAGTAGTGTACAGTCCCTTTAACTGTGAACAGGTAAACTGTGTTCCAGCTAACTGCGGACAAGTATCCTGTACACAGGTTAACTGTGTACAGGATAACAATACTGTATGTATATATTGAAAACTTGTCTTACCGGCAAGACCGGTAACATCCATCTTGGGTAGGTTTTTTGCCTTGAGCACCACCACGGTGAGACGGTTTGCGGCTGGCTGGTAGCACAGGGAGGTTAGAAGCTCGCCACGCCCCTGAGATTTGGGGATCTAGGGGAAAAGATCATAGAGATATACACGATGCATAATTAGACAGACATAACTATACACGTACACAACGTATATAATAAAAATATATATAATATCTTCCCCTCTCTTTCTCTCAGAAACACACGCACACACACACATACATACAAACATACACTATACAATATGTTCGATCACGTAAACTATGTATCTATTCACTCTAAACTACATGTATATGAAGAGAACGCTTTTTTATGAAATATCAGAAGGTGATCAGGAATAGCAACAATTCACCATTTTATTTTTATCTGCCTGCATCCAGATCTACACGTGGTCCAAGAAAGTTTGCATTAATTCAATGGTAAGTTTCCCAAAATATACATGTGGATTGAGGAATTGCAGCAATATCAGTAGCAGACATCAGTGAAAGTTTGAGGAAAATTGGACAATCCGTTCAAAAAGATAGGAATTCTTTTTAAAGTTGTTATAGCTACAGCCATCGCTGGATGAGAAGACTTCTACAGTTTGTGACGTCACAGAACGATATAAAGAAGATTCAATAGGATGAGAAATATACATATATTTATTACGTAACTGACATGTTAAGGGTAATGCTATTCCCCCTGCTTTCTAAAAGAAGTAAGTTCACTGTTCTTTCATTATGCTAGAAAAATTAAATATTGCGGAATTCTCTTTATACACTGTATCGGTATTTTCATATCGTTGATCTGCAGTGGCGTCACGAACCGTTAATGACTTCTTATCCAGTTGATGGCTACGGTAAAATATTAAAAAATCATAAATTTGAACGTATTGCTCGATTTTCATCAGACTTTCACTGATGAGTTTACTAATATTGCTGCATTCACTCAATCCACAAGTATATATCATGTACTATGGGGAAACTTCCCCTTGTATCGTCAACACTTCCCCTCTCTCCTTACCCCCCCCCCCCCACGCCTCCTTTTCCCCACACACGCACACGACCTACATCCAAACAACACACGATGCATGCTCAATTCGTAATTTCTGTGTGCATTTGGCTTCTTAGAATTTCCACACAATCATGGAGCAGAGACCTATGACATCTCATACCTCATGGTTATGCTTAAGACATATTTTGGCAAACATTATTCAGATAAAGGGCTCTTATGATGATGTGAGGAGAGAGAGGAGTCAATGTTCAGAATGTGAATACGTACATGAGAGAAAGAAAGATTGGGAAGGGTAGGGGGTGAGGGAGAGACAGAAAGGAGAATCGTGAAAAATATTTCCCTGCCACGTCTGTCGCTTACATTGTTTGTCATAACGCCAGAGCTCTGTCCCATTATGTTTCTCCTAACATTGCTATTATTCCTTAAAATGACCTTTATCAATGCCATCATAACCTGTTGAGATCATCGGCAATGCGAACCAAATGAGACAAGAGTCATTGCACGTTATGAACTCATGAAATAACAACAACAGGTCATACACCCACCCCAACAAGGGAAATCCACCTGCTGACATTTCATGGGTTTAATTGTCTAATGTGACTACTTGAATGTTAATATGTTTTCACGTCACTTCTGCTGCTCTGTGTATGGAATATCACCTAACTCAACCCGGATGATGCGAGCCTGACGCTGATGCGTGTGGAGGCCAAATCGTGAGCGACCCTGTTTTTGCATCCAGCTTGCCGATTAGCAGGAGCTGAAGGGAGGGGGGGGGGGGGGGGGAGGGGGTGAGTATTTAGGATTCAAGACAGTAGGCAGCAATGACGTAGTCCCCTATTTCTGCCGGCCATCGGAGGAGCAAATTGGCTTGTAAGTAGACGTGATAAGAATGGATGAGACCATATAAACAACGGCGGGTCGGGCATTACTCGAGTAGGCGCTTTTACATCCTCCACCCTCCCCATCCCCTCCCCCTCCCGGTTTCCCTCCCTCTCTCTCATCCATATCTCTGTGGCCTCTCCTCTCTTTTGTTCATGCATATCATTCTGCATTCGTGTGCATTCAGCTTCCACAAAAATAACAAGATACTAAACAAACTTTGACGTCAAGCAGCAAAGCGCGCGGCCTGGGTCGTCGAAATTTGATTTCTTTGTCAGTTATTTATTCACTTTGCCCATCCCGCATGAGAGAAAGTAGGTAAGCACAGGCAGATATTGAAACGGGAATGGGTCGTTCACCACGTCCATCGCCTTCCTTAGCTCTTATGTGGTTTTTAGCCCTGCGACAGGAGGCAAGTTGGTGGTTTAGCCCCCAACAAGAGTTGGCGCCATGAGACATTTCCATCCTATTTCCTTTCCCTTCCACCAAAAGAACTTTGATTCGGTCTTAAGTGAAATCCGATTTAAAATAAGATGAGATAAAGCTACAATTTTAGTTCTAACTTTTGAAAATTGAGTTATCATCGAGTCCGCTGTGTTGATTTCTTTCATCACTGTTATATTTTATCCATCAGAGTTATGTTCATTGCGTCTCGAAGCGTTTACACGAAGTGTTTTTTTTTTTCTCTCTCGCTTTTTCTAAACGTTGGTACGTTTTAAATCCAAACCTAAACTGTGGGTTGAAATTCCGTACCTATAGTACACTTATTCAAATACTGCATTACATCTTATTTTCACATGTTATCCTGACTTCGTATGCTTTAACATCACGAAGAAAGTTCACGATCTTTTCCTGACACATCATGACCTTTGTCGCTATATTTGATATTGGCTCCGTATCATTACTTACCGGAAAACAATAAAAGTCAGCAAGATCCTGCACTACTGTGTGTGAACGTCCTATGTAATTAGCATCATATAATTTAAGCGCATTAAGGATGACATGATCGGATAGACAATCAAGTTGTCAACGACATGAACAAATAGATAAATCAAGTTAGTGGGCCAGAGGAAATTAGCCAAGACTAGAATAACATCGAGGGCCCCGTTTTAATGAGGGTAACGATCGTCTTGCTAATCAGAGCCATCAGTCAAAGTCTTCCCCTGTTCCGTGTTTATTGGTCTTCTTAAATATTGACTGATTTTTGCTCCTGCTGGTCACTGACTGTCACACACGAATAAGAAACCAAACAACAGACCTACTTTCAACTACCACATTTTTGTTTCTACTTTCACTAGTATGCCTACCAGTACTTTTTTTCTTGTTGATTCCACTTGTTTTGGTTCACATGTTTTGAGGATATCGATAATAATGCTTGTATGATATTGCATTGCCGTCAAATATTGCCATCAATTGGGACATTAGGTAAAACGACTGGAGGAGGAGTCCAGTGTGGAAGGTCTATATTCCAATCTTGTCATAGCATCACTGGGAAAAATTTCAAGTAGGGCTAAGTCTCAATCACGTAATAACTTTCGAATCCCTGACATCTTAAACTATATATTTGTTATAGGTAAAGTCGGGATTGAATATCAAAGAGATTTTAAAAAGCGCTTGTCTAACTAACGTGAATGAATTCAATACTGTAGAACCTCCAGACCTCATAATTGTCCCACGTCTGACTCTTTGAAGTTGTATAAAGGGCTGAAGAGCGTCTAACATTACGACTACCATACATCGTGATCGTCAATTTACCCGGTTGTTTCTTGGTTTAATGTCTCTGCACAGGTTGACGGGCCGCGTGCTCAGGTCGACGTTCGACAGCGGCATCACCACTTCGCCGATGACCTCGTCGCGGGAGAAACGATCGAAACTCATGACCACGAAGTGCAGCGTCACGCCCTGTAAATGGAAGAATTAGAAACAAGTCAAAAAGAAACTTGTCAGTTCTTTTTCTTCAGATGACCTTTCTCTCCACTTCTCATATTCTCTTCCTTTGACTCTTGTTCTTTCTGTCTCTCTTCCCTCACCCTGACCCCCTTCCGCCTACTTTTACTTTTTGTTATCTTAGCAACCAATTCTCAGTGAATTGCAATGTTAAAGATGAAGTTCTTTATGTATTTTTTTTTACCTCCGCAATACTCAAACTACCTGGCCATGTTGTAAGTGTACCGTAATTGTATATTGTGTTATTTTCCTTTAATATGTCTACAATGTATGTATTTCGTGATGTACAGTATTGTATGAGTAGGGCCTCTGAGAATAACAGTGTTTGTAGCCACTGAGAGAGCTACCCTACTAAAACAAAATAAATTAATAAATAAACAAATAAATAAACAAATAAATAAATGAATAAATAAATAAATAAATACTTGAATTAACAAGAGCGCCCTGTTGCAATTAACCAATTCATCAAATTTTAGTTACAGCGTCAACACGTATATGTTTGTTTGATGTGATCGAGTTGAGCCCAATTCTCCTCACTGCATTCTACTTTTTCGTTGCAAGATTAACCTCTCATCTATATCTTTCTTACCCAGATTTACTTTCTTACGTAGATTAAGGATAAAGTTGTATTTTTCTTTCTTTCCTGCTTCATAATTCTCAAATTAGGATTCATCATAAAAAAAAACACAGTTGACAATCCATCAAAAATTAAATCATTCTTTAATATAAATTCGATGCTCAACCCCCCCCCCCCAAAAAAAAAGCAAACAAACCCACACATGACAACACTAAAAGACGAAAATACAATCGTGCCATAGTGTAAGCAGAACGTTATGTATCAATCACAATCCCATGTCCGTACATCTCCTGCTTTGTGGAGTGGGAGAAGGGGGAACAACAGGAAAAGTAACGACGAAGCAGTTTAGTTAATTCACATCTCTTGCTGATTTTGTGAACCTATATCTCCATAGTACTGACATTTGATGAGAATGCGCACATCTTGCACATATCATACTGTTTTGATTCAATCTCAATTGAACTGAAATGAACTTGTATGCTTTTCTCCTTTACGGCCTCTTAAACAGAGAGTTTGGCAAAATATTGTTCCCACATTATAAATTGATGTCAAATAAGTGGGTTTAGCTTACAATGTTACGAGCTTTAATGAAGAAGAATACCATGTCGCGCTTTGCGGAAAGGTTTGCAAATTGACGCAATATGGCAAAGTTTGCCAAATCTGGCCCCAAATGGGAAGATTTGCAAAATGACCCCAAGTGTCGAATCGGCGTACTCTAAATGGTCTTACTCGGTTCTAACAGTTAATACTCACGATTCGAAAACAAAATCGCTGTTGTTATTGTCATGTTATTCTTAATGTTATATCTAGAACGGAAAAATAAATACGTCAGTTGCAATTTCATAACAAATCTGGCAAGAAATAAAAAATGCACCTTATCTAACGCTATAAAGCGATCAATAGATGAATATCTGCATAATTAAATTCACGACACGCTGTTGACAACTCTCCATTTCTTGTCGTAAAATTTCTTGTTCTTAATTGCCTTTGTTCACTGGAATCAAGATGTTTTCTCCATGGCATATTCGAAAACCTATGCAAGCAGGTGCATCAAAAGAAACCAAATTCTAAGTTGAGTCGTTTAGACCGAGTTCCCATTTTCGAAGCTTTACCATAAAAATCATTATCTTCCTGTAAAGACTGTACAAAGTGGTAGAAAGAGTTCACTGACCTGGAGTTGGTTGTAGGCGAGGCCGTAGAAGGTGAAGGTCTCCTCGTAGATTGGGTTCAAGGTTTTCCTCAGTACCCTCGTCTTCACCTTGTGCTTTTTCTCCGGTAGGAGACACAGCTTGACGTAGGGGTCCGAGGCACCTGTCGTTGGGTCCTACCAGAAAAGGATAAACCGAATAATTATCTTCTTACACCCACTTTACTTCACTTCACTTTACTTTATTTGATATTAATTTTCTTTACTTTATATATCACTTACTTTTTTCACAACTTTACCTCACATTACTATGCATTACCCACCAATGGCCAAGGATTTACGGTTGTACATCGATCTAAAAAAAATCACATCCAGTTTGTTGAAATCTGGGGGCTTGTCCGGGGAAGAATTACTGTAACTTTACTTTACACTACTCTGCGTTTACCCACTAATGGTCAAGGATTGACGTTTGCACATCGATCTAAGAAATTCACTTTCAGTTTGTTGAAATCTGGGGGCTTGTCCGGGGAAGAATTACAGTAACTTTACCTTACACTACTATATGTTTACCCACTAATGGCCAAGGATTGACGTTTGTACATCGATCTAAGAAATTCACTTCCAGTTTGCTGAAATCTGGGGGCTTGTCCGGGAACGAATTACAGTAACTTTACCTTACACTGCTATGTGTTTACCCACTAATGGTCAAAGATTAACGTTTGTACATCGATCTAAGAAATTCACTTCCAGTTTGTTGAAATCTGGGAGCTTGTCCGGGGGCGATTTACATGTGCAATCATAAATTATACAAAAAGTGACGGCCAAGAATCTACGCAGATTCAGTGAAGGGGCTAAGATTACTCTACAAGTAGCTGCTGACTCCTTCCTCAAACAAATAGATCGCTGTGGAGCGACTTTATTGGAGACTTTTCCAAAAGAGTGGCCTATGAATTCTCCAGTCTTCGTGTATGATGCTGTTTGCGCACACCATGTTCTTGATACAGCGAAAGTCTAATCTGGATTTCATGCAATCTATTGCAAATATTTGCCCGCACAGGTTGTTTGAGAGAAAAACGAACTTAGAACTACTCCAAAGCTGATTGTATGCTATTTTCTGAGTCATTATTTTTGGAAAGAGACCCCCTCCCCTCTCTCTCTCTCTCTCTCTCTCTCTCTCTTGTGTCCGTCTGTCAGTGTCTGTTTATAAATGTGAACTGACTTTGTCAGAAACTTGCTGCCCACTAAAAGTTTGTAAATGTCACGAGCATTTATAGATACAAGTGGGACGAAATGTCGAAATTTCTCTACAGGTTACTGTCACTCTAAATGATGGTGGTTACAAATTTATAACAGCTGGACCAACCAGTTGATTCATTTGCAATGAACAAGACTGCAAGTCAGCTAATGTTATAGATTGCAGATTTTGCATGTTAACTTCGTAAGAGCTACTTATAAGTAGCAGTAACGGTGAATATTATATCAAAACTGATGTGCAGGCAGAACGTGAAATTTTCACGATGACAACGAAGACATGATTTCTCTTCTAGGTGACTGTTATTGCATGTAAGCTGCTTATATTATTCCACAGTATTTTATTTCTAAAGACAAGACCGGTTACTTCCTCGATGTATTCTACATTAAATTGTGCCTTTAGTATCGACCGATTCAATGGTTATGTTCTGTTTAAGCAATATGAACTAAACCGCAAAGATACCCTAGCATTGTCCTGTATATACAGTATTCTAAAAGTTACCATGTCTCGAAGTTCAGTTAATTTGTCTCCACGACACAAATGTTGTCCTGTTTAATTTTCAGTGAAAGATACAAACATGTCATTCTCGCGGAACAAAATACTTTTATGGTATTACAGTAATGATACCCTGACATCATAATTCTGGGGAAAAAGTTATTGCATAATTACGCCTATATCACTTATCGGTACGAGTCATACTCGGCCAGGGATGCCTTAACTTGGTTTGATGGTTCGGCGTCTTTAGTAGCAATTACATCATTGCCTCTAACAAAATAGGCTAATAGGCTAATTATCTGTGATCACACTCTTGCAATATTGAATTTTTTTCATAAGAGCACAAACTCTCTCTCTGTTTTTTTTTTTTTTAACTGCTACTGGGATTCTGTTTCAGCATGTTTTTAGGAAAGAGATTGAGTTTTCGTACCATGCTTTTCTGTCATTGCTTTTATATTCGAAAGGCATATCTAATGAAGGAAAAAAAATTAATGTTCCATCTTCCTAAAACATGATAGCGAGCCCCTCCCCTCTTTTGTTAGGCAACCCAAAGTCTTTTAACTGATTGCTTCATGGCTTGAAATATTTTTTTTTTCTTCTGGTTACTTTTATACATTCCCGTACGGAGCACCTTGAAAATGATTACTCGATATTATTTCATTGTTCATTTATAATTTCATTGTTTAAAGTGTTTAGTAGAGTAGAACATACTGTTTATCGAAGGAGTGTTGGAAACAATAATATTGTGATTTTATATGCATTATATTTATGTGACTTTTAGAAACGTCATTCTAAAACCAGTGAGGCCGGTTATTTACACTTTAATTTCTTCTCTTTAACCCCCCCCCCCCTCTCTCTCTCTCTCTCTCTCTCTTATTTTGTGTGTGTATGTGTGTGTGCGTGTTTGTGTATGTGTCTCTGTCTCTGCCTCTGCCTTAGGTATATTTTTTTTTATATATTTGATAATCACGATTCCGCACCTATATCGAGTGGCTGGGAGGGCGGTTCGGTGTAAAAATGTCAGAGGTAAAAATGTCAGAGGTAAAAATGGCAGAGGTAAAAATGGCAGAGGTAAAAATGTCAGTGCTAAAAATGTCAGCGGTAAAAATATCAGAAGTCAGAAAAAAATGACAGAGGTAAAAATGTCAGAGGTAAAAATGTCAGTGGTAAAAATATCAGAGGTAAAAAAGCACGGGGGAAACCGGGGAGAAATGGGACACGGGGAGAAATATGGGACACTCATGTAACTTGAAAAATGCTTGGCCAGTCAACAATCCAATTATATCAGTAAAAAAAAAGATGAGCCTCGGTACACCTGATAATGGATATATTAGCCTGCAGGTAAGTTGAAAAAAACAATTGTTTTACAACCCTTTTTTGTTACTTTTTCATTGTTTCTTACTTTCTTGTCAGTAAAATATCAAACTTACTATAGATCTGGTAGGTCCTAAACTATGTTAATTGGTAATTTAATAAGTGTGCAAACTTCTGAAAATGAAATTGCTTGATAACAGACATGCAGGTATGAAAAATTGGCAGTGAACTTTTTATTGTTTCTGTTACCACTGGGAGAAATTTAATAGGACAGTGTTGCATTTCTCCCCACGGCACATGTAAATCCTACTTGTGTAATACAAATTTTATTTCTGTGAAATAGAAAACCCTAGAAAATCCTTGAATTGCGCTCTAAGATTTTCTCCTGCTTAAAGTTCTTGGGGTTGGCCTAATTTTTGTCCCAAATATCAATTTACAAACAAACCTACCATTTCCATTTTCTGTCATAAACAGGCATCTTCAACAATTCATTATTCTATCCCAATACGTCTCTTATAAAAAAATCCTTCTGTTCACAAATTATACCCTTTTTATCGAATATCTTAATTAAAAGGTGTTTGTTTTGGCACAATGTTTTGTCCAAAATGTTTTGTCCCAAAACTCCTGTGCAACATACTATTTTGCTACCCCCCCCCCTTCCCGAAAAAAAAAAAAACATCACATATGTTTGTGAATCTAATGAAATGTTTATAACGATCAGAATTGTAAAATCTTGGTTTGACACCTGGGTATATCCATATTTTTGCTAACAAATATCAACGAATTTTGAGCCTGCATATTTTTGTTACTCCCCTTTTTTAATTTTAACTGAGAGATTCTTATCACTTTTTATTGAAGCTTTCTTACTGTTGTTGTATAACGAGGGAACAACGTCATTTTCGGAGGCTGAATCTAGCAATCTTTAGCAACACACCATTATGATAAACTTACTACGTTTAACATATTGGAATCTGACTTTGGAACAACAGCTAAGTTTGAAAGGCATCAAACATATTTCTTCTGATATTTCCCTTGATACATTCAAAAAAACAACTACATGAATATATGAAATAATTATGAATATAGGATGCGTAACCGGATGGAGTTTAAACCATTCTTTTTTTTCACTCATCAATTCACGGTCAAAATATCTCAGCAATACCGATTCTTTTCTGTATTTGAAATTCAGTGTCACATGCCCTTATTTTTGTTTTTCATGTCGTAATCTAAGGCCTTATAGATATATTTTTTTTCTTTTTTCTTCGTTTGTGTCTGAAACAAGCTATCATGGTGTTTGTACCTTGTTTCTTGTTCTTTGCATATTATGTGATGTATATCCTTATACTGTATGTATAATGTTTGTATTTTTAACCTGTATGTGTGGACCCCTCTGAAAACCAGCCTTTGGCTGACGAGGGTGTTCCACCCCATGAGTGGAAAATAAAAATTGAATTGAATTGAAACATTTACACTTTTTTCGCCTGCGGATTCGTTCAA
This sequence comes from Diadema antillarum, assembly GCF_040938485.1. NCBI lineage: Eukaryota > Metazoa > Echinodermata > Echinoidea > Diadematoida > Diadematidae > Diadema > Diadema antillarum. The sequence continues at coordinate 657,201 of NW_027271291.1, read as the reverse complement.
CAATAATTGTTTTACAACACAGAAAATCCCATGGAAAACTATCGGATTTCATTCTCACTAGAACAGTCTATTGCTAAAGTTCGTCTCCAGTTTTAATAGGCATAAGTTTGTAAAGTGGCCACAAAGTGTTCGTTGAACTTCGAGATATCTATATTTACGCCATGTGATACGTGAACCATGTAATAAAATATTTTGCAAGAGCTTTCTTATGTCTTCGATACATATCTACTGTAGTTTGTTTGTTTGCGTTTTGTATTTTTACTTCTACATTTATGTCGTGATCGGGCCTTGCAAGATAAATAGGCCTTTACGAATCCTGAATTTGAGAAAATAACATAGAACAGGTGGAAAATTAGCGGTTTGCTTAGACTATGTCTCATTCACTTCCTCACATTAAACAGTTAAAAAAAGAAGAAAATTAATGACAATATGCTAGCCTGGACGTAAGCGGAATTCTTTTGTGTAAGAGTGTGTATTCGAGTATGTATATCTATATAGAAGTATGTTTATACCAAAAGTGGGTTTGTGTGTGTGTGTGTGTGTATGTGTGTGATAACTTCATTGGGCGTAACAACGTAGAATTATACTGTTTAAGGGGTTCGCAGCATTGTTGGAATCCCCTCATAATGATATCAATGATAATAGTAATTTAATGATAATAATAATATTGATAATTTCCCATAGACTTACTAGGCTCTAAGCTGGTTAGATATTCCTCTGTACAGACAGATTACGCCACTGCACCTGAATCAAACTCAGAATAATGAGAGTGCTCTATTTTTTTTAACAATTCCATAAATATTCTTCAAATGTGCAGATTGGATTTCATAAGTCGGTAAATACAGTTTGCTCTGGCTAGGTTATTGTTTAAAAAATCTTCATATATACGTTTACCTCTGACATAATCGCTGTCATTACTTTTGACTTTTACCTCTGACATTTTTTTTTACCTCGGACATTACCTCTGACATTTTTACCACTGCCATTTTTACCTCTGCCATTTTTACCTCTGCCATTTTTACCACTGCCAATTTTACCTCTGCCATTTTTACCTGTCATTTTTACCTCTGCCATTTTTACCTCTGCGCCATTTTTACCTCTGCCATTTTTACCTGTATGAACACAACAGATTTCATTAAGTGAAAAATGGAGAACGGTGGCACATAATATTCATTTATCTGTCAAATGACAATCGATGAGGAATATTGTACACGTCAGCCATTAGTGGTAAAAATAAATCGGTTGTGTGAGAAGCAGCCTGCTAAATGCAGTCGGCAAAGATATGAAAAAAAAAATCATACTCCATTTCAACACCTACTTACCTAGCCAAAACTCCAATGCCGCTGTTAAGGTCCTTCGGGATTGTGAAGTTGGTATCGAAATTGACACTTGATGTAAATGAAAGGTCAGCTGTCCAGCGTACTGAACATTCTGACGGTAATAGATACTGGACTCTGTCTCCCCTCAGTAACCCATAATGAAGCTGCCGAGCAAATTCTAGACTTGGCAATTTCGGCACAGTTCTTTACCCTGACGATACAGCAATATACAATTCCGAAGTCGCTTCGTGGACTGAAAATATTTCCATACATAATAGTCTGACTTCAAAACTGAGTGTTGTGTCCGTCTTCTACCCGTGTCATGCGTAATTCAGATCATGCGCTAGTCTGGGGAACAATTCTCTAAAATAAGTATATCTCCCATCCCTCGCCACTCTTCCAATATTGCCTGCCGTGGTTTATAGAGTGACAGTTTAAATTCAAGACTAATGCTGACATTTTGGCTGATGGACATAAATGATTCAAACTGTTCTAACACCGTTAGCAGGCCTATGCAGCACAGCTAGAGATGTTTGATGTCTTTCAGAATGCATTTGCCTCTTCCTTGGGACACAACTAATGAAACGAATACTGCGGGTTGATGACTCGCTAATGATAGTAACCTTCTAGAGGTTGTTGGGGAAAGATGATGTTGTACTCCGTAGGTAGCTGGTGAGTGTCCCTTCAACCAAAGCACCGAGCATGAATGCTAGATGTGCATTTAATTTGTCAGATGATATCCTACTTTAGCATTTCTTAGAGACACCATTGTTAGTCCGGATGCGAGACAATGATTCTTTATATACTATGCTTCAAAAAGTCTTGTTTTTTCAGCGTCGGCTCCCTTAAAACGGGTACACATCTCTATCTGGGTTTCTTCTCCTTCTTGCATCCCCTCCCCCACCCCTCCCCCTCTCCCTCTCCCTCCTCCCCCTCTCTCTATCTGTTGAAAAGTAATATCTTGTGACACTCACCTTAGCGGGCAAGTAGCTGGCTCGGTGTATGGTCACCATAAAGACTGCTTTATCTAAGCGGTATTCCACGGTGAAGTTGAGTACTCCGACATTGGGACGGTCTTCGAGGCTCTCCAGGGTTTTATTGTCCACGGATTCGCACTTTTCGTCGCCTCCATCGGAGTACGAATCTTTGTGCAACGTCTGTGGGTCAAGTTTGCCTACAGTGAGCAGCGGAAAAAAAATAACGGCCACAAATACATAGCCATCTGATACATAGTTCTGGGTTTCCCCATTGTGCTGTTGTAATCATTATTTTTGTGTGTGTGTGTGCATAGATCACCACATTCGTGGTTTCCAAATTTTCGTCACTCATATTCTACACTGAATAACAGGAAGCAACAGAAATTAAAGCATGTGTTGTACAATCAAATAATATCAGTATGCTGTACTTTATTAGGAATTCTTCAGACAAAGTGTTCCAAATTCCAAGATAGATTAAAGAAAGTCTTCCTCCATTAAAGCCCTTTCTTCCCATCACATTGTAATCTTTCGTTTGCATTGTCAATCGCTACATTTTATCAACTGATCCTGAAATAATATTTGAAGCTTGAAGTTACCGTTTCTCTCTCTCAAATTGGCAAAGTTTGAATGTTTCTTTCTGATTTCGTGCAGATCAATGATTGCAATACTATTTATTGTTATTTTCTCCAGTGACAGCTATGCAGTGAAATTCAGAGTTGCCAATTTAGTGATTGTGAGATGATAATTTCTGCACCAAAATTCCATCACGGGGGAGAGGCTTCAGAGAAGAAGAATGTAAGTACAGATAAACAAATAAGCAGGTAATTCCTTATGCACCGATTGGCGTGAAAAGGAGATGTTTTCTACGAAGTTCACTCACATCCTCAGGATGGATGTGAAATATCGTCGCAAGAGCACTTTCGAAATGTCAAGAGAATTTGTTTGTAAGACAGAGAAGCTGGAGGCGGCTATGAAATTGACTATTTGCTTAGCTACTTTTGTTATCTTGTTGCACATGCCTCTCTTAGAAAATTGATTCCAAAAAGCTTATCAAAATACTTTGTTGTCATGGTGACAACTAATGAAAGGCGAAGTAGAGTCTGCCTCCAGGATTAGATGAAAATGACAGGCGCTGTTTTCTCCCCCGAGGAATTATCCAGGAAGGAATTCAAAACTTTGAGCATACCTACAAATTGGTCTCGAATGAATTCACAATTTTCTGTCGGTCACGCGTTTTCATGCAATTAGTTATTTTTCAACCGCGCTTGAAGCTTAGTTTAAAGAAGCAAACAATGGGAGGCATGGCAACTCCATTAAAAGACAATCATTGTGTGTGTATGTGTTTGTGTGTGTGTGTGTGTGTGTGTGTGTGTGTGTGACATTTGCTTTTACTTTATGTAGATTACTGTATTTGTAGATACGAAGAAATCTGAAGCCTTATCCTGGAAAAGAGAAAAAGAAGAGGAGAAAGAAAACTCAAACAGGGACTTTTAGGTTGCCGATTTAACCTAAAACAATGTAATAGTTGGTGACTCGTATTCTTTGATTAAGAGATTCCTTATTTTCAAATATCGTTTCAGCCCCTCAAAATGTATTGCAACCGCTCGTTTGTGTATTGTGGAGTCAACGTGGAGTGCTTACCTCCAGTTGAGCCGCTGAAGGTGGAGATAGGAGGTCGTTTCTCGCTCTGGGTAGGGGACGGAAAACCCGTGGACGACCCCCATTTGGTCGGAGTGAGGTGTGGAGATCCCTTACCGGTCGGAGGGAGATGTCGGGACGGGCCGCTCTCGGGTGAAGAGAGCTCGGGACTGCTGATGGGCTTTGCGGTGGGGCGTGTGTAGAATGTGCGCTGTCCGCGCTCCGCGTCGCGCGTCAGCAGGAAGGAGGGTCGACCCGGCTTTCTGCGCATGCACCGACATGCTGTGATGACCACGATGGCTAGTGTCGTCATGATGGCCGCACACACTCCGATGATGGCCGCCTTGGACACTGTGTGGACAAAACGTGGATCAAATGAGTTAAAGGGGGTGTCTAGCAATGTCGGATCATAGCAATCAAAATATCATCTGTATACTGTAGGCTCCCCGGATGAACAAGGACATAACATCAAACGACAAGCACGCTCAAAATGTAAAGTCTCTTCTTCATTGTAACGACAGGAGCAGGATTTTCGTCAGGTGTTTGTGAACGCTGTGATCAATGAAGATTGCTAGAAGGTAACTTCGACGATAAACCAGTCATAACACCCAATACCTTGTGATTCCTTCTGATGTGAGCTTATTTAGAATCGCCGGAGCGATGTTTAAGTTATTCACAGAAGATGGCATCAAAATGTAACGATATTTCTTTCTTTATTTAACCCTAATCAGGCTGGGCTTTTTTGGCTATGCTATATCGGGGGGGGGGGGGGGGCGGATTCCGCCCCCCCCCCTTCAGATCTCGCCTATGGAACGCGTGATCGCGCCGAAAATCGGCACACGCGACGTCCGCGACGTATACTATCAAAATGTATGGTTGCTTTCTCCGAAAAATTTTTCTTATATTTTATATTAATTAATTATTGTAATTTATGCATAAAATCAGTTTTGGGCTCTAAATCACTTATTAATGCTCTAATTAAGCTAATTTCTTTTTTAAAATGTTTCTTGTATCATTCTCCTGAGACATAGGATAAAAAAAAATCTGTATTGAAATTGATTTCTTATGTATTTGATTGTTTTTTGAATTTCTTATGTACTTCGTTGTTTTTCGACCTTTTGTTTTTGTTTGTTTTTTGGCCAAGATTTGTCACAGACATTTTTCGAAGCTTTATTATGCTAAGATAAATTAATTTCGTCCATTGTAAGTCAAGATATGAATTTTTATGTGAATTAATTGAAAAAAACACAATTTGCATTGGATTTGTACACAAAATCACGTTTTGGAGCAATTTTGGGGTTGACAAATTTTTTTCGAACGGGCGTCGCGTCAAAACGGTACGCGCGGGCGCAACAATTTTGGTCTCAAAAGTTGCGCGATACTTGAAAGAAAAAAGTCATGAAACATCGCGGCGGGAGCTTATCGCGCTGCGAAGATATTGCGCGAAACGTTGAGGGGGGGGGGGGGGGCGGAATCCGCCCCCCCCCCCCCCCCCCAGCCTGATTAGGGTTAAGCTGTCGTGGTTCATCTATTGACTTATGTTACGATATCGAAGTTCCTTTCTAACTTGGATTGCATAACGGCAGATAAGAATTCATCTTTTTATTACAGGTCGAGACACCAGTCAGACGGCTCATTTTGTTTATACGACGGGGGAACGCAGAAAAAAATGGCAAAACATAGCTAACATAACGCACACACACGCACAGACACACACACACACATTGATTGCCTTTAGATTAGATAAAATTCTCGGACAAGGCAATCACATTTACCATATTATCAATTCCATTCCACTTGACGACGTCTCTAGTGCGGGTTTACTTCTAGGGGATTCCAAGAGGGACTTAAAGAACTTTTTTTTGGTAAGATTATAGTCTATTGCACACTAAATCTACATTTCCCAAGCTTTGCAGGAAGATTATGATAACATTATGCCCACAAGGTATAGTAAGTCTGTTGGCTTGTAGAAAAGTGCATGAACTTTCTGTCGCTGATGCTGCATAATTTTGTTTATAATTATCTCCTGTAACTATTCCGTTTATCCACAGCAGTTTCTCTTTCAACTGTTATTATGATTTCCCCTTCTATCTCTTTCTGCACATGTTCTGTTTTGTTTTTCACTCATTTTACCACATACGTTTTAGAGATTTTGAGTTTTACTTTGACTTTGAGTTTATTCTATTTATGTACGGGATAAAAGTTTGCTTTCAGCTGGACAGCTGTTTTTCAGCATGGCCGAGTTTAACATTGAGTAACGAAGGACATGCGCAGTGAAATTGCAAACATATTTTGATATCCACTGAATAAGTTACAATTGAAAATGGAGAGTTGACGGACAGAATGAGAAAGACACACGATTATCAATCATCAGCCAAATTCATCTTGTTTCTAGAATAGCGCTTCTATTTTGCAGAGAACATTAGATGCGATGTTTTTCCACAGAATGCAACGAAAGACAATGAATTATATTAGAGTAATTGTATGGTAAACAATTCTTCCATTCTCAAAGATGTGAAAATGATGCCCAACAACCTGCTCTATTGTTTACGGCCAAATCATATTATTATGCAGACTCGGGGGCGCAACAGTGAAGAAACCTTCTACAGACGGCTATATACTAATGTCTCGACTATCATGATGCTCATACACCGTGGTGCCCCTGAAAGTAATGAGGATTGAGCCCGCCCACTCGTATTGTGGCCTTTGGAGAAATGAAGGTGGCACCCTTTTCGTCGGTGTATCAATGCGACGGGACATCGTCTTTCCATCCAAATAGCTCGGGTGTCTTTCAAGGTACTGTGAGACTCCAAAGGTCAAATTTGTCATGATGCAAAAAATGGCCTCGTCCTATTATGGCATTCGGCGCTCATCGGCGCATAGTCTTGAATGATAAGAAAGAGTGGCGATAAATGTGCATCATTACGAACTCAGGTATTGCTTGGCTGCATGAGGGGCACATCGAAAAGGGACTATATTTGTGTTTATTTGTTTTTTAAGACGGAGAAGAAACAAGGCGAGCAGAGGCGGGGATGGGTAATAACACTGATACGACAGTAGATATTTCAGGGTGTCATGTTCAGTTCAATTCATATCATTGATTTCTGCATATGCAACTTCTGCAATTGTGCAAAACTCGAAAAAATACAGTATATAAGAGCGTAATATATATCAAATCAATGAACAATACATAAACGAAGTATGCAGTGATTATTTCAAAGATATACATGAAAATGTCATCATATAGATATGTAATCTTCTTTTCCTAAGCAAATCATGTAAAAGGGTAAATCGCTTAGTTACCATGATATTGTCTAAAATATCTGTATTTTCTCTGGACCAGTGCAGTTTCAGTAATTCAATTCAATTCTATAATATAATAAAAGTAAAATATGTTGCCGAGGACGCCACAATAAGCGAAGTTGGTTGACAAGATGTTCTCCCAACATGTCTAAAAAAATAATGTATATCTGTAGAGATGGGTTATCTATGGATCAAGAAAAAACACGGTGCCATGTTAGGGTCGGGTTCGGGGAAAGGTGACCGAAGGCCTCAATAAACTGACACAGCATGTGGATCGATAAAATCAGATTTAAAGATGATAATAAGACTTTTCTCTAATTTGCCTAAGGCAATGTTGGGTATAATGGACAAAAAACTGACCAATAATAAGCAGATTTATGATTATGTCTGATTAATGAAAACTGTTTGCCATCTCTCTGACCCTGGTCGAAGTTAGATACATCGTAAATACTTTACTGATTCAAAGAGTCAATGACTTTACCCATTAAAAAATGCCGAAAATAAACTGCGTTTTATTTTATTTTCTGACGGTTGGGCATAAGTAGAAAAACTTATAACAGCTGGCTCTTTAGAACATATATATGCAAATACACCGTACATATACTCTTCATAGTTCTTAGATATGAATCAGTACGGCTTAAACAACGGAGAGATGACTTCTTCATGATCGTTTTGAGGAAGCAGACAATCTGCGTAACAATGACGTCAACAGCAGGGAATGCTAGTTGAACCTTCTCAAGTGCGTTGTCATGGTAACTACATCTTCTTAGCATTACCCCGCGCTCAGATGCTGCTCTGTTCTTCCATTCAACACCATTACAGGTTTTTCTCGCTGGAGAAAGAGTTGTAGGTATATTTTAAAAAATGATAGGGATGGAGGGGTGATCGAATGCTTCATGTAGAATCGGATGGTGGAATACAATTATCTTCGTCGTTAGGTGCGACAGTTTCCTCACTGTCTGATCACAGCATCCACCGACTGCGTGCATTACTTTACAAGGTTTCTATCAAATGACATTCTAGGAGCAAGAATTTTCTTCGGGCAGGAAAATGTAGATAAATCTCATATAAATACACGCAATGTGCTAGTATGAATGACGTTCCTGTATATTGCGTTACCTACGTGTTCCTGCGTACCGGTCATTTACCTTACAGGTTTCTGCTGAGCATATCATTTTGTCAACCCTTCTTTCCCTCTCCTCCTCCTCCTCTTCTTCTTCTTCCTCCCCCTCCTCCTTCTTTTGCCTATTGGTATCATTAAGCCCTTATTATTATTAGGCCTACTAATATCATTCATACTTTAACATTTCTATAACATTGAATAATGATAATGATAAATATTTTTAACAATGATATTAAAAACACTTATTGTTATTACTATAATTATCATGATTATCATCATCATCATCATTACTTTTATTGCCCTCCTCTTTTGTCTTTTTTCATTCTTCCTTTCCATAAAAATCATATAAACTAGACTGCAAAATTGATGATATATTGTTCTATTTTTATATAAATAATATGATCTTGAATCAATTATAAGTACCCAGATATCAATCGTATTCACTGTCGCAGAGAAAAAAAAAAATCTTTTTTTTTCTTTGTCTTTTTTTCCACAACTATTGGTTCTCCCTACTTTTCACGACTTCTCTTTTCTGTTGTATGTGAGGTATGCTGCTAAGATGAGGAGATATATTAGGTTCATGTCACTCCGAACCATTACGAAAACAAACCGTAAATAAACGACACGAGGAGTACTGCAACGATCATAGTTCAGCATGCATGTTAAACATTCCCCGATGATTTATGATGCGGTGTGTGTCGTTTAAAAGGCATATATGACGATGCCAATTCGACTTGAATTCTAATTCCAATAGAGCCATATGTCAGCCACAAAGGTTAGAGTTCATACAGGGAACAATTTGGCATTTCCAAATGCACCACAAAGCTGTTTATGTCAAAGGATCCTGGTTCTTCAAGCCATGTAGATCCTCTTAAAGAAAAAAGAAAGGGGGCCACTAAATCGACGCTGATTAAGATTGATTCGAAGAGTCATGCTCAAGCAATTTGGCCGGAGGGATTGGTAACCGTCGGAACATATGGGAGATGCGGCCGGAAAATGCCATGACAAATTGGATGAAAAACATTGGTGAAAGAATGGAAATTGTCGTGTCCGTCCATATATGACCGTGTGTTGAGCGTGTGTGTGAGTGTGTGTGTGTGTGTGTGTGTGTGTGTGTGTGTGTGTGTGTGTGTGTGTCTTTGCGAGTGTGTCTACCCTTTTTAGTATATCCGCTTTAAACGGGTCAGAGGCACACGGAGTTATATTAAGAGTGGTTCTCTATTCTCATTTCGGATGCTATTCAAATGGGTTGCACTGCGGCGGATATAGATTTTCCATTAGCTTTTAAAGATGACGTAACATTATTCAAACTGACAGAATTCGGTCATGTTGTATGAAGGGAAAACATGCTGCCGTGCACACACAATTTACATATTAGCTGCAGTATCATTAAGTGTATCTGTTGGCAGCGTCATTGTTTATTTATATTAATGAGAAATAAGGCCACATAATTGGCGTAAGAGACAACATTATTCACTAGTACCTCACATGAAATACGAGTTCATGGAATGTTTGAAAATTGTTCCATCAATATCAAAGTGTTTGGTGTAAGATATCAATTGAATATCTGAAATCGTCAGACAGTCAAAAATATTTTGAACGTTAACTCTGTAATCATCACTGGCACACAATTTCAGTGATATTTTTGGCAGCTGGTCAAGAGGGGATTGAAGATTGATTTGGTATGAATTGAGTGACGATACAATAATCTGCACTGATGCAGTGTGTCTCCTGTGTCACCGGGGTTTTTACTCATAGAGACCTTCTTGTGTGAATCTATTTCTAACTGTTTCGTCCTTTACAATAATTGACCTATGACGCAACACCTGTCGATCAGAGCTGAAGAGCCGAAGTGCATAATAATCATGACATAACGCCATGTGTTTATCCTAGAGGTGGAAAAATGCTCTAATATTCTACCTAATTTGGCATTAGACAATCAGTTCTTTAAAAAGGAAATCCACCCCCAAAAATAAATGAACTCTAAAAGAAAGAAGAAAAAAATTCCCCACAGAACGCTCCGAAAATGACAAAAATCTGATAAGAAATAAGGAAGACATGACATGATGAAATTTCTTCTTTTTTTTTTGTTGGAAACATTTCTTGACCAGTCCTTGTAAATATTCGAATAAGCGAGTTGATGATGTCATGCCCTCATATTTTCCAATACAATGTATAAAGAAAATATGAGGGCGTGACATCATCAACTCGCTTATAAGATATTATGCTATAATTGAAATTCGGAAAAAGTTCTATTTTTAGCTAACAGGGGTGAAACCATATTCACACACCAAAATAAATCAGAAGCCTGCAGAAAACAGTAGGCTGAAGCTCACACTAGGTAAAAGAGTTTTGATTGTGAACTAATGAAATTCGCTTTTATTAGAGATTTACCAATCAGAACCTCTTCCAAGATCTAAAAAATACATCAGAGTTAACAATAACGTGCTTGTTTGTTTTTTTTTCCCATTTTGGGTGGTTTAAAGTCAAGTTTTATATCAATACAACTGAAATATGAGATATTTGTTACATCTGTATGTGAAATGAATAAGAAATTATGAGAGCATGACATCATCAACTTGCTGATTTGAATATTCAAAACAATTGGTTAGGAAGTGTTTTCTGAGAAATGTTGAAATTTCAAAATGTCATAACTTCCTTATTTCTTATCTAATTTTGATCATTTTTGCAATGTTCGGCAGGGACTTTTTTCCTCTTTGTTATGAAATTGATACTATTTTGGAGTTCATTTCTTCTTTAAGTCAGAATTATTGTTTGTTTCAGTCGTCTGTCTCACTTTGCACTTTTATTCTTAGCTGGAGATAGAAAAAGAGGTTCCCTATATCAGTTTCTTTCAGGTATATTTAGGTCATAAACGTCATAAAAATGAAGCGCACATAAAAGTGGCGAGAGTTGCAAATCACTCTGATCATGACGGGATTGCGCCTTTAAATGGAATCTCACCAAAAAAAATCTAATCTTTGAGAATGAACTTACATACACCACACAAATGCCTTTCAGTTTCTGTGTGCTCAGACAGCGTAAGATGTCGTTCCGATGTGGATTGTAGCAGGCATTGTTACATTCGTAATGGCATGGAGGTAATGGGAAATAATAGACGGACAAAAGAAAAAGAGCCTCAGATATTTTGCGAAAAGAGTCTTTAATTTATTGATAAGTTCCTCTACTGTATGACGAATAGCTCTGACGATCAACGTGTCAAAGAAGTGTATCAGTTTGACCACAGGTATTCCGTTGTTATTCACTCGTTTTGATATCAAATCGCAAATCGGGTGTCCCTTGAAATGTCAAGTGTAGACAAATCAGCGCCCCGGTGCTGCGGGGGAGACGCAGTCTCCAGCCGGAGAATATTCAACTGGGGCCCCCGCAGGGTGGAGAACTCAAGCTCTTGAACACACACAAACACACAAAATATAAAAAGTCAGGTTTATTTTAGGCGCGCAGCACCGAACAATGAACATAAAACGACACTTGACAAGCAAACGGGTTCCTCTGTAGCTCCATGGTTAACCTTAAGTTCTCTACAATGTTGTCAGAGTGTTTTGGCTGTCCAAACTGAGAACGTTTTTGCTATATCCCTTTCATTTTACAACCTCAGCACTTGCTCAGGTTTGTTTGTTTTCTTTCCGTTACGTACAGGAAGCGAGCGAGAGAACAACTCTACAAGAGGCTGTTATGTTAATGAAGACGCATTCCAAGATTTAAACTGGTTTGCCATTTCACTGGTTTGCGTACGTCTTGTGCATTTTTGATCAGGCATATTTCTTTATCTTCGAGTCGAAATTGAGTTAGGCAGTACTGACTGCAGACCGCATGATGGGAGCAATGATGAGATTGCATGTGTTCAATGTATGCGCAGTAAGTAGGTCTTCAAGTTTGTTGGTGCGACTGCGAAACTGCATTGCTTTTTACAGGCTTGAACATCATAATGATATTCTAAATACTTTGCATGCAACAGTCTAGACGTTTAAATCTTAGTAAGATTTTGAGAACTGATGAACCAGAAATTTTACGTAGGTATTTTCCCGCCAACAGAAATGTCATTTTCCTTTGTGATTGTAATGTGCGACAGGAGCACTTGAAGATGTATTTTTGACAAAACAGGAATATCTAGAGATCATGTCGGGGAAAAGAACTTAATACAGGAGCTACGCACCGTGTATTAGCCACTTTAGGCAAAGCTGAATTTGGCGCCGTTTACAGCCGGTGAGTTATCGTCTGCTCCCTCGGTTCCATTTTCCGTCATTTTTGTGGCGCCACTGTAAGAGCGTTGTGAAGAGCAAGTATCATTGACGTGTGTTGGCTAGACTCTTCTTTCAGCTTAATGTGTTGTCTCGCATTCGCCATTGTGTTCCCAGAGGACACTTTTATGACACTTATTTGTCATCTTTCGTGCTTCTCATATGCTTCCAAATATATCTCGACGCAATAATGTTGCTGCTCGAGTACAGGCTTGTATTACTTTCGTGGTGCGCATACATGTAAGCACATATGCCCCTCAGGCACATCTTCACAGGGCTTGCAAGATTTGCCTGATGGCATCGGATACTGTCTGTAGCAAACTCTTCAAGATTTTTCATGTGATTATTAAAATGCTGCGGGACTTTTGTCGTGACCAACAGATAGATTGTAAAAGATGTGGAAATTCGATGACTCCGTTTAAATACTTCTATCCGTTAATGCGTCGCTCACCACACCAGCAGAATATGAATTCCCAGAGAAGTCCATATTTCTCATTGTCGAGACGTGACTCTCACGTCAAGTCATTTTATTTGTATTATATACGCCTGCAGTTGTTTTAGCTGTTCACAAAGCGTTTTCACTCCCTGGATAACCATTCAATTGCAATCAGGGACCATTCCTATCTAATTTGATATGGCGATTTCAATCGGTTGCCATTTAAACCTTTATCGTGCCTCATATAGCTACTACATCACGAGCATTAGGTGAGTCTGGTAGTTAGATTAATAGTAATATAATTTTTTGATGCCGCTTTTTATGTATCTCAATTTGTTTGCTTCACCTGTAGTAAGAAAAGTGTGATTTGATTTTATTTGATTTCTGAATATTTTTATATCTAGGAATGGCATATGCATTTAAATTCATTTAGTCTATTCTGCAAATATTAATATAAATAAGGGGTTTCTTTTTTAAAGATTTTTTTTCTATCTTGTATCCTGCAGTACAAGTAAAGAGAAATAATGAGATTGTTTTTCAATTATGAAAAGAGAATTAACGAGGCTACAATTTGATCAATTAAGGATCCTTATCACGTCTCGCCATGCATATTGCATTATATTGATGACATTACCAGTCTCACTACCATGACTACCAATGGAAGGGGGGGGGGGGGAGGTGGGTGTCATTTTATAATCATTTTGGCTATGTTAGCAAACCTTCTGACACATATAAAAAAACCCGTTACTACGTCTGAGCATGTTCAAGTCAATTATCGTATATGAATGATTGATGTTTTCTTTTTTAGGATGTATATCCCGGTACCTCGGGTTTCGCAGGACCACACATTAACAAAACTTCTCTTGGTCATTTATGACAAAGACGGCATTCATTCACCTCTATCATATCTGAGATGTAAGAGGAAGCATCTAATGGCATCGCACAGTGGGTGACGTACGGTTTGAAATTCAATTCGGGGCAAATTGGTATCGCAAAGCCGGTCTACTTGATGGGACCAAAGTTGATCAAATTGGCCCGTTTCTCAGCCATGCTGAGCAATATTAACCGACGGAGGGTTATTATTGCCTGGCTTGATATACCCCTGATTCTGCTTTCCTTGCTGTATGCAATAAATATTCATAAATATCTATCAATATCTATATATATCTATAGCTATACATAAAACTATATCTATTTGTAAACATATTATATGCACAAAGGTATGCAGGACTACATTATCATAAACAGATTATCAACAAACATTTTATATTAAACCGTCTTACTGCCATAAGACAGCTGTGTGTGTACCAGTAATTCAGGCAAAGTAAATACACATTCTAATGGTCCTTTTCAATACAAATACTGGTATTGTTTTAGTTATGACAGATATGACCTAATTTTGTTTTTGTTTTTTTTTCCTCTGTCGTGTTGTCCTCTTAGATCACTATGGGGGACTTTAATAGGACGAAAATGTTCCTCTTTTGCGGAATTGCCATGAATTCGACGTCCACTGAAATAGTGAGGTGAGTGTTACGTATCTGCGCCGGAACAAGGGGCCAATATAGCGGGCATTCTCCCCCCACGATTTGGCCTAATAAGCCGCTGGTTCCAATTACGTCGCCCGGCTCGTGCAATCAAGATAATGTCAACAGCAAATCTGAACAGCAGCAAATCAATAATATGTGCTCGTTGCTGCAGCTGCAGCAGTCCCCCCCCCCCCCCCCCCGCCCTTTTCACTATTCTCCATTCGTTATTGGAAGCCACTGTACAGTCTTTCTCGTGGGCACAATTATGATATTTCATGTCAATCGTCTTGATACATTGATGAAACAGTCTCCGACACAAAGGCATCTGAAGAACACATTGGTCTGCTTTTCTCTTCCTCCCTCTCCATCTTTACCCTCCCCCTCTCTATTTTTTTCTCTCTATTTTTGTCATCCCTGGTGGATTCCACGTGTAAGCGGTAAAGAGCGCTGAAACACACAGTGCAGTAGATTAGGAAACGCAGACATATTATAATCACTAAGACATCTGTCCGTTTTCTACCGTGCAGTATTAAACCAACAAACTTCGCAGGCAATTTAGGCCAATTGGATTCAATCTCTTGATGATTCCTTTCCAGTTTAAATCTTTCAAACCCTAATTCTTGCTGCCTTCTAGACAATCTCCTACATCATCCTCTAAGCCTTATGTTCGTTTGACAACATTGTGTTTGACACACACAGAAAATCATGGCACCATTTACGAACACATTTAGCGATTTGCATTATCATTGGACGTCTCGCCTAAAAGCATTTTAATAATCGAATGGACAAGATTCATCACATCAGGACCTCTATGCCTACCCCCTGTTCATTTTTTTTTGTTTTGTTTTGCTTTGCTGTGTTTTAGTTTCTATACATCTTCTCTGAAGAGGCTGTATTTCAAAGGTCAAGTGGTTAAACTTGGTGGAAATGAAAACACCATAGTTCCTTGTGTATGATTCGATTAGGTGCGTTCGACTGGCTTCCCACGTCTCCCATAATCCCCTGCGTGCCTCATCTTTCTAAATCAGTGTATCTCCTCTTTTCTCTCTCCCCTCTCCCTCTCTCTCTCTCTCTCTCTCTTTCTCTTTTTTTCCCTCTTATTCTCTTCTCGTCTCTCCACTTCTCTTGTTGGATTTCCCTTCTCTTTTAAGTCCTTTGTTCATTTCTGTCTCTCTCTCTCTCTCGGAGCTTTTTCTTTCCTTCTTTTACTTGGATTTTTTTTCTTGTTTTGTATATTTTTTCTTATCAATTCTCCACCTCTTTTTCTCCTTCTCTCTTTCTCTTTCTCTCTATCTCTTTGTCTGTCTATCTCTCTCTGCCTCCAGTACTATTTTTGTCTAGCTCCCCATTCCCCACTTTCTCTCTCCAGGACTCTGTATGCAGAAAATAACGAGCTCAAAACATAACTACTGTATAAACTCGTTTCATTTCTGGCCCATCTCTTCAAGCAGGATCTAAAAGTAGTCGTGGAATTTGGGCAAATATTCACTAATTGCTTTCGCATCGCGTCAGGCCTGGACATCGAAGCCACAATTCTTTGAGTACCAAAAATTGTTTTGATAGAAATGAGCTGATTTTTTTTTTTTTGATCATACATCTTTTTCATAGTATACAGAAGACGGGAAAACAGTGTGTTACATATCAGCATCGTGTTTCACCGATCCTTGTGCAGATGAGTCATGTGTAAACGCAATACTAAGATTTGACATCACCGGACTAGGTATTTCAGCACATTACTTATCAAACTTAGTTTTTACTGATGCTTCTTACACTGTTTTATGACAGTATTCAATCAATCTGGTACAATGAAATTCTCGTATCATAATCGCACAATTTACGGATATTAAGTTAATAAATTATGTAGTAGAATATATGCCAAAAGAAAACGCAGTTGATGAAGCGTATCAAACCAGTTGAATCCATGCAGTTTTGCTGTTTTTGTTATTACATATAAATGCTCACTCATTATTTTGTAGTCATAAGATAATGGGGCATAGGCAACGCTACGTCAAATTTTACGTGGACATTTAATTATCCGGGCTGTGGGCATTTCCTCAGTGATGTGGTCCGTGCTGTCAGTCAAATAATTGTGACGTCGCCATTCAGGTGTAAAAAAAAAAGGCAATCTCACGTAGAGGTCACTGTTATAAAATAAGGATTAACAAGGGTGAGTCAGTCTTATGTACTCATTCTCATATTCATGACATCCGTTTCAATCGCTAAATAGTGCTAAATTGATTTGTCCTTAGAAGTTATAGATGTTTGTACGTCATTGTCATTCAGGGGAAATCATTGCAACAATGTGTTATATTTCTTCGCTAATTTGTCACACTCACACACACTCACACACACACACACACACACACACACACACACACACACACCACACGTCATACGCACGCAAGCACACACGCACACACATATACACAAACACACACACACACACGCATGAACACACAGGTGTTCCTGCTCCGGGCGTCTTTGCTGCTCATTTACAGGTATTGCGAATATCATCACCCGAAGAATTGAGACATTTCAACTGACGTCTTGGCTTTAGTCGGTTCAAGGTGTGTTTGATTCTACAAAACAGACGACGTTTTACCGAAGTGAAAAGTCAGGATGCACGCGTGGTATCTATGGCAACAACGGGGAGGAATGATTTTTTTTTCCAGATTCACGTCTGCGCTAGCGTTGCAGCGTTCTATATAAAGAACCTCCTTGATTGTTTATTATCCAAATGATCAAGCGTCTTTACCTGTGATTGATACAGTAACTCATGAAACGTGACAGGCAGTATGTGTGTATTGAAATTACATCTTATTCCTGTTTTGTATTTTGTCTGACCAGCAAAAGGGATACAGGGGGCATCAAGGAAAGGGCAACAGCTGCAAGACAGTTTTGGAAAGTTCACCACTTATACATACGGGACCATAAGCTATATTTACACATCGGATGACATTTCTTTTTTGTTTTGAAAAATCTGAAAGCAACTTAAGATACATTGGTGCATTATTTTATTCATATCGCACGTTCTACGCTTTCCATTCTCAGCTGTTGGAAGCCTATCACCTATTCAACGATTATCATTACAAAAATACTTATAGTTGTAGAGATTTATAGAATTATTGACAATCTCTTGGCGCTTTTCATTCAGGAACCAAAAACATCTCTGTAGGAGTGTATGCCAGACTGCCAGAATTGTTGTAAAACAAGGCTAGAACACGGAGGAATACATCAAAACCAACAAGAAATTCTAAAGATCAATTATAACTTAACTATCAATCAAGCCTTTATCGCAACACATAAGCTGATGTTTTCTCAACGACTCCATATTACACAAAGTACGTGATGTTTGAGAAGTCACAATGCGAGGTACTGTGTAGATAAGCGTAGGCAGTCAGTCCTCCCCAACTACCCCTCCCCCCCCCCCCCCATCCCTACCCCCATCCCGCGATACCTGCTCTTTCAAGGTATGCGGCTGTCTAGCACATTAGCCCCTCCCCGTTCAAAGCCGTCGATCTTCAACGTGCGAGGCCGTCGCTGGCATTTCCGTTTTTCTCATCTCAAACACGATCCAGGTGGAAGTGACATTTTGGCAACTCCTCCTCGTTGAATATTGAAAAGTTGCCTCACTATCCATCATACTCCCGGCGACAGAGAACGAACTGGGATTAATGACCAAATTGCACATTGCGAGATGGGAAACAATAATGTCAAAGTGATAAAATTCGCATTTGCGCACGTTTTCAACTTAAATTTTAAAGTTTATGCACTCGCTGACTTGTATCGTTATAGTGTCAAAATTTATGTCGGTATGCGAGTAATTTTTTTTTTTTGTATTGTGTGAAAAGCAAAAATAGAAAGTGAACTACAAACAGATGAGGGGTCTTCAAATTGATTAGTGAGCCAAAGAGAGAAGACATCTAGAACCCATAATCAATATCTATTACTTTATGATCTTTTCATTCAACGATTATTTCCGTTTACTCATAATGATGTCGAAAAAAAAAGATAAACACCTTTACGTATTTTCTCTGATAATATTCCTCGAGGCAATCATCAACGAAAGAATTGCTTTTCGTCCATAACCCCATTTTTTCCAATTCTGTATTATTATTATTATTGTTATCATCATTATTACTATTATTATCATTATCATCATCATCATCATCATCAACAACATCATTGTTGTCATTCTTCTCATTATCATTATTATGTCTAGCTTTCATTATCATCATCATGTTATTGATACTAAAATAATTATCATTATTACTATTTATTTTTCCTTCGTCTTCTTCTAGGTTTTTGGACGGAGGAGACACAAAAAGCATACTACAAGGGAGCATTGTAATAACGCGACTTGAGAACGACCAACATGGCTGAAAAACAGCTTCCGACTGAGTTCGGTTCCGTGACAAAATAAATTAAATGAATGAAATGAAATGGAATGAAATGAGCATTTACACTAATAGTAGGTACACATCTACCACTGATAAGTAATTCATGCAATCATTCCCTATACCAATTCATTACGTAACAGAGAAGGCGTGTAGTATTTCGTCTACTGAAAGTACTCTCTTTAAAAAATCGAGTGAAAATATTCACTCTTAAAAGAGTGAATACAAAAAAGAGTGAATCCAGAGTGAAATTGGAGTGAATTTTGAGCGAATATGCTATTTTCACCCCTATGTACTCTCTTAAAAAAAAATCGAGTGAAAATATTCACTCTTAAAAGAGTGAATACAAAAAAGAGTGAATTTAGTGTGAAATTGGAGTGAATTTTGAGTGAAAATGTTCATTTTCATTCATTTTGGAGTGACCTCAGGGATCACTCGAAGATTTTGGAGTGATCCCTGAGGTCACTCTAAAACGAGTGAAAATAGCATATTCGCTCAAAATTCACTCCAATTTCACACTAAATTCACTCTTTTTTGTATTCACTCTTTTAAGAGTGAATATTTTCACTCGATTTTTTTTTAGAGAGTACATAGGGGTGCAATGGTGTCAGCCTTTCAGGTTGCAAGCGTTGCGTATGTGTGTGTGTGTGTGTGTGTGTGTGTGTGGGTGTTTGGGTGTGTATATGTATGTGTGTTTGTGAACAAAATGATAATCAGCTCAAAATAAAAGAAATCAAATGATAGGAGGGGAACAGTAAGCGTACGGAGTGTATGTATGACACATTATATAACAAATTCTGACATGAATCTGAGACAGTGTTTCTTCTCCTTTTCCTTTTCTTCTTCTTCTTCTTCTTATTTTCTTCTTCTTCTTCTCCTCCTCCTTCTTCTTCTTCTTCTTCTTCTTCTTCTTCTATTTCCTCTTCTACTCCTCCTCCTTCTCTTCATCCGTATCATTTCCCTTCTTTTCTTCCACCTCTTCTGTGTTTGGGATGATTTCATACGGGGTGACACACATGACACGAAATGATCATTTTGAAGGGAGGGGGTTGTCAATGTGTTTATTGATTGACGGCTTACTCAACACACAATTCAAGAATATGTTCTTTCTTCGCTTATTTGAGTTGTGGGCGGGTTTGTCAGTGATCCAGTGTTGTTGTTTGTGTTTGCGCAGTTAATATAGAATGCTTTTACATCATCATGTGAAATGGGTCAATCTATACGTATACGTCCGTTGCATGTGAAGTGGGTCAAACTGGGTAAAACTACGTATACTTAGAGGCGTTGTCTCTGTATGAAAATAGAATGTGAACAGTGCCCTGTTTGGAAAGGTTACGTGGAATGTAACGTTACGGTGGTTAGTGATTCTATACTAGTATAGGGAAATGCAGTTCAGTTTTTTCTGTGTGTGTGTGTGTGTGTGTGTGTGTGTGTGTGTGTGTCTTTTATTTCTTTTTGAATCATGAGCTGCTTTTATATTGCCGAATTTCACTTTCAGGATCTAGCGTAGATCTGATTTAAATGTCTCAAGAATCGGCGAAAAGTATGCGACTAATACTGCAAGTAGTATGTGCTTATACTAAGAAACACTCACACACACTCTCTCTCTCCCAAACACACACATACACACACACACACACACACACACACACACACACACACACACACACACACACACAAATTAAATAGATATATTCAACCTTTGGGAAACCTTTCAAACTACACGTACCAATGCAGTAGAAGAAAAAAAAAATCAATAGAGATATCAAAAAGCTATCTCAAGATTTGACTTCAAGGAGCGTTCACTAAAAAGGGACATAAAAAAGAATCAAAATAATGGCACAAAGTAAGAGTACTAACAACAGCAAGTTTGTTTGCTTAGATTTGTTCGAGTACGTTAATCAGCAGTATACAGTATACGAAGTTGTATAGCCACAATGTGCAACATACATTATCTCAACAGCATTATTCTTCGTCACTTTTTTTCTCTCTTTAACTTAACGTGCTGGAGCACGGTCGATGGACCCTCTATACCCCTCCCCCTTCCTCCATCATCCCCGCCGATCCTACGCAGTAACCATCACTTCTCATTACCAACCACACTCTGCCATCGGTCATAATCTACCACGGGGGAAAAGGCTTTATGTCTACGCAATTGTGTTGCTATGGTGACGGCCGGTCAATCGAGATAAGTTACCTGTTGACAATCAGCCGCGCTCACTTCTCCAGTTTCGGGCGCCATTTTCTTAGAATGGTCCTTACCCACCGCCACTGTGTGTATCTATAGAAACTCCACATCGTCTTCTAATTGTTGCCGCATAAAGAATTACAATCGGGGTTGTTGCTCGCCGTTGCATGGGTGCTGGGCAATGAGGTACTATTCATTAATTCATGAGGAAAAATAATGCGTGAAACTTTTGTAACCAGTCACTTTGGAGCAAAACTCTGCAAAGATTTGCTTCATTCAGTTTCTGATTTAGATTTATACAATGCCAATAATGACACTTGTGTAATACGCCAGGTAAAACAGATAAGAAAGTAGAATGCATAACTTACTGCAGTCATTTAGGGGAGGGGGATTACATAAGAGCATAACAAGATTATAGTTCATATGCAATGTGTTTTTAGATAAAATAGATAAAGTTTTGAAAGAGTCACACTTGAAAGCAAAGGGCTTGTACATACTTGTATAGCACAGCACAAGAAGTGAAGTACTTGAAGAGTTTTATCGCAAAGTTAGTTAAACGCCATTATACATTTTCAAGTAAGCTCATCATCAGATGGAGCAAATCATGGCCTTTTCAGTAATACCTCATTCGTTACATAACAAGGAATGCTCTTAAAATTATGAATAAGAATAGCCCATATTTTCTTATTAGTTTATTAATTTTTTAGAAGCTTTAATAACAAATTATCTTAAATTAACAAGAATGGATTTGACTCGTTTTGCGATTAAACTGTTCACTTTTGATACTCACACACATGGCTGACACACGTGGATGGTAATGGAGCACGTGTTTGATCATCTGGAGACAGGGATGTGTCCTTCCAGTGATGTCTGGGTTGAATGACCAATGCCATTAACCCCAGTACCTGCCGATGCGGCACATGATGGACCTCGTATATCCCTCTATGCCCCATACAATGCAAGCCAAGACGAAGTGTGTTTCAGTTAAAAATTTGATGAGGCTAATTTGATTGCTTTGGAGCTATCATCGGTGAGTGAGACTATTAACCCTGATCGGTGTCGGCAGAAGCCCGTTTAATCACTACTCCCAAGTTTTCAAAACAGGTCATTGTACTACGGTGATGTCGTGGTCTAAAGGATTGCGTACTGCGCCTAATAGAGGAGATTCAGAGTTCGTCGAAACCAAGGTGCTTGTGACCGTCGCTGGGTTGGTCATACTGGTCAAGCTGCAATGCTGTTTTTTAGTTTGATATCAACAGTAATAAGTCGTATTACTGTAGCGCTCCACTCATTTGTGTTTGCAACTTTTAATCTAATCATTATTATAGATATGCCACCAGCAGAAGAGAGAGAGAAAAAAAAAACAACTAAATAGTTTCCATTTCTAGTTTTGGAAGCAAAAGAGAGGTCTTGTAAGATTTTCCAGTTGCTTCTATGAACTACTTCCACAGCAAGAGAATAGCACGATATGTAAGAATGTATGTTAAAAAAAAAACAGAAATCAATTTCTGTCTGTCATCTGCTGTAGAATTATCAATGGAGTTACCACAGAGAGAAAAAAAAAATGAAGCTATGTCCACAGAATAGCCTGCGTGTATATCACGTGATCGTTAGAGGGAAAGCTATGCTGCATGATTATGTCCAATTTGACTTCAGTCAAATAGATGTAAATAAAATTACACAAATATGAATGACATACAACAAAAATCTAATGAAAGATATTCAAAGGAGTTTCGAAATGTTGATAGTTTTCACTCCAAGTCATAATAAAATATGCAAACTATATGCAGATTAAGTAAGGCAATGATGTCTTGACCTTACAGCCATCCAAATGTCTGTTTCTTCCATTTTTCTGTTTTCTTTCTCTCTGAACAAGGAGTGCTATGTCACTCTGCAGGGGTGCAGCCATCTCTACTCCAAGGTAGATGAGAGGGCGTCAGATTGTTGACAGGGAGCAATCTATCTAGGCGTGCTGCAGACAGCATCCAAGACGCAGGTGGTAATTGCATGAATGAGATGGATAATGGCTAGTGGATGGATTGCCCAACGCACCCCGATATCTCCCAGGACTCTTTAATCATATAACCATGGCTTACTAATGCAGCGAGGAGAACGAACCCAAAATGCGGCGGGTGCTCTCGGCTGCCGTCAGATGGGTCCACGTTCACACGCTCTGGGTGCGTGAACGTCCTTTCGGATGCTGTTTCTTTCTCGTCCAATTCACGTCGCCAATGAAAATTAAGCTGGCAACAGCTCGTTGGTGTAACCGCCGTGAAAACCTCATTAGAGTTATGCCTACATTGATACCAGCAACAACAACAACGTATGCAAACATGAAGTGAATGATATTTCCGATTTCTCTTTAACATATGTTGGAGAAGCTCCTCTGTGTCTCCTGGCAAAATTGCTTCTGGATTGTTCAATTTGAAGATTTAAATTGCCTAGAACAAACCACGACTCAATCTTATGATTGGAAAGATAAAATGGGGAAATTAAAACGGCCTACAAGTCTTCGCCACTGTTAGAACGGGGAAAAAGAAAAAAAAAGAAGAAGAAAAGGAGACGAGACAAAAATGATAGTGACCAAAGAGAAAATGACTTCAGAGTAGACAGCTGGTTGCCATGGAGACAATCGAAAAAGTTGCAGGTATCTATTTTAGGGCACAGCATGATGGTCGTATCATATATAACCAATCAATCAAAATTCCTGCCATTGGAACCCTTCAGTTTTTCGTTGCTAATCTCTGCGCTTCTACCTTTAAGCACGTTTCACTGAGAGACGGTGAGAAACAAGGCGAAATGATTTGTCTGTATTAGATCATAACATTAGGCAGACATGTTTGGTTAATAGTTGTATCGATAAAATATACAAAAGAGAGGTCAACATAAGGTGATCCTAAAATAAGTTCTTTTTATGTATGTGAATAGTGAAAAAGTAGGGGGTTCCACATATTATCCTGGCTACAGTCTACAGTCCTTAATTTTTCCGTCAACCTCAGTGAAGACTGACTGCATCAGGTCGAGTGGCCTTTGACGAGCAGAAAATGTCAAATTCTGCTTCCATATGGTTCAAGATCTGTCGTCTTGTTTCCATTTTAGTCTGCGCTGATGCAATCGTTCCCGCGAAATGCATCTGAAATAGATATGTTCTCGCTTGCGGGCGCACATGCGCGTACGATGGCCATAATACAACATAGAAGGGAAAAGAATACAACGCACGGGTCACCATTCTTAAGGCTGGAATTAGAATGTCAAGTGCGCATGCGCCCTCAGCCTGTCCCACTAGAGAAGCATCTACTGTGTAATATGCCGGATCAAGGGGTAAGGGCAGGTGAAGGGAAGAGAAAATAAAGATGGGGGGGGGGGGGGGAGGAATCAAAGAGAGAGGGAGAGGAATGAAATGTATGACGTCTATTCCTAAAATAGATCGAAGCAGAATTCAACTGGAGATTACAAGGAGGCGCATGGTGGTGAAATCTCGGGACTTCATTTCCTGAAAGGCGGAATGAAATTACACCCATCCCCAAATTTCCTTCCCTTCGGAAGCCGGCCTTCCAAAAGTCCCGATGAAAAGTCCTGGAGGTCTTTGTGTACCTGATGCGCACCTAGCTCTTGGGTATCTTTGGAAAAAATACTCAGAATAAGATGATAGAATAAAAAGCTTTCCCCGCCAAATCAACTGGCGAAACAATTGTTTTTGATGTCCGATTCTCAACTCTGATATTTTCGCCCTTTTCAAATATAATCAAACGAAACAAAAAGAATGAAAAAACGAGATAATTCCCTTGATTTGAAGAACGAAAATATCAAAATTAACATTTTCAACTTCTTCTTTGTTTTCAAAAATCTAGTTGTTATCCAAGTTAGTTTTCTCTGATATACGTTGATGTCAGAGCGTAGCAGAAGCCATTGCTTCTATGCATGACTAATTTATTCATTATCATTGGTGCATACAGGGCTCACAGATTATATCAAGTAAGCTGAAAGGAGGGGTCTGGAAAATATATGAGAACTTTTTCGGCATCAATCCTAGTGATATAGAAGTGCGCTTAATGTTTGATGTTGACTGTTTGATTCACAGCAAATACGCGACCCTGTTTTGGTCCTTGTGGCGGTTCGAGTGCCGGCGATGAATTGGCCGAACAGGAATAGCCCGTCTCGACGGGGGGCGTACATTAGTTTTATGACGCACTCCCGATGTTTAATCATATTATCATCGACCTCCTATTAAACCTCCGGAGGGTCGAGGCAGCCCGAAATCTCGCACCACGAGAATATTGATCAGACGTAGAAATTCGCCTCGCCGCATTGCCTCCTTATATCCTTTATAGAGTTGACATTTGCATACATTCTGCCGATGAATAATGGCGGAAAATGAAGCTCTTATACAAACACAAAGCCGACTGAATCCCCAGGCATACAAGCGAGGGAAGAAGACTGATAAACACTTAAAACAAACCTTAAAATTTTGTCATGGCACTGACAAAACAGGCGACTGAGTAGTTACAAACAAAGATAGTGAAACATAACAGTACATCAAAATGTTATATAGTATTTTCAGCAGTCAATACAATAAGCGTGACATAGAGGTGAACATAGATTCCACAAAACAATAAGGTCATGGCACAGCCACATAATAAAGATAAAGAGAGAAAAAAAAGAAGGAAAAAAGAGAAAGAAAGAAAAAGAAAAGGACAGGGATAGAGGGTCATATACTTTGAATATTCTTAACGTTAATATTTTTTTTGTGGGAAATGCTAGCTGAGCTAGAAAATCAATAAATGATAGAAACAAACGCACATGCATCAAGATTTAATCATCTGAATTGTATAGGTGAGTGCATGTGTGTGTGTGTGTGTGTGTGTGTGTGTGTGAGCAGAGACAAAGTCAATATGCACATTTGACACACTAGGAAGCACGGAATAATAACGGATAGAATACAAAAACCTGAAAAATGCCAACTAGATAAATGTGAGGTATTCAAAAGTTGTTTTTTGAGGAGTTTTTTTTTTCTGCCTCTACTTGAAATGTTCGGCTGGAATAAAGAGAAAAATCATGCTGGGTTTTTATTTTCTCAGAATTGGCCTGTAATTGACCGTTACAACTGATGTGTCGAAATTGCCTAATGCATGAGTGCTTGCAAGTACGGTTTACAAGAAGTAGTAATCGATTAAAGGGATAGTAAAAAAAAAATAATTCCAAAGATAGTTAGAAAATCTCTCTCTCTCTCTGTTACATACCTAGTGGCTCCACGAAGAAATGAAAAAACAAACTGGTAATGCATTTTTTGCTTTGTTTTGATACCATCATTGTCAAGACTCTTGAAGTAGGCGTAGGACGCCGAAAATTTGAGTCGAATAAATTCATGCTTTATTTGCCAAAAATGCATTACCAATTTGATTCTTCATTTAGCAACGTATATATATATATATATATATATATATATATATATATATATATATATATATATATAGAGAGAGAGAGAGAGAGAGAGAGAGAGAGAGAGTCACTGAGTACTAATGGTAAAAGAATTCAAAGATGCTATTTAAAGCAGGTGCTTTAAGTTATCCAACTATTGACTTTTTAAAGAAATAGCAAATGTCACGTCAATCATCTTTCGCTTGTATTTTCGCTGTTTTCTCATCACAATGCGCCAAGGTAACGGAGTGAGATCAAAGATTAAAGACACACGCGTACATTGTACACATTGCTATTCTTAGCACAAGTTTGCTTATGTCGATTTTTGTATTTTCAGGCGACATAATATATCAGTTGCACAAAGGTTAGGGGCTTTGTATGATAATTGTTGCTCTCTCTGATGTCGCTTGATATCACTGTACCTTTGCCTAATGCCTATATGACATTAATGTTGGCCGTGTCTCTCCTTTTAATCTCTCTTGATATCTCACGTGTACTTTTTTCACTGTCATAAACAACAACAACCAGAAAAATCATCCTCCGAGAATTTAAAAAAAAGAAACTTACTTTCCCTATAGAGCACAAAGTTGCGTCTAACAAGCCCTCCTTGGCATTAAGACATTTGAGAAACACTGGTTTCATATCTTCACCAGATATGAGTCATGACTGTTATAATGCTTTTGGCGCCATTAACGATCATCTTGGCCACGCCCCTATCTTGCAACTTAGATACTGTCTGGCAAAGGGCTCTGGAAATCTTCGTTTCCAAGGCAGCAACATGCCCGGTAAATTTTACACTCGAGGGCCCTGTAATGGTCATCGGTGCATTTGACGTGCGTGGAGCAAGATAGGTTTACTAATGCCTGCGCATTAATGTACCTGCTTGATTTTGAAGGTGGAGGGCGACATGCGAGCTAAAACCTTTGTCCTTGAACGAGTAATGTTTAAAAATACTTTTACATGAATCACACATTGGCACATGATCGACGAGTATAAAGCATGCCCATAGTCCCCCCCCACCAAAAATACTGTAGTTGAAGAGGAATAGGAAGAAAGTAATAAAGGGCTTTTGAATATCTGTCAAAATTGGCGCTGTTTTTGTGGAAACAAGATGGACCTTTACGATGCTATTTTTGTTTCAGACGGCCCACACTTTTTGTTTGTTGTTTGTTGTTGTTTGTCTTCAAAACGTCTGAAAAACATGTGAGAAAAGTACTACTAGTGTTGAATATAAAAACAATCAAAAATCATGTGTCCCACAACAGCAGAGATACTATGTCCTAGATCGCTGATTGTGTATATAATTTGGTTTGGCTAAATTGCAAAGCAGGCCCGGTGTTTGAATACAATTTTGTAGTTGGGTGCAGTATCTTTTTGATTATAATTTCCTTTTTTTTTTTTTATTCATTATAAGTAGTTAATAAGGCAAACGAAAGAAAAAAAAGTGCTTAAAATTGATCCCTTGTTGTTTTATATTCAATTATTTTCGCCTGCAGCATTTTTCAAAAAGCCTCTATATAGATAGCTGGATCTATGACTGATTTCTTGAATTAGCAAACATGTTTTTAGAAACATCAAAAGTTTTTTTAATTTTTTAGAATTTACACTCTATACTCTATTTTACTCTATACATTTTCTTTTTCGATTTTTATGCAGACTTTTGATATGTTCCACAAATTCAGTTTTAATTTTCTCTGTCATCATGATCAGTCTTGTTTGTAGCAATCGTTTTCCGATTTCTAAAACTGAAACAAAAAAAACTGCACAGAAAAAACTTAAACAAGATCACGGTTTTAGGTGATTTTACTTTTACACGCACGTTATTCTACGTGGTTATTTATTTTTTTTTTTTTTTTTTTGCTTTTTTGCTCACAGGAAGTTGGATTTCTTGTCGTTTTGTTTGTTTTGTTTTGTTTTGTTTTGTTTTTTTGATTGTTTTGTTTTGTTTGTTTTGTTTGTTTTTTTTTGTGTCTGTAAATAATACTTTTAGCTACCCCAGGGTGACCCTACCATGCAGTGTGGATAGGTAAGGTTTTTTCCCAGATGACCTTCCCGATATCACTGCTTCATTTATCTCCATAGATTTTAAATCAATATACACACTGAATCAAAAAGTGACATATTGGGTAATACCTTTTACATATAAAAACCCACGACCTTTTTGCTAATAACTTAAAAAGCTCTAGCCAAAAAAAAAAAGAAAGATATGTTTGTTTCTGTAAAAACCAGAGCCCTGGGTCTACAAGCTAAAACTTAAGGGTTTTTTTTTTTGTGTGTGTGTGTGTGTGTTTATACGTTGTTGTTGTTGATTCGGTTTTTTTTTTTGCTTGACTTTCTGGCATGCATCCAAATCTGCAAGCAGAGCGATGCAATCAAAAAAAGTCTTACATGTTTACGAGTCACAAGCTATTATGTCTGCCTGCTGTTATGTCCTTTAATCATGGTGATCATCATACGGTTTGAATCAAAACTCAGCACAAGGTTTGGATCACAATGGCTATGGATTATGGCCTTGGATGCCATCAATTATCTCGTCCGATATTTATCATATGTTTCAAATTCTAGATGAATCCATTCAACAAAACATCTCCCCCCCCCCTCCACACGCACACACAAAGTTAATGACTTCATCAGAATAACGGCCCTGTGTTAAATATCTTTCTTCTTTGAATTCATTGTAGTTTTGGCTTGTTTTTCTGTGTGATTTCTCCTGTCGTCTTTTCAACACATTCCCTATGCTTAGCTGTCTGTCTGTCTGTCCCGTCTGTCTGTCGCCCCCTCCCCCCCCCCCCCCCGATTTGGCTTCAGGCGCTCGAAGTATATGGGGTAAAGATCTGCATTACAGGTTGCTAATATGGAATGGACGTGTTTTGTTGTTGCTGGTGTTGTAAGGCCATAATAATCGTTTAATTACCAAGTCTTCTCACAGCTGAGGTGCTTCACTGTGAATTTATCGATTTAGAATTAAAGTTCATCATGGCGGGAATTATTCATTATCTATGCCAGTGCAGTGCGTACGCAAGACACTCCATGGGTGCGTCACTACTTCACTTAACAGCCTATAGTTGCCCTACAAAGCAATCGAAGTCCGCGGTAATGAGTTGACGTCCCATTATACGGGGCTCAGTAAAAGGGTGTCAAACCAGCATACTCACTTAGGTATACACTGTGCTATATGTAGAAAGAATGCGACGGGGTAAGTTTCATACACACAGCTAGCTGAATTCAGTTATCATATCGAATCACTCAGGCAGCCTTCGGGTGGTAATATTTTTCGATTTCTGCCAATTACGTTCATTCGGGCAAATAATAGTCGATATTATCTATTTATAGTGATCCCGCTCAGGCTGCCACCTTTTATCTTCAGTCGGCATCAACAATGCGATGAATGTTTAAGCTCTTTAAACTTTATGTTCTCTTCTATAATATTATCAAAATCTAATTAGGAGTGTTAGTTTTATGGACACCATTAATGCTAAAGCTGTAAAAAGTGATACACTTTTGGTTTGCCGTATACAACTCGTTAAGATGATAGTCATGATATTTCATCTGCACAAAAGTTACTCTGCATATTTTTAATTTAGATCATAATTGTATGTATATTATATATATATATATATATATATATATATATATATATATATATAAACATATACACTATATATAATACATATATATATATACATATACACTATATATAATATATATATATATATATTATATGTAATATTACATTATATATATATATACATTATGACCATTATTCTTACACACAAATTCTTAGCACATCACAAATATTCGCGTAGAATAAATTGATATCATTATACGCATACATTCTTATATTCCGTTCTGTCCAATTGTTGACAGCACGCAAACTTTAAAGAAAGGCCTAGACCCATAATTTGCAATACAAAGAAAACCTTTGTATAAGTTCTCTCCTAGGATACCTCTCTTGCCTTGTAAAGGTTTATTGATGACACACCTGACATCTCGATACAATGAAAGTCTTTATTCTTAATATTCACGTATACAACACAAAATCTGTCCTTTTTTCCTCTCTGTCTTATTTGTTTGTTTTAATTCAAATAATTTGAATTTAATTTTAATTTTAATTTAGATATGCTATGGAATACAGTGACCTTCCCATGGATATTAAAATTTCCCCCAGTGTTCATATATCTAAATCTAAAATAAGTATGTGTAAGGTCACTCCCCCGTTGATTCATTTTTTCTTTTTTTCTTGTTGTTGATGAAAAAGAGTTACTACTGAATTATTTGAATTAGTACAAGCTATGATAGATTATGATTTATTATTTTCCCTCTTCTCTTTCCCTTGTATCCTTTTCTCTTGTTATTTGCTTGTATCAGCTGGAATATGCGATATTGTGGTTGGGTTTTTTTTCTTTCTCTCAATTTATGTATTTCAAATATCTCCATGTTTACAAGTTATGTATTTCACAATTTCACATTGTATTTGTATAACTTCCATGTTCTGGACCCCACGGAAGACCAGCGATGCCATGTTGGCATCGCTGAATATGGGCCATCCAGCCGTTGTTGTTTTTATACGGAAAATAAAATTAATCAATCAATCAATTCAGTTATACTTTGCTTTCTTGTATAAGCACTGTATCCAAATCAAGAATATATCATTGTCCATTACACTTAACATAGAATTAAGCATGATTTTCAAATGCCAGAATATTTCATCTTTAACTGAAATCCAACTTTTTTCAACTGAAAAAAATGATGCAAGATGCCAGAATGTGCTTATGTAAACAGACGGTGAAACTCGATACAAAACACAATACTTAGAAAACTACCGTGTTTCCCGATTCAATTAATTTGACAATCGCAGCAGCCAAGTCTGAGAGAGCGTTGACAAGAGTCTTCGCGCCTTTTGATCATCTACTCTTATCAGAGCAGACGATGAATTCTCCATTTATACAGAATTGATATTATTCATTCCCTCGCTATAGCTATGGACTTGTCACAATAACAGCGCAGACGTGATGCTAGACGTTATCTTTTGGCGCTCTCAATTTGCTGCTCGCCGATCGAAACGGTTTACCCCCACCGCCATCTTTGTTTACAATAAAATGTCCTCGCTTCCCCTATTCTTTTAATCGGACGCTCTTTCGAAAGCGGGTTCACACTAACCCATTTGTTTGCTCACCTGATTTACACTAAAAAGGAGAGAGTGAGATTATCACTCCAGTGATAAGAAGAAGTAGAAGGAAACAGGTCGCTGTGATAAGACTCTGGAGAAGGTTTTATTGGCCGTACCATCTGTAGACAATTCCGAGCAGTCTTTTCCTTTCGCACATTTAATTTTGCAGTACTTTTTGTCCTGAATAAACATGACTTATAGACTTATCTAGGCTTTAAAGATCACGAAATTCCTCCACAACTCAAGGAGCATCATCATGCGCTTACACAAAGAAAGAGGATGAAATTCGAAGGGAAATAAACAAACAACCCAAAATAATACGCCCCACTCGCAAGGTGTCCATATCCATGATATCAGCAAACCTTGTTTCCACTCCGTAGAAAAAGACAGCCAATGAATATGACAGTTGACTCTGCCATTTGAATGCGAGATAAATGAGAATTTCGAATCCGCGTGGCCTCATTAGCCAGCGCTCATCTCTTTATGATAGCACACAAAGCAAACTGACGGCGAGAAATCCTTCACTGTGAAAACATCGGTGTTAGATTTAACACCACGGGTGTTAAATCTAACACCGATCAAACTTCAATAAAGGACCACACCCACAGGTGTTAAAAATGCACTGTGATGGTGTTGAAAAGTGTTCACCTGACACTTCGTGGTGTTAATTTGACACTGTACCTGGTGTTATTTTGACACTGTACTGGTGTTAATTAAAAAATGACACCACATGGTGTTGATTTGATATTTGTTGGTGTTAATATCAATGGTTTAACACCCGTCCAGCTTCAATAAGAGACCACACCAGCTGGTGTTACTTTGGTGTAAATTTATTTTCACATTTTTTCAAAAATCTAGTATTTTAATGTAAAATTGTTGATCGTCTTGTTCAAATTAAAAATCAACAAGAAGTGCAGTTACTAAGAAACTCTTCAAAAAACAGTTTAAAATTTGGAAATGACACCCGGAGGTGTTAAGCGCCATGAGCATCATCATTGATGGACTTTCAGCGCTTTATAAGAGGCCACTATTATTATTATTATTATTATTAATCTAACACCACAAAAATGAGCACCGAAAATTTAACACCAGCTCGGTGTTCACTATTTAACACCGGACTTTTTGCAGTGTTGAAACATATAGCTGACTCTGAGAAATAGCAGTGCATATCCCTTTGGGGACACGCGTCATTAAACACATTTTGATCATTTCATTTGATCAATTCTTCGTAGATCGCCTTCTGATGGCAGGCCTAATAAAAGTTGGCCATTATAGATCCATCATCGTTAGGATGAACCTGTTGAGGGTGCGCAAAACTAACATTGCATTTATGGTAGTTTTCGTTTCTATCTATCTGACATTTGTTATCGGCAAAATGCGCTTCTTTGTATCCTAAAGCGGCGTTGAAATCTTTTGATTAATTAATTGATTGATTTGATTTGATTTCTGAATTTCTTTTTTATACATAATGAAATACAAAGTCAATTGAACGAGCTAATTGAGCACAGAAGAAATTGAATCTGACAGTTACAACAGACAAATGATTAATTCAAATATCCAACATTTGTTCTAACACAGTACAAAGTTGAAACAAACAAGCATTATTTTATGCATATTTTTATGCAAATTATCATGTGGACGGAAGTGATTGCACAAAACAATTTTTAGAATGTAAGAGGTGATACTTTAGCAGAGAAACTGTCTTGTTTATAAGTTTGTAGTTGAAAGATGTATCCTCATAACAGGAGGTCGCAGATAAGACAGGAGCAAAGGCAGATAGACGACACATAAGAAATATTGAGATGCCGAAAAAAAGAAAAAGTAATAGGTCTAAACGAATCATTAGCGTGGATTCAGTAATCTCGATGAGCGAAACAATTTCGAAGATTGACGAACGTGTACTTGTTACATAACCATTGTGATGTCGTATTGTCATTAATCATTATTACTTTGACCATTTGTTGTGTAAATTTTGTTATTGCTATTTATGTCTTGGTATTGTCATCATTGTGACCATTATCGTGGTTTCGTCTGTAATGCTTTCATTATATATATACATATATATATATATATATATATATATATATATATATATATATATATGTATATATATATTTGCTATCACTAACTTTGGAAAATCAACTGCGTTTTTTAAGAAATTCAGTTTCCTCTTCTACAATGTCTCGATACAAAGTATTTTAGAAGATGTGTATTTGCATTAAAAAAGTGGGATGAACTGTATCTGGTTGATATGAAAAGAACGACAGGTATGTCAGAAGGCATCATAATATGATATTTTTTGACATTTATGTACGAAGCTATAAATAATATAACTTCATACGTGAATACCTTTAATTCTGAAAGCTCGCATATTTACACAGACACTAAGTTACCATCTTATGCTGACGAACTCCTCTTCGTGTTCAAGGAATGGTATCACTACGTATCTTGGTGTTCGGATACTAGTATATATTAGGTTGTGTGTATATAATATATGCTTGTATATTTGTGAGGGTGTTTTGTTTGTGTGTATGTCTGAAGGGTGTGTGTGCATGTATGAAGGGGGGGGGACTGCATGTATAGTGTATGAGTGTACAGTGTATTGACTGCAGGGATGTGAGTGTGCGCGCTTAAACGTGATGCATAATTGAGATATAGGGGCAAAAGCACCCATCGAAGCGGAAAGCGTACGTCATGAGGCTTTGGAGGCTCGTACGGTAGTCACTCGTGTGCACTCGAGAGCACACAAAGTGTTCTCTCTCTCTCTTTTCCTTGAAGGATTTCAATTTGAACCATGGCTCACTGAATCCCGGTCGTATCTCTCTCTCCGTTCTAGATTCATATCGAACGAGGGATATGCGTCTCGAACTGCATGGTGCCAGATGTAAATCAGAGCTTGTGGCTACTAGGCCTACATGTACAGCACATACCCAAGAGATCTATCTGTATACGCGCGACGGGTCCTGTTTGAGTTTGAGTCAGGGTGGATCTTGGCGAAAAACCTGGCTTTCAGAAAAATATCTTATTTTTCCTAAAAGAGCAAAAGAAGACTATTGCTTGCAGAGACTTCAGAACAGGATTCTCTGGGGAGACATGTCACATATTGCGAAATCCAAATTCCCTCTCTGTCACAGACCTCACTCTAGCAAAGAGGGAAGGAGACAGACAGATAGATAGATAGGTAGATAGATAGATAGATAGACAGATAGATAGATATAGATAGATGGATAGAACTAGTAGGTAGGTAGATGGAGAGAGAAAGGGGAATAACTATACGATTGAGAATGTTCGCTGCTCACATGCAGTTGCTGTGTCAGGTTAAATGCGAATTAAGAATGTTTTATGAAATATCTTACGACCCTCTGCAGAAAACAGATGGTGTCAAGTGGCTATTTGAATTTTCGCCGTGATTATTTACACGTCTTGTTACATCTAATCTAATCAGAACTCGTTGAAAGAATACGTGACTTTCTAAGTTTCCCTATATAAGCCGAGAAAAAGTCTCATGTCAAATTATACGAAAAACATGTCGCTTCTGGCAAATTTTAAATTTCGATCTCTAGCGCAATCTTTCTGGAAGAGGGAAAACAAAATATCAAGGATATAAATCTCCATACGTGTTTCGTTTCCGCCTTTTACATTGCAATCTTTGTAAGATATTTATCATTTTTCATTTTCCGTGTCTTGTCGGAATGATAAAGAATACATTCCAATTTGCGGAGTAAGACCTCTGTAACAAAACCCACTTTGTTACCAAGGAAACACGCTTTGTAGTCTGCTTCCGAAAATGTACTTGGCCTTTCCGAGAGAAACAGATGTCCCGCCTAAACACGGCTGTAACTTAGCGCCAGGAAACAGAAGGAGCCGTAGTGTCTTTGAGAAAATAAAGTACAAAGTGAATATGACCAAAACTGGAAATCTGATGTAGAATCATCCTAGCTGTTCGAAACAAAATATTATGAAGTGCAAGATTATCATGCTTCTATACTGCGTGGGTTGGAGACGGGTTGTAATGTCGCCAACTGAAATTCAAGAGTCATCTGTCTAGATCAAGGTTGGCCCACAGTGGCGCTGAGTAACATAAAAAAAATAGAGAAGTGAGGAGTGAAGATGAAACACGAAAGAAGTAAAACCAGAAGGAAATTAAAAACAAAAGAATAAAGGGAAGTCGCTGCTTTTTTCCAGGCATGACGCAATGATGTATCATCTTTCTTCGAGAACGAGATTTAAATCCTCAGCATACTTTCCGCGAGGCCGAAAAGACGGAGCTAAAGTGCAAATGACTCAAGACGGCTTGTTCAGCTGTTGCTCATTATGACCTTTGCAGAGTCAAAGGACAGTTAGTGAAATGTGGACATAGCATTTAATGAAAATTAAAATAGATAGATAGATAGATAGATAGATAGATAGATAGATAGATAGATAGACAGACAGACGGATAGATAGATAGAGAGAGATAGATAGATAGATATAGATAGATAGATAGATAGATAGATAGATAGATAGATAGATATAGATAGATAGATATAGATAGATAGATATTGATAGATAGATAGATAGATAGATAGATAGATAGATAAAGAGATAAGCAGAAGTAGATGAATGAATGAATGAATAAATAGATAGGTAAACTATGTATATTGCAACAAATTTCATCTATGTTTAGAAAAAGAGAAAATACAAGGACCTAATGTATCTTGTATCTAAACGATTCATTGAATGTTTGTGAAATATTTTTTTTTTCAGAAAATTTATTCTTCTATATTGTTATTGTTGCAAAATTCGCTTGTATGTTGCATTCTTGAAACATTGCCGATATGAATTTGAATCAAATTGAATTGATAAGAAATAAATTGATTTAGAAATAAGTAAGAATATACATGAATAAACAAAATATGAATTATTAATAGGTAAACAAATAGATACGTAGAAAATACATAGAGAAAGATGAAAAGAGAAAGAGGAAAGTCAAGTACATATCATTATGATTGTGTATAGCTGTCTGTTTGTGCACAAACGTGTATCTGTGTTTCTGTGTATATGTGTGTATGTATGTGTTGTGTGAGTGTATGCGTGTGTGTGTCTGAAAGAGAACGTCAACGAAAGAGAGAGAGAGGGAGAGAGAGAGAGAGAGAGAGAGAGAGAGAGAGAGAGAGGGCGAAATAGGCAAAAGAACCTCATCAAGAGCATTTTTCCGCTCAACAATAGCTCTATACAATACCAAATCAAATTAGCACACTGCGTTTCTAGTGGCTTTATTACATAACAGACGACCATGAATGACGATGGCGCTACTACACCGGCACGACTACAACCTTGAATCGATGATCTAAAGAAATCCCATCTCCGTTGCGTTTGTTTTGTTGTTGTTGCTTTTTTGTTCGTTAAAGTCTCTTTTTCGATTTAAATTGTAATGATGGTTCTCCCGAACGAATGGACTGGAAGTAATATCCTGTAGGGGATACTCTATGATTATCCCGATTATCTCCTTGCCAATTTTGACACGCCATTATTAATGAACATCAGGCACAAATAACCAATTCAAGAGATTTCTCTCTATTTCACGTTTAAACAAGAAAGTAATACCAACATAATTATGGGAGAGGGTGTTAGCAAATAAGGAACGTAAGGGTAGAGTCAGCAATAAACATAGGGAGCCATTAGCTGAACGGATGCTGGCTGTTGTGTCATGCAAACATTCAAATATGAATAGAACATGATGCTGCAGAGAACATTCTCTCTCTCCCTGTATCAATATATCTATCTACATCTTAAGCTTTCCACGTATCTTTCAACGTGATAATTCATCTGCCATTTTGTCTATTGACGAACCTATCTTATCAAGCTCTCTCCACCTGAACTTTAATAGACTATGATATAGCATTTACGAAATTCAATCTCCGTTCTCCTCTCTCGACTCCATAAATTTCCGGAAAAAAAAGTCTCTCATCCTCCTCGCGATCAGCATTAAGGTGAAAAGGAAACAATAGATGTTGCAGCAAATTACAAGGCTCCTCCAGAAATTAGACCTACGCCGCGTATCTGTTCCCCGTTCGAGAGGAGAGAGCGTTCTTCTAACAGTGGATGCGTATCCATGGAAGAGAGAGGAGGGTTGGGAAAGAGGGGGGGGGGGAGGGTATGTCCCTCGCTTTAGTCTCTTTCACGGCTGCCAGACAAATTGATGAGCATGGTGATGAATGGGTTGATGAATATTTCACACCATGGCAGCCATGTGGAAGACATCACCCTTTTCCTCAGAAATATTAAACAACAACACTAAAAGCAAAGGCCCAAACAGGAACTCTACGGAGACGAATCGCTGGAACACGAGACATGACACTAAGAGCATGTGTGGCGATCATGCTTCAGTGGTTTGCACGCCTGGTCAGCAAAATAACGGCCCTGGAATCGAACCCTGGCTAGGTATGTTAATGATATCCACTGCAGGAAACCCACCTGTCCAAACTTCTTCCCAACTGGATAGCTGTGAGGGTTGAAAAGGTTAGCTGGATAGGAATAAAACATTCCAAAAACAGAAGTAGTAAAAGCTCGGGCAACTCGCTGGACAAGTCATTTCCATGCAACCGTAGGAAGTGGATGTGGTGCACAATACAATTCAAATATGGTTAATATATTAATCAGCTCATGAGTTTCATCCTGTTCCAGCATTAGCAAAGACTCGTGACCAGTGGCTGTCTATTCTATATCACAGCCCAGATTTAATTTCATACACAATGCAAAAGATAAAGCGTGAATAATACACTAGACAAAGAATCACGCCGAACACGCAATCTGAGTTGACCCATAAAATTCTGCTGTAAAGTTTATGGTTTGTGCTTGCCTGCCAGACGGCAATTCGACAACGTGGATGATGCATGGTTGCTAGGCAGACTTGATCGGCCAGGAATGAGGAATACATTATGCATACCTAGGGGACGACGCGGATGAACGGTTCTACGGCCATCTTAACTCATCCGTCACGGTTGCCTGGGAGCGGTTTCCTCACCACATCCTGATGTTCTTGTTGTGTTTTATAATTACACCATAATAGTCTTATATAAACCAAAATTTTGATAACGACACATTCTCATCTCGGCAAGTGACACATTCTGGTGTCCATCGTTTGTCATGTTGTTTTGTGTGTCAGTGCAATCCTCCGAGCAAACTTCAGAGAGGCCTACTTCTCCTGGGTCTTTTAACGTTTTGATATTTTGCTCTGTAAATTGTTCTGGTGCTGAGTAGGGAAAAGCTTCATGCATTTTTTCCACTTTATGTTATACAATTCTGATGTCTGGGTCTGGACATCATGGACATAGAACTCTCGTTCAGTTACCTCTTTTTTTTTGTTGCATTACATTTTCCTTTCTTTGTTTTTCAAAGTGAACTTCTGGTGTGTTTGTTTTTTCTTCTTTTTTTCGGGCTTCATAAAGATGATCCGTTTTGGGCTGGATGTTTTCTCAACCTCTGATATCTGATTGCGTCTGCGACATCGTGCATGTCGAAACCGGACTCGGTAAAAGCGTCCTTGGGACCGTGCTGGTAAGCTCTTAAAATGCTTGCTGAAAGAAACCCAATCGCATCCACTAAAAAAACATGATGAATGACGTGTTGGTTTCCGCGTCTCCTTTTAGACAGGCAAGATGGTCGTGATGGTGGTCAAACCTGGAAGTAAACACGTTATTTATGGCACAACAGAGTACCAGCATTCTCGACCATCTCCTATTGTATGATATTTGCTTGGAAAGAGTCGTCAGGCACATGGCAAATCATATTTTATTTGTGTATTTTCTAACACGACAGAATGTTCGATGTAGACATGCTGGCGTAGACGCGATTCCCCATCTCCACTTACATGTCTTAAGAATGGTTTCTCCAGCATGGTCTAGAGGTTATGACTCTAAAGTCCAAGCAGAATAAGGACATCGGTTCGAGTCCTTCGGGCATATTCATCCTCGGACAAGTCATGTTGTCCATAATGTCTTACTGACTCAGGTGTATCTAATGGTTACCTGATTACACTGGGGAAATAAATGATGTCAGGAGGTACTCTGGTAGATAAAAACACGGCGATCCTGTACAGACGAGACCATAGTGAGGTTGTTGCGATGATTAAAAATGATGATGTTCATTACTAAATGTTGTAATATTTCTGGTCAATTTTAATCTCTTTCAAAATCAAATTCCCATAACCTTCATTGAAACGAAATTATATTGCGCATGTTGTGTCTATCGGTCATTCAAAATAATGAACACAAACAGCAAGCAATTTTATCTTAGGTTAAGCAATTTCGTTGCTTAAAACCGTGAAACGTTTTGATAGGAAAACAATTAAAAACATGCAGTGGAATTTTGAAGTTTCTGCAACCAACTTGACAAATGACAGCTGACGTAGCTGATAAGCTTGTTTCCAGCATTAAATTTGTTTTTAGGTAGCCTTTTTTTTCTACTTTATTCATTTAATGTAAAACCATTATACAATCAGGCATTGTATCCCCTCCCCCCTCTCTTTCTCCCTCTCAGTCCCTTTTACCTTGGTTCTCTTTTTATACCCTATTCAACCAGGAACCTGATGGACGGACGGAGGGCAGGTTCAACTGTAACAAATGTCGTGCGCTCGTGAGCGACTCTCTTCCGCTAGACCATTATCAATTTGACATTGATGGAAGATAATGCGATTGAAGAATCACCAGCCTCCAGAGCTCGCGAGGTAAGAGAGAAGGATGTTATTACGCGAGGCAGAAAACAGTTATATGATGTGCGCTACAGCAAAATATTGTATGCACACGACATTTTGTATAATATTGTAAGCGATATCATACAATTTGGCAACAAAGCCCGCCGAATTGAGGTTGCGCAAACAATGGTTGCCCCTAGGATTCCGACATTAGTTGTCAAGGGCATATCTAATGAGCCAGAAATAAATCGCCTCGGAAAATTGCAAATTGACTTGGTTCATGCAACGATGCTCTAATAAGTCAGGTACGATTCGCTCAGAGCTGCCATTCGCAGCAGCCAACAGACAGCTAGATTATTGTAATCGAGTAAAATCCGCGAGTGGGCTCACAAAACACTAACTTATCTACCAAGATGGCTGGCGATTGGACTATTGTTTACTCATGCAATATTGGACGCGTATAGTTTATGACTATAATTCCCGGCGTATATGACTAAATCGATGATCTTGACAACGTGGTTGATTTAATCTGAAGTGGAAAGATGAAAAATAAAAAATAAAAACCTTTCCAATCACTGTGGAGTCCCTGTCAATCATTTTCCAATGCTCCGATTGACTTCTCTTTTTTTTTTTTTGGTTGCCCCTCTTCCCACAAACTATGTCATCAGAGGAATATAATCATGACACTGATTGCTGAAGAAAAAAAAAGATAAAAGAGAAACTTGTGATGGACAATCTACGCACAAGTTAACACTGCATCACGCGCTGCTTTAAGTTAGAGAAAACTTGTGCTTTCTCACACACCTTCGAAAATCTTCGATTTTTTTTGTCGTGTTTGGCACATGTCGATTCTTCTGCTGCTGCAATTTCATTGTGTTGAAAAGTAAAAATCAGATTCAATCACATTGCCAGTGAGCAAATTACAAATCAAACATGATCATTACACGTCACTTTTTCACCAGTCCATTAAGTGCGCCATAGATTGTCCTCCGATTTAAACTGGGCGTTCACATAAATAAATTTTGATGAATTCAGTATAATCTATTTTGATATACTTTTTAGATTTGGAAAGCATGATGATTGGCTCTTGCTTTTCGCTCGGAGAATGCAGGTTATCACTCTCTTTGCCACATTCCAAAAATAACCTTGTATGACCAATTAAATAATAATTGTTTTCTTTCAAACCAAGTCATGGCTGGACACGATGATTGCCAACATATCGATTAAATGCACTCCTGAAACACTTTTGCGCAACAAGGATATTATGCAATGATTAAATTATGCTTGACTTTTAAGAAGTCCTATCATTTTATGAACAAACAATTATCACCTGCACAACGATTCGCACTGATACGAACCCATCTGCTCTTTTATTCTTCAACTTGACCTTTACCATTTCATACATAAAATGCGTCAATCCGCCACACACCATCATGACCATGGCTAACCGACTCCCGCACAGACAAATTCAGATTAGCAACAACCTACCGTGTGATATAGACGTGACTATTAGATTCTCGGAAAATGAACGCCATATAGCTTTGCAAATCGGTTTAATAGGAGGAAAGGGCGCTAATGAATATTGACCGATCCATGAGAGGGAGGGGGGGGGGGGAGAGACGTGCGCACGAACGCACTGGGGCATTAGAATGAAAGCCACAACTAACTGATGCCTGCATATTACACGTCATGGTCGTAATTAGCACAAGGTGTCAATGTGCACGCGTCCGTATAGTGTTCAATATAATAGGCGACAAGAGAGCAGTAACTCATGAACATCGTAATAACCCTGAACTTGTCGCCACATGACGCCTCCGTGAGGAAAGATTCATGTAATACGAAGACGAAATATATGACACTCTTGGGCACTATTTTGTGTGTGTCTATTTCATTATCAGGTTTAGTCTTCAAAATCTTTTTTTTTTAATACGATGTGTCTGCAAAGGATTTTTGTTTGTTTGGTTGTTTGTTCAGAGATTGCCACTTCTCCTTTGACAGAAAAACAACAACAGTGTGTTGATGAAGATATGTTGATGAAGAAATATTAATGAAAAATATAACAAATTTACCCTTTAAATTCTAATATTTCTCTGTATTAAATCATTAACAACTTAACGTAAGGCCTACGCCATATATTACGGCGGAAAGGTTACAAGGCACGTACAAACGTATCAAACAACAATGTATTTTAAAATGCCTTTGTTTATATACCCACTTGAGATGTATGTATAATATGTATATAGATAATGATACACATACACATCATCACCCACACACATAATACCTTAACACACACACGCACACACACACACACACACACACACACACACACACACACACACACACACACACACACACCTACGTCAGTAGATAACTTTCCTCTTTTAACCTTGCTCTCTCCGTCGCTCTCAATTTATGTGTTTGCACGTTCATGGCCGATGCGTCTCGCAGTTGAACCGCCATATCCGCTCTTTGTCCTTTCCCGGAATCTCTGTCACTGTTTCTGTACTGGTCTAGAATTGCCAGTTATATTATTTTCTAATATTTTTCTGACTCATTTTTTGTCATCCAGTTAACCCTGCGCACACAATGAGTCGCTTACAGGTATACAGAAACCGCGTTGAAGAATCTCGCTGTGTCGTTTCTTTATCTGTATGTATGTTAGCAAGGTGAATGTGTTTCACTATCATAATCTAGTCTTATGATTTCGCAATCCAATTCAAATCATGGTATTGCCAAATTTACATAATCTGTAGGGGATGAACAACAATGTTTGAAATAACATTATCATCAAACTTGACATGGACACATGCATTCTTCAGTTTGCTGCATTATTATTATTTAACAACTAAATGACTAAACGAGGTTAGATTTCTGGGTAAATTTAGTCTGTTAGACACTGCCACAATTATTCATTG
Organism: Diadema antillarum; assembly: GCF_040938485.1. Taxonomy (NCBI): domain Eukaryota; kingdom Metazoa; phylum Echinodermata; class Echinoidea; order Diadematoida; family Diadematidae; genus Diadema; species Diadema antillarum. The sequence continues at coordinate 613,852 of NW_027271291.1, read as the reverse complement.
TAACAACAGCACAGTATCATTAAAGTGTCACTTTGTGATTGGTGAGGTTGTGCCTTAAATGACAACGTGACTGTGCATAATCTATGAAGCAAGACGAACAGTAATCCGTGAGCAGCGCCGCTCTACCGTGAACAATATAGTTTGCAAGCACATGGCAACAGTATAGCCGGATATTATAAGACAAGAAAAGAGAGGAAAAGCCTCATCACAATACACACGGCACCCAATTACGGGATTGAAAAATTGCAGGTGTCCCCCGAGTAATTCTCAATTCAATTTGACACTCTCCGTGCGCGCCTTGTTCTCCAAGACACAATCCGGAGCGATCTAGCGATACACACAGTAAGAGCCCGCGCAATCTTACCGCAATCTTGCTCGACAGGCGATCCTATCACCCAATCAACCCGCCTTGCCTTTTCCAATACCCTGACTAGGTAAAGAGCTTTGTCAACTTCTACGTTATTATCCACGTTCCCTTCTTATATCAGACTTTCTTATACCTCTGTCTCCTTATATAGACTCTTACTCTCTAATGCGTTCTCTCTTTCTCGTTATTCTATCTCTCTCTCTCTCTCCTATCTATATTATGTGCTAGTATATTTGTGTCTCCATCTTTCTCTCTCTCTATCTCTCTCTCTCTCTATCTTCTATCAATCTATCTATCTATCTATCTATCTATCTATCTATCTATCTCTCTATTTATATCTGTAATATATACATGGACATAACATAGATAGATATTTCTATATATTTTTCTCTCCCGTCTTTTCCTCATTCGCGCTATCTCTCTCACGTATACCCGCACGTACGCACGCACACGCACCACACACACACACACACACACACACACACACACACACACACACACACACACATTGGTATACAACATCGTTGCCGCATTTTTTCCATTTTGTCCGTTCTCCTTTTGAAAAAAAAAATAGTCATGGCATCATGCACAGTAAAGCATTACGTATGGTAGTTGTAGATTCTCAATATTATTCATATCCCTTGATGAATGGAACATTTCCATGGAATTGAGAATTGGTTTCCTGTAAAGGCGGTAACAGTGGATAACTTATTGAATATAATGGATGTTCTCTCACATAATCGTCGTGTGTAATCAATATGTTTTATATATAAGATTAATTGTGGAGAGAGAGGAACAGCCAGGTGTATACAAACAGAATACATAGCGGCGATAGCGGATCAAGGAGGTATCTTCTTGAGCGGACGCATTCATACTTACACTCTATTCAATAACTGTTCAACCAAATTAATAAGAAATCTCTAGATTATACAATTTATGCATGGACAAGGGATTTCATTTCTATTACTTCCATTACTCGAAATCATATAATATCATGGCTGAACTACCCTGAGGCAATGAATCGGGAAACGTTTGGCTAAAACTCCCGTACACGAATTATGCTATGGTCCCTTTTATTCGAGCTATAGTACAAAAATGCACAGGTATGAGCTCGTATAAATTATACTCTGGTTATATTCTTCATTTCACTGAAAACATGAAAACCGGTCCATGGCTGACGGAAATGGAGAATGATAAACGTGGGTTGCTGTCTGTGCTTTTTGATACATATCATGTATCATGACATATCGGGCAATCAAAAATGCCTCAAAAAGCTAAGCTTGTACATTCCCCCATTTGTTAGGTAAGTCATTAAGCATATAATTATTATTCCACGACTTTGTTCTGTTACGTCGTTCCCTATACTATACCGATGATAACCATTAGTAATGAATTGTGCTTGCTGAACATACTAGTAATTGAAAAAAGTAAGATATCATTAAACGCAAATCGTGTATTACATTCCGCTAAGTCATCTTTTTTTTTAAATAAATGCAACAGAATTACGGCTCAGCTGATAATCAGCTTTTTAACTCGTCTTTTCTGTTTTCTCTATTTTTTTTTTTTTTTGGGGGGGGGGGGTAATGATTTACCTAAGGTCTAATATTGCATGGTTAATGAGTAACTACAACACGACACAACTGGGCATTTTGAGAGAAGTGTTTTCATACTGAACTACACATGAGACAAGAGACTACATTAGACCGTCTCTGGAAAAGACGCAGGGCGGGATGTGCGTGTGTGTGTGTGTGTGTGTGTGTGTGTGTGTGCAGTGAGAGGCACCATCGTACTGCGCACGTTCTCAATTTCCGCACCTATATATGACTCGGGGAAAAAAGACAAAGAGCAGAAAAGAGAAAGGGATTGCTAGGGGATAAAAAGTTAGGGAGAGAAAGAGAGATATCTTTCTTTGGTATTTTTTTTTTTCAGTTGCAGCCTGGCAATGACGTCATCAAGTCGTAGGAGATATCTTGGCTCGATCTGGGCAAGCAAACCCGAATTCTCTAGCAGCCGGGAATGAGGTTCAAAGTCGCTTGCATAAGACGCCCGTGCATGCAAAGAGGAGCGGTGATGCGTTCTGCATGAATATCGACAATTGAGGAGCTCGGGCAGCGGGACACATCCGTGTGCAGAATGGAAAGAGAACCCAATTGTTCATGCCCCGTTTGAGATGGACGGCTATTTGTTTTTATCTGTGTACACAAATTAAGACACAAGACACGCACGCGCGCGCACACACACACACATACACACTCTCTCACACACACACATACACATGAGGATGTCGACGTTTTGCTTTTATGTCAGGTCTTGGTATTTTTCTTTCTCACCCCCAGTGTTTTGCTTTCAAATCATGACAACGGAGACCACCATCCGGCGACAGTGCCCCTAGCCGGTCCCACCAGTTTAATAGAATCTCTCTTATCGGTAAAAGTGAGAACAGTCGGCTGGACTCTAGCCAGCGAAGAGAGACACACAGCATCCCTGATGTGTCTACGCCACATTATTACTGACATTTAGTTTGGCTCTTTGAGACGCAGATGAGCGCCTCTCTAGGAGGTTTCTTCTGTTTTTCCATCGGTGTTTGTCGGAGACGGCAAATTATGATTCATTCCTCTCTGCGATATATACTTAACCTGCCTGATACGATCAAGTTCATCTTATAAGACAGAGAGAGGGTGAGGAAGAGGGAAGACTACAAAACAGAGGAGGGGAGTTAGGAGGGGCAGGGAGAGAGAGAGAGAGAGAGAGAGAAAGAGAGAGAGAGAGAGAGATAGGGATGGAAGGGAGGGAAGGATGGAAGGAGAGAGAGAGAGGGACAGGAAGGAGAGGAAGAAAACATAAAGACACAGACAGCGTATTTTACTGAAGAAGTTGCGAAATAGGAGCGCGCGGAGTGAAAATGACGGTGTAGCATAAGAAAATGAATCTGCATCAGAGAATATCGCCATCGGCCATTTTAATTTCATGAATGCCACTTGTTAACTCTAGAGTGCGAACCAACAACCAGAAATTCTTTGCTTCCCCCGCAAATCTGCCAACAAAAGAAATTTCTCAGTGCAGCTAGAAAAAAGAAACGTGCCAAGCAGCAATACCTTGTGAATTAATTGAATTCGCCCCTTGCTATTTCACCACGGTTCTATCTTTTCATAATTCTTTTACCTTGGCTAAATACGCAAAACACCTTGTTGAATACGTGTTTGTATGTGTTTGTAGGGGGGGGGGGGTGTTCATGTGTATCGTAAGTGTTATGTGTGTGAAAATGTGTGCCTGTGTGCGAGTTTTCTGAATTCATTTATGTGTCTTAAGATAGGTTCCATGGCATTTGCTCCTGCGACAATTAATCCCATGAAATATCTGCATGCGAAGCCAAGTATGAATTCTCTTATACCCTTAAACATAACCCTAACCCTAATCCTAATCGTCACATCAAACCAAACCTCAAACCCTATCACAACCCTAACCATAAGTCCTATGAGAAAATAAACAAACGTCGTGTCTCTGTGAAATAATGTGTGCGTGTTTTAGGCCTACATGTATCATACTGGAGAATTGCCCTCAAACAGCAGTCGACGTCCATCTATTGTTCAACCAAACTGATTACTGGAATCAAAGGTGCGAGCGTCACGTTTTTGAACAATGATCAGTTCGTAATGGAGGCTGGCAAAAGGCGTTGTGAAGATGTCATTCCACATAATGGTAATGCATTGAGTGTGAGGGTGGAATACTGGTATGGTCTGGCTCCCTTGTAGCTTTAGGTCAACAAAAACAGCTCGTGTCAAACACTGCCCATTGAGCCAGCAGTATGGAACAACTCTGGAGCATTCAGCTATATGCACGGCTATCTGTCTTAATCTCATAGAAGATTCCGATCGCTCATCGCGATACAGAAAATGCATAACAGATTGATTTATCACCGTCATTGCGACCTTCTACGACGAAATAATAATCTGAATGGACTGCACAATTATTACCATGGCCCCTTTAAACTTTCAAGTGTAATAATACTCTAAACAGGCTTTCATAACCTGACGTCTTATAAGACCTTTTCATTCATCAGAAGAGGAAAGGGGAAAAACATGCACCGTTACATTCTCTAGACAAAGAGCGTTGTATCAGGGGCTCTACTCTGGCTACCGAAGTTTTAAACTGTGCTTTACTCTTATATTTTTGGCAAATTCATCAAAATCTGAGAACATATCTAAAGGGACCATCTGGACGAAATCACATGAACGTTCAATTTCACATTGAATGAAACAGTAGAATTCTACATGATACGTGCATATACGTATAATACGTCCACATCAAGAGTAGATTAGGGCTTGGGAATAAAGATAGAATCTGTATGATATATTTCTGAGTTAAGAGAAGGGTATAATAAGTGTGCATACCTCTAGGTGTATACACATGTGCGACTGTGTGTGTTTGTGTGTGTGTGTGTGTGTGTGTGTGTGTGTGTGTGTGTGTGTGTGTGTGTACCTGTGTGTACCGAATGTATCATTGTTATTTATGTGTATTTACTTCGATGTTTTATTTTTATGGTTGCGTGTATGTCCGTGTAGCTGTGCCTTTACTAGGTATTCTCTACCCAAACCTGATCTTAATAAGTTGGCATTTTTTATTGTGAGTCCACAGAATGAATTTGAAATCACTCCGTAATTCCGCAATGCTCCTGAACACTCCTGTTGTCCCCGGTCCGGCCTCCGTCACCTCTTCAATGGTTGTCTACATCATGCCTTTAACCTTTGTGTTGAGCACGTCTAGTCAATTTCGATCATAATATCACAAGCAAATTCCTGATAGTAGCCTTCCAGCTGAATTTCCATCGGGATTACGGTCTGCGCCGTCCTCGTCTTTGTGAGAAAATTTGATTAGGGCATGAAGAAGAGAAAACTTTGCTCCGAGATATCAACGCAATAACAAGTTTGTCTCTCCTTCGGGGGTATTCTTCCCTCTGGGTGTGAGGGAACACAAAGACTGACAATTTGGACAGACCAGTAGGGGAGGGGGGGGGGGGAGATTGAATTGATTGATATGCTTACAAATTTTAACCCGAACTTGACTCCGACGTTCATCCACTTCCATTCCTCTTCTCTCGTTTTTAATCTCGATGTTGCCAACGAGATGAGTAATAATATGCTAGAAACAGCACCAACAAGACTCGTGAAGATTATAGAGTGAGAGACAAAGGGTAGCTGTGGAAGGGGGGGGGGTAGAAAATGGCAATACAGAGTGATTATTTTTTAATGTTAATATCACATCATAGAGAGGATCATCATTACACATGCATCAGACTTTTTCACATGACACGTGTGGGATCTCTTTATTAGATAGGCAGATGCGCTTGGCTGCAGATATTGTGTAATCAGGCCGCGAAATTACTCACACGACTATTTATTAGTAAAATTTAACGAATAACGATGCTACTGAACAATGTGTCTGATAGTCACTACGGCGCCTCTTCTGCTCACTCATCGGAAAGTAAAGTAGTCTGAGAACTCAATCTACGTTCTAATATATTTGTAAGTGTCCCAATTCTTTGAGAAAGTCCTCCAACTGATGAACGATCTCCGATCTCTCCGAGGTGTTATCTTGAAAACTAATCAACCATGTTCTGGAGACCTTATCAAGCTTGCGAATTTCGATTGAACTGTGTGGATTAAGGCCCAGCAAGTTATTACCACAGAAGCCCTAGGGTGGGGTCTCTCTCCATATGGCTCGCTACACACCAATCCCCCTCCCCCCCCCCCCAAAAAAAAAAAAAAAAGAAAAGCGTCGGAAAGAGTCTCTTTTTAGCAACGCCGTGTTGTTAACAGTTTCCTTGAATAAAGGATGTTATTCATTATTTAGAAGTATAAACACAAAATAAGCTTTCGACATTCAGGTATAGATGGATTCTAAATGAATTCTAATGGATAATAAGATTAATACAAGGTGTACAACGCGTGTTATTAAGTTTCACCTCTGTTTAACAGATTTACTTATGATATTTCAGGAAAGTTTTATTTTGTTGTTATTTGCCATATAGGGAAGTGCAATTAGTACCACAACAAAATACGTCGTTTAATGTATATGTCATGCCCCTGATGACGCCATTTAGCATGTGTTTGACATGTGTGGCGCCGTAATACATTTTAAGGTTGATTTCTTCAGACGTGTATGGGTATAAAATCACCATTTGGACGAGAGCGAGCACCCCCCTGCAGAATCACGTATACGTCGTATTTGACATCTTAAGGTGAGAGTACGACAAATCTAGCACTGGGTACAGTCGGGGTCATGGCGATCTGGTTTCCCTTGCACTTTTGGTATGAACGTCATAGAAGATCCAGACATTATTGATATTTTATAGAATATTGGTGATGTTACCGCTTTACTGCTTTTATAATATTATCTTATACACAAGGGCGGTGAATTGGCTCAGTCGGTAGCGCGTCTGCCTCAGAATCCTAAGGACCCTGGTTCGATACCCGGGTCCCACTGAGCAATGCTGTGTGTAATCATACCGTCCCCTCTAGTATAAGATGCAAAACACTCTGTCCCTCGGGTAGGACATAAAATGGAGGTCCCGTGTTTGAGAGAGTCACAACTCATGCACGCAAAAGATCCCACTTCATTTATTCATCGCAAAGAGCAGGGTGTTAAACCCGGTGAAGTGGAGCTGCTTTACATCCAACTGGACCCCAATGGAAGCTATCGCAGCATAATATGGGCTATCCAGCCATCTTCTTAGGTTGAATATGAAACAAACAATTAATTATTCAAAGTCTTTATCAAGTTGACTTTATTGTCATTGTGTTTGTAATCAGTGTCAACGCAAAAGTCGTTATTCTCTGCATACGATTATCTTCCTCATCATCAGCTGAGAATGATATGAAACACCATGAAAACAAAGCGTCACAGAACCGATCGGTATCGGGGACAAAAAAAAAACAACAAAAACGTACAAAATATCCTGAACAGGTTTGTCATCATTCACTGTAGCATCATGCCTTGCGCGCTTCTTACATGCAAGGCGTCGGCTCTCTGTGCTTCGCAATAAAGTAAGTAATATTTCTAAGGTCCCGGGAATATTACCCTTTCCCTTTGCAATATCATGCCGTGTCCCGTCTAGGTAATCAGGGTTGATTTGCCGGATCTTCTCGTATGCTTCGTGACGAGGTCCCAGACGTTGTTTGTGTGGAGATGAGAAGAGGTTGCTCCTTATCAGACGGTGCCGAATTCACAAGCTGTAACAAGCGAGATCAACAACCCCTATACGTGCATGGGGACATGCATCTAGCAGTCTTGTGTTATTGAGATAGCCTCTATGTATCGCTGCATCGGCTGAGTGACATGAAGGCTAATGAAGGACATGAAATGCAATCACGACTTGCCTCGAAGCAAAAGGACTATAACCCATCGTTACCACGCCCTGCCACAGCACATAACGGAGGATGGATCGACGGCAAGGAAGATGTGTGTGTGTGGGGGGGGGGGGGGGGGGGGGGGGGGGGGAATGGGGTTGGAGGGGGTGGAGGGGGTGGATGGGGGTCCCAGCTCGGATCAGTATTCAGCAGAAGCTGAGTGTGATGTGAGTGTGTATTACGGACCGTATGGGGATGGTCTGCATGGTAAGCAGTGCATGTCGCAGAAATCAATGCAAAATGGCGCACTGGATGAAAACAACAACTCAAGCTTTCTCGAGTTTCACCTCCCACCCCCCCCCTCTCTTTCTCTCTTTCTCTCCGTCTCCATAACCAGGATAACATCCAACTATAATTGTCTTACCCTGTGTCTTCTATACACCGTATAGGGGCAGTGTTTGATTTTTGGAAAACAGTTTCAATGTTGGTCTGCCGGTTAGTCCCTATCAAAACCAAAAACTGTTGATGATAATGATGATGACAATGATGATTATGATTGTTGTTATTGTTAATTTCATTGCCATTACTATCATAAGCAACTTAAAGTGGCTTATTATATCTCGTGTAAACTTGTAGCAACATCAACGATTGTCATAATATAATACATTATAATTGTTATTGGAGACATTACTCATTATCATTAGTGTCATTATTACTTCCGTCTCCATCAGTGTTGCTACCACTATTATAGTGTTATGCATCGTGAATATTCCCCCTCCCATAGGAACAACAGTGGCCCTCACAGCTTCGGCTCAACGTGATGCGTTTACGGTCTGATATACTGCGTTCATTACTTTAGTGTCTTTTGGGAGATCTCGCAATTAAAGAACAATTTGGAATATGAGATGCTGATGGCCTTGATATTAATGGGAGTATACATCTTAAGTTCTTCCTTTTTTTCCATCGCGCCTTATATAACTAGAGATTCATGCAAGAAGTCGAAAGCTATTCTCCTTTTGCTCTTCCAAATCTCATTTTAGGGTAAGTGACTTCGATTGTATTTGAAAACATCATTCCCTAAGAGAGAAGAGGCTGAATCCCAAAGGCATAGATACAAAATATCAAGAACACGAAGAAATGTCAGCAGAAAAAAAATGACGTGACGCTATAGGGGCTGTACAACAGGAAAAAATACTATACGGATATAGACAAATTGTGTTCAGTATTGTCAATGTAATCAAAATAATGGGCTTTATACTATGGTTATTCTCAGTTTGAGACACATTTTTAGCCCCTTATTTTGTTTTAAACATTTTTCATTTTTACTTGTAGCAGTTTAAAATTTACGAATGTCATGTTAGTAGAGCACTTCTAAACCTCTTGATTATGTATAGATATTGTGAGCTGGCCATTAAAATAACAAGCTCAGATGATAGTCAATGTATCAACTATTTTCAAATGTTCTGGCAACACTTTCAAAATGTTCAAGCTGTACACAGAATTCAGGAGTTGATGTCACGTGACCTGCAAATATGGTAACCTGCCATTTTAATGATGTTACGGTACGTATACCATTTTAAAAGCAAACGATAATGGCAGGCATACGATATGAGGTAGGCCTACCTGTCATTCAAGAGTTTAAATTTCTGATATTCTACTTCGTTTTACCATACCACAGCAAACTAAATAACGAATCGAAATAAGAACCAACTAAAAACAGCAACAACAACTGTAGAGTTTTAGCGGGAATCTGAGAATTCGAGTTCGTTGTGCCTATGGTAGAAACATCATACGGGCAATGCAGGAGTGCTCGCAGGGTAAAATACTTTCCGAGACCACTGTGACTGGGTATTCTCGCTTAAAACCGTAGGGTGTAAGGAAACTCGACTCTGCTCGGGGGGGGGGGGGGAGGGGGAGGGGGAGGGAATCATAGTCACTGTGGAAGAACGATAAACCCCTCCCGTGCCCGACTCCCTTTGGCTAGAAGGATCTGCTAACGTGTTTGTGTCTGTGCGTGTGTGTGTGTGTGTAGGAGTGGGCCTGTATATTCTTACTTACCTTTTTATCATCTCTTTCAGAAATATACATCAGCAGAACATACTGGGATATTCTACCATATTGCTATTAATAATCTGCTTGCCTTATTTCAGCAATTCATTTTTTATACTCCTATGACTCACAGTTTTTACCAGACCGGCAACAATTTTTGATGCAACTGGTGCATTGAAATAGTACTCATTTCTATTGCCGCGACATCGAAACTCCACTTTGTTATTGCTGTATGTGCGTTATGGAGTCCACGTGAGTATAATCTTCATAGCACTGATATCTTTCTTTGCAACTTGATTTCAGTTTGCGAAAAATGCTTTCATCCGCCTTCTAGCCAGATTTAATCCATGATTTCGCGTGGACTCAGTACTTTTTAGAATGAATTACAGAAATGTCAGTGACATGCTGCAGGTATTTCGTTTCCTGTGTGTTCATAATGCACTATCACATGCAGATTCATCGAAAAAGTTAATCGAGAAAGATTAGAAATATTCTTAGCGTGTTCTGGAAATGTAATAGTAATGCATATCTGTATGCAAACATATCCCCTCCATGACTTTTCGATGGAATAGCTCACAAAAACTTACAGTGCATAATTATAGGTCTACTTTAAATACCATTTACCCCCTCTCTATAGAGAAGAATAAGATTATGACGTTGCGATTTATTGTTTTCATATAAATAGATCTCAGTGGGATCTATTTGTTGCACCTGCGTCTAGATTCAATACATCGGAACTTCTAATCATAAGAACTTCATATCTTCCCACGTCAGTGATTATAATCCGAATCATCTCTCTCTTTCTCTCCCTCTCTTTCTCTAACTCTTCCTCTCCTCTTTCACTTTTTCTATCTCTTCTTCTTCTAAAATAGATCAGGACACTCCGGTCGAAAATCAATGTAACGATTGCTTGGATCTGCTACTTACGTGTGTAGGCATGGGCCTCGACATCTAGCTGGGAGGTCTCTGCCGGCATCTTGGCCGGTTCGTCCTCTCTTCCTCCCTGGTGATGTCCGCCAGATGGAGTGTGATTTTTGCGATTTGCTAAATCCCTAGAGTGATTCCGACAACCAGAGTGGCTTCCCAACGCGGTGAAAGTGATGTGGTGGCCCACAAATCCGTCCGATTATGGATGTTTTTACTTTTCGCGTTGTCCAGGTGTTTACCAAGGTTGGGGATATGATGTAAAATGTTACCTTATCGGCATTCTGGCGAGTCGATGCGATATCGGCGTTCGGTACTGCGTGCAGGCTCGGCGTACATTGAATGCGCGATTGCGTGCGCGCCGCCAAAATCAACTTCCGCCAGATCCCTTGTATGCGTCTACATAATCATTCCCTCGCGCTTGCTCCCTACACTGTGCTTGTCAGTTACTATTTTCACTATTCACATCGTCACGATATGCCTGCCATCTCGAAACCATCAGTTTTGTTCAAGACTCAACAAACGTCACTCTGCACACTTTACGTTTAGTGAGGGTGTAGGCAAGCGAATGCTTCGTAATTTATTGGCGTCAATTTATGCTCCTGGATTTCATGGAGAGTTTGCTGTTTGTCCCGCTATTCCGGGTAAATCATTATGATAATCAGTTGCATTCGAAAGGGGGAAAAATCCTTGGTTGTCACTGCGCTTGCTCACATTGTCAATTAACCATGCTCTGTGGCCTACAATTCTGATAATTCAGACCCTGTACCCAAATTGTCAATATGCTAGAGGAGTTTCATTATAAATGTCCGCGTTGACCTGTTTGATTTCGCCATGACAAGTAATCGTTACAGAGGCCTCGTAACGTTTTTAAGAGTGGTGAGAGGAGTTGACAGTCATATCTTTCAGCGGGCTTATAATTTGTTTTCAAATCATGCATTATATGAGTCAAACTCACTAAATTCTTAAATTTTGACGTTGCTGAGTCTTCTTCCTACATTTTAAAGAAGTTAAAGACTGCAGAACCTAATTCTTGTATCAAATCTATTCAGTGGCACGGGTTATTAAAGCTCATTTTATTTCCATCATCAACAAAAGTGATACATAAAAGTATGCATTATTTTGTCGGTTCATGCTATTGAACAATTACTCTCTAAAAAAATCGAGTGAAAATATTCACTCTTAAAGGAGTGAATACAAAAAAGAGTGAATTTAGAGTGAATTTGGGGTGAATTTTGAGTGAAAATGTTCATTTTCACTCGTTTAAGAGTGACGTCAAGGATCACTCCAAAATCTTCGAGTGATCCTTGAGGTCACTCCAAAATGAGTGAAAATGAACATTTTCAATCAAAATTCACTTCAATTTCACTCTAAATTCACTCTTTTTTGTATTCACTCTTTTAAGAGTGAATATTTTCACTCGATTTTTTTTAGAGAGTAAAAAAAAGAAAAGAAATAAAGACCATGACAAATGATCTATGATATCATTTATTAAGAAGCAAAGCTTGTACATCGTAGATGACTTGAGAGAAAAGAAAATAGGAGCAATATGGAAATAACATATACATACAAATTTAATATAGATATGTTTCTTTAAAACATTTGAGATATACATGTATATGATATGATGATACAATGATATACAGCATTCATAAACAGTACTTGTGCAAAGTGCAAGAAAATAAAAACAAAGTATAGCATGATACTGTTATTGTATACTGACACTGCTCATTACGCCGTGTGTATCACGAAAATATAGTGACAAAGCAACACTAACATGCGGTGCACAGAGGTTGGCACGCAAAACAATTAATATAAGTTGAAAGTTGAAGGAATATTTACAGGAAAATAAAGCCGGAAAGATGTATGAAGTCCCGCTGAGCGAGGGATACATGTTAAAAGAAAAAAAAAAATGTTTAGAGGTGGGAAGAAACTCTTCCCACCTCCCTGGACAGACAAACGTTGATCATATTATAGTATGATATACTATTTTTCATCATTTTAATGCAAGCAATGAGTTTTGACATTGGTGGTTTACGCGTTATGACATTTGCAGTAAAAATGGAAAATTTGACATTTGTGGTCGACGTGTTATGACATGTGTGGTTAATCAGATTTTGACACTTGTGGTTGACGTTTTATGACGTTTGTGGTAATTTTGACATTTAATTTTGTGGTTGACGTGTTATGACATGTGGTAATTTTGACATTTGTGGGCTCTACGCCTTGTCACTATGATAGAAAAAAAATGATAATCTTGTCAGTGTAATGTATTCTTAAGAAAAAAAAAATCAACAGATGTTCTTCTAAAAAAAAAAACCCTATATGTTTACATGTTCACTGTTGATTGTCCATCGCAGATATGAATGAAAAATATATTGCCTTGTTCGTGCTTTGAATGCTATTTTTCAACATTCATAGCTTGTATCAAATTGTCTATTGATGTTGTAAGCTAATATATTCAGATATTTTGCTTGATTAACCGTTTTCTATTTCACATTAGTCATAAAGATGCTACAACCGATTACAGCAGCATGGATAAATTAGAATATTTTCCGCCACGTACTAAAATTGTTCACTTACAAAATTATTTAACAATGATTATGAAAACGTATTTTTAAGCCGTGTACCATACATTACTGTCCGTGGTTTGTGGGGGTTTTTTTTTAAAGAAGAGCAGGTGCATTTATAGAAGGCAACAAATAGCGAAATAAGGAAATGTTCACCTTTTTACTTAGATATGTGACATTGAATAAATATTTCGTAACATATATCACGTTACGTAACGTATGTTACCAATATGATTTACATTCTTTCCTGGAGTTAAGACCGTGCACAGTACAATGACCTCAAAATGACACTGCAACGGCTTCAGTCACTGTGGCTGTTATCGTCCTGCATTATGTAATTTCGAGTTTTTGAAAAATATCTTTTGAACATATGAAATTTGTACACTAAATTGACGATATTTTGTACGTTGCAACAGGGTTTTTTTTTCATTATCCCTGATTCTGAGGTCGAAATACATTCTTCCGACTTAGTTGCCCTGCAAATCTGTTTCAAATTCAATAGCACTCACCAATGAATAGAAGAGATGAAAGAATCGTGTTCTGCAATGTCTAATTTCCTTAAAATCTGGGCAGAATAGTCAGAATTGCTAATATTTCAGAATATCGCCGATTGGTGTATATTATATATATATATGTGTGTGTGTGTGTGTGTGTGTGTGTGTGTGTGTGTGTGTGTGTGTGTGTGTGTGTGTGTGTGTATGTCGATGAAGAAAAAAAAGGAATCATATGTGTGGGTAGGGGTAGCAGACAGAGCCCTCCCCCCCCCCCGATTCCGAGGTCGAAATACATTCTTCCGACCTTATTTCCCTGTAAATTTGTTTCAACCTCAATAGCACTCAGCACTAAATAGAAGAGATGAAAGCATCGTGTTCTGCAATGTCTAATTTCTTTAAAATCTGGGCAGAATAGTCAGAATTGCTAAAATTTCAGAATTTCGCCGATGGGTGTATATATATATATATATATATATATATATATATATGTGTGTGTGTGTGTGTGTGTGTGTGTGTGTGTGTGTGTGTGTGTGTGTGTGTGTGTATGTGTATGTGGATGAAGAAAAATAAGGAATTATATGTGTGGGTAGGGGTAGCAGACAGAGGCCCCCCCCCCCCCCAAAAAAAAAAAAAATGACATGCAACGAAACCCATGTATTTCCTCATCATCTTAACTTCCCCATCGTCAAGTTCTTAATCAATTTGTGCGTCGTATCGTTCCTGTGCCAGGCATCATCAAGGAAAACTCTAAAGCATGAACATCCCTTTTGCATTTTTAATAGCCATTACATTTTTTTGGCGGGTAACTGTCTCTAATCATGCATTTTCATACGAAAAGAGGTTAACACAGTGTGTAAATATCCAGGGTTTGGTTGAACTACCACTGACTATACGTCTCGGATCATTTCTGATGTAATGCTGACCTCCAAGTCATCCAATCAAGTTTTATTCAAAAATGAGTACCGCCTTGTTTAGATTCAACAGAGTTTTCATTTAAAACTGTACTTCTTTGTATTGTTGATGTCATCAAAAAACATTCCATAATAAAAACAAAACGAAAACATGTAAACAAACTATGTATTTTACTCATTGAAAAAAACAAAAACAAAACATTGATACCCTGATGTTTCCCAGCTAAGTAAATCATCAAGTATATGGAACGAATACGTACAGGCTATAATACACCATTCCAAGTGATGTTCATGACGTGATGCATTTTCTACAGGTCACTGTCAAAGACAGTCTTGCAATATGGGTATACGGTCTGATGGCTGAGACTAGCAGCGTCAAATCGCAAGGCCGTGGCGCCTCCCGCACTGTACAGATTGATGGAATAAATGTCTTACGTATATTTACGTCACAATTTCCAGATTTTTTCCACGTCTCTATTTGTTAAAGCGGTCGCTTGAATCCCATACTGAATGAGTTCATCCTACTCTGTATCACATAGTTACAACGAAACCATGGTATTACTACATCAAGGTTATGTTCTGAACACACGAGCGCCTTGCAATTATGTACCGGAGTACCAGTATATAATATTCTCGTGAAAAGTGCTGCATTTAGTTCCTGTGAGAAGGGGGAGAAAATAGGTAATACCTAAGGCTTTAAGCCGCTTCGAAGAAAAGTGCTGATGCAAGGAAAGACTGGAAATGTTTAGAAGGGTAAATGTATACAAACAATGATAAATCAAATAATTTTGCATTGGGATATGTACGCCGGTCGATTTTTTTTTTTCAGAGGCTTCATTTTATGGCAAAATGGCTCTAACGTCTTTAATGCACTGCTCTTGACTTCAACTGCAAATAGCAGCAAAAGCATCAGGAAATCAAGGAAAATCTGTAAGATATTGTAGGCGTAAACATAGATAAGATGTGATGGAAATAATCTTATACACTGTATATACTATTATTTGAAACAGCAAAGAAAAAAATACTGGTTCGTGATTAGGACACTGATAGTACACGCTGAAATCTGTTGGTTCGAAAAATGATGGAAAGCAGCATGAGTTTGTGACGAAAAAAAAATTAGTAAGAAATCACAACGAAAAACAACAAACTTTATTACGGACATAAAAAAATGCAGGCATGAGAAAAACTGTCACAATTGAACAATGAGTTTATAACTATTTTGCGGTAAATTAGTTATTAAATCAAAGTAGAGATATCATTGGTTTGAATTTACTTGTAATCATAACTTGACATAGACCTTTGATGTCCTTCATGCATTTGAATGCTATATTTTGTCAATATGGCCTACGTAATACATATTGCCACTTTAACGGCAAGAGACTAAATTCATTTTTTTTCAGTGAAAATGGGGAAACGGTCATTCTACATAATCCTCCAGGAAATGTAATTAATATGCCCTGCCTATAAATATTGACTAGATCCATGCCATCCGGTTTGCCATCGTATAGAATGGTTGACTGCCATTTTCTTGTTTGCATAATTTCAACTTCTTTTCTTTTCCTTTTTTTTTGTACATGACGAGCACCGTAGTTAATATGTATACAAGTATCCAATCATTATACTACTCATCAATGTATTTAGCTACCAACACCTTCCAAATATTTCCAGCTGTAGGTAAATGTATATCGACCAATATAGTATATTTTTACACTCCTCTAATTTTGATTTCCGAACAAAATACGAAAACATGTATCAAATTAGTATGTGTTCTTGCCTGAAGTAAGCACTTAAGAACATTAAAAAGGCCGCAATCAAATAGTTTGAGGTACGTGCATATCGTAGGCGGACAGCACAAACCTTTAAAAAATCGAATGATATCTTATTTTCTCGAATTGTGACAACCTTGAAGGAAGGAACCAATTTGGAAATGCAGCGACCTTCACGAAAGCTGATAGACCTTTCAAATGATGTTAGTCCCTCCAATGAGGCATGCAAACAAACCAACACATACATTTACACATAAATTATCACACATGTCCGATTTCATTTCATACAAGATATCGAAGTTAAAGGGAGCGTACAGTTTTGGTTGAGACCTAACTTCAGGTTTCTAATATTTTTGGTGAGATAAAGAGAAACCTCTCATGAAATATGAAAGAGCAAGTAATTCCAAAAGGGTTTCAACGTTTATTTAATAATGAAAATCGGTTTTAAAATGGCCGAGATATCAAAAAAGAGCATTCCTAATAAAAGGTGCACGGGACTCACTTTTTATTGGGATCGCTTTGTTTTCCTTTGTTTTTTAATGTCTCTGCGATTCCAGAACCGATTTTCATCTATATCTACTAAACTTTGAATTCCTCTTAAAATGGTATGCTCTGTATATATAAGTGGTTTCTTGGTATCTCGCAAAAAGTTAAAAGCCCAATTCTCATCTCCACCAATACTGTACAATCCCTTTAAGGTGGACATCGAGTCACACAGACTGCACTTTGAATGATTATGATTACGTACAATGTACTTTACTTTCGTGCAAGTTAATGAACATTTTCAAAAGTTTTCATATCTTTTCAATCACCAAAGGGAGGGTCAAGATCTCGAAGTACATGTGAATTCTTTTTGCAGGCATAGTCTCGTATATCAATAGTTATCTGCTCTCCTTGTGCTTAGAATAAGAACGTTGTGTAGAACTTATGCCGGAAATGGTGAAATTCAAATGAAAGGGAGGTCACTTCATTACAGACAAATCCCATTCCACTTTTACGATTTCCCATCCTATCACCTGCCTGCCCTTATATACACTGTGGCAATATGAAGCAAAAACTTGCCAAAACACTCAGGCGAAAGAAATATTAGAAATTTGAAACACCCGACCAAATTGTTAAGAGATGAATTACATAATCCTGATACGTCTTGAACTCCATATCAAAGGTGATTAAAGGTGTCTGAATGTTAGAAAGTATACCCCTTCGTTACACAGTTGATGGGTTTTAGGCATTTACGATCAGAGCCCTTTTCATTACAATCAGACTTGGTGCCGTATGTATTATTTATGATACGATACGACACGACACGACACCGAGTGTAATCAGAGCCGTATCAGAGGTCTTGGCGCCATCTATAGGCAAGAGTGAAGGCATGCCGAAGTAAAACGAACGTACCTTTAGTAAACGTTATGTATTTCATATTGAAAGATGAATTTTTTTAAATTAAAATAAGTGAAATGATTACTTGAATGGTATGTCACTGTTTATCAATTCAATAGAAAAAAACTTCTCCAAGATGTGCGCATTCGCTCTCTGAATGTCTCGTGTCTGGGATGAAACGAAAACGATTCGCTGTCAAACGTTGAGAGCGAACCATAGAGTTTGTGTTTGTTTGTTTGGTTGGTTGGTTTTATTTCTGCATTTTTCATCATTTCGATTCAAAATAACATAATGAATATTTTTTTAACATTTTCAATACAAAATAACATCATCAACAATATTTTTCAACTTTGCAAACGAAAGAAAATACAGTGCAAACATAGCGTACAAATCAATTATCAACGATGATGATAAACGACGCCATATAATAGGGAATGTTTATAAGATGAAAAATGCATCAGACCACATATCGTAAGTGTGTGCTTGAAATGATAGCGGCCTGAGGAGGTGGTAGTGGAAAAAAAATCGAAAAAGAGTGGAAGTGTTAAGTCTGATATTGTGCAAGGTGCATCGTGCTAAGTGCGGAAGTACATGGACCTCAAAATAATGGACAACTGCGAATAAAAAGGATTCAGAAATAAGTACATTAAGACCATAATGCAAATGAGATACTTGAAACAAGTTCCGATGTCAGACACAGTATCAATTTAATTGGTATATCTAGACAATAAATGTTTTTTCTAGGGAACGTAGGGCCTACATACTTTCATCACAATTATGAAGTTTCTGATCCACATGCAAATTCATGCTCGATTATCGTACACCGAGGTGCTTGATTGATGGTACACTATATACACCGCCGCCGGCGCCACGTTTTCAAAAGTGGGGGCCCACTTCCGGGTTTCATGAGCTAACATGCAAGTCTTCAGCGCAATAACTTCTGGTGCCACTTCTGGATTTCTTCAGCTGACAAGCGAAAAAAAAACAAAAAAAAAACAAAAATGTGTGTGTGTGTGTGTTGGGGGGGGCAAAGTGGTGACACCCTATGTATTCCATATAGTACGGGTGCAAAAAAAAAAGTGGGGAGGCCCTCACCCCTCCCCCTCCCCCCCCCCCCCCCTCCCCCGGTTCCGCTCCGCCGGCCCTGAACTAACAGTTCATAACCTGGCCCTGCAACAGTGACTCAGGGCTGCATCACAGTTACTAGTACTAGTATACTTGTCTCCCATAGAGCTCCATGCATGCGGATATTTAAAGAGACATAGCGCCCTCTTACCTTTCCTGTTCTTGCTTTGCCCCTTTCAATAATTCCCTGTCTTTTTCACATTTTGATGTTTCATCCCATTTTCTTTTCTCTTTCTAGAGCTTTTCTCTCGTACAGTTCGCTTGTTTGTGGATGTGGAGTCTATTATGTGCACAGAGGAAAGTCGATCGACGAGTTTCATAACTCATAATGCTCAATAATTTTGGTTGTGTAGTATTCGATATTCTATTCTATTTTTTTTTTCTAATTGACTACTCTTCTTGACAATATTCACAAGTCTAGTACACCACTGGTAAATATGCCCCCTCTGAAAGTCGCCGGTTTTTTTACACTCTTTTTGTGTTCTATTTCAAATTTCATGGAAAGACTGAGAAACGGCAATCTGGTGTTTTGTTTAATACTTTTTCTCTTTTTCGAAGAATCCTGTTCTGCAACGCAAACTTTATGATTGATATAAAACATATAAAATTGTATCTCTTTATCCAAACATCGGATATTCCAGATTTGGAAAGGACTTTGATTGTGAGTAGCGAATGTGTCGGTTCAAACCTTCTCTTTCCTAAAGCAGAGTACATTGTAGACCTATTACGAAATTCCTGCATTAGTTTTACATGTTACCTATGCAAACAAAAAAAGAAAGAAATATGTTATCTTCCGATATTGATCACAATGATACAGGTGAAGATTTGGGTATTGTTTGGCTTTATTCCCAATTTTGTCTGGTAGCTGAACAGGTTTTTCTTCATTTCTTGTTACTGTATCTTTTGACTTTCCTCTTTTTATTTCTTTCTCTTCTTTCGATAATGCAAATGACTGTCGAGTTCTATTGGGAATTTTATAACTTGCCACTAAGTGCGGTAACAGTTCTGATAGAGCTTGAGTAAGATTAAAATGTATGAAAATAAAATCATCCCAACGTGATACATTTCGGGGACTGCGGGCAAATTATTTTTATCGACTTTGTAGAAACATTCCTAATTTTCGTGTTCTTTTCATTAGCAGAAATAATCAAATGTTAAGACTTAAAAAGAATAAATATATGTGACATCCAGAAAAAACAAACCCAACAACAACCAGGGCCTGCCCCCTCCCCCTACACACACACCAGGGGCGGATCCAGGAATTTCGTAAAGAGGGGGCGCGTTTACAAAATTAAAGGGGGGCGCACGCACCCCTCCCCCATTTTTTTCTTTTTATTTCTTTTGTTTCAACAAAAAAATAAGGGGGGGGGGGCGTGCGCCGGTTGCGGTCCTCCCTGGATCCGCCCCTGCACACGTTCACTTCTCAATCCCCTAAAATCTCCTACAACAGTATTAGTAGCCCTGCCCAACCTCTACGTACGTGCTCGCACCCATGCGCCTACACCCTCGGAGTCCTCACCCCTGCCCAGTACACTCCGAGGAATTAAACACGGATGTTGAGGCCCGGATTGAGAGTAGGCTGGTAACTTTGTACTAAGGCCCTGCTGGCATTGCGTACCTCTCACTTCACGTTGCCTTCGTGAAGAGAGTTTAATTCCTAGAATTGTTATTGGCCAACTGCCAAAGTGAGCTGCACAGACAGTACCCGGTACTGATGTAATGTACTACTCGTCTCCACATCAACACAAACCAGAACTGAGAGCATACTGGTGATACTGAACATTTTCCAGTAAACAAACATGAACGCCATCTAGTGACAGTCGAGGGAGTGTCTCCTCCATTAGCTCCCCCCCCCCCTGCCCCCACCCCCCGGGCCACCCAACGTATTAGTAGTACACACTCGACTGGGCACACTGTACTGTCGTACTTGCTGCTGTGTGTGTGTAGTGTGTGTTCACTACGTTTTACGTCACGACATGAATACAGACCGGCCACACAAACATCAAGTCTTATCCAGAAACCATTTACACTCGATACGTAGTGTCGCCTAGAAGCAACATTTCAGCTCTTTCCTCACGTACATACGTGATTCTTCTATTTTCATACAATTTCTAAAGGAGCAAGTTGTGTGAAACTGCATCTCTGAGGCTTTATTTTCTTCGGAGAGTGGAGTTGTAGTCGAGAAAAAGAGCAATATTAGCAGCGGTCTTTTGCGGTATTGCACATCCACCTGTACGGGAATGTGCGAACACATAGCGGGTTTGCACGCACCCGTCAACCCGTACCCTCCCGGTTAAAAGCCGACGATTCTCGAGATTAGCCGTAGCTAGCACCGGCTGGATCTATCTGGACACAGAAGTGGTGGAGGTCTGACTCAGTACTTGTTTGGCATTCGGACAGAACAGTTACTGTATTTCGAAGTCTCGATTCTGATTAGAGTGTCCACGACTACAGGCAAGTAGGAGCTAGCTACACAAGACTGATAATAGAGTAAAGGCACAAGACAAAGCTACATCACTGGATGGAGCTGCCGTGCAGACAGGTTGTGTAGAACTGTGCGAGATGTCTTCCACCATCCATGTATTTGCAGTCTGAGATAAGCGCTGGAATTCTGAAGACAGACCTGGCCCAGTGAAGGAAGGAAACCAAACTGAAGACTAAAGAGTTGCTTCAAATTGTTAGAAACCTGCACATTTTGCACAATCAATCTCCATAGGTCAAATTAAAAACCTAACTGTATCAGTGTATTTAACTCAGTTCTAAGGTTAGTTGTGCTCGTCAACTTGCAGTGTGGGAAGAATTTCAAACAGGTGTCAACGGATGGGAATGGAGGAGACGAACACAACGAAAGCATCAATGAAGGTCTACAAGATAGTTCTCCTGGGGCAGGGTGGAGTTGGCAAGAGTGGTAAGCATGGATATACAAATTCTCATCCATTTTCTAAAACACAGATGTATGCAAGTAATACTTACCTGTTGGATCTTTTTAATTCATTTTTTTTTCTTGCATCCAATCCAGGATCAGTGGATGTAAATTTATTATTACATGGTGAAGGATGCAAATTATTTAGAATATCTAAATTCTAACAACCGATGAATACAAGATGCTTACTCCAATGTCAGCCATGTAATTTTTAGGCCCACAAATCTGCTATTTTTTATTGAAATATTTTGCATCATGGAGTTTCTACATATTTTAAAAAATGTTTAGTAATCAAGTATGCATGGGTCTGATCGATTCACTTGTGACCACCATCTTCAAATGTTCTTGGCATTGAACACAAATTTATGTGATGCTGACAGTGATAGAGTTAATGCTACCATACAATATTGTACAGATGTTGTCTTTTTTGAGGTGTAATCTATTACTTGACATTCCCACAGGCATTTCCCCCAAATCTTATTGTTCAATGTTAGGGGAAAATATTGTCTTGAGGGGGGGGGGGGGGGGGGGGAAATATCACAGACCAGTGTAGATTCATATTTAAAGGGGTATTTCAGACTTCTTTTTTTTTTTTTGCATCATGTAGGACATAAATCGATGTGGCCCTTGGGCAGATAAACTAAAACTCGAAATATATTGCACTGAACACTCAAAGTGAGGATGACATTAGGACTCTTTAGAATAGAGGCTCATATAATTCCAGTAATGTAGCAAGGTCATTCCATTTAATACAATTCCATTGTAGAAGTTTACGTGTTTGTTTTCTTCTTTTGTTCAGCTTCATTCAGGCACCCAATTTACGGAATATATATGCAATACCTACAATGTACATTCTTACACTGTATATGAAGCTGCTTTGTCATCAGCCTTGTTCCTTGTGATTGGTGATGAATTTTGAAAACAGTCTTATTCCTCATCCCAATCACTGTAAATTCTAAGCTCTGTACCCAGTATAACCAATACTGGTAGCCTAGATGTTTGGATGAAACAGTCTAAAAATTATGCGGCAGTCATTGTACGTACACAGTGTACAGGCTGTAAGTTTACACCTAAATCAGTTTGTTTGACTTCATAAAACACGCCCAAATCTTGGCTGGCAATTAGGCATGTACTGTAGCAGTGACAGGCACTCACACAAGGATTCCAAGCATTGGAATGTGTACATTCCATAAATTTGACTTTATCAGTATAAAACTGACACATTGGGAAGGAGTTGATGGATTTATTTACACAAATTGTAAAGTGTCATAATTCACATGTCAAAGTACTTTTATGGGCATGTCTTCATGCCCTGGCCAGAGCGTATGCTTCTACACTTTAATATCTCTCTAGATTTTATATGAGCTGGGATTGGAAAGGGCTTCAAAAGGAGTTCCAGATATTGATAGATTCAAATCAAGTCTTCCAGTAGATTGGATGTTCTTGTTATTTGTGTAGTTGGGTGTTGTGTGCCTTTGAGGCTTGTGTTATTTTTCTCACCTGGTGACAATGACAACATGAGAAGAATTTCTGCAGTGTGTTTCCTGCCCATTTCAATAGTCTTCAAATGAATGCTGAAATTGGGTATATTATTTGTGGTTGTAAAACATTCTTTAAAAGAATTCTTCTTTATTCTTTATATCAGGCAAAGGCTCTTAAATGTTTTTCATTATGCCATGCTCAGTTGATTTCTGTCCGAGGTATGTTTGTGCAGAGAGCACAAAGGGTTTTACACCCAGCTACATTGTTGTACGTACATGTTGTTTTGTTCATTTCCTCCACAGAAGGTTCATGACCGGCAGGTCATCATCCATTTTCTTTCTGGTCTGTGTGTATACAGTGTAGTGTTCAAGCACTCTGTTCTTTTTCTATATTCTGGTTTCAATTCTATTTTTTTTTCTTTTAAAAAACAAGTGATGACATAATCTGTCCAAAGCAAAGAATTCAGAGACAGAATTCGCAACCTGAAGACCAACACCTGAAAGGTGTTTGTACATTTAGTGTCTTTTTCTTCTTGAGTATTAAATGTTTTATAGTCTACAAGATTGCACATGAGTACAATGTACACATGTGTAGTAATTCCTTGTTTAGTATATATAGAAAGGGGGTATGGAATGCATCTAGTCATTGGCTACTTTAATATTGTAGTGTAGCAAGTGAAACACCATCCTTTATGGGCGAGACACCTGAGCATGTCATTGATTAATTTGGATTCTGTTTGGATTCCTTTTTACAGTGTCCTTATATGACAA
This sequence comes from Diadema antillarum, assembly GCF_040938485.1. NCBI lineage: Eukaryota > Metazoa > Echinodermata > Echinoidea > Diadematoida > Diadematidae > Diadema > Diadema antillarum. The sequence goes on along the minus strand of NW_027271291.1, from coordinate 589,745 downwards.
GATGTTCACAAAAGCCATGAGGATTTAAAGCAGACACAAGGAAACTGAAGATACAATGTACACTGTCTGTAATAAACTAATACATGTCCCTGTATTTCGAAGGTCTAACAAAACACGTTCTAAGCTGATCCTCGGCACATTCTGCTGCACATACTGTACAAATGAATCACCACCTTCAAATGACAACTCAGTGAAAACTTAGGGTCTACCAAAGAGCTACAAAGTGTACACAGCATCAACGCTAATTCATGTTCGTTCACATGAGACCTAGTAGGCCTACATTGTACTTGAACTGACAATCTGCTTGGATGAAGAAGGCTGTCTCCTTTTGTGCAACATTGCAAATTGTACAACAGGTACAATGTAGTTTAAAATTGTGAGAATTATGCAAGCAGTATACATTATGCATTGTACATAATGTTACTGTACGTACATTGTACATCATGAGCGATGCATGCATGCTGGGGATCGCAAACAGTTCACTGCCACCATAAATTCAAGGTCAGTCCTTGTGGGCTGTCAGTGGGTGAACAATGCTCCGTGTATTGTATGTGTCAGAACAAAAAGCTTGTGGCTGCACCCTCAGAACAATTGCCTTGCTCATCAACCCCTGAAACCGACACACCTGGGGAATGTTGTGAGTCACTGCTAACCGAGCATCAGTCATGAAATGGTCTCCAGCCACAAGGCAGGATGAGCCCATTATACCGGTACATCTTTCTCTCCCTATGTTTCAATGTGTGTATGAAAGGTTAAAACCGCTCGGTATGCCCACTCGAAAACATCATGATACAAATCTAGGATACTCTACAAATGTACTACAGTTGTCATTTTGTGTGCCTCATTGTTTCAAGATTAATTTCGTAACACAACATAGTGAAAAAGTGGACAGTTAATTCTACTCTGATGAGAGGTTTTCTAAAATTGCAATGATTTGTTCTGACAATAAACCTGTTTTCAACCCTGTGTGGAACTGGAAGTGCTGAGAGAGCTCATGGAGTGTTGCGCATGCTTTTATCCAATGCAAAATGCAGTACAGAATCCAGAATGGATGTTCATGCTACATAATAAAATAATTTAAACAAGATTTCGATGAAAGGCCAGGCCCATCAGCTTCAATTCACAATAGCGTTAATCCTGGATGGTGTGCAGTACTATTAAAAAAAATGGAATTCCTTCAAGAATTCATTAAAAACCGTACATTGTAGCATCATGTCAACACTGCAGAGGAGCAGATGCACCTCATGTTTTACCACATAAAATGTATGCAGTGTACTGCATTTTGGTCAACCTGGTTTATGTGTAGAGAACAACAGAGGTGCATTAAAAATATTTTTGCTAGTTCTTTGTGCAGGTGGTACAGCAGCACAACACCTTTCATGACAAGGTTTTTGCAGCCAAAAAAAAAGAAAAAAAAATGTTTTGGAAAGAGAAGAGCTGATGGGAAATTCAAATTATGTTGCTCTTTCATCATATCTTTCCATTTTGCCTTCACCTCTCAAAAGATCGCAATTGCCCGAGCACCATCCCGTACAAAGTGCAACATTTTGTATTGCTGGGAACGATGGTGTTGTGGCAAATCCTTTAAGAGCAGATTTGATGAAAACTTGTAGCAAAGTGCAAGCTGCTTCTAGCCCAATCCAACAAAACCATGTCTGACCACATCAGTGCAGGCACTCCGTCTTTGTCCCATTGTCAGATTTCAGACTTGATTAGCAGGGAGGATAGCAACTGACCTCAGCCTCCTGCTTTAGCCTATTGTTTGTTGACAAGTGGTGCCCATCGCATTTTGTCACTGACCTGGTAAACGCCCTAGATTCTGAAGAGGGGGGGGGGGGGTGGGGGAGGATCCATAGTTACTGCCTGACATGAGGGACACTACCCCTCTTACCTAGTATATTTTGCCCTCCTGTTGTTTCATGTACGTTTGTAGTCTTGTTAGTCCCTCTTGCTTTTTGACTATCTTGACTCTTTATGATTGGTGTACATACATGCCTTACATACATTTAGAATTAGAATTAAAGTGCAGGGAATGTCACTATTCATATGTCATGGTTGTACTTGATTGGATGTTTTCTTTTTCTCCACAAAATATTACATCCTACATGTACGTCAAATTGACGAAATCTTAACTCATTTAAAAAACAAACAAACCCAAAACACTGTTGCATATTATTGCTACTCTTCCAGCATAAAAAATCACTCATACGATTGATCCACTTTCACAGTAGTACAATGGGACTCTCAGCTTTAACTGCATTCTATCAGATTAGAATTGATGTAAAGAGAGAGATGGAGAGAGTAAACAGTTTCACCAGAATGATACAGTGAACTTGCTTGTGGTGTGGATGCACTCTGCAATGCACTTTCATGCAAAAAGCATACATGTACTGAGGAGAAGCAAAGCGTAACTGTAACAAACAACAGCATCATCAGAGATCGGCAGCTACTAAAAAAAGAAAGGAAAAATAATTCATGGGTTTTCATTATCTGATAGACTCAAAAACAAACCCCGATAAAGCAATTAGCCTCCAGGCAATGTAATAAAATACAAGTGTATACCATTCAAAACTACCTGCCTGCAAAGCTAAAGTATTCTCCCTATTGATCGCATAAAATGTTTAGCATTTTGTCGCTAGCGATCTGATCCATATGCTGGCTGTACGCTGCAACATACAAATGAATGAGATGATCTGAATACGCACTCACATGCACTTACACTGTATACGCCTACTGTCATGTCAAGCGGGGTCACACTTTCGGTGTCGACTTGTGCGCTTCCGTTAATGCGGAGTTGCTGTGTAGCAGGCATGGCCAGGATGTGCAATAATGTTACTAGTCACATCTAATTTTCCCCTTTTTATCAATGATCATGACTAAAACATGGCACTTCCCAGAAATGCATTTTCAAAGCTTCATGGTAGGTATTTTACTTTTCTCCAACATGTAACAATTGCTGAGAAAACCTACAAAACTATGGTAGTTTGGAGAGTAGAGGAGTGTTCCATGTTTTCCATTGATGATCAATAAAAGCTTGTGCCGTGCACTGGCACAATTATGGAAATTGAATAGCGTTGTCACTGTTTTGCGTTTTTACAGATAGAGTATACGTGATAGGGATAATTGACTTGCATAAAGACAGAATGGGAACTCTTTGTCGCCGTCGAAGCTGTCATTTTATTGGTGTATGGTGATGCCCGCTTGTTTGATGACATGAAGTACAATTTGTATAACTACACTGTAGATTTGACAACTACTCAATCATCTGCACACTCTTCATTTCATGAACACGACACATCACTGTATTCATATTCTTCAGACTGCTCTATTGCAGCATACAGTACAATTACAGTGTATACCATGCACTTTGTACAAAGTGTATACTGTAGATTCTGTTTGGGGTTCCCACTGTTCAACAGAATAGTATGGCAAATAATGAGAAAGGTTTAAAGCTGGATTATTGGATAAAACAAACTTGTAGACAAACAGCTAGGTTTCATAATGTTTTCTCACATGTTGTACTGTGTGTGGTTCTTCAGGATACAATAACAGTGTACATGATGTAGAGTTGTTGCCACAAGTCATATTTCTTGTTTAGAAATTGATGCTTACTGATCTTCACTGGCACTTTAACAACTCCATGTGTATAATACACTGGTGTACAGGTAGCGACTTTACAAAATACTTGTACATACTGTATGTGTACAACTGTAGATGGTACAATACGTATTTCCCTATTTTTAGATTGTTGATATACAGGCATAGTGATACAGCATTTGATTTTTAATTTTAGGATTACATATTGTACAAATGTGCAGTGCTGTTTTGAATACGTTCCTACAACTGTAAGACGTCAGGAGTGTTAGCTTACTGTTAATGAATCAGAGTAATGTGTTGTTTTTACAAGGAAACCAGAACCCAAAGAGAAATGTGGATTGAGTGAAAGCAGCAACCAACACATTGAAGTTGGAGGAAAATCGGACAGTAGATGCATAAGTTATGAATTTTTAAAGTTTTGGTGTTGGAACCGCTGAATGAGGAGACTACTAGAGGTTATGATGTCATGTGTGGACAACAATATAAAGAAAATATAAAGGGAATTCCACAAAAATTCACTTTTCTAGCATAATGAAAGAGCATCATGACTATTGACCGCTTTCAGAAAGCAGGGGGAATAATTGCTACCCTTAACAATATGTCAGTATCAAGTTGATGGAGTGTGTAATTTTCATAAAAAATGAATTTTTGTGGAATTTCCTTTCCTACATCGTGCTCGAGGTATACTTTTTTCAGTTTACTTTTCAATGGTGTCAACTTTAAAGCCATTTTTTACCATTTGCAGATGAAACAGAAATCCAGCATTAGTGCCCCAAAATAAATCTAAAATGTGAGTTACAATGTAGGAATAGAAACAACCAATGTCAAAATGCTAATCAGCATAATCAGTGTTTACATGTATTAACTAACTGCTACATCAAAATGTTAACAATAGTTATAATACAGTTATTTATAGAATAAAACTGTCTACAGTTATGGTTTATTGAGAAAAATGTACTTGATATCTGTATATTGTAGGCTTCTTTTGGAAATTTTTGTATGGAAGGAAGTTTTTGTGATAGAATGAGCTACACATGTCTAGATGCATTAAATATAAATAACTCAAACATTTTTTTAAATCACTGCTCCCAATATAAACTGTACCTTTAAAGGAGACAAGGCACAAACTACGTACACTGTATAGGACCTACATTATGTATTAAGTAATCATTGCAAGAATAGAGAAAGATGGACCGTTAATACGCTATGAAATATTTTTGTTCAAATATAAAACTCCTGAAATGAGTGAAGAGGCAATTCAAAATAGGTTAAGTGCTGCAACTTTTATTGAAATACTGTATTTTTTGCTGTTATCGTAATTCCCCCTGTTTGACACTTTGTGCTGGTATGTTGTATCATGTGCAATTGTAGATTGCATAAGTTCTGACATGTCAACAGCCTCATCGCAGAATGAAAATAGAATCTATTTTCAAGATTATGGGAATTTTGAATGAAAGCAAAGCATTACCAAGGGATGGAATACCCCAGGGGAAATCAAATCAGATGTTTTATAATGAAAGCTATTTCTCATGTTACAATGTACATTGTACTTTGTACAATTCACCGTGCGAGTATTGAGAGGAACATTTTCTCATGAGTGGAAGTGAATGTACACTTTTGGAAGTGAATTTGAAGGTGCACTTGTGTCTCCATATTCTCATTATCAACAACTGTACACACAATGTATGTCATGCAGTTGTATGTGTACCATCACACCAGTGCAGAGGGAATATCAACTCTTTGCACTACAGTATGAAAGTGCAATTACATCATCATACTCGTGTACAAAATCTGCGCTGAATTTTTATTGGGCACTTTGTAATATGTTTAAGTCATCAATGTCATAGGTTTGGCCAACTTTTTGATTTGGTTTTGTGTTGTGTTGTTTTACATGCTATTAACCTGTTGAGGATGAGTCCCGAGTATACTCAGGCAAGCGTCTATGAGAAATGCGTGTTGAAGCAAAATCAAACCGTCCTCAACGGGTTAAATATTACCTCTACCAGGATTTTGATTTGAAGTAGATTTCATTGGCATGATTTCCAAGATTCCTGGGCTGAATTTTTATTGGGCGCTTTATGTTTAAAAGTCATCGATGTCATAGGTTTGGCTATAAACTTTTTAATTTGGTTTTGTGTTGTGTTGTTTTACATGGCACTATTAAATATTACCTCTACCAGGATTTTGATTTGAAGTATTGTAGATTTCATTGGCATGATTTTTAAGATTCCATTCCATGGCCAGTCAGAGCTGGCTTGGAGCAAGCTTGGACATTGACTGCTGTGGCAGCACACAGTAATAAAGTGTGTTGAGCTCCTATGTTGCATTCTGGGTTTCAAACATGTTTGAAGTCAATCCCAGATGTTCCTGTGAATTCATCTTTCTCGGTGTTTGTCCAAACGTTCCCTTGGCCCAGTTTTATCTTTTCTCCGAAATTGTGCTAAGTTCATGGTGATAGCAAATAATTAAGAACGTCATTGTCTAGGGCTACTCAAACACTGATCTTGCAAAACTTGTCTATTTTCATGTCCCTACTATGTACAAGTACATTGTACATGTATGTACTTTAATTCTTCAGGTTTTAATGGTCCTTGTTAAATTGAAAAAGAACATACGTTACATGCATGAATTGATGTTTAAATACACTGTACGTACAAATTGTAGGATACAATGGTAGGGCTGTAGAATGTGTTCGCATCAAGGGTGCTATGAGGGGTAGGTGTCCTACATGTTTCGTGGTATGTGAGCACCACAAATCCATCATATCCTATTCAGTATACATCTGGTTCATCAGTTTCTATGTATTGTGTGTTATATAATACAGATTGTACACAGGGTACAAGAAATGTTGCTTTCATTGTCCCAAACTCTTGGTTGAAAAATTGTGCAAATACTAGTGTACAATGTACAATGTAACTGTAAAAAGCTCAACGTGTACATTGTACATGATTTGTATTATATGAAATGAGTTCATTTGCCATCAACATATCAAACATTGCAAGAACAAGACTGTTGTCTGTATGTACAAATTGTATACATTTGTGGAGGAAATATCAAAGATATACATTATATTTTGCATGTTTACAAAATAAAAGCTTGACGTTCAACAGCCTTACATGGTAAGAAGAAATTTATGAAATGTGTGCTTCGTATGTTTCTAATAGATTAAGAGTTGAGTTATTTTCACAGAAAAAGAAAATGTGAGAGTGTGTAATCAGAAACGTGACAAAGATCAGCACCATCTGTGGATTCAACTGTTATTATTAATTTGGTTTGATCTGTTTCATTTGTTTTTGCAGCTTTGACTCTTCAGTTTGTGACACACAGCTTTCTGGAATACCATGATCCAACGATAGGTGAGTCTGTCCTTATGCCCATACTTCATGCCCTTTGACAACGTTCATATCGATGATGATGATGATGATTTTGATAAAGGTTCATAAATGCCGTGAGTCTATTCCTAAAAAGAATTCATATAATTATACAGGAATTGAAATAATAAATGAGTCATTATCAAATTATGAAGTATTGATCATTGTGGTTATACGTGCCAAAAACATGCAGAAGAGCGAAACTATGTCATCGTGTGCTGCTGATAGTTTTTGTGCTCAGATTTTCACAATATCAAAGTTGGACAATGCAATGCAGAAAACCAGGGCTTTTGACCTTGCTGTGAATTCAGAATATTTTCAGGTACATACCTGTCCTTGCATGCTCTGACACGTACATGATGACACTGACAACTGACAAGCAGAGATTATCTCTAGCTTGTCAGCTTCTAATTCTTGACTTACCTTGGCGAGATATCGATGTTTAGTGGGCAAGTTGTTGTTGTCTGTAGACAGTCCTACTAATAATTTCACCGACTTGCCCAACATCTCACGATAGCAGCAGCGCCAGTAGCTGTTCTGACAGCGCGGCGTGATTCCTGCCTTGTCCTCCCCAGGCCTGCGTCTGCTTCCTCCCCAGACCCCCATCAGGAAGTGTGACACCGATTCAGAACCCATTTTGACTTTTCAGATATGATCATGCCCCTCTAAAATAAATTGAAATGATATAAAAAGGTCTGGAGGAATTTGATTGTGGCAAGTCATTAAGTCTCCTCAAATTAAAATCAATGAGCAGGTGCTTTTTTTTTCTTTTCATAATTTGGTTCTCATCTGAAAAAAAAAAAAATCTGATAAGATAATTGCATGTGAAATAATGAGGGCTGTAATTGGCCACTTCTGTACTCCAGTATACACTTTAAAAAAAGAGGGGGAAAACAACAACTACAATAATGTAGAAACATGAAGACCCTGGAATACTCCATAAATGCGGTCGAATTTAGGATGAACTTAATTATGTGCTAGTCCATGCACTTCAGTTCTTGAGCTTATAAAAACTGTGTATTTGTTTGTGATCCAATGTTTGCTGCATGTTTGCCCGTGTGACGCTGTTTGCATTGACCACTGGAATGCAGATTTGTATCATTAGACTTTGTACCATAACAGTGTGTATACAATGTACATTGTACATGTCATATGTTTGTAACCCTGTTTCCCTGGCACCGTATTGTGATCAAGGACACTGGATAGAAAAGCAAAACCAATGTACCTGGTATTGTATTGGATTGGTGACAATTTTACATGCACCTGAATTTCTGCATCTGTGTATGTGTGTGTAATGTGTGTTTGTGCGTGTAGTGGAGCTACTGATGGTGTAAGGTGTCCTAGGATACGTACAATACCGGGTACATTGTAATTGTACAGCTGTATTTGCTCATAATGGATTGATTATTGATTGAAGTAAAAATGAAATATTATTTCCCAAATTTTTGTTGAACATCATGAAGTACAAACAGTGGCTGGAAAACCTACAACTAGACTCAATAAATGATGGCACATAAATGAAAGTGCGATGTGAAGCCTTTTCTGATTTCCATAAGCATATTAGCAATTTTGAAACAAAATTGGTTCTCAGACTGTCTTAAAAAACATGGATGGCAACTAGATGTTGATAAATTCGAAGAAATCAGTTTAGTGCATTGTGGCTGCATCCATGTTTTATTGTTCATAGCTAGAAACTTCTTTTGCGTATGGATGTAGAGTGTTGTTTCTTCTATTAAAAAGCATTATCTACCATGCAATGTAACACAAAATATTTTTTTAAATCACCAGTTGGAATGGATCCACCTAAATGATCAAGAATGAATGACAAAATTTGGCGTCTCATGTCTCACTCATTGGTCATATTCTGCACATTAATGTGAAATCATTTTCAATGACAACACACAACCCTGAACAGGGTGCCACATACAGTAGGCTTAACTTTTTTTTTACCGCTTGCATGGTCAGGCAAGCAGATTTTCACATTGTTGCAGAACACTTTCTTGTACATTAAAGTTTACTTGCCCAAAAAGAAATTCCCAAAATATGAGAAAATGATATAGAAAATCACTTGTAAGTCACAAATTGGAGTTGCTTAAATGAAATTGAAGTGCATTGCATCACCAAACAGGTTTTATATTTGGGCTACTGTATAGTTGACTCTGTGAGTTGTACTTGTAGAGGGGAAAAGTGAAATTCAAAACTTTTTGCTTGCCCAATTTGGGCAAGCATTTTTTCTTCACTGTTCCAAACCACTTGCCAAACTTTGATTTTTCACTTGCCCTGGGCAAGGAGTCATGCAGCACCTTGCCGTATTAACATTGTACATCATTGACACATGCTGATTGTCTCTTTGTGTCTGCAGAGGATGCATATCTCCAACAAGCCGTCATAGATGGAGAGGTCGGCCAGCTGGACATCTTGGACACAGCAGGCCAGGTAAACTCAACTTTTCAGTCTACAACCCCTTTCAGATGATAGACAAATCTCTCTTGTAGTCATCTTTAATGAATCATAACCGTGATCTTGATTTGAGTCACGGAACGTTCAGACATGCAAAAACATGAATCTTGATAGTAATCTCGATATGAGTTTTGGAGGTATGCGCTTCTTGACCCATCAATCAAACTCACAAAGCTTGCGCTAGCTACAGTAGTTCCTGTAGTCTGTGGGTAGTTCTAAGTAAATGTAGGGTCGAGACAAGCTCAGCCTGCTCAATCATGTTTTGGAGGGCAACTCTTTCAGACGAGAGAAGTGTGCATCACAAAACGAGCAAATCGAGATTTGAAAACATCTCTGGAGCTCTTTTTGCAAATCAAGACTATGGAATTATGGTTACATGCCTAATGGTTTGCTTTTAGACAATAATTATCTTGATTACCAGTAAACAATCACGATTCTTGAAATAAAGATTTACAGTCGTGATTTAATAGGAGAGATTCTTCTACCATATGAAAGGGATGTCCATATGATTACATGAGCAGCTCATCAGGTTCATCATATATGGTATGACATCAACAACAATAATGGCTTGGGTTTTTGAAAGCATCTGCAGAGAACACCGTAGTTGTTACACTAATGGGCATTTCCACGGTAACTCACGTTACATTTTGAACTCAAAATTAGGTCGTTGAGATCAATATCCTTAAAACCTAATTAGTGATATGAGTTACTATATGTGAATGAGTATCATGCACCTCCATCCTACCTCACAGCAACATTACATCCACAGACTCTTATGAGAACTGTGAGAAAAAACACTACAAATGTCGGTAACTCACGTTACATAATTTGGACATGCAAAAATTTGGCATGTCTTATATTCAAAAGTTTCCTCAAACAAGAAACAGAGAGACTTTAAAGTCTATTGTGTCAAAGTCATGGACTAACAACATACATCACCGAGTATGGTAAAAATTCAAATTGTCTTACATTCTCCAGGTATCGTCATGTGAAGCGGTAACTCACGTTACGGTAACTCACGTTACAGTTTGTCCACATGATCACAAGACAATTTTTTGTCTTAATAATCCAAAGAAAACTTACCAAGACAACTTTTTTTTCACAAACAAACTCCATGAATAAAGAATCTAAATTGATTTGAACATTGATCTGACAGTAATTAATCCCATTTATCCATGAGATTACCAAAAGGCAGGAAACTTTACATTCAGAATACCAACTTGAAGATAAATTTCATTTTTAATTGAGTCGTTTTCCAAGCTTTCATTTGTACTGAGACAAAAATTGTATTCAACAAAATGATATGAAACAGAGTCTATTTCATTAAATTACACTCTTTTCCAGTTAACAAATGCATCAGAAATTGAGGATTTAATTTGATTTGATTGTTTTTTTATTTTACTAGATTTAAATGGATTTCAGGCTATCTAGATAAAACAAGTCATCCATAAACTATTCCATTTAATATACTGAGTCACGAGATTAGAGACCTGTACATGTAGTCTGTGGAGAGTTTAAAGGTTCAGAAATGAATATTTCCATAAGTCTTTTAACTTTTAAACAATGCAATTTATATTCCAATTATTTGATAATTGTTTGAATTACTCAATAATCAATTGTTTGTATGTTTGATTTGTTTACAAATTCTTATACTAAACTGGTACAGAAATTATACTTGAATTACAGAAACTGCAGATAAATTTTAGTTATCTGCTACCAGTATTGATCAGTTTAATAAAACATGTTCATAAATGTTTAAGCCTTAAAAAAACAATGGCTTTGGTCTATGAAATGTCAAGTAGCCATTATCTAAATTGTACATACATGTAAAAAAGTATGCCAGTATTTTCTAGAGTAATCAAGCAGACTGAAGCAGTAAATCCTAATGAAAAACATGAATAGTAAATATTTTGTGATCAGGAGGCTAACTATTAATATCACAAAATGTTGGTAGTTTGCTTTAAGGTACATGACTGTCCAGCTCTTAAAGAAAATGTCTAATAATGAGGTTCACATTCAACAAGTTTTTGGTAATAGATCAGCATGTGAAGTAAATTATAGTAAACATGGAAAAGTTTCATTGTAGGATTTTGCAACAATATAGCTAAAACCTCAGAGTAGAATAGTATAAAACACATAAGCGTGTGAAATTCGCAATGTTCAGTTCTCAAAGATCTCAGAAAAAAAACAGCAGGAAGCGAGCTCCAATCTTAAAATTCTGTTCATACTGTATGTAAATGTTTCAGCCTCATAAACAATGGCTTTGGTCTATACAGGTAGGTATAAACTATGAAATGTCAAATAGTAATCACTTGAATTACAAAAACAAGAACTTTTCAAGAGTAATCATGCAGTGATTATCCCAATCAGGAGGCTATTAATAGTTATCACAAAATTTTGATAATTTGCTGGAACAAGGTCCATGCAGCTTTAGAAGAAATGTCTTTTGGTCAATTCCATTGTGACTTATGGGACAAAGTGACAATTTTCGGCAATTTCAAACCAGTACTTTGAGAAAATAGTTGCATCAAACGCATTTTTCTCAGTTCATGGTTAGATCTATCATATCACAGTTTATGAAAACACCATACTTAGTTTGAAAAGTATCATTGCATTACGTACAGCAACGAAAAATTGCTGTCGTGACTTATGGGACAGTTGAGGACCACCGTTTTTCACATGGGAAAGTAAGTTCTGAAATATTCTTACAAACAGAGTCTCTGGAAAGATATTTTCTTTCCTGAATGTAGCAAAGGGTTGGTGCTTACCCTGAGCCAAGTGGTATGAATATCTACTCATTGGTACAGTAGCAGGATAGGGAAAACCAGTGTGACTGATGGGACACAAAAATGTGACTTATGGGACACTATCAACTACCACATTTTGAGATTGAGAGAATAATATATACTGATGCTGGAACAAGTTCTAGAACATCATAAAACCAATCTATGACCAAAGAACATTCAGAAAATAAGCCATCTGAGAATTACACATGCTGTATTATGGTCATAATAGTGTATCAGAAATGATACATAAATTCTGCAAAAATTGGCAATTTTCATGAAAAATGAAGGTTTTTCGGACATAACTCCACTCCACGTTCACCGATGTTCACAAATGAGGTATCAAAATATCCGTTGTGAAAGGCTGCTTTGAGTAAACAATACCAGATCATCTTATTAAGCTTCATTAATCATCTATACTCAATAGTTTGATTTTCATAAAATGCAACCTTTCCGTGGAATTGACCTTTTAACAACTTTTGTAACAGATCAGTATACATGCACTGTAATATTAAATAGTAAATATGGATCAGTATCTTTCAGAAGTTAACATGTGATGAACATGTGTAATTAATACATTGTACATGTAGACCAGTTAGTTTGGTAATAGAGAGAGACCAAGAGAATAACAATCTACTGAAAATAGAATCTTAATACAAGAGTTCAGTAATCATGTACTCAGTGGTTACTTACAATCACAACCTTCATATCATTTCTTGGTATTAAAGAGAAATCATGTCGGTAACTCACGTTACATTGTGGTAACTCACGTTACATGGTAACTCACGTTACAATTTTAAGACCTCTGTTATGAGAATTTGAAGCAAAGACTATAAGTCCCATCATATTTCTTGGATGTGTGCTGCATAGTTATTTGATAATCCAAAATACCATGTCTCAGTTGGGCATAGTAAAATTGCTAGGTTAAAAAGTTCATGTTTCGGTAACTCACGTTACAGCAGCTTCTCGAGCTATGTAAGAGCACGCTGGTGTCCGAAGTACATATCTTATATCGAGGTCTCCACTTTATTTACTGCTAGATTAATATATTTTTGATTTGTAAAACCAAACAAAGTTTGATTTGAGCCTCAAATATAAAAAATAATCACAAAGAGCAACAAAAATGCATTTTTAGGGATTTTCAGGTCAAAAAATGCTTTCTGGTTTCAAAAGGTATAAAAATGTACAAAAGGGAACTTTTCTTAAAGGTAAAGTTGGTTTCATACACTTCAAACTATGGCTAACAAAGTAAGATTATCAGTTGTCCTGAAATATGCGGGTAAAATTTTGGTGGTCATGTCGCACAACTCACGGAAATGCCCTAATATGTTTATATGACATAGTACAAAATGAAAGGTGTATGGGAAAATCAAAACAAACTAGGCCATGCAAGCAGTGTGTTATGTTTGAATGATAGCACTACGAAACGCCACAGTTCAACACATGCGAGTTGCATTGATAAGCTGTGGTATCTAGCCAGATCCAGAAATAGACATGGTCCATAACAGAATTAATGGCCCATGCTGTGTTGTGTATCTGTCACAGCCGCAGTGGACACACCCATGCTTAGTCAATGATACTCTGCTAAGCACTGAATTGGGTTAGCCCAAACAACGATTTTTGCTTTCTATTCATCAACTGCACTACTGTAGACTTCACACATTCTCTCTGCGTCTGCTACCTTGGAGTTCTACAGGATGTAGTGAAAAAAGAAAAAGAAACCTGCTTTGTTGTCTTCAATGTATGTAGCTTTTGAATACAATACAAGCATGGACCTACTACACATGGACATTCATTGCTCGTTTAATAATTCATGCACCTGTTTCTGTCAAAATTGTCACAAAAGCATTTTAGACATGCTTTCCTGCTTAGATCTTATCATCACCGCAGACAGCCGGCCTGGATAGAAACAAGACAGCACTTTGAGAAATCTGAAACCTGCAGGCCTAACTCTTTTAATGATTTTTTATATTTTTTTCAATGCATGTGCAATTGCATAGACATTGGGAAATCATCACTCCAGCAATTTCATTTGCGAAATGCATATATTTTATAAGAGAAAGCAAATATTTTGGCAGATTGAACGTGACTAGTAATAGTAATGTCATTTTACCATTTTTTGCTCATTGTTTCAGAGTAAACATGGACAGTAATCATCGACGACATTTATGTCTTTAATACTATCAAGCAACGTTACATTGATGTCCACAAGTCCCCACTTCAGTTTACCAATTTTGTGACTGAAAATTTGTCATGTTTTGAGGTTTGCTGTTCCCCATCATTGGTGTTTATTCAAAGGCAGTTGAATCTGGAAAGGCACCTCAGCCAAATAAGACTGTGAAATGAGGGAACCACGTTCTATTTGTCAGTGACAATGCACAATTATGCAATTGTTATAAAAAAAAAACAACGACAAAATCCCCCAATATGGAATGTACTCATTAAGATGCACATAATCAGGTGGTGGAGGTGATGGTGGAATAAAAGAAGGCCTCATACACTGCGTTCAGAAGATCCCCCGCTTTGTGTGGAATGTCCCGTTTGCCAGGACTTTCCCCGGCAATCCCATTGTGTGAACGCTCGGTGGGACATTCCCTGCTCCCCCGGCAAGCTTGTCGAGTCCAGCAACAAAATTATGGCGGGGGACTGACCTTAATATCTTGTGTTTTCCTCAAAAGTGCGCATGCTCAAATAGTGGTGGCGAAGTAGGCATTCAGGCGCTGTACACATTGCTATTGTAGAAATTTGCAATCGCGCACCCTACAGTGCCACGTACGGTGACCTAACACGCAGCTGAAACCACCAGCCGTGATTTTGCCCCCCTTTCACAGTGGGAGATTTCAGTGCACGTGTGGACGGTCAAACGTAAAACTCTCCAAACTGCCCCCGTAAAGCGAGGGATCATCTGAACGTACAGTAGGGATAGTCCATGGTACATGAGAATCACAGTGTCATTTACCTGAGTTGAGATTGTGCTCCAAGAACTGACCAGCTTGTTGTGAATGCAAGAATCACATTCTCTTTTAATAATTGTGTGAAATTTTCAGTGGTATAGTTATAATGGTATGTCCAAAAATGTTCAGCTCCTCTGACATGCATGCTTGTATTTTATACCGGTAATCTCCTCTCAGAACGCAATAATGTGCAAAAGGAATGTCTTTATCAGCAAGGGCTACAAACATTCTAAAATGCTTGATTGGTTGAGGAAATAAGGAGAGAGAAAGAGAGAAAAAAAGCTGAAGGCCCAGCCTTGACAGTTTGATTTGATGTCATCGACAGAATTAAGCGAGGCTATGTAGGGTGTGGCTACGTGTTCTATGGCAGAACAAAGCCATAATTGCCAACCACTGTAAATTATGACAATACTTTGGTCGTTACATAAAATTTAACGACAAGATGGTAGTAGAGTAGTGACACTGCACAGATCCTTTTGGAGCACCTGAAAGAAGAACAGTTATACAGAAATACAGCTGCTTTTCTTGAAGAGGGGAAAAAAGTCACCCTGGTTTTAAAATGGTTTTTACTGTGGGCATGCCACTCCAGGTTGACCAACTGATACACATATTGTTGTATTGTATTTGTCACTGGAGAGAAAAAAACAATGGGTGATGAGGCGAGGTGACAGGAAGGACACCACCGAGATAGTTTGAGATAGTTTGAGTCAAACAGCACCACTACCCTTGATATGCCTAGGCTTACAAGGGCACTTTTTAATAGCTGTCAACACTTTACCTATTCTAAAGCAAAGCTTTGTATATAGATATGTGGCATGCTTGTGTGTATATGTATTTTACATGTTTGAGTAGTGTCTCCTAAAAAATTATTGCGATCAGCAATAAGCGGGATATTTCTGTCTGTCTGAATGGGTGCAAAATATCTTGGTATGTTGATTACGATTGTTATCCTGCTATTTTGTCAATATGAATGTGACTAATCTGGTTTTATTCCATCAAGCTTTTTTTTTTGGGGGGGGGGGGGGGGGGGAGAGGGGTATGAAAAATCTTTAGATTGTGACTGGTAAGGTACACAGCACAACAACAAAATCAAAAAGATGTACTCCACAGATCAGTGGGTGTGAGGTTGCGTTCCCCTGTGTCTGTTTGCATGCATTAACGTGGTTGATAAAAAAAAAGAAATCTGTCAAACATTACATGGTAAATAATCCTCTTGACAGCTTGCTATGAATACTCGAACATACAATGAGGATGTTCAAAAACAGCCCATTGTTCAGCTTCAGTTGATATGGGACATATATCTGTCCTTTTATATCGACTACAAAAAGATTTCTCTACAGATCGAATATCAAGCCTCCCAGTGCTCCGATTTTCTTTTCATCCCTCCCCGGCCAAGACAATGATATAAATCTTTTACTGGCTGTCAATCCAGGATGTAGACATATCATCTCTCTTTGTGTGTTCCATATATAGTATGAAAGTGAAACAATACGACAAAAAGCCCCCAGTGAGCTGGGTTTATTTGCTCGAGGAGTGTATTTGTCGCAATTCAAAACTTCCAGGTCCCTCAAATTTTCATTATCATGTGTAGTAGTTGAACAAACCTGGAGCTAGTCCAGGCTGCATCGTCCCTTTAATACTTCTTGCCATCCCCGTTTTCTGTTTGGCGGGAGAAATTCAGTTTGGGTTTCACATGGTGTAATACAACATAGGGGAATTCAAATTATTTTAATGTGTACATTTGGCAGCCTTTCCTTTTTGTTGAAATGTCGCACAAGAATGCACAATATAATTATATTTTATAACAACTTTATTGCTGGTGTAAACACAAAACCAGGAAGAGGGAGATAGAGAGAGAAAGAGTCAGAGAGACAGACAGACAGAGAGATAAATAGAGAGACAAAGATAGACAGAAGAATCAGATGTGATTTGGAGAAGACAGAGGGACTGATCAAGGGAGATTGATAGTCTCTGTGCAAGTCAACCAGACATATTTACAGTGAGTTATATTTAAGAGAGATAGAAGAAAAGCACATACCTGGTTTCAGTGTTTGTACTTTTACATTCCACTCTGCAACAGCCAGGAGAGAAGACTAGTTAGCCCTCCACTCCAACGAATTTATTCGTACATATCAAATTTATGTTCTATGAAGAATGAATAATGTAACATTACTTTCTATTTTTATTGCTAAGTGTCCACTTCGAGAAGCCAGGCAATAGATGCTGCAACATGTATTAACAATGGATTTTAACTCAATCTCACATTCTTATAGCTGCTCTAAAGCAGACTTCACACGCCCCCCCCCAAAAAAGGAAAAAAACAAGAACAAAAAGAAAAATGACTGACAAAGGTGCATTTATCAGCTCACTTACAGTGTAGAATCACGGTTTTCAAACAATTTATAGGGAGATTGGGCAGATGATTAAAGCAAAGCTTTAACAGCAAAGCTGTTCTGCTTAATGGAGTTCAAAATATCTTTCTCAAATGACGAAAAAAATGCAATCTGAAACATTTTTTAGGCAGAGATGATAACTGCAAAGTTGTGTTGAAACGTGTTTATAGCTTGGACCTACCCATACCAACTACTGTAAAAGTGGATATTTTCGCTTGACTAATTTTTCGCGCTCGGCGGGGTAAGAAAAGTTTTTTTGTGTGTTTTCAATTCTGCGAAATTAAGACATCAGCTACTGGGACACATGGCAAGGAAACATATTCGCATGCTTTTATTTTTGCGCTAGTTTCTGGTTGCGCGAAATGCACGAAAATTTCAACACCGCGAAAATGTCCACGTTTACAGTACATGACCTCTGCTCCTCATACCAAACAGCACATTGGTGCTGCCTTCTTCGTAACTCGTTATAGAGATGATGAATTCAACAACATGAGGAATGCAAGAAAAGGTTTAGGGGAAATCCAGTCCAAATATAAGTTAGTCTGATAAAAAAGACTAAAATCTTACGAGTTCAACGGTAGAAATTTGACTGAAATCGAATGAAAAATAAGGAAGTTCTGACATTTTGAAGTTTTTAAAATTTCTGCAAAACAGTTCTTGTACAGTGGATATGATTATGCAAATGATTGAGCTAACCATGTCATATTACCTCACAATTTCCCATTGATACTTTACACACAAAAAAAAATTGAATAAAATTCAATGTTTCTGTCATTGAAGTCTGAAACATGATGTTATTCCTGATTGAAAAACTTCAGAATAGTGATCAGTTGGATATACCAGGAGTTGAGCCTTTGGCATACACTGCATTCGAATGAAAAACTGGAAATTTCTAAATTTTATGTACAAACTATATGGCAGGTTGCGAGGGTATGACATGCTCACTTTGCCATTTGTATCATATTGACCATTTTTTTATGGAACGGTTTCCTGAAAAATTAATGAATCTTCAAAATGTCATAACTTTCTTATTTTTCAACCAATTTTGGTCAAAATTTTACGGTTGAACTCATAATATTTTACTCTTTCTTATAAGGCATCATATATTTGGACTGGATTTCCCCTTTAATAGCAAATGCATCTATAGCTGGTATTGAAACACGTTTCTAACATGGGAAAGTTGATAGACGCAGCCAAAGATTATGGTCTCTGGAAAAATGAGAGGTAGGAGGGGATGGGTAACTATTAGATTGTGGCTGACATCAAGATTCTTTTCGTCATCATTATTGGGGAATAGTTTTTTTGCAATATTTTGGGCCCAGTCCAGTATGCGTAGACTTTCCCATTTTGCCTTTGCTGTCGTGGGAAAGTTAAAAAAAAAAAAAAAAAACAGAACAAAAAAACCCACAGACTATTTGTAGGTAGTGGGCCTGTTACATGATACTATACCAGGAAATATGCTCACACCTACGGACTATTTTTTAGCTTGTCTGTTGCATATGGTAGGTACCCACCTATTCATCCTTTATGAACTTGTTACAATGTATATGGCAGGTATTGCTGATGTGTTCTCATCTTGTTGCATAATCTAAATGCAGAACTCATATAATTATCTCAGCTATCTATTCAACATGCATCTTAAAAAGTTTTTGTTTCAGACTATCAGGTACATGTACAATGTACATAGCAATGCTGAGTAGCACAAGTCATTAAGACACTCAATAGACAATTGCTAGTTTCTGTTATGTTGGAACCAGACATTTGTGATTTCGTTGTTATGGTTTCATTAGCAGCACTAAAACCGAATCCGTATGTTTATACGACATGAAAGCAAAAAGATGCTTAGTTAGATTTCGAAATTTTCAGATTTTGACCTTCTGTGAAATGCACAATTCATCAAATGACCAGGAAAGGTATTTTTACCAAACTGAAAAGGAAAACAAAAATAGTTAGAATATCTATTCTATTTATTAAAACTTTGTAACAAAAAGATCCAGTCCATGTTCGAAATGCATTTAATTAAAATATTAAACGCAAGTAAAACAGGACATTGAAAGTAAATCTTTATAAACAAGAAAGAAAGATAGAACATAATGAAATTCTAACTTAGCTTTCGAACCAGTTTGTGTATGGGCACTGGGACAATTCATTTTTCTTTGTTGTTGTTGCTTCCATTGGGGAATTGTATGTGTAGTCATTTTTTTTTTTTTTTTTTTGGGTGGGGTCTTTTATCTGCAGGTGGCTGCCTTAGAATTGTTGAAGGAGATGTGTTTGAACAGATGACACTCTATGTACTTGCCAATGACTGTCCTACTCTTATGTTTTCAAAGCAGACATGGGCTTACACTTCACTCATGTTCCAATGACTTGCAAATCAAAAACCCGACCAGACAACCGCTCAACAGCCCAGTTGGCACTATGAAGTTCCAATCTTCTCAGTTGCCCATTAGCCACATCCTGTTTTGCAGGTTCTTTTTTTTTTTTTTTTTTTTTTTTTTTTTTTTTTTGGGGGGGGGGTCTTTTTTCCCCTCTCTTTCTCATTGCTTATCTTTTTTTTTCTCTCTCCAAAATTCAAGCCACTGTGACTACAACTAGTTTGAGAGACACAACTTTTTTGATGATGATGATGATGATAGTGATGATGAAAATAATCGTAATTACTGCCCCACAGCATTCTAAAGTTCTTTTGCATCCTTCATATTCTAAATGCAGTTATTCAAATATTTGATTTAAATTTGTTGTACTCATCATTTGAATGAAAAATGATAAAAGATCAGAACTCAGAAGAACACAAGTTCCTCATGAACAACTGCTGTATGGTACAGTGTAAATTTCATGTTTATTAAACTGACAGGTAAAAGTGACTGTTTGCTTTTAACCGTTGAGGACGAGTCCCGAGTATACTCGGGCAAGTGTCTATGGAAAATGCATCTTGTAGCAAGATCAGTCTGTCCTCAGCGGGTTAATGTGACTGTGAATACATGTACAACTGAGGCTATTTATATGTTGTGTAATGATCTGAATAAATGTTGCACTTGTACACTACGTACAATTGTCACTATGTGAAATTCATCAACAACAGGTTGTCATGGTCTGCAACACAGCATACTAATGACTACAATGTATGATGCAGATTAGCCCAGACTGGGGCCTTACAGATGTCACTGGCAATGAAATTTGGGAACAAGGCGCATTATTCTAGTTCGGATATTGCTTACATCACGTTTAAAGGGGGAATTTCTGTGCGAGGAAGGTAAATAATTTTAACAGCAGAAGTGGAAAAAGTAAGGATGGGGGGGGGGGGAGGGAGAGGGAGTTGAAGATAGACTCAGGACTCGGGACTACTCGAAAAGTAGGAAGTGAAATTGTGATAACGCATGCAGGAATAATACTGCAAACGAAATTGACTCCAATTGGACCATCTAAAGTATCAGCATTCATTTCCTGAGGACTGCTGCCACTGATGATAAGAAAGTTTTAAAAAGGCCAATATATTAGTTATCATATTGTAAACTAAGTAATGCCATACAATGCGTATATGTAAGGCTGTGTGTGCACTGAACAAGAGTGGTACATTTGTATAATCAGTGAGCACATACATAGTGTACAATGAGCGGAAAATTATGCATCCTTGTGGGCAGCTTATTTTCATCCACATGATAAACATGATTTCAAAAATTCTTTTTGAATTGTTCAAATACATTTTATTTTTCTTTTAATCTAGTCCCACAGGAAATCTTCAACATAATTTGGTCATGATCTAATAAATGAAGTCTGATTATTATCGAGAATGTTAAACTCTTTAATTCCTTGAAGCTTTAATTCTGTGAGCCTTTTCCTTGGGTGTATGTTTGTGTGTGTGTGTGTGCATGGGGGTTGCTAGGCACACCCCTGTACAGTGCCACCGATCTGTTGAACCTGCTCAGTCTTGCTGCACTCGTAGCGTTGTTGCCAATCTGTGCTGAGTAGGTGTTACTGATTTAAAGTCACTTGACTTCCCGTTCACACCCAATGCTCATTGGGTGTTAAGCCCAGTGTAATCCTGTTGAATTTATGTGAGTCGCTCAACACCCTTTTTGATCCGATTCCAAATCTGGCTACACCCTTCCCCTAAATCTCTCTTAAATCTTGATTAGTATATATATGATAGCAATTGTGCACTGGGGGTTTTTAAAGTTGAATTCTTGTGATAATTGAACAAAGACTATTGTCTTCAGAGTTAATACTTTTGTTTGTTGTTAAATTCGTGAATAGTTTCCGACTCTCTATATTCATGAAAATGATGAATTAAATACAGCAGTTAATATGTTTCACAAGACATTTAGATTATCTGTTACAATCATACAGTGTATGAGATGTGAGATGAATGCAAATTCGATTTGCTTGTGTACCTCACAGGTCTTTGCAATAATTTTCCTTTTTGAAAATTAAATTAACTTAAAAAAACATTACTTTCTTTGCATTACGAGCTTGTGATGGTATGCAATGGTGACTTTAATTGAAGGATTTTTCATATAATAGTTGCTTAATCATGGAAGACAAAGTAATTCTTATATTTGTAAGTTTAATTTTACAACCCAGCCATGGTCAGAGAGCTTTGAGGTGCTGATGCTACGCCCTCATTGTATTACACTGTAGGCATACTGTGATTGTGGCTGACATCACTGTTTCACAAAGAATAGTTTGCAAATGCGAAATTCCATAACTTTCCAACTTCTTATCAGATGTTAATGAAACTTATGATATACAGCTTTGCTCATATGAGTCTGCTATAGTTATAAGATTCAAGCTGTGAATGTGGGTTTGATATTTCACTTTAACAGCAATGTCCACTCAATACTGGATTGGCTTTTCACCATGGAACACTACTACAGTTGGTACAAGTGCTTTTTTCCCCCCACTTTCACTTTAGAGCTTTCGTAAGGGATAGGTAGTATCTAAAGTCCATTTCATGTCAAGAGTTCCACAATGCAGGCAGCTTTTCATGAGACGTGAAAGATTTGCGGTCACTATTATGATATACATTGTACACTAGTCGTACTGGCCCTGGACAACACTTCAAACACTCTAGTATTGCAACAAAGCACTGGCGGTAGAAGTACTGTAGACACCAGGTATTTTGCTGCAACAAAGGAATGCTTTGTGCATCCGAGTCTACATTGTACAAGTTTGTGTTGCTGACTGTGCACATTCAATGCTTTTACGAGGCATGGTCGCATTTAACATTCACTTGATATGTGATCTCACATGGGATAGAAGAGATGATACAGTCTTTCAGTTAGGCACATTTGAATACTCGAGTTACAAATATTCCTATTTTATTATAGATCATATGCATTTGCAATTAATGTATGCCTAAATCACCTGGACCGCTCCAATTAAAGTGTCAGTTTATTCACATGACAAACAACATGATTTAGAATGGAAAGAAGAAACCACACACCCACAAAGTGATATTAAACAGCTAAATGATACAAATGTAAGTACCAATCTGTGAACATGATTTGATTATACCCCCGCCAAACGAAGTTTGAAGGAGGTACATGTATATAGGAATCAGCGGACGGTCGGGCGGTCGGGCGGTCGGTCCGTTGCAAATCTTGCGTCGCGAACTACTTCCTCAGTTTTCAACCGATTCCCATAAAACTTGGCACAGATGTGTGCCTTGGGTTGTAGATGTGCAAGACGTATTTTTTGACAGTACCTAAAAGTATGTTGCCATGGTAACGGCATATTATGAGCAAAAATGGGTACAAATCTTGCGTCGCGAACTCCTCCCACAGTTTTTGATCAATTTTTATGAAATTAGGTACAGATGTTCATCTGAATATGTTAATGTGCAAGACACATATTTCCGCAGTGGCAAAAAGTGCGTTGCCATGGTAACGGCATGTTATTTGTAAAATATAGGGCAAAATGCTTCATGGCAAAACTGCTTCATCAGTGTTCTTCCAATTCTCATGGAATTCATATTGAATGTTTGTCTTAGGATATAGGTCAGCATGACACATTTCTTGACAGTGACAAAAAGTATGTTGCCATGGTAACAGCTCACATATTATGAGCCAAAATGATGGAAAATTTTGTGTTGCAAACTACTTCCTCAGTTTTTGCCCAATTTCCATGAAACTTGGTACAGATGTGTGCCTTTGGTTGTAGATGTGCAAGACGCATTTTTCGACAGTACCCGAAAGTACGTTGCCATGGTAACGGCATATTAATGACAGAAGATCAAGGAAAGATTTTGCGGATTTAACTACTTCCTCAGTTTTTTCACCAAAGCTTATGAAATGTTGTTTTGACCAAAGCTTATGAAATGTTGTTTGGCGGGGGTATAACCAGTCGCTGTAGCGACATTTCTAGTTAATTACTGTAAAGATACTGCAGGTTCGCCACCGGGGCTTTTCCACACCAGAGAAACATAATTATGTAGGTCTCAAAAGCATGTGCCAACGCGTACCTAAAGTGTAGTTTTGATTGTTCAGAGTCTACTATTTTGATAGAATATTGACACAATGCCTTACAAGTACAATGAACATTCAGACTTGGCATGATCCTACCCGTGTGGTTAGGACAAACTGAAAGTCTGTACGCTTACAGAAGAATAGGAGTTCTCCTGATTATTATGATGATGTTAAGCTGGCAATAGGGGAATTCCATCATATTGGTTCCTGGAAAGTACATTTCAATGCATAAAATACCAAAGCATACACAGTAGGTCCTAGAGGCTTGATATGGGGGGGGGGGGGGGGGGGGGGCACACAGTATTTGGAGGAGAGTATATGCTTTAGGAAGAGACCAGTCAAAATGAAAGTATTTTTTTTAAAACTCAGCTGCATACTGCATACAAAGCACATCACTTCAAAACAAATAAGGCCTTTGAGTTCTTGCCCTCAAGCACCCCTGCTTGCAAATTTGAACTCTTCTATTCCCACGATACTATTTGGAGTTCAAGGGTGAAAAATCTGAGTGTGGTATTTCTCTCCCCCCCCCCCCCTCTCTCTCTTCCCTTTCTCTCCATATTCTCTTCCCTTTCCATACTCCCCTCCTCCTCCCCCTTCTTCCCCCCTCTCCCCCTCCTCCCCCTCTCTTTTTCTTTTCTTTTTCTCTCACCATCTTTTCATCTGGAGTTAGCTGTTGAAAATCTCTAGACTGCCTTCCTATTGAAAAGCAGTGCAACCAGAGAGTACGGGCTTTTTTACCTTGTTTGCAGGCTCTGATATATGAGGTGCGGGGATTGTGTGCCTGAAGATTTGCCGAGCCAAACTTGATATCATGGGAAAATGCGGCAGTTGGCACGCGATGCCGACTTGAGGAAGGGAGAGGCTAACGTGTGGTGTGTGATGTGATCACCCTGCTCAAAGTTTTCAGGAAGATGTACTCATAAATAGTAGTACTGCAAAGCACACACACCTTGTTGACATCATCGTTAGGTGAATTCAAGTGGGAAACTCCTAGTCCTACCATAGTTGTTCCCCAGCCAATAGTGTTGCATAGGGCAGGATTGAAAAATGATAATGATAATGATATGATGATGATGATGATGATAATAATAATAATAATAATAATAATAATAATAATAATAATGATAATAATGTTGTTCCAGGAAATATTCTGTGTGTGATTATGAAAAATTATGGTTGTTGGAAACATGACACTACTTCAGAAGTCAAATTTATCTGCAGGCTGGCATTAAATAGGTATGGAAACAGGGCAGACTTTGATATCATTTATAAGTGAAAGTAACATTTGCCAGGAGGAAGGTGATACAATACATTGACAAAGCAACAGTTAGTGATCAAAAGAGGTAGTCCTTCATTATCACTGTTCACTGTGACAATATGTTACTTGATGTCAATTTTAGATGAATCGTAATTTTTATGCAGAATAAGCTTGACAGATTTTACTCTGTATCACATGCCAGCTTGGATACAATGCGAAATTTTTAATGATCTACAAAAGTTTTTTTTGTTTGGTTTGTGTTTTTGTGTGTGTGCGTTTTTTTGTTGTTTTTTTTTTTTGGGGGGGGGGGGGAGCGGAGGGAGAGGAGAGTTAGCAGCATACCATAGCTTGGGAGACGCTGTGTATATCCTTCCTACTCCCCACTAAGCCCTTTCAGATTGAAAAAAAAAAACCCTGTCATTTCTAGACTTGTTTAGAAACGTGAAATCTTGTCTTAAATCACTCTTGATCTGGAAGTGTTCCCCAAGCAGTTCTACTCTTGTTATTGATGCATGTCCGTAATTCGAAAAGTTAAATCTTGAAAACACAATCAAGGAGGTGTAGCATGGTATGACTTCAATTTACTTCTGATAACTGTGTATACACTATTTCAACTTATTTTGGGATGTGAAAGGCTGTGGAGTTTGCAACAATGCTGAATGCTCTGTAGCACTAAACATGAATATGGAAATGCGAGTCAGAAACATGATCATGAAAGATACATTTTTGTATTTCAAAAGCCGCCGTATAGTGTCTAGGCCTATAGGTTGTTGGTTACATTTGTTTGTGCATGTGTGTGTTTGAATTGTGAACAAGAGCATAGCGGACAGTCGATATGTGGTGATTGCCTCATGAGTGCCATGGCTGAAGGCAGAAACTTGACTCTACAATGGTGTTTCAAGATTTACTCCCACACAGACAATCAGAGGAGGCTGAAATCTGTGCGAATATGATCTATTTATGTGTCTTATCCATGACATTGACTCAAAGACTGATGAAATTGTCTTCATACAATTTGGACAAGTTTTTTTTTCTCTTTTTTTCCGCCAAACAGTGTAAATTCAACTTACCAAAGTATTCATTTTTTGACTGAGACACACATAGGCCCTACTCTAAAAAGACAAAAATGATATGAGCAGGAAGAATATGGACATTGCCACTTCAATTGTCAACATCTGTTCACCCAAAGTTTGCAGAATGTGAGCTGCGATGTAAAACCTGGAGTAACGTGTCTACAGCTCTTGTGCTAACGTAAACAATGTACGGTATTTGACAAAACAATCCCTGGAAAGAGAGATGATACAACGTACAACAGTTGGACAAGCAAGCTTCTTTTGATGCTGCTACCAACCTCCAAGATGACAATGATGGTATGATTCATCAGCAGTCTACAACAACATCAAAAGGAGGGGATGATGAAAAATGGGAGAGTCGGGAATGCTTACAATCAAGAAGACTGACAATGAATGGTTTGGGGGGAGGGGGGGTGTTGGGGAGAGGCAACCGATTGATGCTTCTATTGTGTGCTGTGTACGAAGGCCGTACGTACGGCATTATTCGTGTGCAGCCAGGGCCTCTGTGTGTGGTGCACGCAGTAGTGTAGGACTCGTACTGGGAGTGTTATTCAGGCATAGCCAGAGATCTATAGGCTTGTGTATTGTACGGGAATGAGTGTACAGTGGTAGAGAGCCTGCGACTGCCTGCTGCCTTCATGCACTGCCCTAGATATGCTGGGCAAACTCAAATACATGACCTGGAGCAGGAAGATTCTGCATGAATATTTATTGCACGATCATTAGTCGATGAGCTGCCTTTGTTGAGGATGTACTGTACATGAGCTCATTTACTCTGCTTTATATTCCTTCTGCTTTTGTGTGATATTCCTAGAACCTTTGTAGCTCCTAACACTACATTTTCTATCTCTTTCTTGTATTTTTCCCCATATTGCTAGGTCTTTTCTCCCCATTTCACAGGGTGTTATGGCTGTCTTTTGTTGATGCAACAATGTCCACCTCACACTTACATAATTGTCGTGTTTTCTACCTCTTGTACCACAAATTTCTGTACCTCATTTTGTCTTCTCTTTCATGTCTTCTTTCTCATTTCTCATTCTCTCTGTAAAAGATTTTTCTGCTAACAGGTCAATCTGTCTAAAAATCTGACATCATTCTTCAAGTTACTAGTTAACAGGCACAGCCTGTAGTACAGTGTACTTGTCCTATCCTCTTGTCTGTACATCTACACGCATGCACACACAGACATACACACAACCATGCACACACACGCTTACACACAGACACACATACATATGCACAGAGCCGCAGTTGCCATAGCTGTCTCGCTTGCCCAGCCATAAAGCGGGCGGTGAGGTGATTATATTTCTGGTGTGGGTTGATGGGTGACATTGAACTGAAGCTCTGGCTGGCCTGGATTCTGGTTTCGATGGAGTGGGGTGGGGGGGGGGGGGTGGGGGAGATGAAGAGTGGGGGGGGGGGGGGAGGAGGAGCAGTGAAGTAGGTCCCTGGGAGATGTGAGAGTGGAAGGCAAGAGAGAGAGTGGGAACTTGAGGGAGGGAAATAAAATGGAGGGAGGTAGAAAACTGAGGGAGGAGCTAGAGGAGAGAGTGTGTGTGTGGGGATGCATGCATCTGACCTGGCATACATTTTTTGTATCTAGTATGCATAATTATATATGTTTGTGTATGTGTGCATGTGGGGGGGGGGGGGGGGGGAGGTAGGACAAAGAGGTGTAAATGGAAGAGCACCAGCAGTGCTAAAATTAAAATGGGGGTGGGGGGGGGGGGGGGGGGACCAAAGACCCACGGAACACATTATGCCCTTTCCCCTTCAATTGCTGGAATGCTTATGATTTGTACTTTATAGGCCTATATAATGACATATAATATGTTCTGCTTGTGATGTAATCTTCACTGTATTATTTTAAGCTTCATTCTTGTGCATCATCAACATTAATCCTTGTATAGGTGTACTGCTTTGATTGCACTTTTTAAAGTGTTCAGATAAAAATGTTTAATATCAAAAGGTAACTACCAGTATGTGTGCAGTACTTTTAGTACTCTTGACTTTTGCATAAAGAACAATGCAAATGCATTTCGTGGCTGTATCTTTGCCGATGCTGTCAAACTCTATAGCAAATATGCTGTATTACAAGTGAGCACATGCCAGGCTTTTCACACCTCTGTAGACTTTGGATGAATGAATCACAGAATTTGAATATTACTAAATGCAATCGTTTTCGTTGTCCATCTACCCCAGGCTGAGTTCACAGCGATGCGGGACCAGTACATGCGAAGGGGAGAGGGCTTCATCATCTGTTACTCCATCACCGACCGGAGGAGCTTCCAGGAGGCAGCAGAGTTCAAGAAGCTGATCGAACGCGTCCGCAACACCGAGGATATCCCCATTGTGCTCGTCGGCAACAAGTACGACCTCGAGCAGATGAGAGTGGTAAGTGTGTTTTAATTTCATCTATTCTGATGAACTCCTTTGTTAGCCCCTCCTTAATCCCACATTCACACTGGTTCGGTCATGGGGACAGTTGGGAGAGATCGTACCATGTTAACGACTAACCGTCTACACTACTCTCATCTGTCCCAGAGCAATGAGGGTTATTGGGGGTGTAGGGCGAGCCCTTGCCATTTGTCGCCAAAGTTCACATTTCCAGCGGGCAATTGAGGAATACAGCTGGGCACCAATAAAGTACAAGCCATTGTCACTCTCCCCCTGCAAATTTTATCCCCGAACGTTACAACCTATGCAGTGACACTGGGAGAAGTTGCGGTGGGCATCCACACTATGGTTTTGAAGGAGAAGTCTCAAGTCTTGCGCAGGACTTTCCCTGTAATGCCGGACCTTGTGTGAATGGGGGGTACATGTAAATCTCCCTCAATCACTGCTGCTGTTAAGAAACATACACCACCATGTAAGAGAGTATGATTATGAAAGAGCTTTTAAAAAACAACAAAAACAAAAGCGTTTAGCAAGAGGTTACATGCTGATCAAGGTGTGTGTGTGTGTGGGGGGGGGGGGGGTTGGGAGGGTTGTTCTGGATATGTGCTTTTTTTTTAAACTCTTAAAATCACGTTTCACCCAAACATAGACCTTGATTCACTTTTTTGCTAGTCTTGACGTCACAGTGCTTTCAGATACAGCTTTACTTGATTCTGGGTACGTGTTCGCAAAATGAACAATATGACCTTCAGAAAGAAAAAAAATGAGGGGATAGAGCCTCTAAGTTCATCAGTGTATTTACTTCAGTCTTGATATGTGCATATACCGGTACTTGTATGTGCTCTTGCGTGTAAGCACACCAAGTGGTGCATGTTTGATTGACAAATATGGAGATTGTATATATGGAATGTTTTGTGTTGGTAGAGGTCAGTGAGAAGGCTCATTCCAATGTCTAGATATGTCATACAAAAGAGTTTTCATGGAATCTGAAAACCCACCCTTTCAAGGTATCCTAATCGCTAATCAAATTTGCATTCAATCAAAAGAACTGAAGTATTTGCCTCATATTGAACCTCCAACGGGCAGGATTTTTTTCTTTCATTATTGCTTTAATATTAGTTCTTGTGTATTTCTATTGTTGTTTGTTTGGCAAGTGAGGCAACATTTTGACAAAGCAAACAATTTATTTCAATTGTATTTTCAGGGGATGTTGGAAGAAAGCCAGGGAAAGTTTTGAATCATCTGTGGAATTAGTTTAGATCACATCTTTCAGAATCCAGAACCTTTGATAAAAGGGCATGTCACCCCATTGAAATTTTTATGACATTGCAGACATGATAGGATATGTGATTGCCTTTGCCAAGATTCAGCTTTGTGGAGGGCTCTTGTTTTGTTGTGGTATTTCAGGGAATATCCCATGTGAATGCATGGCAACCCACGATATGTAACTTTCGATCCTATTATCGCTACAATGGCAGTATTGTCACTCGTCCTTCTATTGATAGGCTCAGAAGATAATGCGAGACTCGATTGCCCAGGTACCACCAAACCAACTAGTTTCAGAGCTGTTCCCAGGCTTTCATTTTTTTCATGTTCCAGACTTTTAAACTCTGAACAACCTTTACCTTGTGTGGCCTCAATATGATGCACTGCATAATAATCTGTCATATGCTTCCTGCTTGCTGTGCCTGAATGGATATTGCAAGTCCAGAAAACATCCTTCCTGTTTAGTACAAATAGAATTTGTTCTCTTTTTTGGGGAGAATGTTTACTCAAATGTCAAAGAGGGAGGAACATTGGCTTTTCCTTCACTCTGCACACACATGGTATACTAGAAATTGTTTGTTGTAAGGCAAATGCCTCAACATTGTTACCTCGTTGATAGCCTTCTATGTGTGAAGAGACGTGGGTTGTGCTGGTAATGAACTTGAAAGTGTGACTTCGAAGGTTTATCAAATTGAAATGAGCAGCATTTAACATCATATTTACAGCTTATGCTAGAGAGTTGATAATAGATAATGCAACTCTTGAGGGGGTTGGGCAGAATCTAGTACCACGAAACCCTGGAGAGTGCAACTCATGTGACAGTTTTGTCACAGCGGTGAGAACTGAAAGTGGGATTGTGTGTGATTATGAGTGCACTATGTTATGCCCACACTGCCAAGCAACTGACTAACAGTTTCCATCTTGTTTTCGTCGCAACAGGTGTCTACCGAAGAAGGCCACGCCTTGGCCCGCGAATTCAACTGTCCTTTCTTCGAAACGTCGGCCGCCCTGCGGCACTTTGTCGACGACGTGTTCCACACCCTGGTGCGAGAGATCCGCAAGAAGGAGCGGGCAGAAATCCAGGCTCTCGAGAAGCGGTCGAAGAGGAAAAGCCGCGGCATGAGCCTGCACAAGCTGGCGAGACGGGTCTTCATGAAGCAGAGCAGTGGGTCATCGTCTACATGAGAAATCCACCTGCCCCCCTTTTTCCCCCTAAAAAGAAAAACTCTTTGTCTAATGACAAAACTGAACTACACAGAGATTAGTAGAGACTTTTGTTCGCCCGTGAAGATATGAGGGCCGGAGGGGTTTTGTGAAGTAGCGTGCCCAGGAGTGGCAAGTCAAAAGAGCGACCTGCGGTGGTGGTAGTGACGTGTCATCGTTAGGCGATGTGACAGCACAGGAGATGATGGAGGAAGCAGTAGGTTGCATCCTGGACAATGTCAGAAATGACCTCTCTGTATCATCAAATAGGAGATTGAGAAGGGATACTTCAAAGGTCCAAGTATTGCTGCTGAACTGTGCAAAGGTAAAAAAGCATCCGTACTGCCCCCAGACCCTCGTGAGATAAAATGGACATGCCCTTTCACGCTGATACAGTATGTATGAAGGCTATGCTGTTGCAAGGTGGAGAACAATGTGTTGTAGGGTAGATTGAGGTGGAGGAATATGCTTTGAATAGCTGAATTGGCTGTAGGAAGATGTTCCTAGCCACTGATGTGTAAATGTGCTACCCAACACACTGTAAGTGTTCAAGCAAGGAAAACAAAAAATGGAAAAAGGAAGGTGCTTGAAGCTTCCTTGAACAGTGAGGAGAAGAAGAAATCTAATGCTGCCAGGCTATATCTCCGACGGTCGCCCTCGAAGGCGTGGAGATTGGCCGAAGTTTGAGTCAGTCAGACGCAATTTTCCCCCCGGACGAAATGCTGCACTTCCAACAGCTGCACAGAATGTGATGTGGTTGGCAGAGACGAAGGTCTGTCCCAGTTGCTGAATCAGAGACAGAACATGATGTGCTTGGTGTCCCCCTGGAGACCTGTCCAGGCCCGGACTAGGAATTCAGACACTTGTGATCTTGTCATAGTTTTCCATAGTTCTTCAGTGAAAAAAAAAAAGTTGAAGTTTGAAAACTTATGCTGTACAAGGGTGTGATAAAATAACTTTGTGTTCCTGCATGTGTGTGTGTGTATTGTGGTCTAAACGTGTTGAGGTGGCCATTGTCAAAAGTAGTGTAATCATGGAAGTATTGTCTTGTATTGCATGTGTTGATATTGGAATTTGAGATGGCTAGGAGTGTACATGTGTATTTCATGGCATCCAAGTGCTGTATAGTGCTGAAGGTGTGATTAGGGGACAAGAAGATTCCCATCTGACATTTTGTCAATAATTTTCCAAGAAAATGAGTAGTTGTCCTTTTGTGTCAGAATATTGATTTGTATAGAAGTTATTATAATACATGAAAAAGTGCTAAAGCAGAAATGAAATGCAATTAACCATATTTTTCTAGCAAGCTATAATGCAATTAAACAGGAGTTGATGTGAATTCCTGCCATCAATTTTCAAATGTGTGAAAGTGATAATTAAAAAAGCGACTTTGCTTTGAAAAAGTGAATAAGGTATTAAGGATTTTAAAATATTCTTTGATTCCCATGTTTGGCTTTTTTAAATTGAAAGTGATATTGAAGAAGGCATGTATTTTTGTACTATACGCAAGATAGTGGACATACCACATAATCTGTACGTATAGGCACAGGGAAAACATTAAGACATAGCAAGATGATTGCAAGCACTATATTATTAGAACTGACTTCACCTCAGTCATCTGCACTGTGTACCAGATTAAAACCCATTTTGCCAACTTTTTTTCATTTGTTACTACCAGACCGTTCTCATGTCCAGCAACCCAACTGATATCACATGTTCAATTGCATATTGATACAGTGTTGTAATCCTGGCTGTGTTTGATGTAGGAAGCTATTGTGGAGAGTTAGAACCTTCTGCCACTGATCTTACTATTTCTGCAAGAAGGATATATCTACAGATAGCTTTTAAAAAAAAGCCAATACATGGCCTTGTGACAGAGGTTTTTGTTTAAATCTCTCTCACTGGCAAGCATAGTCTTGTAACAGGCACATTGGAAGAGGAATCGAAATGAGAAATATCAATAAAGATTTACATCGATAGAGACATGTTAGGCATTCATTAAAGCATAACTACCCAACTCGCTATGTGAGATTTTGCTCTTTGATCTTGATTTTGTTCGTAGCTATCATACCTTCGTAGGCTTTCTATTGATCCAACAAGAGACATGCTTCCTCTGTAAGCCAGTTCCATGGAGCCAAACCTGGTGATTGTGAAGAAACTTTAGTTTTGAGATTTTATTTCAGCATTTAAAACAAAAATGGACCAAAAAAAGGAACAGAAACCAAACTTTTCAAACTTGATTTCTGCCTGCCTGCAGCACTTAAGTATCCTCTTTACATGACGAAGTATTATCAAACCTGTAGACTCTGCATGCATACAAGTTAGTGTATTCATCCAAAGCCATTTTCATTTTGTAATTGATTTTTTATTTTATTAGGTTTGATAAGGTTACAATTGTAGATTTTGAAGCCTTCCTGCACAGAAGTGCAGAGAGTATGAAGAATGGGTTCAAAGTATCCTTTCAGAATTCTGACCATATGAGAAGAAAGGAGCACAAAGGCATGACACATAGAGCTGTAGGGGTGTTGCCCTTGCTTGGGGGGACATTAAATCAGGAAAGATGTACTCTGCTGTGAGCTGATTGGGGATTCATTGATGGATTTCCTGGATGATGTAACACAGGAAAGTGATGAGAAACCACTGTCCCTGAAAGCTCTTGATTCGCTGTTGTGCCTGCAAATTACTTCGGACGTCCAGCTCGGTTAGATGCCGCAGAGAAGAGCTGGACATGGCTAATGAAGTCATTACGTGGCTTAACGTCTCCATCAATTTCGGCTCTGCGGATACCCTCTTATGCCTCCGTCGTCTCGTTGTCTTCTCATGTTTTTATTTGTTTTTGTTCTTCCATTTTACATTAGCAGACAGCTCTCACCACTGCTGTGAAGTTTCCTCATTCGAGTTTATTTAATCCCACTCAAGGCTTCCTTTCAGTCAGATCCAATCAAAAGTGTTGAAAGTCAGTGATAACATGACAGTATGACCATTAGTCAGATATTGTGATGTTTAGATTAAAACTGTTAGATAAAAAAAAAGAAGAAGAATAGTGTGACTTTTAAGGTTGAGCAAAGAGACAGCTTCTTGAAACCCTGTGTGTGCTTTTCAAGGGAATGCCACTGGCTTTCATTGCAATGTGTGTAGGACTGGTTATTCTGCTGGTGAGCAGGTGCTGCTCTATGGTTGCATGATTTCATTTACACACACACACACACACACACACACACATAAAAATTGCACATGAATTGTAAGAATATTATGTACTCACTGGCGGGGGGCGGGGGGGGAGGGGGGGAGGGGGGGAGGAGGCGACAAACAATGTGTGCAGAAAGGGATTAAAAAGACAAGTGAAAGTCAAAGGGGCATTTGAATAAACTACTATTCAAGTATCAGTTGCAAATCTGAGGTATTTAATGGGACTGTTGATAAGTTCACAGCCTTTCTTCTTCCTCTTTCATTAAAGTATAGTCAAGTACCAGTTGTGTAACTGCACCGGTGGTTGTCTGACCCAAAAAGTGTTAAGTCATGGGGATTTAATGATGCACAAATTGTATCTTCTAAAGGGTATGTATGAAGACTTTTATTATGGTGGCTATTCATGTTTATTTAAAACATTTGTAGTCATCATATAAGCTTTCATTGGGCTATTTAAACAATATGAAAAAGAATATCTCAGAGCACCACTTGATAAACAGTTCTCCACATTAGGCAATTAATGAGGCCCCGTCCCATGTGTTAGTGGGTGGTTAAGTAAAACAATGGGAAACCGGTCCTTTCTCTATAGTTTGGCTGCCATTACCGCCTAGCCAAGTGGCCTGTATATGTTTTATATCCTGTTGTGGTGATTGCAAGGAATGTATTTTTAGACTGCGACATCTCGTCTCTTGACAGCTGACCAGAAACCGGGCGAGGTTCACGGCAGGATGAGGGGAAAAAGTGGATCATAACAGGAACCACAAGTGACCGTTAATGATCAGTATAGTCTGTTGAGGGAAAGAGACAGAAAGACAGACAGAGAGACAGGCAAGACATAGAGAGTGAGAGAAGAAGTGAAATTCCCCTTCCAGGATTGTGCAGGTCCTGTCATATGTTTACATCCTCAGATATCCTTGTCTGGAGAATCCAAATACTGTATATATATGGCATTACCAGCTCTGAGTAATACTGTGCTCAACAGCTGTATTACATACACTATATATTTTTGTTTTTCATATCAGGTGATGGTCCCTCCACTCATCTTTCCATATCTGAAATAGCAATCTGTACCAATATCTTGAATATTTCAGTTGGTATTAGAATAAACAGGAAACAAATAACACTTTTGAAATCAAACCACCCATGGGACCCACCCATGGGACCCACACTATGATGAGGTACAGCTGATAACAAGCGTGACACTGATTTCTAATTCATTAGCAAGGCATGTATTTTACCAGCTTGCAGTCATCCTCAGCTCTTTGTTGTACAGGAAAAAGACTCTTTGTTATATCAGAGAACGGCTCATGGGCAGATCCAGGAATCCCGTAAAGAGGGGGTGCCTTTACAAAATTAAAGGGGGTGCATGCACCCCTCCCTCATTTGTTCCTTTTTATTTCTTTTGTTTTAACGAAAAATAAAGGGAAGGCACGCTCCCGGTGCGCTACCCCCTTGATCCGCCACTGCGGCTCTTTATTACACAGGAGAATATATTTTCATCAGGAGATCAAAGATTCCTCTTTTTTTTTTAAAAATCAATTCGCCTCGCTTCTATTCCTCCTTGGGATAAATCTCTCCAAGGATTTGGATGTAGAAGTGTGCATCGGCATTAATGGACGATTGCGTTCATTATAGCTGCGCAAATGTTGTGTGCGTATTGCGAGGCACATTTGTCAAGGATGGCAGTATTGCATCCAGTAAGTGGATTGTGTGGATCGAGGTGTAATATACAAGGTAAAGGAAAGTGAGTGGACATTGCAGATGAGTTTACTTGCTGTGTTTTTTTTAGTTTTGGTTTTTTTTTTTTGTGGGCATATATAAATAGGCTTGTTTCCTTGACAGCCCTATTGTTTGACTGTGTTCCATGGTATCGGTCTCACTGCTGTTCTGTAGACACAAATTCAGGGTTTCATGGTTTGAATTTACAAAAATATACCAGAAGATAGACAGAAAACAAGATATTATGCCTGTTAATCTGTCCAGAATGGTATCAGAGCTATTTTGTTGCATGTTATAGTGCAGTTGGTTCGTTTTTGTAGTATCTGGTAAGATTAATCTGGAGTTATGTTAGTGACTGCCATTTTCTGGCTATTACTCACTCTTATCTGAATGAATTTAGCAAAGAATTGTGCTCTGAAAGTTTAAATTGGACTTTGCAGAAATTCTAATTATTTTACTTTTTTACTGTTTTAATGAAAACTGGATTGATCTCTTAAGAGTTTCATAAGTGGAAACATCAAGTGGTACCTAAATGAATTTGTTTTGCGGAATGTGCAAAGTAGCCTGAAAGACTGGATTTGCCAAATGTACCTGGTCGTACACCGGATTGGCCTAACTTAAAATAGTAGAATTTGTGGTTAATGATCATAATCAACAAAGTCATGTACAGTTGTTTGAGATTGTATGTTCTGTTGTGTTTTAGGGTCCACGAACTATTGCCAACGTACAACACTGAGTGACTGCATGGATGTAGCAAAACTAGTTCAGAGATTGACAAGAGTTCACTCTGTGTCACTTTTGTGTATGTTGTCATTCAGAGGGAACTAATGTATGCAATAATTAAGAGCATTTCAGCCAAAGAGATTAAAGGTTATTCCAATATTTCCATTTAACTGAAAGAATAATTCTATCTTCCCAATGTTAACATATCCACCTCTCTCCACTGTGGTATCAGCATAATTTCTCCGTATATTTCAAAAGGTATTGCATTATACCCAATTCTAATATATCCTGTATAAAGTCAAACCTTGAAGATAAATCAGCTTTGTATGTAGTATTTTTAGAGGTAGTAGTGATACATCTTTTTCAAGTTCAGAAAAGGAAAATGAACTATATCTCTTGTTTAATCTGGAAAATGAAAAATGTCCATCGTCCATTTTTTTATTAATCCATTGCATGGGACCAAAGTTCTGAATGTTATGTGACTTAAATCATGACAAATGTTCGTCGGGATGTCTGCATCCTGCTGAAGAGATAAATCGTAATAATTTTGATGACTATGCTGTACACAGAATGAACTGTTAAGTGAGACGTAGCCATTCATTCTGATCAAGACATGACCAGTCAAATTTACCATAGTTGACTGTTTCAACTTCTCTCTTTTCTCTCAGTGTCATCGAGTGATTCTTTTTTTTTTCTTTTTAAAGGCTATGAACTGTGATACATTGTAAATCACTTGATAAGATTGTGTCATGTTTTACTTTTGCTTTCTGAATTGTAGCCATGATGTCTGGAAAGCCAGACTGACTAAAAAGAAAAAGAAAATGAAAAACAAAAAGGAATGTCTAATAACAAGAATCCTGTAAAGAGAATAAAACTATGCAAAGATGTGAGAAAACCACTCCACTGTAGATGTGCTGTCCTTTTGTTATTTAGAGAGTCGAGAAAATACAAGATAGAATAGTATATCTCTAATTATATATGGTATGATATGATATGATATGATATGATATGATATGATATGATATGATATATGATGTGATACATGATATGATATTGTATTGTATTATATCATATTTTATTATGTCTCTCTTGAGAGATATAATAATATATCTGTATTTTTTTCATGTATTATGTGGGGAAGATAGAGATATAGAAACATATGTAACATATGAGGGTGGAGCAGAGATTTGATGGTGTGTATGGCTCAGAAGGCTTATAGTGATGTATGAGAGTATGATGATATAGAGCCCTTTTATTCACCAGTCATGTGACAGCGAAAGGCAAAATAACTCTGATTAATGCGGGGGATATAATCCTTGTGACTCACTTCGTTCCATGGTATTTCATATCCTCCACTTTACCCGTCTCTCTCCCTTTCTTTGTTTTCTGTCTCTTTGGCTTACTCAATATCTTCACTTCTAATAGCTTCCAGTATCCGATCTTGATAGTGGATACTGTGCATATTAGTAAATGTATCTTTTGTTTTTAATGGACAAACGGGCATGATGGTTTCTTGTCAATATGCATGATTTTTAGTGTTGAGAATATTTGTATTTCATGCCAGGTTTCTATGAACTATTTCTACTTGAAGGAAATTCTAGGGAAGGAGATATATTAGTTTTGTTCTTCAAGGGAGGGGGAAAATGCTGGTACAGTGTATTCTCATAGTTGCAATCAATCATGTCACAGAAGAGTGTAGTAGACATCCTCCATACAACATCATCAGAGAATATCCATGACAGACTCGAGTTTCGACGTGTTGGGAACTCATACGTGGGGCCGTTTGGTCGGGGGTTTAGATAGCAGGCACCCGTCAAATTCCAACCAGTTTGTCAATTTGGGAAAAGAAAGTCCTTGCGAGTGTTCTTGTTATTTCTTTTTTCTATTTCCTGCCACACCTAGAGACGAAAATCAATGTTACATTAATTTGCCAATACATACAGTGTATAGTATACATATTAAATATTTTTTTCTTGAACACATCATCACACGCCTCCATGCTTAACAAAATCATAGTAAACTACATTTGATAATTAGTCCTCGACAATGGATGCATTGCGCAAGAGCATGACATGGGGTTTTGAGTTTGAATTAATTAAATTAATTGAATTAATTGAATTAATATATTGAATATTTGATCTCATTGATTCAATGATCAACCTATATAGTGAATATGCCAGCAGGTTCTGGTTAAAGTGCTCTATGTTGACACCATAATGGCAATATTCTACACCGTTGTCTTGGTTAAAGGGATAGTTTTGTATGTGGTTTAGGTGAAGATTTAGCTTCTAACTTTTTGCAAGGTACTTAGAAACCACTTCATGAAGTGTTAGAGAGCATAATAGTATACTATAAACTAAGAGGGATTTAAAGTTTATTTAATGAAAATTGGCTTTGAAACGGCTGAGGGATATCAAAAAAGAGTAAAACAAAGCAATCAAATGAAAGGTGGGTCCCACGTTTTATATAGGATTATTTCGAATATCTCAGTCATTTCAAAGCCAGTTTTCATCAAATAAACTGTGAATTTCTCTTTGAAATATTATGTTCTTTCATTACTTCACAAGAGTTTCTCATTATTTAAGAAAAAAATAATCATCAAAAAAGTTTGGAAACCTAAAGCCCCATCTCAGCCGAAACTATCCCACCATCCCTTTAAAGCCTGCGCCTGACGATTCAAAAAGAACTCCAATCCAGAATTTTGTCAATTTTATTAAAAAGGGAGAAACATTTTCTGCAGAACAATGCAAAAATCAAAACGATCAAAATCGGATAAGAAATTAGGAAGTTATGGCATTCTGAAATTTCAAAAAAATTCAGAAGACACTCCTTGACCAGCCGGTATGAATATTCAAATCAGCAAGCTGATATTATTCTCTCACAATTTCTTATTCACTTTATTCACAGAAATCACAAAAATCTCATATTTCAGCTGTATAGATATAAAACTTGCCTTAAAACCACCCTATATAATAAGGAACAAATGTTAGCTCTGATATATTTTGGTATGGGAATATGCTTTTACCCAACGGCGTAAATCCGTACTGAGGAGTGGGGGGGGGGGGGGATGGTCACGATCACCACGATTACAAGCCCATAACCGGACCAGCGCAGTCTTGAGGGGGGGGGGGGGGGGGGGCACCAAGCTTCTCCCCCCTCCCACACACACACTTTACAGGGATCGGATATCCCACTCTTTTGCATGAAATATATAGTGGGAGGAAAGTGGCTGCAAAAACATGGAGACTTTTTGTTCTTGTTGCTTTTTTTTTTTTTTTGCTTGTCAGATGACTTTCGGCGGAAAATCAGACCTTAAAAGTATGAAAACATTTTTCTTCTTGTTTTTGAAATATCTGTAAGAGGGAGCGGAACGACCGAACGGGGGAGGGTGTGTATGGGGGGGGGGGGGTATCCCTCTCCCACACGAGGGAAATTTTGCATTTTCACGTCTGAAATTCAGCGATCTGGTGCACACTTTTGGTGAAAATTTTCTTTTCTTTTCTTTAAAAAAACTACAAAAAAATGAAATATTCACAATATATTATTGAATGACTAAATCGTGGTATATTTCAGCTCTTGCT
Source organism: Diadema antillarum (assembly GCF_040938485.1). Classification (NCBI taxonomy): domain Eukaryota; kingdom Metazoa; phylum Echinodermata; class Echinoidea; order Diadematoida; family Diadematidae; genus Diadema; species Diadema antillarum. The sequence continues at coordinate 549,314 of NW_027271291.1, read as the reverse complement.
CCGCCTGTGCGACATCACTGTGAAGGCCTACTAAATAATGGGGCCTATCACCGGCGTAGACAGGATTTTGATCTTAGGAGGAGCGGTTATGTGAGGGAGCGAAGCAAGCGAGGGGGGGGGGGGTATGGTAGGAAGGTTTCCCCCTTACACGGTGAAATCTTTTTGCATTAAAAATTTAGACATTTTACAGTCATTTTTACAGTTCGCTTTGGAAATTAAGGGGGGGGGGGGCACACCGGGCGCAACTCCCGGCTATTACTGGCAGCAACATCAGGAGAATGGCATAACGATTAAATGCGAGCGAGCGAAGCGAGCAAGCTTGAAAATTTTGACATTTTACAGTCCAAAGACTGCCGTTTGTGGCTGTATTTTTTCGCTTTGGAAATTAAGGGGGGGGGGGGCACACCGGGCGCAACTCCCGGCAATTACTGGCAGCAACATCAGGAGAATGCCATAACGATTAAATGCGAGCGAGCGAAGCGAGTGAGCTTGAAAATTTTGATATTTTACAGTCTAAAAAAATGTCCTTTGTGGCTGTATGTTTTTCGCTTTGGAAATTAAGGGGGGCGCACCGGGCGAAAACTGCTGGCAATTACTGGCAGCAACATCAGGACGATGGCATAATGATTAAATGCGAGCGAGCGAAGCGAGCGAGCTTGAAAATTTTGACATTTACAGTCCCCCAACTGCCGTTTGAAGTTATATTTTTCGCTTTGGAAATTAAGGGAGGCGCACCGGGCGAAAACTGCGGCAATTACTGGCAGCAACACGAGGAGAATGGAATAATGATTAGTAATGCGAGCGAGCGAAGCGAGCGAGCTTCAAAATTTTGACATTTTACAGTCCAAAAACTGCCGTTTGTAGCTATATTTTTCGCTTTGGAAATTAAGGGGGGCGCACCGGGCGAAAACTGCGGTAATTACTGGCAGCAACACGAGGAGAATGGCATAACGATTAAATGCGAGCGAGTGAAGCGAGCGAGCTTGAAAATTTTGACATTTTAAAGTCCAAAGACTGCCGTTTGTGGCTGTATTTTTTCGCTTTGGATATTAAGGGGGGCACACCGGGCGCAACTCCCGGCAATTACTGGCAGCAACATCAGGAGAATGGCATAGCAATTAAATGCGAGCGAGCGGAGCGAGCGAGCTTGAAAACTTTGACATTTTACAGTCCAAAGACTGCCGTTTGTGGCTGTATTTTTTCGCTTTGGAAATTAAGGGGGGGGGGGGGGGGACACACCGGGCGCAACTCCCAGCAATTACTGGCAGCAACATCAGGAGAATGCCATAACGATTAAATGCGAGCGAGCGAAGCAAGTGAGCTTGAAAATTTTGATATTTTACAGTCTAAAAAACTGTCCTTTGTGGCTGTATTTTTTCGCTTTGGAAATTAAGGGGGCGCACCGGGCGAAAACTGCTGGCAATTACTGGCAGCAACATCAGGAGGATGGCATAATGATTAAATGCGAGCGAGCGAAGCGAGCGAGCTTCAAAATGTTGACATTTTACAGTCCCCCAACTGCCGTTTGTAGTTATATTTTTCGCTTTGGAAATTAAGGGGGGGGGGCGCACCGGGCGAAAACTGCGGCAATTACTGGCAGCAACACGAGGAGAATGGAATAATGATTAGTAATGCGAGCGAGCGAAGCGAGCCTGCTTCAAAATTTTGACATTTTACAGTCCCAAAACTGCCGTTTGTAGCTATATTTTTCGCTTTGGAAATTAAGGGGGCGCACCGGGCGAAAACTGCGGCAATTACTGGCAGCAACACGAGGAGAATGGAATAATGATTAGTAATGCGAGCGAGCGAAGCGAGCGAGCTTCAAAATTTTGACATTTTACAGTCCCAAAACTGCCGTTTGTAGCTATATTTTTCGCTTTGAAAATTAAGGGGGGCGCACCGGGCGAAAACTGCGGCAATTACTGGCAGCAACACGAGGAGAATGGCATAACGATTAAATGCGAGCGAGCGAAGCGAGCGAGCTTGAAAATTTTGACATTTTAAAGTCCAAAGACTGCCGTTTGTGGCTGTATTTTTTCGCTTTGGATATTAAGGGGGGCACACCGGGCGCAACTCCCGGCAATTACTGGCAGCAACATCAGGAGAATGGCATAGCGATTAAATGCGAGCGAACGGAGCGAGCGAGCTTGAAAACTTTGACATTTTACAGTCCAAAGACTGCCGTTTGTGGCTGTATTTTTTCGCTTTGGAAATTAAGGGGGGGGGGGATACACCGGGCGCAACTCCCGGCAATTACTGGCAGCAACATCAGGAGAATGCCATAACGATTAAATGTGAGCGAGCGAAGCGAGTGAGCTTGAAAATGTTGATATTTTACAGTCTAAAAAACTGTCCTTTGTGGCTGTATTTTTTCGCTTTGGAAATTAAGGGGGGCGCACCGGGCGAAAACTGCTGGCAATTACTGGCAGCAACATCAAGAGGATGGCATAATGATTAAATGCGAGCGAGCGAAGCGAGCGAGCTTCAAAATGTTGACATTTTACAGTCCCCCAACTGCCGTTTGTAGTTATATTTTTCGCTTTGGAAATTAAGGGGGGGGGGGGGGGGGGACGCACCGGGCGAAAACTGCGGCAATTATTGGCAGCAACACGAGGAGAATGGAATAATGATTAGTAATGCGAGCGAGCGAAGCGAGCCTGCTTCAAAATTTTGACATTTTACACTCCAAAAACTGCCGTTTGTAGCTATATTTTTCGCTTTTGTTTGTCCCACTTTATATCCCCCCCCCCATCGACGCCTTTTCATATGAGAATGCTTTTGTTAAGTGAAAGATCTGCTCCACACTCTGATAAATTGGGGAAATATACGTCAATGTCAAAAGTGCACAAAGTTTATCGAAAGGGATCCTGTATAGCGGAGCTTTTGCGTGTTTATGATTGTAATACAACGATCTGGTGCATAGTTCTGGCGATATTTGGACAAAAATGATTTGTCTGCCTAAACACTTCCGTAGGGGCGGGGCAAATGCCCCTTTGCCCCCCCCCCCCCCCCCCCCTAGATTCGACGTCCCTGATCTTCCCTGTATGCCCATAGGTGTATCCTGACTGAGTCATCAGTCACTGTCGTTTCTCAAGTCATCAGTCACTGTCGTTTCTCAATAATGATTCAGGAAATGGAGGGGGTTCAATTATGGCGATATAGTTTTTGTTATTGTTTGTTTGTTTGTTTTCGTACATATTTTGCAGATGGTCCCCAGTTACTCGCGTCATAGGATGTTTACATGTAGGCCTATACTATTTGACGTTGTCAACGTCTGAGCCATACCTTACAGTGTATGTCGATGTTACTTTCTTCGCGAGCGAGCGAAGCGAGCGAGCGCTTGAGAAAAATTATGTATGCATTTTCCTACAAGATAGAATACTGTTCAGCTCTGTTACCTGTCTGAAGGCCGGCGTACAAACGTCATGCAATATGCCAAAATTGATACAATCACATTTTTGCTTCCTCCATTTTTTCCCCTCAAAATTCAGGGGGGGGGGGATGATTGTACAGGCCATCCCCCCCTCCTCCATTTCAGCCCCCCCCCCCCCCCGGATTTACGCCCATGCTTTTACCTGTATTAGCTAAATAAAACAATATTTCCGAATTTCATGCGTACAACATAAATGAAAAATTGTGAGGGCATGACATAATCAACTCGCTCATTTGCATATTTCTAAGGACGGGTCAAGAAATGTTTCCCGAAAAAAATGTGAAATTTCAAAATGTCATATCTTCCTTATTTCTTATCCAATTTTTGTCACATTTAGAATGATCTGTAGAGATTTTTTTCTCTCTCTCTCTCTTAAAGTTTTGTTATTTTGAAGGTGGATTTCCTCTTAAAAAACCCAACCTTGGAATGAAATCACCTCATATGACCGCAGACGTCATCATGTCCTGCAACCATTCAAAACACATGTAGACAATAAAAACTTGAAAGCGAAGACTCCCCACCCCCCAAAAAAATGTTAATTATGATAAATGATAGTAATCATACATACATAACTAAGATAAAACAAAGAACATTCCTGTTGCTTCTAGAGGCAAACAATGTCAAGATATTGGATGCAAGTACATACAGATACAATGAACTGACTTACAATGCATTTCGAACAGTGATAATGTATTGACCAATGCATTATTCTCTTCTCATGCAGAACGAAATATCTAAAACAATCGCCGATCCTTTCGTACAGCCTTCCGAAGAGGGCAAGAGCGTCATAACAGCATTATGCAGATAAAGTGGCATGAATCATCAAAATAAAACCGCTAATATGTACAATTGCCTTTGAAAATTTCACATGGATACAGGGAGCTTAAATTGTATCAATGAAATTGATCGAAAATTATGTATACGGGGACAGACTTGCAGTCGGAGCTTTTTTAATAGGTGTTGACATCTATACATTGTTCCATGTACAAGAGAAGAAACTAGAACCTTGCGTTTTCCTACCCTCTCTAGGCCTGTTGTTGCATAAAAAGATGCAATCAAACATAAGTCATGGTAACACCCAATCAGAATTGAGTGTGGTTTTTGTTTTCTGACTCGTAACACGTTTGATCTCAACTTTTATGCAACACGGCCCTGGTCCTTACTTCTATCTGATGTTGCTGCTCTGTCTCTTCGTCTTTTCCCTCCTCCTCCTCCTGTTCCTTTTCCTCCTCCTCGTACTCCCCTCATTTTCCTTTCCCCCTTTTTCTTTTCTTGTTCTTCATCTTTATTTTATATTTCGTCACTTTCCATAAACGGGGAATAACTTTATAAATACACCCGGACAACATGCCTGGCCTGATTTCTGAAAATAGTTCGTATTTCACACATGTTCTAATTCGAGGATTGAAATGACCTTGTTTACTTTTACCCCACGACAAATATCAGCGCATTCCTAGCAACAAGTGATAAAATATTGTGTATGAGACACGATATTGTTTGGTTGGATTAGTGTTCGTGCTTTCATCGAACAAAATGTTAAAGAATGTTTCATCATGTTGTATAAATTTGCTGAAATAAACTATTGCTTTCAAGAAGAAAATATAAATTGGCTCTAGAAATAGATGTGATTTGATTTGTGAGGCACTGCGTTGATGGTATAGGAGAAACGAATTATAAACCGCTATAACCATGATAACGGTAGCCTTTAAACAAGGCGACTCGCTCTGCGTGCCCCCGTATAGTGCGTTTACCCCACAAACCTGTTGGCCGGCGAGTGGAGCGAGCCGCCTTTATCCACTCGTTCAGGGATGTGTATTTTTGTCGTTGTTGTTGCTTTATATTCTTTGACAAATTTGCGTACAAATTTGACGCAGAAAATACACACGGCACCAAGGCAAGCCTCGTTAATATTAAAGCCTCGTTAATATTAAGTAACTATTCTTATTCTATAACGAGGCTTGCCTTGGTGCCGTGTGTATTTTCTGCGTCAAATTTGTACGCAAATTTGTCAAAGAATATAAAGCAACAACAACGACAAAAATACACATCCCCGGACGAGTGGATAAAGGCGGCTCGCTCCACTCGCCGGCCAACAGGTTTGTGGGTAAACGCGCTATACGGGGGCACGCAGAGCGAGTCGCCTTGTTTAAAGGCTATGATAACGGCGGTGTCAGTCCTGATTCTGCCGCGGACGGTGTTCACATAACCCGAACTCTATGAAAATGCCATGGCAACTAATTGACCCAAGGCACTGCTGTCGTCATAATTACATCTTGACGCCTGCTCAACCCGCATCATTTTGATTATTAGTCCGATATAGAAACGATTTCGTCAACTCTCGAAATAGAATCTTCTCGACTGTGCACGTAACTGTCGCAACACACACCTCAGCGGACAACTGAAGTGTTTACTGATTCGCGTTTGATGTTTCGTGATACGATATACGCACCACGTTGCTTCTGTTTGCTTCCCTTATGTGCTCATAAGATCGAAGAGATTGCCCGACGAAACTAATTTTCCCTTCTGGATATATGATATTTCGCTTCCAAATCGAGAAGACATAAACAGCTTGTGATTTTAGTACGTTCGCTTTATTATTCGTTCGTCTGTGTGCTTATTCATCATCAATTCGTTTGTCTGTTTCTGGGATGTTGCTGATGACCTGTGATAATTATTGTTACACTAAGTGTGTGTATATCGTGCATGTAAGCGTATTGGTCCGATTAAGGAGATCTGTCAACAAAAATAATTATATATTTATGTTACTTTGCTTTATTGGATACCATTGCAATGATTAATGTGTCATACCCTGGTCTGTCATTGATAACTCAACAAGACAACAATAGTGTGACTGATACAAACTGCTCTCCATGTAAATTTATATGTCTGTTCCTACTCTAAATATCCTATTATTTTATCAGAGGAGGCCCTTTAGACCCTCCGTTTTAGCCCTTCAAGTCTGTCTGCATGGCGGATACAGGGATTGCGTAAAAAAAAAAAAGGGGGGGGGGTGGCCAGCTTGCAAACAAAAAATAAAAACAAAACAGAGGATAGTCTGGTTCTCATTTTCTCGTGCCACTCCCGGGTTTCATCAGCTGACAAGCACATAAAAAAAAGAAAAAGAAAAAAACACCACCACCACCACCACCAACAACAACAACAACAAAACACCTGATTAAGCACCTTATCCTGACACAGTTGAGGTGTCTGTCACACGGTAGGGATATAGGCCCTATATATATATATATATATATATATATATATATATGTGTGTGTGTGTGTGTGTGTGTGTGTGTGTGTGTGTGTGTGTGTGGGTGTGTGTGTGTGTGTCTGTAGTCATCGTGCGATTTCATGCACACTTTTATTTTTTAAGAAAAAAGAATGAAGGGGGGGGGGCGCCTGGTGCTCTCCCTCTCCCCCTTTTTGAATCCGCCACTGGTCTGCGTAATACCTCACCCCCATCCCCACACATTTCCTGCGATTCAAGGCTTTTGAATTTCGACCAATCATTTCGTCGACTTTTCTCTCCTGTTTCAAACAGGAGAGAAAAGTCGACGAAATGATGAATGAGTGGTTGTCCATTTGATGCCTACCTAGTATACTTAATCACGGTTAGCTTACACAAACTTTGTGTAAGGTAAGCGCAGTACCAGGTAGGCATGGACAACCACTCATTCATTTTTTGTTAAAGACTTCATAAAGTGGTTGCAGTGTTCAGACAGGTTCAATACATCACTAATGAAAAATTCCCGCCCACGTATAGACCAGGCTATCCGTCGTGTCAGGAACACTGCCAGTTGAGAGGTCGATTTTGGTCATTTTAACGTTGTTTAAGAAAGTGCAAAAGAAAGGCTTTCCTCTGCTGTGGTGAGATCTAGCTTCAAATCCTTTATAAAAGAGAAAGCGTAGGATATCGCTGGGGGATTGCAAATATGACTTGTTTACAGCCAGTTATCGCTAGCCTGCAGGCGCCAGACATTTTCTTGAAAGATTTAAGTTCTTTATAGCCAGACAGGAAGAAAGGGAAATCAGCTCCACAAGCAAAGAGTCTGTGTTCTTCCCTAGAGAGGTATTGAGAAGCGACTTTCTTCTATACTCAAGTCAGGGCCGTTTGCCTCCATCATAAAGGCCTACCTCTATGCTCATGTAGATCGAGCAAGGCAAACGAACTACAGATCTGATGTAGTATTTTCATATCAACAATAATAATCATGTTTTTATTCTCAGCATTACCTTAAACGTAATATAAAACCTTATTGCGTTTCCTGCCAAGCACGAACCGACTACAAAATTAAGAACGTTACACAGCAGACGACATTGTGCAGCTGTGGGAGCACCAACTGTGTGTGTGTGTGTGTGTGTGTGTGTGTGTGTGTGTGTGTGCGTGTGTGTGTGTGTGTTCTAACATGTTATCATCATTCAAGTTTCATTGATATCAGAACATCATGATAGTCAGGTATTTTTTTTTAAATGTTTTTAATCCATTCTCATATATGCACAAGTAATTTGCACAAATTTAAACAACGGTACATGATAATCTATGAGTAAACTATTTATATTGTAAGTTGTGCTTTTCGTGTACTTTGATCGACAAACTCTCAAAATTCTCGAGTTGAGCGCCCTCTATTGCAATTGTGATTACAAGAAAGACGTGGCTTGTCTGCTTTCTTCGTACTTCAAAATCTTCAAAAATGGACTTATCGGTTTTTGCAAACAAACTCTTCATATCCACATTTTTATATAATATAAAGAACACATTCCCTCGACTTATTACTGACACTACTTATTTTCCATGCCTTCTGAAGGAGGCAATTCAAGTATCGCTTTCGTATAGCTAGGGGAAAAATGAAAATAATAATGTGGAACTGTCTTTTGTTTTATATCTTTACCCTTTATGAAATCACGAAGTATAATGTATACTTATCAACTGCGAAGGTGTCACAAAACATTTTAAAAATTCATAACTTTTGAACGGATCGACAGATATTCCACAAACTTCACTGACGTGTTCTATACCAATGGGCCTATTGCAGTATCAATTAATGTACAATATGCCGTCAATTGTCCCTTGTTTAAAAATACACCCAAAACGGATTATTTTAAGAACTCTTTTCATTATCAAGTTTCAAATATGTGGAATAATTTGTCAAATTTTATTCGAAATACGCAGTCATTGTTTGTTTTCAAAAAATCATGCAGGGTACTCAGCATGATTGATAGGTTATGAAAGTATGCATAGAGGAATAATATGGAAAATGTATTAAAATTAACTGAGATTTGTGTGTTTATGTTATTTTGTGTTATATATGAGTATCTGGATATAAGAACGACCCAAGTCCATGGAAGACCATTTCGAGTAAGCTTAAAAAAACTTCATATCTTTTTTATTTGTCCAATAATATTCTAAGGCAACATTGTATACACAAATTAGAACATATATTATTATCACAGTTAACATTTACATTAATTGTGGAGAGGCCACTTTGTGTGATGGACTTGGGTCGTTCTTTGAATCATACACATGATACTCTGCTATAGAGATGAGAGAATAGGATGAGAGAGGGCGCTATAATATGAATGTAAGAATGACCCAAGTCCTTCATTCTTACATTCATATAAGATTTAACTCATTCAATTCAGGCACTTCCGGGGGTAATTAGGATTCATCATTTATACACAAGATGAGTCCATGCATAAGCTACAATTTCCCATGTCAAACTGAATTTGGCCAAAAATTGGACTTGGGTCGTTTTTATATTCAGGTCTTCATATCATTAAGTTCATAAGTGTTTTTTTTTTTTTTTTTTTGTATGAAGAACTGATAGTGAAGTTTGATATTTGAAGGTATTGAATAATAACAATCGTAAGGGGGGGGGTAGGTGAAGTAGCATTTTTTTCTGATCAAGCTGTAATAGCAATAATGTTTGAGTTTTTTGTTTTTGTTTTGAAGTATTAGTGGTTGATTTGTAGTGTAAGCTATTTTATTGTTTGTATTTTGTTTTGATGTTCATGACATTTTTATCTGTACATAATGTGAGCAGGGCACCTTGATAGAACAGTTAACCAACAGTTACTGAAAGGGCTACCATGCTAAAAGAATATCAAAATAAATAGAATGAATAGATAAATACAGAAAATGGGGTTTAATTCCCTTTCAACAGAACAGGCTTACGGGGCCTATGAATACAACAGGTTTTATCCCCCCCCCCCCCCCCCCAAGAGAAAGAAATACAAATATCGTTCCTGCCTATACATTTTCAGATAATGCGCGGTAAATCCACGCGGGATAGGTATACAACCTTTTAAACTCCTTGGTTTATACACAGGCAGGTCCACGGAGATGTTAATTTGCATATAGAAGCACCTGCACTGTATATTGATATATACTGCAAGCATGCGCCGAGACCACAAACATTTAAAGGAAACCCAAACCCCAAGAAAATGTGGATTGAATGATCGAAAGCAGCAACATTACTAAAATATATTAGTGAAAATTTAAGGAAAATCGGACAGTCGATGCAAAAGTTTTGAATTTTTAAAGTTTGGGTGTTGGAACCGCTGGATGAGGAGACTACTAGTGGTTATGGCGTCATGTGTGGACGACAATATGAAGAAAATAAAGGGAATTTCACAAAAATACATTTTCATGAAAATTACACATTCCATCAACTTCCCCCTGCTTTCTAAAAGCGGTTAGTCAAGTGCTCTTTCTTAAGTGCTAGAAAAGGTTGATTTTTTGTGGAATTTTCTCTAGGCCTATATTTTCTTTATAATTATTGTTGTCCACGCATACGTCATAACCTCTAGTAGTCTCCTCAATCAGCGGTTCCAACATCAAAACTTTAAAATGCCTAACTTTTGCATCGATCATTGTCGATTGTCCGATTTTCCTAAAACTTTCACTGATGTGTTCTACTAATGTTACTGCTTTCACTCAATCCACATTGCTCTTTGAATTTGGTTCCCTTTAAGTATTTTTGCCAAAAGTAGTTTAGTTATGTAGACTTCCTGCATGATGGACGTTCTCAAAACAAGGAGGGGGATCAGAGTACGAAGTTTTTTAGCAGGACGGGGTTCAGATGATGTGAAATCATAAACTCCGCGAAAACCCCGACTGGCAATGGCGGCCAACAAACGACATGCAAACAAGGCTGCCTGCATGTGGAGATAAGGGGAAGGGGGGGGGGGGGGGGGGAATGGCGGAGTGTGCAGACAAGGAATGACCTGATTTCCGAAGTGCAACATGCTCCACACTAAATATAGAAGCACTCCATATCAATCAATGGACATTTTTCTTGTCGAATCTTGAGCTCGAATCTCAAAATGTTCTTCCACTCAACCTATCTTGTTGCATTATGACTCCCAAATGCAAAAAAAAAAAAAAAAAAAAAATGTTACTTGAAAGTTATAACGTTGACGCTTAAATTTTGTTTCATAATTTTCATCATCTTCTATCTTCTTATATTCCTTCGTCTCAGATTAAAGGGTCGAACGTTTTCCTCTTTGTCTTTTTCCTCCTGCTCCTCCTCCTTCTCACCATCGTTGTCATTTCCATCACCCTAACTGTACACCTGCAAAATGGGGGGGGGGGGGGGGGGTCAGAGTAACTTAAGGTGTGATGGCCCCCTTTGCAGTGAGGGAACGAAGTTCAAGAGACGCGCTATACAGTGCAGCTTCATCCTCGTCGACTTGATTTTACAATGTCAATATATCAACGCATCTAAAAATATAATGTGATAAGGCAGGCAGGGTTCTTCTTTTTCTTTTTCTTTTTTGTACAGCAAAATATCATTGCGATTCATTATTTTATTTGCAAAATTGTGTATGTTTAGCGCAGCAGCAGAAAGTCCTCGTAAGGCGCCCCCATCGTCCGCGAGACCATGGACGCGAGAAAATATAAATCAGGGGGGTGTTTCATGAAACTTTTTGTCAGTGATTTACACCGACAACTGTTAAAAGCTACTGAAATCCTTGCGTCTGATTGGCTGATAGCAAATTTGTCGGTGAAAACCTCTGACGAACTCGTTGATGAAACCCCCCCCCCCTGGGGGGGGGGGGGGTGTTTCTTAACGCTTGTCAGCGCCGACAACTGTCGGTGCTGACCAATTTCAGCAAAATCTTTGGTTTTGATTGGCTGAGATGCTCTGGTCACCGACTGTTACCATGGTGATTCAAGTTGTCAGCGCCGACAAACGTTGATGAAACACCCCCCAGGACATCCCTGAAGTTTTGCTTTACTAGTAAAAGGTTTGTGTCTAAAAGTGATGGAAAAGTTTAAGTTGAGATGGGGCTTTAGGTTTTCAACTTTGGGATACGGGGAGATAACGAGAAACTTCCTATGAAATATGAAAGAGCATATAATTCTAAGAGGAATTCAAAGTTTATTTGGTGAAAATTGATTTTGGAAATGGCTGAGATATCCAAAACAAATCGACCCTAATAAAAAGGTGGGACCCACCTATCCTTATTGAAAATCGAGAGCACTGCATGTATGCGCGCGCATGCATGCTACAACACTGCCAGTACCACCTGCGGATATCGGATGCATGCTATACTAGCGCTATACCGCTAGCGCGCGATCGATAGCTAGCTAGCTGTGCTGCTTGTATATATCTATGCGCTTATGCATGCTGTGTTGACGTGTACGTACGTGCGTGACGGTACCTTTTTTTTTGTTTCTATATATCATCATTTCTAACACAACTTTAGTTGAAGTTGTTGCCTATCGAGTGTCATCAAAAGATAAAAACGTTGGATGTGCATCCCCCACACAATTTCTATCGGGCGTTTCTCTTACGTTTCATCATGGCATGACACAAACAGGGTGAGATATATGGAAACTTGTTGCTCAAGGAGTGAGTTTTCCTTGGCAAAGAAATGCAGGATAGATGGAGAACAGAAGTGGACTTCAGAAGCCGACGCCATGGCCATGGGGGAGCACACGGCCACGGGCCAACTTGTACTCTGACGAGTGTCAGTAGTGAAGGCAGTGGTCGCTCGGATACATTAGCTTCATCTTTGCCTTTTGTCAGGTATAGAGTCTATTGCTTTCCTGTCTGGTATATGTGACATCATATCTTGATCATAGATGTTTCATTCATGAATTGGAATTAACGTTAACTGTACAATCTAAGTGCCAGATAGGGTGACTGAAACTTTACGATTAACGTTAGGTTTCTCGTGCTCCTTCAAATTAAACTAGAATGTGTCTAACGTTACATGTAACGTTAGCTCTGTAACGTTAGGACCTGACTAACTGCAACCAGCACCCCCAAACACGTAGCGTTTGGGGCTGCTGGTCGCAATTATGTAGGACCCTACACGACGATTCATAGTATTAACAGTTAACGTTAGAAGTCTTTGAATTAGAAACTAGCTCAGGAAACCAGCAAGCTAATTGAACCAACTGACATGTGGACTACACTATTGTAATACGTAAACACTTCGATATCTGGGAATAGAGTGGTCATTATTTGAATGTGTGTTATAGGTTTAACGTGAAGTATTACAGTATAAGTAAATAACTAGAACGGTCTTGAAGTACGTCTAGTATGTCTGACTGTGTTAGAAGATACTGAATTCTACTGCCAAATGCGGTAGAATTGGCAAGTATGTGAATGATAAAAAGACAAAGCAAATCACAACTGTTGCATGCTGTTGGTGTTGTATCATTATTAGATCTAACTGTGTTAAAGTGATTTCATTCCACACACACTGCTGAAATCAGATCTTCAGATACTATCAAAAGGGCTTCAGCAACGATAGGATTCAGACAGAACAACAGCAAATTGCCAGCATCAGCTACTGTTGGAGGTGAAGTCGGCCACAAGGACAGTCTGATTGACAGGCTTCTGACAAAATGTCACCAGCCAAGGTAAAAATCTCAATTGAAAAGATATCTAGTTTGTCAATTTTTGCATCTGTCTAGCATTACATGTATAAAATATTGACCAGATAATAATCATACTTTTGTAAATTAAAGAAGACACAAAGAAACTCTTTTCATAAACTATTTGTTAATATTTGATGATTAAAAGGGAACAGCACTTGGAAAAAAAAACACCTTTGCTAAAAGTTGTTTTACAGATTATGTACTCAGTAACTCCAGTGCAGTGGAGTATTAAATTCTTAGGACAGCTGAGTTCCTGTAAAGCTCACAATATGCTATCAAATCATAATCTAGTTAGAACATAATGTGGATTTGGAGTCTTGCAGTTAATGAACTGCACATTACAAATTGAGCATTTCATACAAAGCATGAAATGTATACAGCTATCAAGCATTTGAGACATCCCTTTTTATACTGTAACAGTTGAAAGCTTGAGGGCAGTCATGGTAGTGTGAATGAAAAATACATGAAAAAAAAATTAATTGGATTTAATTTTTTTCAGTTATGATCACATTAGGTATACCCGCAAGACGAAAAAGACTTACAGTGCAATGTTTGATAATAATATCCTGACAACTTTCCATCATGCACTCTGAGTGGGAATCATAGACCTGCACCAACTGCAATACATTCAAAAGGCATTTTCATACTATTGTATTTTGTCTTCCTTTGGTTGCTAGTCCCAATCCTCCCCCCCCCCTCCAAAAAAAACCCCAACCAACCTCCCAAAAACAAAACAAAAACAAAACAAAAAAGGTGGAATAAGGAATATATATATATATAGAGAGAGAGAGAGAGAGAGACAGAGGGAAAGAGAGAGAAAGCTAGGGAGAGATCAATGAAAGTCTCAAATTTTAAAATAGGCATACTGGAGAGCAAAGTAATTTGTAAAGTAACTTCTCTCATATGTGGGTTAGTTTTTCTTTGTTTTGTTTTCCCCCACAGGTTGTCATCATTAGTTGGTGTGTCAGATGAAGGTTTTGATCAGATGGGAATGGTAAGAAAGATTCTCTAGAAATTAGAAGCTGTTTCCATTCAAAAAAAGTACACAATGTACCATACCTTGAGTGAAAAAACTTCAACTCATTTTGCCCAAACACCAATTTGCTGGTCATGTGCTCTTTAAAAATCATATTGCCATATATTGATTGCTCTGATGATCTCATAATCTACACTTACTAAAAAAAGAAAAAAGAAAAAAATCAAACACATAATTATGAGTCATGACTATGGCAAACATGGTATGGTCACTGGGAATAATTCTACTGTGTGTGCATATCAAGCAGATCACTGTAAGACAGATTCATATTGATTTCGATAAGAGGTTTCTTGAGTCTTGTATTCAACATCCTATGGATTCATGCTGCTGGAAGCCATCTTCAGCAAAATTGCCAGTTCTTGAAATTCCACTGAAACTGTATGGAAATTCTGTTTGCCCAGTCATTAGTCATTTCAAATAAAAAGTGAGCTTGCAACTGGAAACAACATCTAAGTGGACTGATCAATGTGAAAAATAAATGTTGTCTAAAATAAAATAATGCAAGCTTCTGTAATAACACTGTTGTCCCTACAACCTTGCCAAAAGTTAAAGCAGATGCCTCAAAGGGAATACTTCTAGATGAATGTCTAAAAATTGATCATTTATTTAATACAGATCAAAATAATTATTCAAATGGATGATAAAAAATTCAAAATCACAATATGTGTACTGTTGGTAGATTTTCATCTTCAGAAGATAAACGCCTGGAAAAAAATTTCATGTTTGGTGGCTGCCTAAGTAACTACAAATATTGCAGCTTACAATTATTGCAAAGCTCTCATACACAGGCCCCAGGATGCTAAAATTGAATTGGTCTCCAAGCATAGGTGTGTGCACGTTTGTCTACCTTTTGACAGTAGTAAGCCTGAGATGTCGTGCTCTGGATACCGATTAGTTGAGGAAATAGCACATTTGAACCATGGATATTGCAATAAACAATAAAATAGATTGTAAATCCCAATACTGTCAGTAGGTTTACATCTCTACAAGATAAACTCCTGGAAAAAGTTGAGTGTTTGCTGACTGCCAGAGTAACTGAATATTACAGCTTACAATTATTTCAGGATGCTAAAACTGAATTTGTCTCTAGGCAAAGCTATGGTGTATCCCTTGATTGATTAGGCTGTGAGATCTCCTTCTCTGGATACAGATTCTTTGAGGAAATAGCACATTTGAACCATGGATACTGCAATGGACGATAATAGATTGTAAATCACAATACTGTCAGTAGGTTTACATCTTAAGATAAACTCCTGGAAAAAAAGTTGAATGTTTGCTGTCTGTCACAGTAACTATGACTATTACAACTTACAATGCTTGCCAACCTCTTTATTAGACAGGCTCCAGGATGCTAAAACTGAATTTGTCTCTAGGCAAAGCTATCATGTATCCCTTGTTTAATTTGCCTGTGAGGTCTTATGCTATGGATACAGATTACTTGAGGAAATAGCACATTTGAATCCATGTGGCTATTGAAATCATCCATGTCTTCCGTAACTATGGTAATTATCAATTAAATCTTTTGTGGTCATGATGGGAACATGTGACTTGTGTGCAAGACAGCTTCCGATGTTGTTTCTTGTAATGTGCAGTGGGCATACACAACAAATTCTGTCTTACTTATCGCGAACTGTAGTTCAAAACATGAATTCCTGTGATGTACATGTATATAATTGTACTTTTCTCTGTCCTGATGTTTTGTACATTTCTCTTTGTGACAAAAGCGTCTATCTAGTGAGACGGTGTCAAGAACATCATCACAGTCCAGTCAGCCAACATCATCGCAGTTCGGTCAGCCAGCATTGTCATCATCTCGCGGAAGGACACCCCTGGGAATCCTCAGGGAGCACCTTCCCGCCCCGAAGCAGCTCTGTCAGCGGTCATCAGGCAAGCGTAAGAGAACACTGTCAGGCTTTGGACAGACAGAAACCATCCAGGGGCACTTGCTGGACCTCAAGAGGAAAGTTGAGCATCTGACCCCCATTGACAAAAAGTATGCACAAGAAGACGGGGAAAGGGAATTGGCTGACCCTTATTATAGTCAGCCTATCAGTTAAACTATTATTCTACTGAAGGAGTATTAACGAGTTTCTACCCAACTTCTGGACCCTGTACTACAAACCTTTTTTTTTTTTTTTTTTTCAGGAGGATCACTGTATGTTGTACCATATACAAGGTACCACATTCCATGTACAGTTAAACTGTTTCACCATATGACAACCAAACTTCAAGAACCACAGGACTTCATTCGTAATTATCCATCAAAAGTTTTAGTTATCATATTGATATGCCTGTGCAAGGGGAACTGTTTGCAGGTTAATTCTTTGTCTATACTTATAATTCCAAGGCCATGTGCAGAGTCTAAGGCCATGAAAGAATATTGTCAGAAAGCTTAAGTTGACTCCTCTCAAATAATAATGAGCATTTTTTTTCAATGGCTAACGTTCGTCTGACAACATGATATCACTTGACTTTAGTGAGATCGTGCTACTGAAGCTTTCTTACACATTTGTCGTGATTTTGTATGGACATTGATGATTATTTCATATTCATAATGCCTTTATGGGTTTAGTGCTGATATGTCCACTTCAGATCTCATGATATTTATTGTTTTGTCAGACACACTGCTGGTGGAAAATAAAAGAAAAAGGGAACAGACAGAACAAAACAAAACAAAAAACCGTTACCATAAACAAAGTTCCAGACTAAAAGCATTAAAAATCTCTTGGTACTGCCAGGTCAAAAATCATACACCTGGTGAGTGTTCAAGCATGTTAATAAGAAAACAGTCATGCCAACAGTTTGTAATATGAATCATCAAGTTCACAATAGCTGCAATCACATACAGCTGTAGTGTGCAAAATCTTACAATTTATTCTAGTATTCTAGTAGTACTTTTGTTTCCTTTTTAATTGGGTTGTATGCTCTTTAACAAAAAGTGTCAGATCAGTAAAGGTTTTGGTCCAATTTGTGAGATGAAGTCGTACAACGTGTACTATGACATATTATGAAAAGCAGACTTGCTGTATGCCGTAGAGCAATCAAACTAGAGTGAACTTACTTGAAAAGCTTTACAGCACATATATTTTCTTCTACATCAAACTGGTTGAAGTTTTGTAAAATCTTAAAACCGTGATGCTGCAATATATGCTTATATGTGTATTCCAAAACTGGACAGGGGAAGCATGGCATATGAGAGGAAGAGGGCTGAGGATTTGCCAGTTTCTGATTCTTGGAGTCATCAAGCACCACTGACCTCTCAGAACCTTCAAGTTGTGCCCAGTGAGAGCTCTCCTTCAGACTGGATGGGATCGGCCTTTAATGCCAGCTTTGAGCACCTGTACACACCTCAAGCCCCATTCAAACAGTTCAAGAAACATGTCGGCTCAGCTCAAAAGCCCTTGTGGGACCTTGAGGTAAGACTGTACTGGTGCGTCTCGTAAAAGTCAGCGGAACAGATTATTATTTTTGATTAATTTTGTCTTCATTGTTCTTTGAATATGATCTTGTACTGTTGAAAGTTTGTGTTACAGTGGGAATCACAAGGAGCCTCTAGTTAATGGTGCTTTATGCTGGACAGAAACATGACATACATGTATAAACTATTTTTCAACAGTTAGATCAAATATGTTACATGTGAATGATATCCTGATAACACTGCAATATAATGGGAATAGGGTATAAGTCAAAAGACACGTAGGCTGTGTGTAATACTAGTAATCCAATTACAGTGATCAAGTCATTGTTTCAATAAACAATATGGATAGTATTGAAATTGTTTGTAGTGGTTCTTAGAATGGGCTGAGGTGTTAATTTTTCAGTCATAGTTATGATGGTGATCAAAAAGCCCTGAATTTTTCATCACTTTTAGAGAAAATTATGAACTTCAAGAAATCATGCCACCACTTTGTAAGTTCCTTGCCAGCCAAAGCCCACTGAAAGCCCTATTGGAAAGATCACTGTAAAATGTGGATGGAAATCCATTCCAGGAGACCAGTTTGTATCCTCTTACTATGTTGTTGTTGCAGATACCTGAGTGGATACCACCAGCAAGCAGACCACACCTGGATACCAACCCATGGCATCATCCAATGGAGAATGGGTTTCAATTGGAGGAGGAGGATACCCCTCATGTGAGTTGTCATATGCTTCCCTTTGTATCCATTTCCATTTACCCCTGAGTTACAGGTTAATATTTTCATCTCTGAACAACAATAAGTGCATATTTTACCCTTTTTACTTTACAAATTGCACTGCAATCTACTGTACGTGTAAACATTTCTATGCATATACACCTATATCTTGTGATAGTAAATGTGGTATTTCATTCCTTTTGATGGTGGGTTTTGTTTTCTTATTCCCTTAACTTTAGTTTCACAGTCCAACTCAACATCAGTTGCTTCACCAACCTTTGGAGGATGGAATGTTCTTCTCTGACATGCCTCACTCACACCAAACTTCCAAGCTCATTTCCAGACCAACCTCTCTGCCTGAAGCTTTCTATCAACCTAAACATCTTCAAGGTGGATTCTGCAGCACTGCCCAAACTCGAGCACACCACGAAGAATGAATCTAGTGCGATATAGGCCTGGCCTGGTATGACACAGCCAGTTTGCAACATGTTATTTTAAATAGGTGGATGGTGGTAAATGGGTGTACCCAGGTGGAAAAACAAAACAAAACAAAAACATTTAAGAGGTTTCGCATACTGTACTCTGTGCAAACAGGCTGCACAGACATTGACACACTTGTTGACTTGCACATTCAATATAATGATAATGCAAAAGACAATTCTTTCCCCCATTTCTATGGAAATATCAGCAGTCAGTGCAGAGCAAGTACAGAGAGAACACCAATACACACACACACACACAAACCAGAAGGTACTACAGGTAGAGAACACATACATATGTATATACACACAAACACACACACACACACACACACCGGGAAGGTAATCTACAGGTATTGAAAAAAACAAAAAACAAACAAACAACAACATCCAATACCTATCGTAAAGAGTCATTTCTCTCCATCCATTGCTATTTACAGTGTGCCATATTTTGTAGAATGTGGGAAACCTATCTTTGAAGGCAAGTTCAATTACAGTTTAATTTCTCCTTTTGATAAGCTGTTCCAAAAGTTACCTTTAAAGAAGTCTTCGTGAGAATTCAGTCTTCTCTTTATGGAAAACTATAAATTGGTGCCAGGCTTTTAATGTTTTCATTTAATGCTCCAAGAGCAGCTCGGGACCTTATCATTACATTTTCTGTGGCTAACTAGATTTTGTTTGTATTGAAAGGCTCTGGGACATGTAACTACAGTGGACTCCCGTTATGACGAAGTCCTTGGGACCGACAGTTTCCTTTCGTTATATCGAAATTCCGTTATAACCGAATGAAGAAACAATAAAACAAAAGAGCCGATAACGTTGTGGCGTGATTTTTTAATTCGTTGTGACCGGAATTTCATTATAACCGTGTTCGTAATAACGGGAGTGCACTGTATGGGTAAAACTCGTTTTCGAGATGTTTGACTGTATTTGCATGAACACATTGATGCCTTTATCAAACATGTTTAATGCACACATATTCAAGTAAATGTTCAAAATATTATGCTGATGACTTTTAAACTTAGGAAACCAGTCCATGGACTAGAAGAATACAATTGTAATACTAAATCGGTCTGCTCTACTTTGTTGACACGTTGCATTGTAATCCAATGACTGCAATCAAGACCACTTATTTCTGGGAGATAAGCTTGTGTCCACATATCCTTTCCATCATTAATAGCAGGAATTTATTAAGTGCACAGTATTACAATTGAGAAAATGCTCTTTACATGATATAAATAGTGTGTATATAATACAACTGTATATACAATATATTTACATTTTGAAGGCACTTATAATAGAATTTTAAATTCCAATGTATAACTATTCTTTTGTGGCATAACAAATGTTTGAACATCTATGTCTTACACAAGGATTGCTTACACCGCACACAATGGCTTCATTTCACAGCATTTGAATGATTATGAAAAACTTTGAAAAGTCATATACAGCTGAAATTGCAAGAATTCTTTCCCCCTTTTTGGTAGCATATTCCAGCTCTATGAGTGGGGGGAGAGACATTGAATTTATGCATACAAAGTATATGTAAATAAGATACAGCATGGATATACAATTGTAGACTTGAGAATTTGAATCACATTGTACTCATCTTGTGATATTCATATTAAATTATTCTGCAAAGAATTCATTGTTAACTTTCTGTGAGAACATCTTCATTATGCAGTATTTTCTTCCAAGTCTCAAAAGTCAATGTGTGATACTCAGTGTGATCTTTATTACGCTGTAACATTATCTTTGTTCAAGGTTCTGAGACCTGAAAAGTACTGTAAAACCGGAAATTTTTGCATGAATGAAATTTTCACAAATTTTGCGAGAAGCCAAGGTTCACAAAATTACTATGCACATGAAAGATCTTGTCTACAATATCCATTAATGCTAGTAGCAATTTGCAAAAATTTCATGCTGTGAATATTTCTGGCTTTACAGTACTGTAAAACATGATATATTCGCGGCATGAAATTTTTGCGAATAGGAGCCAATGGCCTTTTTTGTGGCATGAAATTTTCGTGAATTGCCACTGGTGTTAAATGCATATATAAGTGTAGACAAGAACTTTTGCGTGCATTTTAATTTCGCGAATCTTGGTGCTCGCGAAATTCGCAAAATTAAAATGCATGTGAACATTCCTCGTTTTACAGCATGTAAGAATGGAATGACACAAAATTAGTGATATTTTTTTCGTTTGCTTCTCTCCCCGCCAAACACCAACTTAAATGCAACATAATACAGTTAATGTTGTAGTGACATAGTAACTGAGCTTTTGGTGTCTTTACAGGCTTGAATTACAAAGCTTGCAATTCACACAGAGGGAAGGTGTGATACTGAAGACAGTGAATTATCAAACAAACTACCATGATGCTAAAGACTGATATTAGAGTGCATGTCGGCACTGGCTCATTAGCCTGATTGGAAACGATTTCCTTTTGCAGATTCATGAATTAATGATCAGAGTGAAATGATACAAAATTACAATGTTTTGTCTGCAATTTTGGGAGAAAGGAATTCTCAAGAGGAAGAAGGGTGCTTTATTATAAAGTACAGTGGACTCCTGTTATAATAAAGTCCTTGGGACCGGCAGTTTTTCTTTCGTTATATCGAAATTTTGTTATAACCGAACGAGTAAACAATAAAGAACATAGAATGATAATGTTGCAGCCAGAATTTCTATTTTGTTGTAACAGGAATTTCATTGTAACTGTACTCATAACGGGAATGCACTGTACATAACATACAGAGCACTAAACATTATAATGGCCATTTCTACATTTTGATATTGATGGCAAAAAAAAAAGAAAGAAAAACAACTACAAAATCCTGTGATATTTGGTCTTCATAACTTTTGACCTGAACTCATAATAATACATCTCATCATTTGACAGTAAGGAGCTGGTGGAAAAAGTGCTGTACTAAGTATCAGATATTGGTAGTGCGGAATCTAATCTCTTGTGAGAGAATCAAAAATTGAATTCACATGTTGAGGACACCATATGCCCCTCCCTTCCCTCCCTTGAGTATTTTTCCCCCGGCATAAAGATACCTCTACACTTCCAAGTGAACAGAAGTGTAAAAGAAAAATATGAATGGAAGACACTTGTAGAGAGAGTGACGTGGTCTCCTGTGCAAATTAATATGCTGACATCTCACAAGCAAGCTATGATTTCCTCCAAACATCTTGTTCTTTTGGCCACATCTATTCCTTCAGGCGTTTGGCCATTACTCAGAGTTGCTCGCATCCTCCAGGGTAGTTCAGTACTGACTCCTGTTCCCTGTCAGGAGCCGCAGGCGTCGAAGAGACTCTTATTACATGTGCATCATGTCAATGTTCCTGGACAATTCAGCCTCCAAAGATGCCTGTCAGTGTATACACAGTAAAGTAAACATCAAGATCATAATTTTCCTTGCTAACAGAGAATGGATGACATTTATTCCATTTTTTTTTCTTCTTTTCTTTTTTTTTTTTGGGGGGGGGGGGGGGGGGTAAGGATATTCTTTGTACTCCTATATATCAATATATATAACATATAGGATAGAACAGCAACACATAGCCATCTTTCCAAACAGAGCACACTATCAAAGTTCCTGAAGCTGATTTTTTTTTTTTTGATCCTATGTGAGACACCAACTTCTACATTTGGAAAGTTTGCTCAATAACTTTATGCTCCATTTTATATGAAGAGTCATGCACAGACACACATTCAAAGTTTTTCTTGGGTAATAAAAGGGATGGTACAGTTTCGGTTGCGATGGGGCTTCAGGTTTCCAATGTTTTTTTGATGATATTGTTGAGATAATGAGAAACCTATTATGACATAATGAAAGAGCACATGATTCTAAGAGGAATTCAAAGTTTATTTGATGAAAATTGGTTTTGAAATGGCTGAGACATCCAAAACAAAGTGATCCTAGTAAAAGATGGGACCCAACTTTTATTAGGATTGCTTTGTTTTACTTTGTTTTAGGATATCTCAGCCATTAAAAAAACCTGATTTTCCTCAAGTTAACTTTGAATTCCTCTTATTAGAATTGTATGCTCTTCAACATTTCATAGAGTGGTTTCTAAGTACATGTATCTCACAAAAAGTTGGAACAGTAATCCTCACCTCAACCAATACTATACCATCCTGTAAGCAAGTACATACCAATTCCCTCTTTGCTTCCTCAATCTTCACCTTCGCCAGGGACACATTTGGTGGGAGGTTGTTGTAGCTCTCCAGTTTTGCACGCAGGGGGGCCAACTTTGAGTTGAGAGTTTCCAGATGCTGGATAGTCAATAGTAAGTTTAACATGGACCGTGTAAGATTGATGTACATCCTACATCCAATTCATAGAATTCCATCTGAGATTTCATCCATTACAGTGCACTCCCATCATAACGAAATTCTCTTTACAACGAAGTTAAAATTCAGGTCCCAAAATGATTTCTATATCTTTCTATACTTTACAGTTTGGTTGTAATGAAAATTTGATATAACTAAAGAGAACTGCCGGTCCCGATGACTTCGTTATAACGGGTGTGCACTGTATCTTCAACATATCGGGCTAATGAAATGGGTCAGCAGAACTTCTGACATGTTTAAACCAAATATTTTACCATTCCTGCTCCCCCCCCCCACCCCCTCAAAAAAAAAAAAAAAAAAACCAACAACAGACAAACAAAACAAACAAACAAACAACAACAACAAAATAAAGCAAAAATCCAAACCTCCAAATAAAGAAAGAAACAAAACGAACTGAAAATACAGTACATATGGACAAATTTGCCTGGAAGGACTATGCTGAAATTAAGGTTTGAGTAGAAAACAGTGTACTTTGAAAAGAATAATGCATCATTGGTTATAAACCCTCTAGACAGTTTGTGAGTGGTGACAGTGGATAGTGATCATGATAGCATCTTAGGTCATGGACCAGAAATAGATTAGAGGTTGACTTGTCCTGCTGACACATTACATTTGATGCACTTAACCCGTTGAAGACTAGTCAGGAGTATAGTTGGGCAGGTGTCTATGGGAATTGCATGCTACAGCAAAATCAGCTCATCCTCAAGGAATTAAGTGCTGACAACTAATACATGACAGGAAAACCTGAACTCATGAATAAATATAAATATTATGCACTTGTAAAAGAATTTTAACCCATTGAGGACGAGTCCCGAGTATACTCGGGCAAGCATCTATGAGAAATGCGTGTTGTAGCAAAATCAAACTGTCCTCAACGGGTTAAACCCCAGCATCTCATGAGTACTAAAAAGTAGTACATCAAATATTGCAGTGATCTATGGTGAGTTCTTGCTCTATGAAAAAAAAAAAAAACAGAAAAAGGAAAGAAGTATGTGCATGAACATATCCTGAGCAGTATATGCATAGAAGCTGATGATTGAACTTTGTTGTTGGTGTTTATTTGAATTCTACAGGAAAACCTGATACTTGCCTCAGATAACTTCACTAGACTCTGATGATATGCAGAAGGATCAACCTCTGATTCAGTCAGGTTCTCCTGTTCAAACAAACAAAACAAGAGCATTAATGTCTAAAACAAAACAGAGGCATTACTACCTATTGAAAACAAAAAGCAGTTTCTGATATAAGACTACCAAAGGGAATATGAGACATAGCTGTTGTAATCAGTGGAAATGCCTTTCAGCTCAGTTTAGTTCACTTCATTAATGTTATTCACCTGTAAAGATAATTGTTTGTGAAAATGAAACAAATGCATGCCAACTAGTTGTGATGATTAGCACGTCATTTATACCATTGATGATTTGTTTGAAGACATCCATTTGTGAAGTGGAAAATGAACAAGTCACAGGGCTGAATTTATGGGTTCAAGTCAGCTGCATTCTTCAGATGTCTACAGAGATTATTTTTCAACGGATAAGGACGATTTTCTGAACTCTTGAGGGAAAAGAAATTCTTACTTCAGCTTTACATCTTGAATGAACTATTTTCCCTGGGTCACAATGACCATGCAATTAATTCTAAAATTGCTAGAAAAGAGTGGGAGTCCTGCCTCAAATGTGAACAGAGCATTTATGAATGCTGAATAGAGGAAAAACAGCTATGGATGCAGGGGCGGATCCAGGGATTCTGTAAAGGGGGGGGGGGGGGGGAAGCAGTTTACATTTCTGGTGCCACTTCCAAGTTTAATCACCCGACAAAAAAAAAGGGGAAAAAAAAGAGGCTTAAGTGCTATTTTCTGGTGCCACTACAATTGGCTGACAAGGATCATTTGGTCATCCTGCGATTCCACGCACACTTTTCTTTAAAAAAAAAAGAGAATTAAAGGTGGCACGCGCCAGGTGTGCTCCCCTCCCCTCCACCCTCCCCCCCCCCCCCCCCCCCCAATCCGTCACTATGAATGTAGTGTAGTTACCTCAAGAGCCTCAAGCTGGTTGCGGTATTCCTTCGTCTTGCTGTGGTAGAAGCCTGCTTGCCGTGTCTTCTCCTCCAGCTGTGGTCCCTGTTCCTTTGCTTGGTCTTCCAGCGAGGTCATCGCCCTGCCAAAATCACCATTTAGAATCTCTTAGCAAACATACGGGTAAAGTGCCTGAGTTTAATTGGACTTGAAGTAAAGTACCATCCTGCATTCTAATTCATTGTTGCACATAATAGGTAAATTTTACCACAAAAATCATATCACAAAAACACACTGATAGAAGATTCATTGAAATCAAACATAAGACTTTGAATTGAAGATATTCTTACATAATGGTAATATACATGTAAGTATCAACCACAAAGGCTGCAAATTGCACAAAGCAATACAGTTGCTTTATGGTTCCTCTGCTACTTTGTGAATAGAAAATATAAAAATAATTGTGCTGTCGGTTGATCAGTTAGTCCGTACAGCTCCCTCTTTGAAGTTGCCAATGCCATGTTATTACAAATAAGACAATAGGCGCGGTCAGGCTGGCAAAAGATCGCGAAGTTTAAGATCGCGATCTTTAAGATCTCGAAGTTTTGCCAGTGTGACCGCAAACTTCCCACGAAACTTCTCGATCTGCTTGCGGGCGGTGTCTCCGAAGCACGAGGCCATTGTCATGTACAGTTGTGCATTGTTACATCACAATCACTAGCCATCGGACGGCGCACTCTTTCTTGCGCGCATACGAATGGCCCAAACTTCGCGATCTTAAACTTCTCGATCTTTTGCCAGTCTGGCCGCGCCTAAAATGGTAAAAAGGATGTATTTTTTCTCTTACATCAGAAAAAAAGAGAGAAAGAAATTGAGTAAAGATTTGTTTGTGTCGGGGGTATGTTCACAATAATCTCCCTGAAGTATGATTCACTTGAACTCTTGTGAAGAAATCAACATAAATAGACTCCACACAAATGTGACTTTGATCTTGTTATCATACTGAAATATATTTACTGTAATGTTCACCTTGAAGTGACATACCTTTTCAGGGAATCACTCTTAATCATGGCACTCTTTGTTTTCTTGAAGAGATTCTGATTCAAGAGATTTTCCTCATGTCGGCAGTCTTCCACCTTTATCTGCTCCCGTGACAGATCAGTCATAGCCAGAAAATAGCTGTACAAACAACAACAAAATAATTTGCATGTTTACCTCGAAGTCTTGCACTGCAATTCATAGATAATACAAACCACAAATTTAATCAGTACTTAGAGAACATTCATATTTCGAGAAAATGTTAGGACACCAGTGCATTGGTTCATGAGGCACTGATGCACCGATTTTGCAAAAATGCTTTAGATTGATCTGGCATACAAGTGGTAATCATATAGGCTCCATTGTGGCAAAACATTAGCTTCAAGTTATTCATTGCTAAATTCTTGTGACATACATAAACGATGCTTGTACCTCGCAGTACGGTGGATTATAAAAGTGCAGTAAACAGTTTTGTGCACAAGCTTACACTGTCTACTTATGCATCCGTCTACAATGTACTGGTATTTATCTGTATAATGGTTTGGTTCAACTGGACTTGTCAGAATGTGTAACTGGTGAGCACTATAAAAAGGATGAAAATACAAGTACACATGGCAACAATCAAAGAAAAGTGCAAACATCCATGTAGCTGGTGTGATTCGTTGGCTTACTTAGTATCTGAGGCTACTTTGAGGTCCAGGATCTGAGCCACATTGGACAGTGTCCGGAGGCTGACGTTGCCTGACTGAGAGAGGCTCGCTGGGGATAGACCGACATTCTGAAGAATGGCTGAGAGTCTGCTTGCTACAGATGGAAAGAAAAACAGAACAAATAGAAATATTCTGAAAGTGGTAACACCTTTCCTTATTTGACTTCCTCCCTCTTAGCAACTACACAGTTAACAAATCAAACACCAAGCAATGTCTTACCTGCATATTGCCGAGTACAGTGTTTTTCAAAGTAAGTTCGTTGACCTTTTGACCTTTGATAGTGTAAGACTTCTCAAATAGTCAAACTTGACTGGCACATGTACCTGTGGCATGTGTTTTGTGGTCATACCTCAAAGCTATGGAAAGTTATTGAGAGTACACGTGTACACCAAATCCTTGACAATGCCAACACCAACAACAATGACGACAGCATAGTGAAAGTGATGCCTATGTCTTGCCTCCACTACGCAGGCGAGACAATAAAGGACAAGAATATAATACAGAAGAAGAAAAGATTCTCCAGTCTACATGGCTAGATTCATTTAATGGTTAGTGAAAACCATTGGGTACAATGTGTACCTCTTTTATTTTGTTCATTTTAATGTATTTTCATTTCTGCAAATTCATGATTCAATACAGACTTTGTGAAAAGATACACAGGAAGTGCACATGATACAAAGTCAAGTCGATTTTTTGAGTCAAATACTACACATGATTCAAACACATCATTCCACCCCCCCCCCACTTTCTATGACTTTTCACAATTTGGAATGAGTACCTTCTGCATGGTATTCTTCTGTCTTTTGGTTCAAATCATCAATGAGGAGCTGTCTGTCACGATCTCTCTCCTCAGATCGTAGCATCAGGTCGTAGAGCACTGTGACAGTTCTCTGGTTGATTTCATACTGCGGTATGGTCAAATCTCCAAACACTCTCTGCAACCAGGCACGGACCTACGACAAGAAGTAAACAACAGAAATCAATATTCCCCTTGAAAGCAATACAAATGAAAACATTCATCTTTTTTCGGTCTGAATTTTGTGCTTGCATACACCACATCACAAAACAAAAATTGACTTGCCTAGACTCTCATTAAATTAGATTTCTGTCACGCATGGGGCTTCGCCAGGTACTAACTTAGGGTCATCAACAGCACCACTAATGCTGAAAGCACAATATTTTATCCATTTATTCCTTTTCCCTTTTTTTTTTCTTGGCAAGGAAATTTGCATTCATAATTCATTATTTTTGCATTGGCCACCATTTTTTTTTAATGCAGGTACAAAATAATTGACAGTGTATAGACACTAGAGCAAACACTTGTGATATGGAAGCCAAACACTTCTCCTTTGCTTTTGTACCTAGGTAAAATAAGATAAAGTCCGTCACTCTCTTGTGAAGATTCTTGGGAGATCGGTATGTCAGTAGCTGATGTGTATGCAGTAGTCTACTTTCATCAGGTTTTGCACCCTGCCCTTGATTGAAGTGGGCTCTATGACCATGTAGGACTAGAAGTCTTACTTATCATTGAATTCAAATACTTACCACTGTATGTAACAATATCAGTAATCAGCTAAATTTATTTAGTTCGTGTGTGATTTGCGTCATGCACAAAGTCTAAACCAATTAGGCACTAAAGGTCCCTTTTTAGGACACTGTCAAACAGAAACAGCTCTCTAGACTCTAGCTCTTAGGCGCATAGGCCCCCTCTTCTGTAACACTAGTCTGTGTCTGTAGCACTGGTACTAGTACAGTGCAGGGCCGGGGATACTGTAAAACATGATATTCGCGGCATGGAATTTTCACGAATTGGAGCCAACGGCCTCTTTTGTGGCATGAAATTTTCGCGAATTGCCACTGGCGTGCAATGCATACAGTGTGGACAAGAACTTTCGCATGCATGTTATTTTGCGAATCTTGGCGCTCGCGAAATTAAAATGCACACTAACATTCCTCGTTTTACAGTAGTCAGATAAAGTAGACTCCCGTTTATATAACAAAGTCCTTGGGACTGGCAGTTTTCTTTTGTTATATCAAAATTTTATTATAACAGAACAAATAAACAATAAAAAACATAGAGCCGACAATTTTGCAACCTGGATTTTTATTTTGTTGTAACCGGAATTAATTTGTTATAATTAAATCTAAGTATAACTGTGTTCGTTTAATAACGGGACGGGAGTGCACTGTAGTTATAGAAGTTAGTTAACCCTGGTGTCTCTGTACAATGAAAAAAAGAAGCACAAATTTCAGCGCCTCTACAAGTACAAGTAAAAGTCTCCCTAACCCTATTGTTAGCCCGACCAGTCGCCTTCGCACGACGTCCCCGAGCAGTGCACTGTCAGAGTACATGTAACATCGCGAATAGGTCTATAAACGTTAGACCTCTAGTCCAAGATCTAGACATCTAAATATTTAGAAAATAAATTTAGGGCCTACAGTTGTGCTTTCTTCATTTGTCACTCATTTTCACAATTCACATGTAAAATTTAGGCCTACGCCCTAGAATTGATAGATGTCTACTAAAATCATGAAATTAACTTGTTATCTACGTTAACCGGTTAGAAATTTAAATTTACTTTGTTAAACTTTAAATCACATTTTTTTCAATTATTACATATATGGTGCTTATACAACATATTAGATGGAAATGAAAATAAATTTGGATCTTGAATCTGGTAAACATACGTGTACACTGTATGATCATGAATATCACAATGATGATGTAAAATTTGGAAGTATACTTGGGTGACCCGCACCTCGTCATAGTTAATGTTTGCGCATATTTGAATCACATTTCGCCACTGAAATTCTTTGAAATCCAACTCACATACAGGAAAAATGCTAAAAATTCCAATGGAATCACAAGCTCACTGATCGATATCGAAAATTTGCAGCTATCGTTGTCAAACGCGAACGATGCGAAAAAGTTGCGCTCTTTAGGAAGGGGCCTGCAACTCGTCACCCGCGCTCCCATAGACAAAGCACGTAAAAGACGTGTGCGGGTGACCGTGATGCTCCCATACACATACTGTA
Organism: Diadema antillarum; assembly: GCF_040938485.1. Taxonomy (NCBI): domain Eukaryota; kingdom Metazoa; phylum Echinodermata; class Echinoidea; order Diadematoida; family Diadematidae; genus Diadema; species Diadema antillarum. The sequence continues at coordinate 519,185 of NW_027271291.1, read as the reverse complement.
AAACATGAAATATTCGCGGCATGAAAATTTCGCGAATTGGAGCCGAAAGCCTTTTTCGTGGCATGAAATTTTCGCGAATTGCTACTGGCATTCAATGCATGTAGTGTAGACAAAAGCTTTCGCGTGCATTTTGATTTCGCGAATTTTGGCGCTCGCGAAATTCGCGAAATTAAAATGCACGCGAAAATTTCTCGTTTTACAGTACACGTAAAAGATGAGTGCGGGGACAGTGGTGATACTTAACACGTAGGGTCCTATTCCGATTAGAATTTCAGATTTTCGCGAAAAACTGTTCGGTTTTCACCAAAATTTGCTTGGATGTGGTAGCCCTGCCAATTTTCAAGCGTACTGAACACAGTCCCGGGCATAAAGTTTTGTTTAGTGCGCTTAAAACAATTGTTAAGCGGGGTGACGGTATTCGGGCCCCTGACGAGGTGCGGGCACCTCACTCAGTTCGGGAAACCCACTCACAAGGGGGGCCCCTCCTTATAAGTAACCCGTGCCCCTTATAAGTACCCTGTCCCCCTTATAAGTAACCCCCGGGGCACCCCTATAAGGAGTCTCCACGCTTTTTTGCAATGCAACGCGAAAATGAAAGGACTGCCGCAATTCGCTTGATTATGTCCATAAAGCTTCACAAGTTTCCTAGTTACTCACAAAATTTGAGCAAAATCGGTTCGAGGCATCATATCTAAAATCATGGATTTAAATGCGATGTCAAACGACCCATGCGAATGCTGAAATGCGAGCGATTACTGGCGTGAGTGTCGCCAGGCGCGGCGGCACGGCAATGCTTGAGTGCAGACGTGGCGACTGAGTACGGAGACTTTCGTTCATTCAGGTGGCTTTAAATGAAGGAAAAATAACAAAAGTAATGAAATAGTCAACCACCTACCTTTGCAATTGGTATGCATATGTTGCGCTGAACAACTTGCTGAATGCGGGAGCTGTTGGAAATTTCAAGCTTCATCGGCGAAACTTGCAAGTTTCAACTTAAAATTTTTGTTTAGGGACGACTTCAACTGGACAACCCTATGGGAACGTATCCTTTTGTATATATGCATACCAATTGCAAAGGTAGGTGGTTGACTATTTCGTAATACTTTTGTTATTTTTCCTTCATTTAAAGCCACCTGAATGAACGAAAGTCTCCGTACTCAGTCGCCACGTCTCCACTCAAGCATTGCCGCGCCGCCGCGCCTGGCGACACTCACGCCAGTAATCGCTCGCATTTCAGCATTCGCATGGGTCGTTTGACATCGCATTTAAATCCATGATTTTAGATATGATGCCTCGAACCGATTTTGCTCAAATTTCGTGAGTAACTAGGAAACTTGTGAAGCTTTATGGACATAATCAAGCGAATTGCGGCAGTCCTTTCATTTTCGCGTTGCATTGCAAAAAAGCGTGGAGACTCCTTATAAGGGGTGCCCCGGGGGTTACTTATAAGGGGGACGGGGTTACTTATAAGGGGGACGGGTTACTTATAAGGAGGGGCCCCCCTTGTGAGTGGGTTTCCCGATCCGAACTGCACTATACACGTCTAGTGGAACGATGGGGAATCATATCACACACAAATTATCATATGTGGGACCATTACCAAGCGAACGGATTTTATTACGCACCACGATTGTTCTGAAAAACAACGTCAAAATGTCGTCAAAACCTGTACCTCTCTGTGCATATCGCTGATATTTCCATCTCTTCCAGCCATTTCAAAGTCTTGATGATGAATTACACGCACGGTTTTGTAAGATAAACTTGTATACTCGTCACGTCGTCATCAAGTTCCGTAAAGTTCAACAGCGCGCGGGTAGAAAACTTCAGGCTGACTCAGAATAATTAAAGTAATTGTGCAAAATGAGATTAGATTATCCAGTAAATATCGAAATCTCAATATATTTAAAAGTACAAAAATATTATACAAAAGTAATTGTTTCATTAACAACGTAAATGTATGAAATATTACGTTAACACTTCTACATTTATTCATTATTATTTCAAATTTTGGAAAGCCAGAATATGTCTGCTTACATGGTTCCGCAATTATGGTTCCGCAAGTATGGTGCATGCATGCTGAGATGGCTAGCTGTGTGTGGGTTGATTGCGTAACAAAATTCGAGTGAATCTCATGATCTTGTTCTCAAACGGGTGACAGACAAGTCTCTTTCACGATCACGGTCGCTATGCTCCGGCTTTATCGCATCAAAGTCAAGTCACTGGTAAAGTAAAAGAGTTAGTCCTCCCACTACTTTTGTATTATATGCAATCGAATCAATAATGCAATGCCAATGCGTATGGCAAATGCAATGCTAATGAATGGCCAGATGCTGTGATGGCGATGACGTAGTCGTGGGATTGCATTGACTGTGTAATGTTAGTGTGTGAACAGTTGCAGTTAAATTTACTGCGGGCAAAATTGGGAAGAACATCTCGTATGAAAATTGCAAATTGGGAAGAACATCCCATATGAAATTAGCACTAAATTCTAATCTTGCAAGTATAAAGTTTTACTGGTTTAATAATACTTGAATACTACACGTGTGTGGAAATTAATACTGCATGAAATGCCTAAAACTTTTCAAAAGCAAAGCTAACCGTTAGACTATCACTATGAATTATGATAAAGTAATTTAAAACAAATTTACTAAATTGTGGAATTATGATTTTGTTATCATACTGGAGTTAATATAAGAGTAAGACATATGTAAAATAGTATTTGATATTATATTAATTATTTTGAGAATCATAAGTTTGTGGATTGGTAGTGTATGATAAACAAATGATACCCAGTCAGAACTTTTGTAGGTATTCAAAGCTTTAATATGCAAAAGTGGTAATTTTTGAAAAATATTGTTTTGTCAATTATCTCTTTTTATACTAGGTATGTTGTTTTGATGCCTACAGTACAATGTACACACGTTGTATGTCACATGAAAACTCAAAGACATATTAAGAATAACATTCCGAGCCATTCAAAACCATAGTTACTTCATGTTTTGCTACTTCAGCAAATTACAGCCAAGAGAACCCCCATTTCATCCACTATTTTATTGTTTACTGAAACTGGAACAGAGAAACACGCAAAATCTGACTGACATGATAAAGTAGAACTGTCATTTTACAGTTTCCATGGCAACCGGCAATATTGGAATGAGGCCAAATTGTGTATTAAAATGTTCTGAATGAAATTTGAGGAAAATTCACCAAATTTGGTTGAAATTAATTGGATTAAGGAGTGGCAAATGAAAATTTATGGGGGGTGGGGCACAATGTGCTCCTCTCAGGCTTTTTAGGGTTTATCTGTATATGAATTACTTGCCTGTGATTATTATTAAATATTTTAGGCTGAATACGTTTGAGTAGGTGTGGACAAACATGCTATATAACATAAATCACACAAGGGAAGTTAATAGACACACCTTTTCATCGTCCAAAATAGAGCAAAAATGCTTCATATTTCGTTTATAATGATCAATGCCTATGTAAATATATTCAAATGAGCACATTATTGGCCTTAAATTGAAAAATTAATATCATTCATCTAACTTTGGACAATGCCCTGTATGAATATTCAACTCAAAAAAAAAAAAAAAAACAACTTCATTTTTCAAAAATTAGTTTTTATACTCTTCAAAGAATGACCCTGTAATCTATTTTTACTACATTACAGCCTGTAAGTACAAGACTGTATGCAAAAAGCTCTTGCTCTAGATCTAAAATAAATACTTAAATTTAGATAGGCATAGTTGTAGCCCATCGCCATGATTTATCAAAAAAGTGGTCACCAGTTACATTGCCAGTGGATAGACTGTAGAAGATGTGCACCATGCTTGAATGCTACTGGTCATGAGGTATGGGTGCTAGATTAGCACCAATATTTGTGCTTCAGTTGTGTTTATGGTGGTGTTTATGGTAAATTGCTTCTTATGGTTTTCTTCTTCTTCTTTTTAAATTCCTAATGGTCTTCATGCTTTCCTGCAGGTTGCAAGGAGAAAGGTCAAATGCACCCTTTGTTGTCAGCAGAGGACTAAATCTGGTAGGTCTTCTGTGACATTATTCTTTTATAAATACTCCAGTCTACATTATACTTACAGGGGCAGATCCAGGAATTCTGTAAAGAGGGGGGCACATGCACCCCTCCCCCATTTTTTTCTTTTTATTTCTTTCGTTTCAACAAAAAATAAAGGGGGGGGGGGGGACATGCGCTTGATGCGGTCTTCCCTGGATCCGCCACTATACGCAGATCTAAATTTATACATATAAATATTTGTAGATTATCCTCCAAGTCTTTTTGATCTAAAGTTCATGATCATGGTTGCTATAATTATGTTAACTTTCTCAAGTGTATTGTAGTGATGCTGCTGGGGTTTTCCACTGCAAATCTGTAGGTACACTTTTTGTATTGTTTGGTATACAATCAAAATCAGTTTGTGTAATAGCCACCTGGCACCATTTAACTAGGACCAGCCCGAAGACGTATAACTGTTACGGAGCGCCACAGGGTTAGGCACTATTATGATATGTACAAAATTCTATAAATTCTATCTGCCATTTAATACTGTGTCAACCATTTAATTGATACAGGTGTACGGTACTTGGAAAGAGAACCCTGCTTGCAATAAATGCAGAATAGATGCGCAATATGGCAATGGCCACAATTTGTGAGTCCTGTATAGTACATTCTAGATGAACTTGGATGAAGTAGCACTGGACTATTTTATTTAACCCTTGGTCTTTTAGATGTGTGTGATATTTCCTGTTCGTTTAATTCTTGAAATTGCACCCATTCTAGGCCGCAATGAAGCAGGAGATCTGGAAAAGACTCGCAACATTGGCATCATGGCACACATTGATGCCGGGAAGACCACGACAACAGAGCGCATGCTGTATTACTCTGGAACCACTCGACATCTAGGAGGTAAACATACTTGTATCCCTGTTACTGTACGTTGGAGGCAATAGCAATAGTATGGTAAGATAAATGAGAGAATATCATCACTTTTGTTCACTCATCAAACAATATAGGCCTACTTGAAAAGATATATTCAGCTGGTCGGATAATGCTAAATATTTGATACTGCACTTGAGTGGTTTCCCTAAGGCTATTCTTCTCTGGATGAAGACAGAACAAAAAGCAAATTAATCCTCCCTCTATCTTTTTTCAATACACCAGAGTGCTGTCTTCCATGATATTAATCTTGTGGTTATAATTCAAAGCCACTGTTTTAGGAGATGTTCAAAAAGAAACATTTGGTAGAGTACAAGTGCCCTGTTTGCAGACAATAATTGGATGCAAGAACTGATTGACAAATTGCCCTACATCGATGTAAATAAGTCTTATTTAAGTCTTATTTACGTCGTTGTAGAGCAATTTGTCAATCAATAAAAACACCTTGACGGAAGAATTTCATGAATTTGAATAATTGGATGCTTTGAGATGAAAGAGTTTCTAGGAATGAGTGCCCTCAGTTTTGTAATTGCCATTCTCTAGATGTGGATGATGGTGACACCGTCACCGACTACCTGCCCCAGGAGAGGGACCGGGGGATCACCATTACCTCTGCTGCTGTCACATTCTTCTGGAAGGAGCATAGGATCAATCTCATTGATACACCAGGTGAGTTCCTCAGAAAAGTGGAAGATAGTACCAGCATCATTGTAGTAGGATCTCCATCCTTCAGAACTCCACCAATACCGTATACGTCATATATTTAGTGAGTCTAAATTTTCGCGAATCGGGATTTCCCATGATTTCGCGAGTGGTTAAATTTGCAATCGTGGAGTACTGAACTGAACAGAGAAATGTGCATGCTAATACGCCACATTCATATCGAGATCAGAGTCAATTTTTGCGCGTGTCTTTAATTTCCCGAAGAGCACCTGACTTGCAAAATTCGTGAAAATAAAACCTTGCGAAATATTTGGCGTATACAGTTCCTCAGAGCTTGCAGAGCAATTTCAGGACAGTGCAGCTACATGGGATTGAGAGTGAATGTAACACAATGGTCACAGCATGCAGCCTACCATCTCATCTTACAAGCTATTTTGCATTTCCACTGATCATGATAATTTTTGTGAGAGAAAATTAATTTCAAACATTAGGAGGATAAAGATGTTCTTTCTGTCCAATTTGTAAACGGGATATTGAGTCAGGTGGAACTTAAGATCAACTGAACACTCTTTCTGAAAATAATGGCATTGGATACATCTTGGTTGTCACTTATGCACTGATGTATTCATGTTCTCCTTATTACTTTCCTCATTGTGTACTGCCCTGAAATTAAAGTTTGGTAAACTGTAGTGCACCAATTTATTTGGCGTTTTTAATCAGCACTGTCACATTGTCAAGCACAGATTAAAAACAAATGCCAAACAATTATATGTGGAAATTGATGATATATAACTTGCCCATTCATTACATTAACTGGCCAAGCTTTTTCATCAGCATTCAGTAATCCATCCACCTTGGGAAACCCACTCAGGTGTAACAGTGTACCTCAGTCCAGCAGGGAGGCCATGGTGACACAATAGGGATAAGGGAGATTAGGTAATCTCTATTCATTGACAATTAGCTCCAAGCATTAGTGGCAATCAGCAAACAAAGCTATCCAGCCTGCTTGCCAATAGATGATGGGTGAAAGTATTCATGTGAGGGCATCTCAGACACTGAAGTCTCCCATCAAACTACATGAAGGTTCAACTATTTGTGCTTGAATGTGTTTTGACCTGGTTTGCAAGACTGGTGGCTCTTTATCGAAAATTGTGACTGATATCAGCACTGATGGCCGCCAAGGTTTGCCAGCACGCAGCCAGAATTGTGCATTTGGTGGCTTGTGTGTGATTCTCCATGTGCAATCAATCATAGATTTTAAGTAAAGGACCCAAAACAGGAACATAATCACTGTCTTGTCATGTGAGTTACACTAATCCTTCATATATAGCCTCATTTTTTACTTTCATTTTGTTTTTGTTTTGTTGTTTTTTAACTCCATTACAGCACAACATGAAAGGTGATATTGTATACACATTTCTTTCTCTTACCTTATAGGGCAATGTCATTTTGCATCCTATCTTGGACAGCCTGATTGAGGGGTTCACTATCAAACAAACCAAACAAAATCTATGATGCTCTAGAACTAAATGACTGCCTATTTGGTCTACCAATTGTGAAAGCTTCTGACTTCCCAGCAATTCTAACATTACCGCAAAGTTCATAATCAAGAAACTACTGTAAAACATGATATATTTGCGGCATGAAATTTTCGCGAATTTGAGCCGACAGCCTTTTTCGTGGCATGAAATTTTCGGAAATTGCCACTGGCGTTCAATGCATGTAGTGTAGACAAGAAATTTCGCATGCATTTTAATTTTGCGAATCTTGGCGCTCGCAAAATTCGCAAAATTAAAATGCACATGAACATTCCTCGTTTTACAGTATACAAAATGTGATGGAATCCCCCTTTTTTGTCTCCTCTGAATGTTCTGTGGATATGGAATGTAACAGGACATGTTGACTTTACTGTCGAGGTGGAGAGATGCTTACGTGTGCTAGATGGAGCAGTCACTGTATTCGATGCGTCAGCTGGTGTTGAGGTGAGATTCTGACTTTCCTGAGTCTGACGTGAACACACATTCTTTTTCTTACAAATTCAAAATGGTTTGCATGGGTACTGCTGTGGAGGCTGGATGACAAGCTGGATGCGACCTGTGGTACGGTGACTGGTTCAAAATTGAATTCATGAGGTTTGGAAATGAGTAGATTACATTTTAACTTCAACATGATTGAGTACAAGTACACACACATTTATGTAACATCACTGATTGCTGTTTGAATTTGCTCCTGAAAAGACTGCAGCAAGAATGCATTTTAATACCAGGGGTATAGCAGTGTGCAGTGCAGCTGCTGCATTTTATATACTCCCTTTATAGTATGTTTTCCTGTTTGTGCATGAGTTGATATGAATATAATGATCACTTCCGAATCCATGACTAACATCTTGCTTCCAATGTTTTCTTTTTGTGAGTCAAATACTGTAAAACATGATATATTCGCGGCATGAAATTTTCGCGAATTGCTACTGGCATTCAATGCATGTAGTGTAGACAAAAGCTTGTGCGTGCATTTTAATTTCGCGAATTTTGGTGCTCGCGAAATTCGCGAAATTAAAATGCACGTGAAAATTCCTTGTGTTACAGTATTCTAAAAACAGTACCCCATCGATAGGTTTTAGTAAGGCGGCATGCAGTGGACGAAGTCCCCTCCCCCACATGGTAGAAAGTGCCCCAGTTTCAGGAATTGGTGTAGATATCTTGGTGGAATGTGCTAAATGCAATACCAGGGTTAAACTTGTACACAGCAGATGGCAAGATGAACCATGTGAATGCTTGTGGGAGAGGAGTATCCTTATGACCTGTAACTTTGTCCCATGTTTTCACCAGGCAAAAGCTGTCAAACATTCATTCCCCTGCTGCCTTACCCATATTAGTAGTTTTAAAAGTTTCCATATGCTATGATACCTCTTCTCTGCACCCCTCTCAGGCACAGACTCTGACGGTGTGGCAGCAAGCCAATCGCTACAAGATCCCTCGGATAGCATTCCTCAACAAGATGGACAAGCCGAGAGCTAACCTGGACATGTGTCTGGCTTCCATCAGGGACAAACTGAAAGTAAAACCATTACTTCTGCAGGTGAGAGCACCATAACCGGTTGAGGATGAGTTCTCGAGTATACTCAGGCAAGTGTCTATGGGAACTGCATCTTGTAGCAAAATCAGCCCATCATCAACGGGTTAACCTTACTGTAAATTTGATCCTCACAGTTGTCATCACAAAATATCCTCATGAAAAAGAGCCAAATGTCACAAGTCATCCTTCACAGATAACATGGAAGGCATTGACCAAATTAACTCTCTGTATGCGATGATCACACAGCCATCTCAGTTGACGTCTTGCCAACTTTACATGTTTTGCTCTAACGCGTAACCGCGTACAAACTGATTGATAAATTACAATATGCCGCAAAATATTGAAAGCGCCATAGCCATAGCTTTATCATAGGATATACATCACATTGGTAGGGCGGTGAGTTGGCTCAGTCGGTAGCGCGTCTGCCTCACGATCACGCGGCCCGGGTTCGAACCCGAGTCTGGACTGAGCAATGTTGTGTGTAAACATACCGTCCCCTCTAGCAAGAGGCAAAACACTCTGTCCCTCGGATAGGACATAAAATGGAGGTCCCGTGTATGAGAGAGTCACAGCTCATGCACGTAAAAGATCCCGCTTCATTCATTCATCGCAAAGAGCAGGGTGTCTAACCCGGTGAAGTGGTCCCACCCCACATCCAACTGGACCCCATGGAAGACCAGCTTAGTGTAGCTGAATATGGGCTATCCAGCCATCTTCAGAGATGGAAATGAACAACAACAACAACAACAACATAAGTACTACAGTATTTCACTGTGTACCTTAGAGCAGTGTTGACTGTAGGGAGTTTATTTACTGTAGCAGCAGATGAGAATTGTCTACCAATCAGCTGTATGTGTTATCACTATGGTAACTGCAAAAAAAAGAGAAAAAGTTGTGATAATTGTAATTTCTTTTTACCTTGGGTCCATGATACAGTATGTGCCTTCAATTCTGATTTTTATCCAGGTACCAATTGGCATATCACAGAAGTTCTCGGGTGTTGCTGATCTGGTTGCCATGGATACTGTGACATGGCGACCACCAGACAAAGGCCCAGATGATGGCAGCACATTTCAGCAGTCCCCTCTTGCCAGCTGTGATGATCCCCATCTTGCGACACGAGCCCAGAATGCCAGGGTGGAGTTGGTGGAGCAGGTAAGAGGAGCCATGCCCACAGAGGCAGCAGGTGTGGTATGTGGAGCTGCTATCATCTGATAATGAAATATTAGACTGTAAGAAGATCTACGAAGTTGTGGATCCACACCATGTCATGACGGTGAATATTTGTCCCGTAGCTGAACAACTACATTGAAACATTTCAAGTCATGCACGCTATTCATTTTCTAATGGCAGAATTAGGACCTGATTACAGCTATACTAAATAGTTTGCTGGGACACTTCCTTAACCCTTACTCTGCTTTGTACAATGTACACTGATTGGCACACACACTGGAGTGCTTTGTGTGCCCATTGGCATAGATGTATGGAAACCAATTGTCAAGTAATGGAAATTAACTAATCCCCTGATCCCTATTGTGTCAAAACAGCCTTCCTATTAGACTGGGGCACATCGTTTTACCTGAGTGGGCTTGCTAACTTTACAACTTGTTCAAGTACAAAGCGTATGAATGCCAGTATACAAAATTCTGATTAAAAAAGCAAGTAATTAGTAAGCTATTAAGTGTCTGAGTGCAGAGAGGGTTAATCACAGCTAGTGATGTGTTCTGGCTGACAAAATGGAAAGCTGCATTCACACACAGGAGTTGTTGCATTATGGGGTTAAAAAATCCTTGATGTCTCTGTGTGCTGTTCATGCACACTATGCGGGCAAAGTATCCTGGGAGGTTGAAAACAAAATCATGCAGGACTGATTTTGCATTGTGATACATATCACGAAAGTTAATTTGTGTGTGTGTGTCCACACGCAAGAATTAATGGTTTTTGCATCACTTTGCAAAAACTGTTAATTTCTACTGTGTGTGAATACAGCTAGAGCACAAAATTTGATGCTTTAACCCCTTCCCCACAAAAAAAAGACCTGTAACAAAATAAAAAGAAATGCTATGATGTGTGTTAAAGCCGCGTCACACTAGTGTGTATCAAGTCAGCGAAGGCTCATCAAATTTGAAAATGTGAAGATATTTTCACATCTGTTGCTTATACTGGAATAGTTTGTAACATGTTTGACATTCTTTGGTTTGAAAGGTTTTTGACTACCAGTAATCAAAAAAGAAAAAAGAAAAAAAAAGGAAAGTGAATATTCTGTTTAATATTGCTATGAACATCATTACCTCATCTGTCCTTTGCCTGATGGAGGACTCAAGGCACGAAGTCAACCATGCACTGCGTTTCTTGGCATGCATAGTTTCTGAGTTAAATGATTTTTTTTTTTTTTTTTTGTGGATAGGTAGCTGACCTGGATGATGAGTTTGCCAACAAAATGCTGAGCGACGAGGCATTTGATCCACTACAAGTCTCAGCAGCAGAAGTAAGATATCTTTTCTTTCTCTGTTTCATATGTCAATCAAGTCAATCAGATTACAATGTTTCATTTCCACTAATTCCATTCTTATCTAATGTTTGTTTGTTTGTTGTTGTTGTTTTTTTTCTTTAGAATTTGGTTTGTCACACTTTGGAATAATTACGGAGTTTCTCTGCACAATTTATATTTCTCAATGAGGTGTTTATCTTTTAAATGATATTTCTCGCAGACATTGGCATAAGAGTAAAATGTGAAAATACTAAGAAGAGGTTATGCCTGCAGCCAGTATTAATTGAGGAAAGGATGATTTTGATATTGTTGAATCACATTTCCAAAGTGGCTTGTAATCCTGTTTTTCATGATAAAAAGGAGGCACAAAACCACTCTCTGGTTTCTACAGGGCATGGAAATGGCTCATATAAATAATTGTTCTATCTCACTTTTCAAGTCATCATACAAAAATGATATTGAATGACTGTGACATCAATGATACCAGAACATCATACAGCTACAACTATGATGACCACTATGACCAGAACCAAGAATGACCCTGGCTACTCCCCCCCCCCCCCCGACAATGTACACGTCTTATTGGCCTGACCTATGACATGGTCGCCAAGGTCTAGGACAACAGTAATGTGCCATATATCCGTCTTTAATAGAGGTTGAGACTTCATCACTTTGTGTTGATACAATTGTTAGACGGCAAAGCTACAAAATTGAAAGTCAAGATGTTTTAAAAGCAATACATTGGAATCCTTAAAACAAGCATTCAACATCTAGATGATCTATTTATCTCTGTTCCATTCACCTAGCTCAACAGTGCAATAAGACGTATCACGTTGGCACAGACAGGCATTCCCGTCCTCTGTGGAAGCTCACTGAAGAACAAAGGGGTGCAGCTACTCATGGACTCTGTCAACAGTTTCTTGCCATCACCAACATTCAGGAAAGAGCCTCATGTGTAAGTTTTATACTTCCTGAATAGTAGCAATCTATTCTTGATACCCACTACAATGTGGACTAACCTTTGATTAACCCTTTCGGTGCCATGGGCTTTGGACAGTGTGTACAAAGGACAATGGGTTTTTCTGTGCCAATTAGCACTCGAAAGCTCACAAAGGCTTATGTTAAAGGCATAAGTGCCTTTTACAGCAGCTGTCCTGAGTATACTCGGGCAGGTGTCTATGGGAAATGCGTGTTGTAGCAAAATCAGTCCGTCCTCAACGGGATAATGTAGTCTGTTTGCTAATTGGCATGCATGCTGGAGTATTTCTCCTCCATTTGGCATAGGTGTCTGGAAATTGATTGTGAATAGAGATTACCTAATCCTAATCCCTTTTGTGTCATGATGGCCTTCCTATTAAAGGACAAGTCCACCTTCATATACATAAGGATTGACAGAATGCAGCAATATTAGTAGAACACATCAGTGAAAGTTTGAGGAAAATTGGACAATCCGTTCAAAAGTTACGAATATTTTAAATATCTGCGCAGTCACTGCTGGAGGAGAAGACTACTACAGTGTATGATGTCACATGCGTACAACTATATAAGGAAAATAAAAAGAGAATTTCACAAAACTTTACTTTTTGAATAAAGTGCACAGTTCTTCGACTTGCTACTGACGTATGTTAAGGGTAATATTATTCCCCCTGCCTTCTGAAAGAGAGAAGTCGAGTGTTCTTTTGTTATGCGAGAAAAATGGAAATATGTTGAATTTTCTTTATTCTTTCTTTATATCGTTGTACTCATGTGACATCACAAGCTATAGTAGTCTTTTCATCCAGCCGTGACTGAGCAGAAACTTCAAAAATTCATAACTTTTTAAGGGATTGTCCGATTTTGCTCAAACTCTCACTGATGTGTTCTACTAATATTGCTGCATTCACTCAACCCACATGTCTATGAAGGTGAACTTGTCCTTTAATAGCCTGAGGCGCATTGCTACACCTGACTAGGCTTGCTAATTTTGCAAAGAGGTGAAGTTGGGATGGATGTACTAAATGCTGATGTAAAAGCTCGGCAGGTACAACTAATCACCAAGGTTTCATAGAGGGTTAAATATCTGGGAGAATTTTGCAGTTTTGCCTTTAAAGGGATCATATTGTTTTGGTTGAGACCTAATTTCAGGTTTCTAACATTTTTTGGTGAGATAATGAAAAACCTCTAATGAAATATGAAAGAGCATGTAATTCAATGAGTAATTCAACGTTTGTTTGATGAAAATTAGTTTTGAAATGGCCGAGATATCCAAAACAGGGCGATTCTAATAAAGTGTGGGACCCACCTTTTATTACGATCGTTTTGGTTTACTTTGTTTTTGGATGTTCCAGTCATTCCAAATCCGATTTTCATCAAATAAACTGTGAATTCCTCTTAAAATGGTATGCTCTGTACTATTTCAGAAGTGTTTTCTTGGTATCTCGCAAAAAATTAAAAGCTCAATTCTCATCTCCACCAATACTGTACCATCCCTTTAATGTGGATCGTTGGTGCAAACTTCACCACACATTTCCACTTCTCTTGTTTTGAAGTTGTATTACAGTCTATGTATCCTGCGATACAAGAGCCGCTTTACACCGCTTTACACAGTTGTAATCCCGTAGAACCAAGCATGAAGATAGAAATTCAGCTATTTTTATGCATTAATCCTCCAAGTATGTGTAAGGCCACCATGTTCAGGTGTGAAGTAGGTGTGTATTTTAATGGCCAAGATATGCAATTAAGCATGAAATCATTCTGTATATTTGATTCTACAGAATTGCTCGCGAAATTGCCAATACACTTAAAGCTACATCCACAATTTTTGATGCCATAAGCAGGCTGGCTATTGATTTCTTTAAACAATATACATTGGAGATTTCAGAGATATGGGAGGTTATTGTCCATTCCTAGTTATGCTTCACCAATATTACTTCCCTGCGCATGTATACAGTATGTCATGCTCTGCTGGAAGAAATCTGGTTTTGAAATTCCTTTTTTTTTTTCTTCCGATGAATGAAGATTTTCACAGATGAAGAATGATTTTTGATGAGGTTTCATCTTACCTTCCTCTGATCGGCAATGTCAATCTCCCACCCAGTCAGATCTATGGCACAGATATGTGTGTCTACGCCTTCAAGGTCATCCATGATAGACAGCGGGGTGCCCTCGTCTTCCTTAGGATCTACTCAGGAACTCTGAAGCCGCAGTCCGCCATCTACAATGCCAGTAGAAACTGCACGTAAGCTGGATATTCAGAGAGCGTTGCTCATTCATTGGTTTGCTGGGTCTTAACAAGCTCTGTGACTTTGATCTGAAATGTGCCCTATTTTGATGATAATTTGATGACATGCCAAGGGCAGAGTTAAAATTCTATTGTTGTCCGCATTGACGTCATGAAGTATAGTAGTCTCCTTATCCAGCAATGATGGCATTGAAACTACATTACTTCATTACTTTTGAATTGATTGCCCAATTTTCCTCAAACTGTCACTGATGTGTTCTGCAAATATTGCAGAGCACACGATAGACAGTTAACAGGGAACCATATTTTCGTGAGCCGTGACTGTGACATGCCAAATACATTGACTACAAGTGTGTGAGGCATTTCTGCATGCACCAGATATTTTGCAAAGTTTTTATTTTCACAAATTTTGTGAGTCAGGTGCTATTTGCAAAATTAAAGACATGCAAAAATAATGATTCTGATCCTGATATGAATGTGACACACACGTACCAAAGGTAAACATTTATTCATTCAGTACAGTACTCCCCGATCGTGAATTTAACCACTCGCAAAATTGTCTAAACGTCTTCATTCGTGAAAACTTAGACTCGCTATAAAAATATATGGCATATACAGTACACGGTGTACTTTGTTTTAGAGGTGAAACAACAGCTTGGACTGTTGATGGTTCTTTCTCTTAATTTCTAAGCCTAGTTGCATTATTTTTTCCAACTTTCCAAGATGTTGTGCCAGAAAAAGTCTTTTATTTTAGGTTTTTTATTTTTTTATTTTTTATTTTTTAAAGATGCTCGGTCGTCGTGAGAATAAGCTCACAATGGTAATTCTGAATCGTGCACACGCCGCGCGTTCCGTGCAAAATTCCCATTCACCTGTGTGTTATTGAGAGATCGAGTATCACGTACGAACTAGACCGGTTCTGAATACACGAAAGCGGCCGAAGTTGCTCTCTCCTAAGCCGAACACATGTAATGACGTCATTCTCTGTCGTTCGGCTCACAGTTTTGGAGCATTCGGGATCTTTCGTTTGCTCAGTGATCTCAGCAAAGGAGTATGTGCGAATACGTACGTGCCTACGCGTACGCTGGCCTGGCCTGGCCTGGCCATTTGTACTGCTGATGGCCACAACTGATGGATTGCATGCTTGCATGCAATGTTTATGCGATCATGTAGATGCTAGGCGAGGAGGCTGTGTACTACATACTGGTACTTGGTGTGTGGTGGTACGGTGAGAACGGACTAGGTTGCTGTCTGTGCAAGAAACGATCGAAATGGACGAGGAAGGTGATGATGCAGGATCCGTGAAAATGAGGAGAAATCGGAAGCGCTCCGATCATGCAGAACATCGCCGGATCTATTTGCACAATGTTTACACTGATTGGAAAGTCCAGAAAACACTCTTCTTGGGTCCCGATCAGTACCGTCGTAGCAATGCCAATTTTGCCCGTCACCCACTAGAGCTGCACAAGCTGAGCAGTCGGTGTTGGCAGGCAAATCCAAGCTCAGCCGCTGCGCCACATCCACTGCCAGGATCTAGGGTCAGACCAGATGTTCCACTTCCAGCAACACATCCCTTCCAATTCCATCAAGCTAGTCCTCTCCCTATGCAACCACAATTACCGATGCCTCGCCTAACTCCTATCAAAGACAAAGATAAATTTATTGTGTAAGTGACATTTTTGTTGTGTAGAAGCTATTGTTCTCTTCTAAGTTCTATTATTATTAAACACTCTGTAACAGTTAGGCCTAGGTGATTTCTAGTAACTAACCATAGAAGCAAGACCGTTCGTTTAGAATTTTACTTCTAAAAGATTGATAGAGTTATGTGTAACGTTAGACGTTCTAGCGTAACACGTTAACGTTAGAATTGTATAGAGGTCTAGACCTAGTGTTAGATCTAGAGTTTCTAGACTACTAACTGTTAGTTTTAATAGGCCTAATTAGAACATAGTTGCAGAATGTAGGCGCCTAGTAAGCCTGACGTTGTTAGAATAATAACAGTGTCTTACTTGGACTTGGTGAGACTGCATGAGGAGATTGAGACTGTTAGTGTTTATAGCGTAGAAAGTCTGCTTCTAACGTTTTTCTACCTGTCTGTAAACGTAGGCCTAATTAATGTTGTCAGGTTAGATTTAGAACCTCGCTACAGACTGCTGCTGTGCTGTGTGTTATGCTCTAAAATTAAGAATTCAATATTGTCAAAATGTGAAGTAGGCTACTCTTTAACGTTAGGCCTAATGTCGTAGGCCTACAACAAGTAGGGCCTACATTGTCGTAGTGTACCAGAAATATTTACCTCCAGAAGTTAATGACTGATGGCGTGATGCAATTTTGCAAAGATTGATTTTTTTTTTTAGAGCACCAATTTGATTATCATTCCTTGAGCAATACAAAAGTTTAGCCAGGAAAAACCTCCACTTATTTTGAATAAAATCAACTTCAACTTACCGAAAAAGGTTATAGATTTACAAGTATTACCTACCTACCTATGCTATGGTCAGTATGGATACCTATGGAAGATTCTGAACGCATGCTTGGCCTCTGTATTCAGATCCAGGTTTAGTCCTTGAGATGAGCTGGGTTAAGGCCAGGTGGAGTGGTGTAAAGCTTAAATTTTATGGGTTCATTGTCCCAGAATTTGTCCAAACCAACTTCAAAACTGAAGACACTAGGTGCATCTATTACATTTCTTGGTAAACTGTTCCATGGTTTCTTGATCCGCATTTGAAATGAGTTTCTTCTTGTAGTGGTATGTGATCGAAAAATATATAACTTTTTACTATGTCCTCATGTGCATTTTTTTATTAAACCCAAATCAGGCACTACTTCCTGGTCATATTCATGAAATAACTATTGATGTACTTGTATAAACCTCTACTGTTCTTCAAGTTTATTGATCCACTTCTACCCAAATTTAATCTCTGATTTTTGAAAAGGTAATTTCATGTAAAAGTAGGGCACATGTATTATGTCAATGACCATATCAGCGTTGAAGAGGCTGAGTGCAGATAAAATAGATTTTTTTTTTTCAGTTCATTACTTGTTTGTCCCTTTTTTTTTGTCTACCACTATATGGAACGTAATAACCTGCACAATTTCTTGCTGGTCAATAAATTCATGAAGTGTTTATTACCATGGACAAATGTATCAATTACTGAGTATGATTTTTAAAGAGCCATGAGTCCATGAAATTAACAGTATTTATATATTTTATTTCCGTTTCTAAAGCTCTCAGAGGCCTGAGCATCCAGGAGGAAGCACACACCGACAGGATTGTTCTCAAAAGGCATCTGATTGCAGTGGTTCCAGCACTTCAGGTATTGCTTGTGTTTGCTATGACCGTTAGTCATATTGCATGCAGTCATTGGGTACCATTTTTGATGGAGTTCATTACAAATTTGAAGAATGTCATTTCTGAAAAGAAAGTTTCAAATATAATGGGAAAAAAGTCAAATCATTGTACTACATTTGTACAAAAGGCTCTTTTCATCCTTTGTGTAAATTCTAGCTTTTAAGGATTTGTATCACCCATGATGACATCGTGAAAAAAAAAAATACTCTATAAGACAAAATGTATCAATAGACTGCAGGAAATTGACAAGTGTGTGCTTTTCAAAAGAATTGAATGAAACAGAAAAAAAAAATATAGGTAATGCAACTTGCTTATGCGCAGTAATATCATTTACTTTTCTACCTACATACCAAATTTTTGAACCATCCATGAGATAATCTACATTGTAATGTCCTATGTAATCCTTTGTTTCAAAACAATGTCAAATTCATCTTGTTTTTTGATTGTGTACTTTTTTCATCATTGAACATATTCTTCTTCAGATCCATCTCTTGGGTGTGCTAAGCCATCGGATATCTTGGACACTCTTTCAGGTACCTTCAGAACCTCACATGGTGACAGTAGTGCAGTTCTCACTAGGCAGCTGCAAGACCACACATACTCCAGGTTTGTGTCCAATATTTTCCTTCTACTGTCCCGAACAATTAAATAAGGAATTTTAAAGTTTGCTATTGGTTGCAATAGAACTTCAACTCTTTATGTGCCATTTTCGCACGCATGACTCAGTCGACGGCGTGCCAAGTTAGCATATTCTGCTCAAACACACAAACCTGCCTAAACTAATTGATAATCGCCAAATGCCACAATGCAATGAAAGTGTTTCTTGCAATTCTGTTCCATTTAAATTTACCTTGCAGTTTAAGTGGTGATTGACTGTCACAAGCATTGTTCCTTACTAGATTTGTGAGTAAATTCTAAGTTTATGTAACTGTTTTGTGTGCAAAAGTTATGCCTCTGCAATCATGCAGCTACTGGCAATGTGAAAGAAAAGCAATCATTCATTTGTCATACAATATACATCAAAGCAAAGCTTGGCATTTTCTCTACATCTTTGCTGACTACATGTTCAGGGTAACATAGATTTGAAAAACAATGTTTTCCCAAAACGTGACTACGTTGCAGTCTCAGAGTAATGTGGCACACAGGGGGTTTCCACAATGGCACATTATGAGTTAATTAAGCTTTTAAAACACTGAATTATTACTGTTATTTTCATCACTCAAACCAAAAGACTAATCACTCATTTTCAAGTCAATATTTTCTCTGGTTTTGTTTTCAGGAGCGTGGATTCAACCACTCTCCCAGCTTCCTCCCAGCGATCTGATCAACAAATACCTTCGATTCGTACAGAAGAGATCATTGACTTTGGTATGGAAAAAAACTTTAATTCATACTTCTCCTATATTTCGTATGAATCCATTGCTATGATTGTTACCCTGTCACCCCTGTTACAATGAACACGGTTATAACCCGAAATTTCGTTTTAACGAAGTAAAACTTCTGGTCCCAAAATTATAACCGTGAAAGTCTATGGTACAAAATTTGCTTATAAGGAACACGGATAAAGCAAAATTTTATAACGTAGTCTTTTCCGAGTGCCACTGACAAAGAAAAACAGAAGATCTGTTCTCCGTTGTAATGAAATACGAATCACTTCTGAAAATGCATAGCGGAACAAGCATTGTATTTTTATAGCGTCTGTGCATGACGCTTCACATCACTGTGTGTTTGCTCCATGTGTCACGCAGTTTCCGAGGGGAACTTGCGTTATTGTAACATAATAATCTGAAATCAAATAAGGTTCATTTATTGTTTCGAAGGTTCTTTATAACAAAACACACAGATTCTGATACACCTAAATGTCCGTTAGTTCGGAAATGAAATGGCGTTTGTTTTTACAAACATTCTGGCGCTATTTCAAAGGTTCGTTGTTAAGGTTTATATTAAAATTATGATTTTTCGGAATAACGAATCTTCGGAAGAATGAAGCTTCAAACAAACCGTCGAAATCCCGGGAATGGCGAAACTTCAGAATAAGGAGCCTTCGGAGTAACGAACTTTAGTGAGAAAAGAACCTTTGGAATAGCTAACTGTATCCGAATCCTAAACCGTCATTTTCTATACATGCGTGACAATACAAACAACTTTATGCTCTCTTTTAAATGTGATATTCAGACCAAATGAAAAGGTACGATCCCATTTCACAAAGCTTTCTAGTGTATGATGAATATTCAACAAACAGAATATACATGGTTTCCTTGTTTTTGTTATGTATATTGTAGATGTTCGGTTATAACGAAATTTCGTTTTAACGAAAGAAAACTGCCGGTCCCGAGTATTTCGTTATAACGGGAGTGCACTGTATACATATTTCTTCTTACCACAATGAAATACAGTGTATATTTGATATACACTCTCTGTGGCATCTGCATTCATCTTGTGCAACATTATTTAACTACTGCATCGTCTAGTAAAAAGTGAGGTAGGGTTGTAGAAAAAAAAACCAGCAAGAACAATATGTGTCAAAGGGACGTTGATTTATGTTCAGTTGCATAGGAATGTCAAATCATTGCAATTTAACAAAACTAGCTTGCACTCATAGGCATTCGTTTCTCGCACAGACAGCAACCTAGTCCGTTCTCACCGTACCACCACACACCAAGTACCAGTATGTAGTACGCAGCCTCTTCGCCTAGCGTCTACATGATCGCATAAACATTGCGTGCAAGCATGCAATCCATCAGTTGTGGCCATCAGCAGTACAAATGAATGCATCAAAATAAGAACCTACGCGTTTGAAGCAGTTATCTTGGAGCGTGTACCCTCAGCAAATTGCATTTTTTATGCGGGCTTGTGAATTCATAGTAATACATGTACTGTATTTAATTTCTTTACATGTGAGTAAAATTTCAGGCAAATTTTGAGATATCTTAAAGATGCTCGGTCGTCGATTTCAATGGGGATATATATTTCAAAATTACTGAGCAAGTCAAAGCCTTCAACAGCATAATATTTTAGAACGTAAGGTGATGAAATGTGGAAGATACTAGCCTCTAAATATGCATTTAAATTTTCGAAATTAACATTTAACACCATTTTTGATGACCTCATGCACGTTAACGAAAAGTCAACTTCGTGTCACAGTCAGTTTTTCTTGCAAAGACTATAAAGTTCTCTCAATTTACAGATAATGAACACTTTTGCATAAATATCCATGCTAAAACAGTCAATCAAAAATGCCTAATTTTCTTTTAACTGATATTTTGGAATGCGCATTGGTTGCTATGTGAGGCTGTATCTTAGCAACCAATTGACCTTGGGGCAAAACATTTTCAGAATTTTTGTCAGACACTCTAGGAAACATTTGGTGCGATTTTTAAGAAAATCGGAGGGGGTCAGGTGACAACTTTTCTGAAAATTGGATGATTTGACGTGGATTGACCCTGTAAATTACTCTTTCATTCCATTCAACCGCTAGTATACGCGTAGTATCGCTTGTACAGCATTCGTCAGGCAATACGATGACTAGTAAGAGTAAAAATCGTCACTAGAAGATAGTCTGTACGCTACAACTTTTACAGTCAACTGCACACTAAAGCAATAATATAAATGAAGGGAAACTTCCTTTGGGTGGTAATGTGAAGTGTTTATTCAGGACTACAGTTCAAGTTTCAATTTTAAGATAAACAAATAATGCGTTGAGAACGGATTTCTTGTATTGTCTGAATAACCCGTCTTTCACGTACTAATCACAGACGATATTAAAGTGTGGACCCTGGTAAAATTATTCAAATCTACAGTGTTTTGGTTTTGCTTTTGTGGTTAAATATGAATCAGACATCATACCAAGTTGTCAGACAAAGCAAAGTGTTAATACAAACCACAATCAATCATTCCAATTAAAATTGGGAGTGTCCGTTTCAGTAGCAGATCCAAGAGATGTATGAAGAGTGTGTGCACCCCTGTTTTAAGAATTGATCTTGCAGTTTTCTTTTCCTCTTTATACCAATTTTAACAGAATTTTCATTATCTGAGAAAGGCATATCACTATGTGAGCATTAACTGTTCATACCCATTAACAAAATGATGTTGAGCTAGTAGGCCTATGGTCCCTATAGCCTACTTACTGTTTTCATAACTGTATTACACATGATGATTGAAACATGAATGTGGAAAATTAAAACTATGTCATTGAAAAACAAAAATAATGACAACGGCATGTTGAATAGCACTCATTACACAAATTGATAACATTAACATGATATGAAAATAACAAACAAACAGCGCTCTCCTGTTCCTGAATACATTCTAACAGTTCAGATATCCTATACACAAGGTGGATTTTTTTTTTTTTCGTGGGGGGGGGGGGGGGGTAGAATGGGTTGCTATAATTTTGTTACAGCCCAGCCTCAGTATAATTAAGGTTTAGCTTACAATTTTCCAGATATTCTTTTTCTGCTCCAATAATCTTATGCATTCATAGCAACCTACATGTAATGAAAATTACACATTATTCCCATTATTTGACAGTATGGATTGCATCCAACATCCAAAACAGCAGCGGAGGAGGAGGAAATGCCCCCGCTGCAAGAAGTATGTACGACAACTGCCCCGGCATCTATGTGAGGTCCATTGCATATGGCACGAAGATGCCACCACTATGTCTCGCTGCCTTAGTCGTGAAGACGGGCAAGGTAGGGGTGGTCACCCTAAACCCAATATACCAACTTGTCCATTTCCTTCCTGCGAAGCAGCAATGATCGATTTAAATCGCCACCTGAAGAAAGTTCACAAAAGACACCCAATTGGTAAGTAATAACCAATGATTTGTGATTTGATATACCAGTTCAAAAGATTTTTTTTTTTTTTTTTTTTTTTTTTTTGGGGGGGGGGGAGGTGTTATCCTTGCAATATAAAGACGACCTTCTTGGCAGCAATACCTACATTAAAACTAGTAACATTTATATGTCTCCAAAGTGGCACAGAATAACACAGGTAACTATTACTGAGTTTTGTATAGGCAAGTTCAATGACTCATAACTGGACTCATAATGTATTTCAGATACAAGAATAAATGTTTAAGTACCTTGTATTGAGTTGTGACAAGGTTGTACTACTCCATTACTGTATACAAAAATGTACATGAACAGACCTTTTACAATATTATGTCATTGATTTTTGGTTTCTTTTTACAGTGGCCAGGAAAAATTGTGCACATGCGAAAGTATAAGGAAGAAATTCCAGAAGAACTTTTTGGTAAGGAACACACTTATTTCAGTTTGCATTGCAATACTTCTAATAGCTGTAAATTGAAGTCCCCAACATAATGTAATAGTATATCACAAGAATTCCATGGTGGCTGTCATGAGCATGTTATAAACATATGTCGGATGATTTAAGAACGATAGATAAATGATGTCATGCATGAGCGTATTTTGTTGAAAACACAATACGCCGTGTGTACACATTGCAATGACACAGAAATAAAGTTTGATGTCATTATATTAATTGAACAACGAAATTTGTATTCTTTTTAAAGACTGTTTTTAATTTGCTCACTGTCAAAAGGGTACATTAAAGAAATAAGCTAAAAATAATTTTAATGTGAACATTAATATAATTCTTTACCTCCCACCAAGTTCTAGAAAAGGAGACTGCATTTCAACAGAAATAGTGAACGTCAAAATTCAAGTTATTAAATCACGTTCTTTTTTATAGTTGAAGTGGAATAGCCGTTATTATTGCACATATTTCAAGTTTTACACAGACAACAGTGTTGTTGGGTGCAGACAACTTCATCAGATGAGATTTGTTGATTAGAATGCAATTTAAATTTGACACTGATGACCTACGAGGAGTTATATATCATTTTGGATTTTCATGAGATTAAATGGACCCCATTTGGGAAATAAACACAATTGCTCGCAATAGTTTGTAACAGTTAGTTGGATGAGCATGAAATCAACTGTAGTTATGTTGTAAGTTCCTTGCTACCTTTTGACACCCAAGCCAATGTTCTCCTCACATTTGCAAATCAAGAACACTGCCTTTAAACAACTTAATATCATGTATTGTAAAAGACACATTCAAACAGAGGTGATCAACCATGATGCCACTTATCTGGGTCTACAAGTATCAGCGGTGACCTCCAGCAGTATCTGTTGGTGTTCCACAGGTGTTTATTCATGTATGGAGTGTCCAATAATGTGTAAGTCTGAGACTTTTCCTACAATTTGGAGAGAGAGCATATATATGTCAGGTATTTTTGTATGACAATGTGATGACGAAAATGTGATGCTATCCTTAAAGTTTTTGTCATAATTCAATTTACATATTAAAAAGAACTGGAGGGATGTTTGCGAATGTATGTTCGCACGGTGCCCCAACACGAGGTGATCCCACCAGAAGTTCAAATGGCGACAGATGAGGATGAAGAAAGTGATCAGGACAATGAGACATCATACCAGGACAACAGCAGAGAGACCCACAAAATGGACCTGCAAAATGAAATCTTCCTTCTCACAGACAAATTTAGTAAGACAAGCACATCAATACACAAAAACGGCATTTCAAGTTTTCATGAAAATTTGGCAGAAATTCCACGTAATGCATTGTTGATTTATATATAAATATAAACTCTACATGTGCCATTAGGGTAAGTTCTTTTGTTCACTTCTATTATACTTCTCTACCTTAGCACCATCTCAGTTTCCCTAATGCTCAGTTTTTATTACGACGAAATAAACTGCATTATTGTGCTTTGCACTAGTTAGGCTTCTAGTAAAACATATATATATATATATATATACAGTATATTATATATATATATATATATATATATATATATATATATATATATATATATATATGTATGTATATAATTGTGTATTCTGATTTCATTTCTTTCTCTCTTTTATGTTATACTCTCTCTATATATATATATAAAGTTTAACACTTTGCAAAACAAGGTCTGACTGATTGAAATAAGTACAGCCAAAAAAACCCCCCCAAAACCTGCAAGAATAGCAACCTCATCAATTCTCATATGATTTTAAAATGAGTTATGTAATGCTCAATATAAACAGCACATACAACACTTTGTTTACCTTAGAAGATCTGTATCAATTCATCCAAACTATTTAAGTTAACCACTGGGTGTGGGTGCAAAATGGCACCTCAATTTTATTAAGTTCTTACAAGATAATATTAATCTGTGTAATGCTCCAGAGAAGGATAATTTTTTCCCGTTATTCCTCAGAACACTACATAGAGATATTTAAGAAATTCCTGTTTTCTCAGGTGGGTGGGCTCCATGAAGAGCCATAAAAACACCCAACAACATGGAGCCCAAGTTACAAAGATACTGATGTCTGGACTCTGCAGGGGGAGCTCGACGGCCTCCTGGACTATGAAAGGGCGTTGATGTTCTGGGTGGATTCTGAGAAGAGGTCGAAGGCTGAGGGCACTCCGGCAAGTTATTGCCACAGTGTGGCTTCTTTCCTTGACTTTCTCTCTCTGTCTCGAGATCGCCATGCCTTTTCGTCGTACCAGGGGGTCGATGCACTAAAACACGGTTCGGTGGCATGGAGAAAGCTGGCTGCCTCCCTGCAGAGGAACACAAATTGCGTCAGACAGAGAGGGAAGAGAGAGAGTTACGTAAGTCATCTCTCCATAAAGAAAGTACATGTGATTATACCTTTTCTAATATGTAACACCTAATAACTTTGTTATTATTTATTTTCTATCAATAACATTCTTTTGTCTACTTCTTATCCCTATATTTAAATGTGGTGGGGGATTCAATAGCCTTACCACACCATGGTGCATATTGGTAAAACCACAAATAGGATATGGGGCTTTGTAAGATGTCTCAGAGAGTAGCATCCCTGAACTAGTTTTTCACATTTCTTAAAAATCGTGGTGGAGGCCTCACAGTCTAGAAACTGAGGTTAAAGTGTATCTTTGCCCCAAAAATTATTTTTGATATGTGAAAGAGACACATTTCAGGAGTCCATTGCACCAACTTTCAGAGAAAATGGGTCATTAATTAGTGAAATAATGCATCTGAAAGTTTCTAAACACAATGGGTCTGGGAGGCAAGACTACAGCAAACCCTATTGTTGCACTGGGTTACGGAACCTCAGCGGTTCCTGAATCTCCCAGACACAGTGTGTTTGGAAACTTTGAGATGCATTATTTCACTAATTAATGACCCATTTTCTCTGAAAGATGGTGCAATGGATTACTGAAATGTGTGTCTTTCACATGTCAAAAATAATTTGGCCCATAGAAAACCAAGGTCCAATAAATCCTCCTGACAGCTTGCTGTAAGAGTGAGATAATCCGGTCACCTCTGATATCGGGGACAAACCCAGATTAAAACTGGATTACTACACACGTAATGCTCTAATATAGACGGTATAGACATGGCATTAATCACAGCATGTGTGGAGATATGGGTGAATGGTTATTCTATATTTGCCCATTTCTGCCTAAGCTAGTCTTGAATATCTCCTATAATAGCTGTCAATGGCCATTTTTTAAAACTAAAGTTAGAGAAGTCAGATAGGTATGATCATTGCATGATGAACTTTTGTTACATACCCACAGTGTTTCTACCTGATGCATTGACTTTAAACGCAACTAGGAAAATTTGACTACTACATGGTTGAGCTGATGTGGGTCATTAGAACTACATTTTAAATATGATATATTTCTTTGTTTTATTCATATATTTTACAGTAACAAGCCTCCAAGACAATGATGCCAGGAACATCGACGAGAGGTTGGAGGAGTTCTATAACAGTCAACTCCTCCCTCTCGTCGATGCAACTGGACAAATTTCCAGCCATGAAGCAGCGCTGTTTCGGGGCTACTTTATGTTATCAATAGCCCTGCGAAATGGCACAAGGGCCTCGCAAGCCATGAACATGGTGGTGGATTGGGTCCTCCAGGCCCAGGAGGACCCTCACACCAACAGTCATGTAATCAAGGTAAAGTGAAATTTAAACATACATACATGCTTAATACATGCATAACACGTAATAAGTAGAAGGTTCTATTTTGTCCTGCTTCTGCATCAGGCACACCTCGTGTTTCTTTATTTTTCAAAACAGACCTTTGTCCTGTCATTTACAGACTCCCATAATCTAATCACATCATTATTCCATAACACACATTGGCACTGTCATCAGAGAAATTACAAACGGTCCATTACAAGAGTAGAATGGAACAAAGGACCGAAAACAATGCTTACGTGTGGTGGCAGGGACACCCTTGATGTCAACTGATTGGTTTTGATATTGGTGAAAAATTTTGCATGACACCTATGCAGTATAGCATTATGCTTCCCTTTGGAGTTCAGTGTGTGATTAATTGCACAAATTTCTGAGTATGAGGAGTACATTGCACTCTGTTTTACATGGAGTGAAACAGAGTGCAATGTATACCTCACAGTGTAGTAATTATTACCTGTTAGACTGTTTAAATGCCCTTTTGATATTACAACTCAAAAGACTATTTCCTCATGGATAATTTCACTTCAGGTCATCAACCACAAAACTTCCAACACCCATGGAGCAGCGAGAGTGTGCGTCCGTGATGTTGTCTACCGGAGGCTAATGTCGTACGTCCGGAACGTTCGCCCTCGCTCTCAAGGGTATTGAACAAGCATCCAGACGGCGTTTTTCACCGCAAAAACGCCCCACCTGACGAACTCCAGCTGCAATCACTCAATTAGAGCAATTCAGGATAAACTGGGGTTAAATTTAGGTACGTGTTTGCCTCACCCATTGATAGACAAGATAGATGGGTTGGACACATATTTTTTATTGACAAATTTATGCAATTGAGGAATTGCACGTCTTCCATTTGAAAAGTAATGAATACTTTGTCTTTTGTTTAATACTCAAGGTAAAAAAATCATCCCTACCCCCCCCAAAAAAAAGTAAACAAATTAAAAAAAAAAGGTTTAAAGATGATCTGGATCTCAAAACATCTGAAACCCTGACACATTGCGTTGGCTGCAGACTGCAGTGGTTAGGTGGCTACGTCTATCCTATAGTCTTGTACAAAATAAGAAGTGCAAAAAAAAAAAGGAAAAACATCATGGAAAAAAATTGCAACATTGCACATCATCTAATTATTTTCTTTAGTCTGTTACCATGCCATCTTATCCTGAGATAAAATTTCACAGTGCTACGCAAACAAAAAAATCACTCCACACAATACACAGCTTGACATTTTGAACCTTCAACCTTCATGCACATGGATAGTTGGCTAACAAGCCCCTTTCATCACATACGTAGTGTATGCTGGTCCTACAGTAGCTCTTCTATATTTCAGTCCTGCACCAGTACAGTTGATCCCCATTATAATGAAACACTTAATAGGATCATTAATTTTACATACATGTTATCTAAATTTTATTAAGTCATAATTATTAAATTTATCATTTTATACTGTAATTGATCACTTGTGAGACTTAGTTTTACCTCATGATAAAATTTGGGAAGAGTTCCTCATGTTCCCCCCCCCCCCCACTAATTTGCACAAAATAATTACTATTTTTTTTTACTAATAATGAACTAAATAAAGGTTATGCCATTTATGGAAGACTTCCTTTTGAGACAGCCACCCATTAGGGTACGCGGGACCCCTGTGATTAGGGTTTAGTGTTAGGGTCAGTACTAGGGTTTAAAATAATATGAAAAAGGCTTTAGGTGGACGGTGGCTGTCGTAAAATTTTAATTTAAACAAATTGTAATAAGATCTTTGATATTTACCTTTAGTTTGTGACAGGGCTGTAAAGTTCAGAAATATCCTCCAATAATGCTGCGAACAAATTAGTGGGAGGGGGGGGGGGGACATAAGGAACTTTTTCCTAAAATTTTGCTATAAGCAGTATTTTAGTGGGAGTGCATTATAAAAAGAATATCTGATCACACACATGTATGTATTGTACTGTACATGTGAAAAGGCAATCACAGTCTTTGACTCCTTGGTTTATTGAGGTTCCTCTTCATGTCACTGTCACAATTTCTTGCTCAAAACTATTAAGTATTAAATTTTGGGAATAGTGCATGACAAAGAATAGTACATGACAAAGAATACTCGTACATAGCAACTAATTGACAATTTACCCTACATCGACGTAAATAAGCACTAAATTAATCAGTGTTTTAGTAGTAGCCATGATAAAAAATCATGGGTGTACATACTCGAGCAGGATTCGAACCTACGACCTCCTGATCACCGGACAGGCGTCATCTCCACTAGACCACCGAGCTTTCGCCTGACAGCAAGTGTTGGTTCTAATCCGTATAGCATGCAGCGGGTACTGCTTTGTTATTCAAAAAAAGAATACATACCCGCACATTCTCAGTTTGAAGATCCTGGGTGGCTTCCAGTGGTGTTGTTTTTCGTCCGGATTTTGCTGACAGTTCAGCAAATTTTTATCATCACTACACACTAGATTCCGGCATAAAATAGAACCTTCTACAGAGAAAATAAAAGAGAGAGAGAGAGAGAGAGAGAGAAAAAAAAAAGAATCATCAGCAATAATCAATGATACAAAACGTGTATTGTACAGTATGTACATGTACCTGTGGGTGAGGCAGGGGAAATTTTGGTCATAATGCATTCACTGTAAATGGACATGTGGAAATTTATCATTTTTGGTTGCTAAATGAAGACAACACATATTGAATTGCACTGCTCTGTGACCGGGATGACTCACTGAACCCCAATCATCAAAGTCACAAATGCACCTTTGGAATTTTTGTGTACGTCAAAAGAAAACTGGAAGCTGTTTAAATGTTTACAGCCAGTTGGAACTCCATTTCTGAGACCTCTTTGATGGTACGTGTTAGACGTTCATTCACTTTAGCGGGATAGGTACATTATTTTTGGGTTGCTAACTTCATTCTACCATGGCCATGTATCAAAGCCAAGATATACCCGGAATAAAGCCTGAAGTTCTAGACCTACCTATAGCACTTTAGAAATAGATCTAGATCTGAGTATAGATCAGACTAAGTAAGTTAGACCAGGGAGGTGAGACCTCCCTGGTTAGACAAGCAACCAAAAAAAATATCCCGCTAAACTGATGAAGGATTGCCAGACCCAATTATTTTACCTGATTACTAAATGTAACGTTAGGCCTAAATACGATTTAAAATCTTCTAGGAGGCCGAAAAATTAAGTGAATACTCTAGGTCTATTAACTGTTAGAACAATAATGAATCAATAAGTTTGGACTTGAGGCATACTACTGCCCACCCCTAGGTCTAGGTTTTCTACTTACTGAAGTTGACACAGCTGGTTCCCTATTGTTGGTACAGGGACCCTCGCCATTTACCAGAGGTGCCGCTTGCAGTGCAGCTCTGCCCCCGCTCTTGCAGGGCAAGGGGCAGCAATCTCGCCCCGTCGATACCAGCACGAACCAGAGCATTTGCAGCCTGTGGGATCTACCACTTCAATGTCACTCATTGTCAGCAATAGACAAATCTGCGAATGATAATTATGTCCTCTAGATCCATCTGAGGCCATAGCCGTAGGCCCTTAGACGTGATATTCTTCTTCGTCGCAAAGATGAAAATCGTAACACAATTACAAATTGTCTATTTATTACGAGGGTCGAGTCGAAGATGTTACTACCTGTGCATATCTGTATCTCTCGGCCGGCGCAGGTACAGCTGTAGGTAGGACCGCCCGGCCGACCAGCCGACTGCATGTACAGCTAGCTAGTACAGTGTGTACATACAGTGGTATTGTTAGGTAGCTAGCTAACAACGTTAGAGCTCGAGCTAGCAAGTTGGAATCGCTTGTGAAAAACTTTACGGCACTTGCGAAATGTATACGAGTCAATGAGCAGCTCACGCAAAACCGAACAATTACCGACGTGAATGTGAGTGGTGCACACACCCACATCCGAACTTGTGCCAAAGACTTGTCTCCGCTCGGCCTGCTAGGATGCTATGAGGGAACATTTCGCTGATCCTCAAAATACTTTTGACAAGACATATTCATGCTTGCGCGAATTGTGTTGCAGCATCAGCAAACAGATATATATCCCCATTGAAATCGACGACCGAGCGTCTTTAAACAATACAACTTTCCATCAGCATTGCATTTCTGGAGTGAAGGTTTGCTACCTAAAAGTAGGTCTATGAAATTAAAAGTTTTATTGATAAGATTATATGCCTCCTGTTCTTACCTGTCCTGGAACAGTCTGCTTGGTTTGCCTTGTATAATTTTGTTTGCTTATACTGGGTATATGCATTGTCTTCCAAATATATGGAATTTTTAGTACTGTTTTAATACTGATTATCCCCCCATGCAGGGAGAGAGTGAGTCGGTTATTGTATGTACTGGCAGACAGCTTCCAAGAAGTGTCCAGTATGTCTGCAGGCAATATAGCTGTGGCTGTTGGTCTCAAGCAGGTGGGGAAAGAGATGCTTTGTGTAACTCTTCAATTGATCTTTAATGGTGTATATGCTTTCCTTTTAGAGACAAGGATTGGCTATATTTATATCAAATGATGAAAGCAGACGATTGAAACTTGAGTTCATATATAGGACATGGACACTCACACAATATGGTCATCTTGGACTTTGTACTCAATATGATTGTATTGAGTTTATGCTGTGGTTGTTGTTTTTTTTTCCCCAAGCATTTACTATAAAACATTATTCAAGCTCAGTGGTTCCATCAATATTGATAGTAGCAGTTTTCAGACACAGGATGTTTAATGCTATTAAAAGGAGATGCCATGAGGAGTGTTTCTTTTAGAAAGGTTCCAATCAAACTGTACTCAAAGAGGAAAGGGATCAGCAGTAGTAGGAGTTAACATCTTGCATTGTGTGGCCAACACATGAAGATCAGAGAAATGTTTTATCAGTTGAGACCTTGAAGGTCTATCTCACTGCAGAAAATCTATTCAAGTTAAATATTCATCTGCTTTACAAATTGTCATGTATTAAGCATTTTCTTTGTGTGTGTATGATGGTGATTATTTCTAATTTCTATACTAATCGGCCCGAATTCACGAAGGTGGTACAAATGAAACCGTGGTTTAAACCATGGCCAAAAACCATGGAGCGCCAAGTGTCGCATGGAATATTTCGTTACGAAATTGGTCATTTCGTCAACAAAATGACCGTTTCGTTAACGAATTTATCATTTCGTTGACGAAATATTCATTTAGTTTACAAAATGTTGTCATTTCGTTACAAAATAATCATTTCATCGACGAAATGACTGATTTCACAATGAAATATTCCGTGCGACACTTGGCGCTCCATGGTTTTTGTCCATGGTTTAAACTATGGTTTCATTTGTACCACCTTCGTGAATTCGGGCCATGGTGTTTTTTGTATTGTTTTTGTTTTAGTTTCTTTTAGGGTTATCACTACAGTGGACTCCCATTATAACAAAGTCCTTGGGACCAGCAGTTTTCTTTCATTATAACAAAATTTCATTATAACAGAACAAATAAACAGTAAAAAAATAGAGCCGATAATGTTGCGGTCTCCATTTTTGTCGAGCCCACTGGAGGTGAGGGGAGACTAAGGGATCGTCCGCGGCGTCTGTCCGTCTGTCGTCTGTCCGTCCGTCGTCTGTCCGTCCGTCGTCTGTCTGTCCGTCGTCTGTCCGTAACGCTACAAAAACTTCAACTAAACTCTTTACTCTTGGCTTCAATTGCAATCAAACTTCGAGGGAAGAGGGGTCATACAAAGTTTCACATTTTACCATATATGAAGGTCACCTCAAGGTCAAAGCTCACAGGCAGGGGTCAATGAACTTTAGGGCCCAATGTTAAGTTTTTATGGCACGTTTCTATTATGGGTCATAACTTTTGATCCATAACTCCATTTGTGACCAAACTTGGATGGTAGATGTCCCTTGGGGAGTGGATGGTCACCACAAGATCAATGGTCACAAGCATGGGTCAACAAACTTTTAGAGCCCAATGTTAAGTTTTTATGGCGCGTTTCTATTATGGGTCATAACTTTTGATCCATAGGTCCGTTTGTGACCAAACTTGGGTGGTAGATCGATGTCCCTTGAGAAGTGGATGATCACCACAAGGTCAAAGGTCACAAGCAGGGGTCATCAAACTTTTAGAGCCCAATGTTAAATTTTTATGGCGCGTTTCTATTATGGGTCATTACTTTTGATCCATAACTCCATTTGTGACCAAACTTGGATGGTAGATGTCCCTTGGGGAGTGGATGGTCACCACAAGGTCAATGGTCACAAGCATGGGTCAACAAACTTTTAGAGCCCAATGTTAAGTTTTTATGGCGCGTTTCTATTATGGGTCATAACTTTTGATCCATAGGTCCGTTTGTGACCAAACTTGGATGGTAGATGTCCCTTGGGGAGTGGATGGTCACCACAAGGTCAAAGGTCACAGGCAGGGGTCAAGAAACTTTAAGGGCCCAATGTTAAGTTTTTATGGCATGTTTCTATTATGGGTCATAACTTTTGATCCATAACTCCATTTGTGACCAAACTTGGATGGTAGATGTCCCTTGGGGAGTGGGTGGTCACCACAAGGTCAATGGTCACAAGCATCGGTCAATGAACTTTTAGAGCCCAATGTTAAGTTTTTATGGCGCGTTTCTATTATGGGTCATAACTTTTGATCCATAGGTCCGTTTGTGACCAAACTTGGATGGTAGATGTCCCTTGGGGAGTGGATGGTCAACACAAGGTCAAAGGTCACAGGCAGGGGTCAAGAAACTTTAAGGGCCCACTGTTAAGTTTTTATGGCACGTTTCTTTTTTGCCATAAATTTTTACCCTTTTATATCTCTTTTTATCTGTTACATGTATATCTTTTTTTAAAATCTGTTATATCCCATTCGCGTACAATTTCTCGTACGCGAATACCTGAGACACATTATGGCACTTGCCTTGTTATTTCGTTGTAACGGGAATTTCGTTATAACCGTGTTCGTTATAACGGGAGTGCACTGTAATAGTAAATACTGCTGTTGTCGTTCTTTTCCTCATGACGATAAGACTGTAACTGGAGACACACTGGTTGCATCCAAAGCCTCTTACAACACTGCCCGAAAGAGCCTCAGACAGCAACATCAGGAGTCCCAGTCCAAGGAGAGGGTGGGGCGGGATGATGGTGGTGAGGATGGAGATGAGGATGAGACTTCTCGTCTACCTCTCCTGGAGGCGGTCAACATCCCTGATCCTGTCTTCTTCTGTACCATTGAGCCCCCATCCCAGGCCTACCAAGCGGGTGAGGGGATTTGTTTGTTTGTTCGTTTGTTTTATTTTATTCAATCACATGCTAAAATGCCCTCGATCAGCCAGGTACATTTGTACATGTATAAGGCTGTTTTACTGAGAGGCTGCAAATACATTGTTACTAGAATGAAATAACACAACAGTAACAAATCAGTCAAATCAAACAAAAAACAAAAACAGGTTTGGCATAATAGATAATATGTTACCACATAAAACAGCATCTGTTGGGAGTGATTGGTGGTGGTCATGACTTTGCATGAAGGAATATTGCACCTCATACAATCAAGTAACACGTGGAGTGACAACTCTGCGTTCTTCACTCTTGGTCACGTGATCCATTTGTGATGATGACTGTACATCTTGAGTTACTGTCACTTTCAAAGATTGATTTCCTACTGGTGGCTACAATGCTCATGGGTGTCATTTTACAAGCATTGCAAAGTGTAATAACATTTTTCCAAAACTTCTTGCACATGATATATGCTCAATCAAAATGTATAGAATATATATATCAAACCTTGAGCATATAAATATCAATGTAAAAAAAAAAACACAACTCCTTTTCTTATCACCAGTATGTTATATCTAAAAGTAATGAGCTTGATGGTTAGCAAGACTTCCACATATTGAAGTATGCATTAAAGATATTGAAATCTTAAAAAGCAAAGAGATAGAGAGAGAAAAAAAGAGTACCAGTGAATGCTGACACAGCTAGAAAAAGTAGAAAAAAGTAAGATGAGCATTATTAAGACAGAGAGTAAGATGAAAGCTGATTATGCAAAAAATGATATGTAGATATTAAAGCATATAATGTATAAATAGAGAAAGAGAGAGAGACAGAGAGAGAGAGAGAGAGAGAGAGAGCACACAATGTTAGTGAAAAGAAAGATGGATTAACAGATAGATAGAGAGAGAGACAGAGACAAAGATACATGTATAGGAATAGAGAGAGAGAAGGAGAGAGTGCACATTAAAAGAGTTGGCTCTCACCTTGCCTTGACGAAAGTGAAGTATATCAACCATACCATATATTTACAGATCTTGAAGCTGCCTTGGAGTGCTTGCAGAGAGAAGATCCCAGCTTGCAAGTCAAGATGGATGAGGACACAGGCCAGGTATGACGTCTTCTCTTTGAAAGATTTGCAATATCATCTGCATGTTCGTTGTTAGGAAATATCTTTGTTTAGTTTACCAGAGAACAGTAATATGTGAGGTTACTGCCCCAATGTAGCATCTCAGTGTTGGTATAAGATAACCTGATCACGATCAATAATTTGGCACGTTCCCACTCGTTCATCATCAAGTTATAGCAAGTAAAGTTGAGTTAAATATTTGCTGAAGATGTGCAGCTGAAATGATTGTATGCCTGATGTGAGTTAATGGGACTAGTATAATGATTGTCATAGTTTTAAAAAAAAGAACAAAAAAGAACAAAAAATCGTGTGGCTCTAGCTTTCTTGAATAGAATTCACCTATGCCGTCTAGACAGATAACTACTTCACTCATTTGTGCAAGAAGAATGCAAGCGAAGTGTACTTTAATAGTTCATATCAATGATTCCCCCAAACTGTAGAATGCCTCGGGGCTGATGGATTGAATGCCTTGAAATTTGAAATCTGCTCTGAATAAAACCGTATTAGTTTTTTTGTATGCATTGGAGTTGCAATTTTTATATCAGTGATATGTATTTCAATAATGAGATAACCTGTGTAACTTGGCATCTGTCCAGGGCTCAAGTCATGATCACGAGACATGGAATATGTCTTTGATGCATGGTATGGTGTCTGGAGGATAAGGTGGAAATTAATTGAAGTATAACAGAAAGACTGCCCACTTTCTTTTTCAGTAATCATAAGTAGATGCTTTAAAGATGATTCTAAACCACACTAATGGGTTGGGAAATTTATGTGGAAAATCTTATCAGTTTGTCTTTTCCTATTCAGTATGCTAATTCTTGCCTATTCTCAATAAATTTGGGAGAAAGAGCATATTGTCCTTGGGATGACAAGACCTCAGTATAAAAAATACATTGATTTTCATTAAGAGGGCAAAAAAGCTTTAATCTTCAATTTCACAATATTTTTTTTTTTGCAAAATAATATCAGTGTTGACATTCATAAGATGAATAATGTAGAAACATTGTTTTCAATTACACGATGTATGTTGGGCATTGATAAAGTGTAATGTTTTTAAACTCATATTAGTATTTTGGATATTCAAAATTCATTGAGTTAGGAGGTTTTGAGTACTGTATATGCTATATATTTCGCGGGGGTTTTAACAACACGCGAAAATATTACCTTCCAAAATGAATCCCTTGCCTTGATGATACGAACATTGTAGTACTAGTACTGTATACCATGTCATGGCTTGCCGAACAGACCATACTGGCTAAGCTTGTTTACACACGTCCACGTCTACTTACGAATACTGTAGAGAGCCAATCCATTATCGCAAGGGGACCACTCGTCAGACTCAGAAATCTAGCGCGATGGACTTAACCACTTCAAAAATGTTGAATTCTAACTTACTAGTTCGCAGAGTTTGGTAAGTTTTTTTTTTTCATGCAGTGTATAACTAGTATCATTCTTATTTGCTAGTAAGTTGAAAATTCACACTTTCTTTGCCACCTCATATTTTCTCTGGTTCCCCAATCGTGAATTTAACCACTCGCGAAAATGTGTGACAGCGGCAATTCGCGAAAATTTATGTACGCGAAAATTATAGCGTATACAGTATATCATTGTCAACTGAACAATAAGGTCTTGTCACCCCAAGGATGATATGTAGTATAATTGACACCTGTTATCAACTGAATTTGTCCCCAATCTTCTGCCTCCCACCCATGCGATGCTTCCACCAGTTAATTCTGTCTGGAATGGGGGAGCTGCACCTAGATATCATCCAGGACAGGATACGCAAGGAGTACAAGATTGACGTGGAGCTGGGTCCCCTGCAGATCAGCTACAGGGAGACAAGCACTGCCTCAGGGTCTGGATCTGGTAGGATTCAGTATCATTTTGCTACCCTCTACCCCTACCCGCTACCCCTACCCCTACCCCTACCCCCTACCTCTACCCCCTACCCCCATGCATGTGATTTACAAGTACCACATGTACCTCGCTCTGTGCTTTTCTTTGGGACAATACAAGCTCAAAATGGCTTCATATGCTTACTGAATAATCTATACTTCAAAAAGATCATGTGACCTTGCACGAAGATCCTGCAGAAGGTTTCGAAACTACAGAACAATAGTAATGTGCAAGATGCGTATGGTACAATCTTTATGTATTAATTGCAAAAGAAGTTTCTAGGTTATGTTTACTACAAAATACTATCCGTGCATTAGAATGTATTTTCCATACAGTCACTGTAGTGATAACAAGTATGCGTTGCTGCAGAGTAGAGAATTCCTGTGTGTGACATACACTATTCCTGCTTTAATGGACAGCTTCACTGGACAAGGTCCTGGGCAGCAAGCGTCACCAGGCAACAGTGACCGTCTCTATCCAGCCCATGGATGACCATAACGTTCCCGTTCAGGTGCGAGTGGTCAATGAGGAAGGGGGAGCGAAGAAGATGCTGGACGAGATTGAGCAAGCGGCCAGTGAAGGGGCACTCGCTGCGTGCAGACAGGGTAGGATATAGTGACCTTATTACGAACAGTGAGTCAATGGAGTTTTATATGAAGATCTGATAACACATGTGCAGCTAACCAAGTACAGTCCTTTGTACTTCATTTAGGTGGTAAGGACTAGCATATAGAGCAGCACACTTCCTTATGCAGAATCATTACTGTAAAACCAAACTTTTTTGTGTGTGTGCCCGAAACTTTTGAGAGTTTCTTGTGGAGCCAAGATATGTGGAAGTAAAATGAATGCGAATGTGTTTATCTACACAATGTATTGACTGCTAGAGGCGATGTGTGGAAGTTCTATGCTGCGAATGTTTCTTGTTTTACAGTACTTGAGATTAAGCAGCATTATATTGCATGCATTTTCCTTTTGAGTTAATTTTCTTTGTTGCATCCTGATATGGATTGTAATTGTTGTTATTTTACAGGTCCAGTCATCGGTTTCCCCGTTTTAGGCATCTGCGTGACGGTCGAGAGTCTCTCTGTTGCGCCTGGTACATCTTTGGCAATGGTGGCAGCATGCACTTCTCAGGCAGTCCACAATGCATTGCTTCAGGCTGGCGGCTCCGTCCTTGAGCCGGTCATGAATGTGGAGGTTTGTTACCTTTCCAAAGTCATTTCTAAAGCTGTCTTTTCATACATCAATTGGTTGATGTTCCAAGAGGCATTGTATTCAAAAGTTGTCATTCAAAGTTGTCTTCTGGTTGTCTGTCTGTCTGACTGTCATTCTCTCCATGCTTAGAATTCTCATATTCAGCCTTGAGATGGCAAAATCATGTATCTACATGTACATCCAACCTCATTTCCATTACCAATCGAGCTTGAAGTTTCGCAAACCTACAGTTCTTTTTCTGTTTTCGTTCAACACTTCATATCTTACCCTAGAAGGACAAACAGAATCAGTAATGCAGTGCATGCAGATTTATTTCACTAGACCTTTTATTTTTAGAATAATTTGCATTTAATCAAAATATACATTGTTTTGCCATCTCAACATAACCACTCTATTGCCATTGATACGGCAAAACAATGTACGTAAGTCTTGATCACTTGCATGCATATAATGTATAACAATGTCAATATGTGTGCGCTTCTGCAGTCGCGCGTGGCGCGCAACCTATTACTGTGTAAACATGTACTAGATGGCAAAACAACACATCGCATGTAGATACGTTGTTTTGCCAAGTCCATGCCTGTAGTGTGTTGAGCAGGGGCAAACATATCGTCGCTTACATTGCTTTGCCAAGTTGAACATACTTTGAAAAATTCCAATTGGGAGGAAGCGTCATACAATGTACACTATCTCAGTGACAGAATGGGTTCTGATTTCAAGATTTGGTCAAGAGTTAGATTGTACTAAAATAAGCTGAAATATGTGACTAAGTCAATTTTCATGAATTTTCGATGTACATTGTTTTTGCCATCTCAAGGCCGTATTGCCATATTGCATTCCTTTTCGCAAACATTTGGGCACAGACAGAACTTTTCCATTGAGGAGGACATGAAAAATGTATTACACTTTTTATACCAAGAACAGATCTGAAAAGGGGTTCTTAACCCGTTGAGGACGGTTTGATTTTGCTACAACACGCATTTCCCATAGACGCTTGCCCGAGTATACTCGGGACTCGTCCTCAACGGGTTAAGGGAGAAAAGTGAAAATGGGGAACTTTTGTGCACCAACTGAATTGAGAGCTGCTGAACACCTAGATCACACAGAGGTGACAATTTACATGTACACCTTACCAGTCACAACTTTTAGGTACTGTAATAACTGTGTTGTGTGCCTGTCATTTTTCCCCCCAAATTTTCTGTGCTCTACTTCTCTGATATTTCTGTTGTCATACAAAGCAGTACTCTATCAAGATGGTTTATCCCTTAAAAGTAACAATGTAAAGATTTATACAGTCAAACCTGCCTTAAGTGGCCACCCAAGGGAAATGACAAAAGTGGCCGCTATAGACAGGTCGATGGCCATTTTGAATTTCAACACTTGCATTGTATAATAGCATAAAATACTGCATTTTGTTAAAAGAACAAACAAACAAACAGCAAATAAGTTTATTTGAGCAGCTATTATAAAAGGTTTTTTTTACAATTTACTTCATTTTAAATTTTCCTATAGCCCACTTCTGTTCTTTTGACAAACTCGGTAAGAATTCACGCCATGAACGTAAAAGCTAACATCTTTATGGCTGATTTAACTGTTCAGCTAAAGTTTTGAGGCTGCTTTATATGTAGTTAGATATTCACCATGGGATACAAAATGAGTGGCCATGTTAGGCAGGTGACCCCTATATAAAGGATCTATAATACAGCAATGTTGTGCGAGGGATTTTTCATGTAGTGGCCGCTATAAGCAGGTGGCCACTAATACAGGTCTGACTATAATTTCAGCTGTGTCTCTGAAAGTTGTGTGACTTCAATCTAAAACATAGTTTTCAGAAGGGCCCACAATATATCTTCCACCATTTGGACTTTGCTTGCTCTATATCACAAGGGTCTACCAAGAAATTTGTCTGGCTGATGGGATAATGATTTGTTTTGGAGTATTTTGAGATCAAAAGATAATTTTGATCATATGCATTTGACTTTTATTCCTGAAGGGCCCTCCCCATTCAGTAGTGGGTAGGTAGAATGTAACCAGATGAGCAATTGTGCCTTAGCAATAATATGTCCCTTCAAGCTGCATGTGACTTATTCCAGCACTGAAGATTGGGGGATACTGTTGTGGCCTGATGTGTTTATTATTGATAATTAACTTGATGATTAAAAAATTATGTAGCAACCACGATTTGTCATGCTCTGAGACAGTAGTACTTCCA
This sequence comes from Diadema antillarum, assembly GCF_040938485.1. NCBI lineage: Eukaryota > Metazoa > Echinodermata > Echinoidea > Diadematoida > Diadematidae > Diadema > Diadema antillarum. The sequence continues at coordinate 478,706 of NW_027271291.1, read as the reverse complement.
TTGAACCTTTTTGTCATGATATTTCATATTTTTGTCATTTCCCAACTTGAATGATATTATGTTGTTCTTTTACATATTTCTTATACATATATGTTTACATTTTGAGAGCAAATTTTGACAGTTTGCAGGCATATGAGAGCTATGCTTTCACTTTAACCGGTTGGGGATGAGTCCCAAGTATACGCGGGCAAGCGTCTATGTGAAATGCATGTTGTTGCATAATCAAACTGTCCTCAATGGGTTAAAAATGTTTCAGATCACCACAGATGAAGAGAGACTTCACGCGGTCCTAGGTGACATGGCAAGGAGAAGAGGTCATGTCCTGGATGTGGAGAACAGGATGGACAGCAGGGTTGTCATAGCAACCACACCCTTGGCAGAAATGATGGTTAGTATAATAATACCGGATGATCACTGGTGTCATGCATAATGGCATTTGTCACAGGATTAAGACAAGGATCTAATCAAAAATGAAATACATCACTGAAATATTAAAACAAGGGAGTCTGTATTGCTCTTTACTGGTTAATGTTTGTATGCTAGTTGATTGGTTTCCATATTAATAGTTTTTTGTTGTTGTTTTTAGAATGTGAAGCTTTGCATTCAGTAACTGATATCATTAGAGGGCATAGTTAGATTCTGCACAGAAAACCAGAGCTTTAGCTGCTCTACACCTACACCGGTACAAGCAATTTTGATGGACTTTTAAGGACATTTAGAGTGGCAAGCAGAGCTGGGAAAGGTAGAGATGAGTAGAATTTGTTGGTGATAGAGATTGCTGTGTCTTTGTTCTCTTGTTCTGTTCATCACAAGATTGGGAGATTAATTTTTGTGACCCCTGTGGTAGATACAGGCTGCTCTGCTTTGCTGGAGGTGTTACATGTAGCTCTGAAGAGCACTGTCTCTGCTTTTTTGATGATTATGTTTGCTCTGATTGTAACACAGTATAAAAGAAAACCTCTGGTATTATCCGTGTTTATTGTCACAGGCTTAATTGTTGTGTTAACACATTCCCAGCAGTCCCCCATCTTTTGCATTTTTTTTTTTTTCCGCCAACGAAGTGGCCGGAGGCATTATGTTTTCGGGTCGTCCGTCCGTCCGTCCGTACGTCCGTCCTGTTTTGTTTTTGTCGATATCTCAAGAACCGTGTGGTGGTTTTACATCAAACTTGGTATGAGGGTATATCCTGGGGGGATAATACTTTGTTTGGATTTTAGGGTCATGGGGTCAAAGGTCAAAGGTCACAGGTTATTTTGTGAAAAAAAGGTTGAAATTTCATGTTTTTCTCCATATCTCGCAAATGGTTAAAGGTATCTTCATGGAACTTAGTATATATGCATGTACCGATGGGCAGTGATTATCTAGGGAAGTTGGGGGTCATGGGTCAAAGGTCAGGGGGTCAAAGGTCAAGGTCATCTCCTCCAAATATCACTACTTTCCTTACATTTATGCAATGCCTGAAGGATTTTTTTTTAACTTGATGTACATGTATGCATGTATTACCCAATATATATTCTGTGGGAAGTTCCTTGCCAAAAGGTCAAAGGTCAAGTGAAAGTGCTAAATTGCACTTTTTCCTCCATATCTCAAAAGTAACTCAAGGTATCATCATGAAACTTACATATTTATGCATGTTCTACCTAACAGTGATTCTCTTTGTGGAACTGTGAGGTCAAAGGTCAAAGGCCAGGTTTAGATAATACTATTTTACCATTTGATACTGAAATTATACTTTTTCTCAATACCTTGAAAATTACTCAATGCATAAACTTATAAAAGGGTCAAAAGTCAAGTAAAAATCATCAGTTCCCCAAATACCTGCACTCTGACGTTTTAATCATTCATCCAATTGAACCTTGTTCTAGGAAAGTGAACATTCAGCACATTTGTGGCAAACCTGTCATTTTAATATTTTGTCAGTTGTGTGAAACTGTCATCACACATTGTCAATACATTGTACTATAGACCTATTAAGAGAACCATGCATTATGGCGGAGGCATACCAGTCGCCGTAGCGACATTTCTAGTTTCTTTCTTGATAGGACAACAACAACGATGATGACAACAACACAAACAATAACAAAACAACAACAACAACACAAACAACAACAACCACAACTTCTTTTTGTAGCCTTAGTTCCCACTTTGTGCTTGTGTTTGTGTGTGTGCATGTGTTTGTCAGTGGATTGAAGACGGCATCTGATGTGTTTTGCCTCACACTCCCATCCCTACCAGGGCTACTCCACGACGCTGCGGTCACTCACGTCTGGCACCGCGTCTTGCTCCCTGGAGTTCTCATCCTACGCCAAGATGTCGCAGGCAGAGCAAGAAGTGGTGGTGAAGAAACTGACCGGCATCTTATGATGACACGAGTGACTCACAGCAGACGAGTGATTTGACTTAACCCACCCACTGCCTCGGGAACCAAGGTCTATGGAGATCCCAGAATCTGGTAGAGGATTGGTTAAATATCCAATCCTTGGTTGCAGGTGCCGGAAGTCACACACAGGTGCCTAACCTCAGGATAGAGAAGTTCATGCAAGTAAACACTACTTGTGCTTCCCTTTTCGTTTTCTCGCCAGTGGGCTTGTAACATCAGAGAGAGGCAATTCTCATGGAGGGACAGTGGAATTTTCATGAGAACAGATCCGAGTAAAGGAAGTTGAATATAATGTGGTGTAGTAGTACATGAATTATGTGGAGTTTGAAACTTGGTGAACACACTTTCTACGTCTGCTGCACTAAAGGGCTTCTCTTGCCATGTATGGACAATAGATTTGTTGATGGTCAATGGAGAAAAGGGACTGCGTGGCTGCAATGTAAAGAGGGAATATCAATACGAGAGAAAGTCATAAGGCAGAAATGTCCTTGAAAAGGCTTCCCTCTCTCCCTCCCTCTCTCTCTCTGTCTCTGTCTCTCTTTGAAGGAATGGGGGTAGTTCCCTCAGCTAATCATTGCAAAAGTCCAAAGGAAATATAACCAACATACAGTTTGTATGTGTTCATGTGTAACTGGGATTATCAACTCATGCAGTAAAAGTGCTGCAACATTCAGTAATGATCATGATGTAACCGCAACATACTGATGAGACCCTGATATCTCAAAATAAGTGGAAGATGTCTCAAGCGTTTAAGAGGAAAATTACCAGACCCGTGGATATCGCTTTTTGGCGATTCCTCCCAAGTCAACTTCAGCGAAGACTTGCCACATGCAACTATTAACAGCTATGCCCTCTGATACCACATCTCATTTCTAGATGATATTTTGCACATTCCTGCCAAAATGGGCACAACACGTGACTCTTTCCCACACCCCTTTTAGCTAGTTTAATGGCATTACACAAATGCCCCCTCCCCGTCTTGACCACAATGCAAGTTAGACATATACAGTGGACTCCCCTTACAACGAAGTCCTCTGGACCGGCAATTTTCTTTCGTTATATCGAAATTTTGTTATAACTGAACAAATAAACAATAAAAATACATAGAGTTGACAATGTCGCGGCCTGAATTTTTACTTCGTTGTAACGGGAATTTCGTTATAACCATATTCGTTATAACAGGAGTGCACTGTATACATGTACCACTGCTGGTGTAATGTGATTGTCACCAATGAATATTAATGTAATTTAAATTTTGATTGATAATGGGATTAATTTATTGCTAGAATCATAATTTTACGTGTTCATGGAGGTGAAACAGAGAATGGGCTTCCTGCCCTTCCATCTATCTTGGTATCATGTAAGAAATAAATATTGTATACGTAGTAATTATATATGGTATACAATTTGATTTTGAAATGTGAGATTTGATATAAAACCTACAGGTATTGCAATACACTCAAACAAAGCTTGTTTCATATCTGAGTATGTTTTGCTCCCAAGCATTCTGAATTTGGAGGAAAGAATCTGAATTATGACAATTCCCAGCTCTTGTTTCAATAGTCAAGGCGCTAATTCCTGTAAGAGGCTTAATTAAGGAGTTCATTCAACCCACCCCGCAGAAAAGGTTTGACGAAACAAGGTGGTAGATGGGACCTCTGTGAACATCCCCAGGTAGTATGTGGTTCCAAATTGTGGTGTCAGTAGAATTTTACTGGCCACTTTTCATCATGATTTGTTGGAACAAACATAAAAGAGTCTGCGCACGCCAAGACTATTACACGCACCACTAACACTGCTACAGGCGCCAGTGCCAGTGCTGCGTGTAGTAGTCTTAGCGCGCATATACTTTTTCTTCGATAAACAAGGGTTTTGCCTGCAAACTAACTTTTCACACCAAGCTGGGTTCGGTGTAGTGTAGTTTCTAGCCGTTTTTATTTCGTCTTTATTTCAAGAGTTCAAGCAAGCCGAGTGAGAGCGCATACCCGGTGATTGTGACGACCGAATCGCAATCACTGGGTGTGTGCTCTCACTCCACTTAGCGCAATATATACAGCGGGCTTCTGCATAATACACAAGCTGCAAGTCAGAGAAATAAAGACAAAAAAATGGCTAGAAATTAAGACTAGGGTCGGTAAACGCTTGTCGCTATTTGGGGCACTGAAAACGACAAACTCGCACAGTTTTTGCATTTATTACATGAAGAATTCATCAAAACTGCATAAAAGTATATATGTACATGTTGCTAGAGATGTCATCCATACAGTGGGATTCATTGTAAGTTGTAATATTGTGCATAGTTACCATGGTAACCGGATACCTAAAGGTGACTGGTAACCCCCAAAATGCCTGCTGCTGCTGCTCTTATAGATGCAATAAAAAAAAAACACAATTTTTAATTGATTTTCGTTAAAAAAGTTTTCCCTGTTGCCATAGCAACCAGTATTATCCAATCAGAATTTAGTTGTCAATAACTCAAAAACTAAAGCCCATAATTTCAAAAAGCTCGATAAGCATGTCCTTCCTTCTGCATAAAGTGTACGACATCAGGTATATGTGAAGAATATTTTGAAGCATTATCAAGTTACAGCAAAATTTGTAAGCAAAGGCATAATAAACGGCCATTGAAAGAAAGATATCATTCTCGAATAGTAAAATGCATGAAAAAGTTGCATCCGTCGTACTTTCAACACAAATTTGACTTCAAAGCATAGGCAAATGTATATAGTTTTTAATAATATATGGACACAAATTTCCCTTAAAAATAAGATGAATACAGAAAGCAAAGCCAATATTCTATAGTAGCTCTTTCGAGTGTTTACAGAGCGATGGTTATTCAAAACAATCCTGGAAAAGAGCTGAGGAAAGCAATTGATTGTTTATGTTCTTAAAGGAAGTTTATTCAAGAATACCGATAAATTCCTTTCTAAAGAAGGAATATAGACGTGCGCTGGATTATTCATCAAAGAATTAAGCGTACTTTTGTGTTCGTTAGCTATTGTAAAAATATATATATAGAACAAAATGAAATATCATGATATGTAAATTTTATTCAAAAAGTGCAGTAATGAATTAATGCTGAGGAGAGAATGAGGGAAAAATCTTGGGCATCTTTTCCCTTTTTATCCAGACTAATTTTACAGTGTAGAGCTCATCTACAATGAGTGATGTGCACGAAAGGCAAAAGAAACAAACCTGTCTAAATTCCAGATATTTTTGGGAGTTACCAATCACCTGTAGGCATCCGGTTACCATGGTAACCATGCACAATATTATACCTTACAATGTATCCCATTGTATTGCTGACATCTCTAGCAACATGCACATATATAGTTTTAAGGCGTTTCGATGAATCCTTCGTGAAATAAATGCAAAAACTGTGATAATTTTGTCATTTTCAGTGCCCCAATAGCGACAAGCGTTACCGACCCTAGTCATAATTTCTAGCTGTTTTTATTTCGCCTTTATTTCTCTGAGTTACAGCTTGTGTGTTGTGCAGAAACCCGCTGTATTGCGCTAAGCCGAGTGAGGGTGCATGCTCAATGATTGCCACAAAAAACGGTTCGGGCGTCACAATCCCTGGGTATGCACTCTCACTTGGCTTGCTTCAACTCGGAGAAATAAAGACGAAATAAAAACGTCCGGAAACTACACTACACCGACCCCAGCTTAGCGTGAAAAGTTAGTTTGCAGGCAAAAACCGATGTTTGTCGCGGAAAAAGTCTTTGTACGCTAAGACTATAACACGCACCACTGGCATTGGCGCCTGTAGCAGTGCTAGTGGTACGTATGCAGTCAAACCTTTTCTGCGGGGTGGGTTGAACGAAGTCATTTTTTCTGGGTCGCTGCACCTGGACTACAATAAGAGCTTCCCCATTTTTCTACACGTAAATTGATAATTTTACAACACACTCCTATGGGAACCGCTCTTTCTCCTATATTTGAGTTAAATCATCCCTATTTTTCAGTCAGAGAGGTTAGGAATTATGTGCCTGATTTAAGCCCTACACATTATCTATAAACACAAATACATTGACCATGACACACTATGCATTTTGGCTACAAAGAAATTTGATATCAATAGATTTTTATTTTTGATTCAGAGTAAAAAATAAAAGTACACAAGGGAATACAATATGTCTGTTTCAAAGCAATGATAGATCTCAGTTCCAAATCATTTGTAATTTCCATAACATAATCTACAATAAGGCTGGATGCAGTACAAAACGAGTGCCACAAGAAATTAAGACTTCTTAATGGAAATCACACACATAAACACTTCCGAGTCTTAGTAGATTAGGTGATGAATTTCATTCATCAAGGAACACATGAAGACCAAAGGGAGTTTCTTAACATGTGAAAATACGAGTGTGTATCACTGTTTATAACAAAAATTGATGCTCTGAAAGATCACTACATGCCGTCATATGCAACTCAGGATTGCATGATTTCAACTATATAGAGACAAACAGAAAGACGAATGAACTGAATCTTTATAAGCAAAAACTTCAGTGTAAAAATATAATACAGCGGACTCCCGTTATAACGAAGTCATCAGGACCGGCAGATTTCTTTCGTTATATTGAAATTTCGTTATAAACGAACAACTAGACAGTAAAAAAACATAGAGCCGATTATGTTGCGTCCGGAATTTTTACTTCGTTTTAACCGGAATTTTGTTATAACCATGTTCGTTATAACAGGAGTGCACTTTATTACAAACATTTCATTCACATGTAACAGCATCACATACAATCTACACCACAGGACTTTCTTGAGTAATGCTCACGTACATAGTTTGTAGCTTTCCGATTAAATATTCTTAAAATCTCTTGAATGAACATTTTGTCATTATCACAGTTTGCTTGACATACACACACCAGGTTATAGAAATCAACCTTTTCTCTTTGAAAATGCCCAAGAATTTAATTTGTCAAGACACGATGCTCCCTTGGAACGAGTTCAATGTACAATGCAGCTCCGTTTTTTCCACTACTCAAACATGTACAGTGTATGGTCAGATGTCAGGTGTGAAGTAACCTTTCCCAATAATGCTAGGACGGACTCCTATATTTGCCTCAACATGCATTCAAATACTGTGCACATTTTCTCCCTGCAAACTTGCATGTTCACTGAAGAGAGAAAAAAATCAGTAGAGACAATTTCTTTTAAAGCCACAAGCAAAAAGCTGGGGAGACAATGGAGTGGTCTCAATTCAAGGCTCTCTCATGTGGGTTTCACAATCGAGACAAGTTTGCCCTCTAAGCAAGGTTCACTCTGATCAATGTATGGCTGTGGTCCCTGCAAAATTCAACACTGAGGTGTCTTGATCAAAGCCTAGATTTGATTGGCAGTGCAAGAAAAGAAATTGAAACTTAATATGACTGTAGGTGAAAATGTAATTTGGCAACAATTTTTGCGGCCACAAGAGCATTGTTACATGTACATGTACTTCATATCCGCATGCAAAGTATAAGACTTTAATGTACTTGTCATTTCTTTGTGAATTGATGAAATTAGCACACATCTTCATGTCTTTAATACCACATGAACCACAATCTCAGTGATCTATGATATCAATAATACTGTCCATCTATCCCAATGATATTGCTCAGCTCAAACTGTACACAAACAAATGCATACAGTACATAATGCCCACGAAGCCCTCGTCCAATACTTGTGGTGGAGAATGTGTCATTTTGTGTGTGTAAATTCATTAACTGTCATACAGTTAAAATTGTACAATGCAGTTGTTAATCTACAATGTACATACATGTACCATAATCACCTTAAGACAACTGATGTGATGATAGTGTGATACGCATATCCACACATAACACCTCAGGCTGTGGCAATGACAAAACCAGAGATACATTGTAAATTTTACTCAAAACTTTACTCGAAGTTAGGTTTCAGGGGTATATATATTCAAGCTTCATCTGAATAAAGCCCAGTCTGGGTAGTGGGTTCGCTATCTGTTTTGGTACTGCTAGGGTCCATGTGTTGCTTCATCAAGAAATAATTGCTGGTTGTACTCCTCAGAATTCCCATGTATCTGATGGAAGGGATTAACATGTCTGTAATACTAAGACTTCATCCACAATAATTATAACTACGTGTACAATATGAACATGGATATCTACGACAATTACAAAACAGTACAGTTACATGGTTGAACTACATACATGTACTAGGAACTGACTAATAAAAGTTTTGTTTTCGATTTTTTTTTTTCTGGTAAAGGATGATTCCTTTCAGTGATTCCCACAGCAAAAACAAACAAATGGTCATCTAATATAATCAGCATGCATTGTGTGATGGAATGACACCAATACAGTACATGATGGAATGTCGCTTTACTGATGCTAAGCATGTCTTCACTATTATCTTCGATGAGTCCCGAGAATCCCCTGGGCAGGTGTCTGTGGGCAATGCATGTTAGTTTTTGTTCTAAGGCAAGTGAAAAAAAAAAACATAAACAAAGACAAAAATAAACAAACAAACTCCGAAACTGGAAGAATGAATGATATTACTCATCACTAAGCATGGTAATCTGAGCCACATTTGGCAGATGTTTTTCTGCAATGAAATGTCAACATGCAGAAGTAAATAGACTGATTGCACATGAATAATTTGAAATACAAACGTAGTCCCTTCTCTGTCAAGAATAACGTCCGCTGCTCATACACGTATTTTGTATCCGCAGCAATCAAAAATGTGTTGAGAAGGGGCAATCACATCAAAACACGACATCACCCCCCCTCCCCTCCCCTCCCCTCCCCTCCCTTACAAGCAAACAACAAACAAACAAACTGACATCAAGACAGGTGCATTTCAGGTGGAAGGCCTCTGATTCGAGTGGAGCAATGAATTCTGACTGTTTTGTAGGTGACATTCCTGGGGGTGGACTGGTCCTATACCCACTCATATGGACAGAATCCTGGTCCAGTGATTGGTTCAGCTTGCAGGCCTCTCCTGAGAATGGACACACATGAATATAAGATAATGATACTGAACTAACAACTCTAAACAGTTCAAAAGCAAAGTTTACCTAGTGGGAAATATAGAGCAAAACTCAGCTTTAGTTCTTTAGAATAAAAAAGTATACAAAAGGCATTATATTTTACTCTTTTTTTTGTACAGTATGTGATTGTTTTAAAGAAAAAATGTTAGAGCCTCTTAAAACAGATTCTGTTTGAACAAGAATTCTCCCAAGACCCTTGTCTGGATTCATACGGGATTAGCCCTAATGCATTTGAAGAAAAATCTTTTCAAAATCTACGTCCTGCTGTGTTGTTTTTTTCTCACTTTTTTTATTGGGGGACAATAATCACAATAGTCCCATCTACACATATTCATACTGCACGTTGAAGGTTTATTATGGTCTTTGATAAGTTTTGTCAGTGCATATCAATCTTAAATATCAACAAGATGAAGATGAAGAATGTGGAGATAGTGTAATTGTCAAACAAATATTCAGCGTATGACTGAGTAAGATCCTCCAAAATGAATGTTATTTTCTTTTAATGCAAAAATGGACTTTGAGTTGGAAATAAATATCATACTTCATTAAAATTATACTTCATAGAACATAAAGATGAAACTTCACTGTTGAGTCTCTCTTACCTGACCATTCGGCATCTCTGCTCGAGGATCCTTGGAGCAGCATCCACGACGGAAGTCACACTCTTGGCGCTCCACAGGCGTTCTGCTACAGCACTGGCACGTGGCCTGAACATGAGAATGAAGATTGTGTTCTTGTAAGTGCTTCACAGCAATGATTAACTAGAAAGCAGTTTCCATGGCAACAGTGGCATAAAAGTGTTAAGTGTCCTCGTCCCTACTGTATGGAAATTGCAATCAAAATTAGAGGTGATAGTTGGCAAATCCATGTCAGAAATGAGACCATGAAGACAATTTTAACACCTCTTATGAGTTGGAACAAACATGAAAGGCAAGTAGGCCTACTGAATTATTTAGTGAATTATTACAATAACCATAGCAATTACCTTCTACTTCACATAATGTAAAAATGTTGTGTTGTTTGTATAGATTGCTCTTTACATCAAAATGAAATAGATAATAATCTAGTAATATAATGCTATTAAAGTATGCTATTAACACTCTTACATCATGTTTGCATTCACTTGACATTGTTACCCAACATCATTTTATGACAATTTAGGCATCACTGTGAGAGGAATTCAATTCTCTTTTGTTCAGTAAAGTTGCACTGAAGCTGTACATAATTTAGATTAAAGAGACAACCAACACATTGACCTTTGATTAAAGAGACAGCCAACACATTGACCTTTGATTAAAGAGACAGCCAACACATTGACCTTTGATTAAAGAGACAGCCAACACATTGACCTTTGATTAAAGAGACAGCCAACACATTGACCTTTGATTAAAGAGACAGCCAACACATTGACCTTTGATTAAAGAGACAGCCAACACATTGACCTTTGATTAAAGAGACAGCCAACACATTGACCTTTGATTAAAGAGACAGCCAACACATTGACCTTTGATTAAAGAGACAGCCAACACATTGACCTTTGATTAAAGAGACAGCCAACACATTGACCTTTGATTAAAGAGACAACCAACACATTGACCTTTGATTAAAGAGACAGCCAACACATTGACCTTTGATTAAAGAGACAGCCAACACATTGACCTTTGATTAAAGAGACAGCCAACACATTGACCTTTGATTAAAGAGACAGCCAACACATTGACCTTTGATTAAAGAGACAGCCAACACATTGACCTTTGATTAAAGAGACAGCCAACACATTGACCTTTGATTAAAGAGACAGCCAACACATTGACCTTTGATTAAAGAGACAGCCAACACATTGACCTTTGATTAAAGAGACAGCCAACACATTGACCTTTGATTAAAGAGACAGCCAACACATTGACCTTTGATTAAAGAGACAACCAACACATTGACCTTTGATTAAAGAGACAGCCAACACATTGACCTTTGCTCCTGTCATCGTTTTCTCTCTTTCAGTCGCTTTCTTTTCTTTCACAAGGAAAAAAAATTGCTGGAAAACAAACCAAACTTCCATAAATTACTGGGTAAATTCACATGATTTATTAACTGATCAGCCCTGAGATGGCAAAACAATGTACCTACATCCAACATCATTTCCAATCAATCTAGTTTGAAGTTTCGCAAACATACAGCTCTTTTTCTGTCTTTGTTAAATACTTAATATCTTATCCCAGAAGGACCAACAGTATGTAATACAGTGAATACAAATTGATTTCACTAGACCCTTTATTTTTAGAATAATTTGCATTTAATAAAAACATACGTTGTTTTGCCGTCTCAACATAACCACGCTACTGCCTTTGCTATGGCAAAACAATGTAAGTCTTGATCAGTGGCGTGTGTATAATGTCCTACAACTCAATCATGTGCACGTATCTGAGGCCGCGCATCGTGCAGCCTGTTACTGCGTAAACATGTAGATGGCAAAGCAACGTATTGCATGTACAATTTGTAGATACGTTGGTTTGCCAACTCTATGCCCAACGTGTGTTGAGGAGGGGCAAGCATATCGCCGCTTTAAACAACGTTGTTTTGCCAACAAAATTTGAACAACTCCCACTGAAAGGGGGGGGGGTCGTATCTCAGTAACAGAAAGGGTTCTAATTTCAAGATTTGGTCAAGAGTTAGATTGTACTAAATCAAGCTGAAATATGTAATTAAGTCAATTTTCATGAATTTTTGACATACATTGTTTTGCCATCTCACGTCCGTGATATTACTGCACACTGTTAACTCTTTATGTGCCATGGTGTAAACCCACTGTGGGCCATATTACTCTGAGATGGCAATGCAGGCATGCTTTGGGAAAACACTTTGTTTTTCAAGCTTTGGTATGACATACATTCTATGACAAATCTATGATTATTTTTCTTTAAAATGATCAGCAGCTACAATACTGTCCAGGTTTGAGAGGCATCATATGACTTTTTCACATCCAACCGTGAAACAAAATTAGGATTTACTTGGAAACCCTCCAGGGGACACTGCTTCCAATATTCAATCCCCACGCAGTGCAAGCTACATGGAACATGAATGGGATCAGAAGAGAAGTATTCATTGTACATACTGTCACTTGGCGACCTATAGATCAGTTTGGGCGGGTTTTGTGCATTTGAGCAATATATGTGAACTCAGCACGCCATTGACCGAGCTGGGCGTGTGAGCATGGCACATAAAGAGTTTAGAATTTGATTCCAAAACCTGCATGTACTTTACCATGATCTTGAGATGAGATTGGTGGAGTCCACATACTCTCCCCACATACACACCTCTCCTCCAATCACCAATGCTTTTTGTGCTGCCGTGCCTGAAATCAGATATCAGTTATACAGGCGTATTAATTGATGGGGGGGGGGGGGGGGGGGGGGGGGAGTAATAGTGTTTCAAAATGCCATTGACATTTGAAAATTTACCCCATTTGCGGCACGCATTGAAATACCAAAATAACATTTACTTTATCTACAGATGAAAGAAATCATGCTTTACTATTTTCTTCCCCACATGATTGGGGATAGGCTGATTTTGCTATAACATGCATTTCTCATAGACACATGCCTGAGTACACTCGAGACTGGTCTCCTACTGGCAACTTTCTATGAACAGAATTGGCCTATTGCACCATGCTGGCAACTAATTTGTCATCTCTTATTCATCATGCACTGTTGTACGGATCACTTGTTTAAAAGCAAAGGTAAACAAAGCATGCCACAGAACAATTAAAAAAATGCAAACTTGGCATATACAGAACTTGCTTGATGAAACAAAATTTAAATGTGATTGGAAAATTTGAAGTAAATGAGAACTTCGGGAGGTGGAGAACATAGTCTGCTTTGAATGGATCAATAACTTTAAGATTTCGATATGACTCAATTTATACTGCCCTTTCAACAAAAAGAAAAATATGTTTCACTTGGTTACAGAACATTGCTATGGAATTATACAGCATTTGAAAGAAATACTTTTTAAGGCATGACAGAGAGCATGAATCATTATGAGAAGATATTTACGGATCGTTGGGATATTAGTGCACCAAGCTAATGTCATGTTGAACTGCCACATCCACAACATCACTCTAATAAATATGATTGCAGAGACATATCATACAATGTATGCTTACCACACAGCAACACCATTGTGTTAGTGATGAAATAATATGTGGACTACAATAATTGTTTGCAAACAACATGCACAAACAGTATCAAACAATGCTTTGAGGGTTCAAATGAGACTCGGACAGTCCCTCATGCTGCTTCTAAGAATGGCATTGAAATGAAATTCCCACAGCAAAAGGGATTACTCTTAAGCAAAAGAATACAAACCTAGAAAAAAAAGAGCAACCTACAAGAAAATGACAGGAAAGAGTTGCAGCAGAATTTCACTTAACCCTAATCAGGCTGGGGGGGGGGGGGGCGGAATCCGCCCCCCCCTCGACGTTTTGCGCAATATCTTCGCAGCGCGATAAGCTCCCGCCGCGATGTTTCATGACTTTTTTCTTTCAAGTATCGCACAACTTTTGATTGTTGCGCCCGTGCGTACCGTTTTGACGCGACGCCCGTTCGAAAAAAAATTGTCAACCCCAAAATTGCTCCAAAACGTGATTTTGTGTACAAATCCAATGCAAATTGTGTTTTTTCAATTAATTCACATAAAAATTCACATCTTGACTTAGAATGGACGAAATTAATTCATTTTAGCATAATGAAGCTTCGAAAAATGTCTGTGACAAATTTTGGCCAAAAAACAAACAAAAACAAAAGGTCGAAAAACAGAGAAATACATAAATTCAAAAAACAATCAAATACATAAGAAATTAATTTCGATACAGATTTCTTTTTATCCTATGTCTCAGGAGAATGATACAAGAAACATTTTAAAAAAGAAATTAGCTTAATTAGAGCATTAATAAGTGATTTAGAGCCCAAAACTGATTTTATGCATAAATTACAATAATTAATTAATATAAAATATAAGAAAAATTTTTCGGAGAAAGCAACCATACATTTTGATAGTATACATCGCGGGCGTCGCGCGTGTCGATTTTCGGCGCGATCACGCGTTCCATAGGCGAGATCTGAAGGGGGGGGGGGCGGAATCCGCCCCCGATTGAACTTTACAGTGCACATACACTGTATTTTCCAAATATTCTAGTTAATTAGTGAAAAAGCATGCTAAACAAATTTACTGATTGAATTAAAGCATGCAAAATAAAGCTTGCAAAATAATTTCAGGATGTTTCCGAAGCTGGCCATGATGCCAACAAAGATTTTAGTTTATAGGTTTGTTTAGTTGTCTGCTTGATATCTCTTCTTTCACTTAACTCTTTATGTGCCTTGGTGTAAACGCCCTGTGTGCCACATTATTCTGAGACAGCAATGTAGTCCTGCTTTGGGAAAACATTTTGTTTTTAATTTCCAATCTATTGAACTATTCTAGATTTTTGTTACCCTAAACATGTAATAAACAAAGTTGCAGAGAAAATGCCAGGTTTTGCTTTGATGTAAATTATTTGACAAATCAATGATCACTTTTTTTTTTCTTCAAATGACCAGTAAATGTCATTGTATAGTATTGTAAATTACAAATTATTGTACTAGGTGTTACAAAAAACATTTCCCACTTTTGATCCTTAATAGTTCAAAAACTATATATCAGGTAACACTGACATTGATATGAGCAATAGCTGAATAGTGTACAATTTTGTTGGAGGCAATTTCAAAATGACAGCATAATTCAGTTTCATTAAATTAAACATTAATTTTTCAGTTAGGTTTCAGATTTTGCTCTATTTTCAACCTTCTGTACAAAACTTTAAAGGGATCACATATTTTGGTTGAGACCTAATTTCAGGTTTCTAACATTTTTTGGTGAGGTAATGAGAAACTTCTTATGAAATATGAAAGAGCATGTAATTCTATGAGGAATTCAACATTTATTTGATGAAAATTGGTTTTTAGATGGCTGAGATATCCAAAAAAGAGGGATTCTAATAAAGTGTGAGACCCACACTTTATTACGATCCCTTTGTTTTACTTTGTGTTTGGATGTTTCAGTCATTCCAAACCCGATTTTCATCAAATAAACTTAGAATTCCTCTTAAAATGGTATGCTCTGTACTATATAATAAGTGTTTTCTTGGTATCTTGCAAAAAGTTAAAAGCCCAATTCTCATCTCCACCAATACTGTACCATCCCTTTAACTTTGCACAGAAGTCAATTGGTGTGTATGGGAGTGTGTAGTTGACACCCACACAATGGTCCCGGACGATGACCAGGATTTGAATGCTCCATTATTTATTCATGAGAAATTCCACTATCACAGCTAGTCTTTATTCATTCTGAAATGTGGTGTGTGCAAGCACGTGGAAACATGTGCTTACTTCTTTCATGTGCATGCATTTCACCCATTGCCATGAATTCAGACTAGCAGTGCCTAGGGCAATCCACCATGAATAATCAATAAAACATTCATGTGCCTTGGAGCAGAGCTCTGAACAGGTAGTATCCAGGTCCATTGTTCAGGGTCATTGAGTACACACTCACATACACATCATTAGTTCCTGTGTAAAGTTCAGGTTTTGTACAGAGGGTAAAAATTTGACCAATATCTGGAACCTACCTTTGAAATTAATCATGGATTTCATGAAACTGATATAGGTTTTCATATTCAAATCACCTCCAACTAAATTGTACACTATTCAGCTATTACTCATATTAATGACAGTTTTATCTGATATATAGTTTTTGAGCTATTAAGCATCAAAAGGGGGAAATGTTTTTTGCAACACCTTGAAATTAATCAATTCTAAAGTAGATAAGCTTGAAAAAGTGCCTGCCACAAATTTTGGCAAAAAAACCCAATAGAAAACAAAAGGTCAAAAAAACAATAAAATACATAAGAAATTAACAAAACAATAAAAAACAAAAGATATTGATTTTGATTGCACTATTTTTTTACAAGAAAATTGTTTGATGTGTCTTGAGGAACTCTGACACAAAAATTTAGCAATCCTTCATTCTTTTTGATGGAGTTATAGGTGAAAATATGATTTCATGCGTAAATTTGCATAATTAATTTATTAAAAAATATAAAATCAACATTTTTCTATTGTATGACCATGTAATCTTTTAGTTGACATCTGGCTCTATATTCAGGCAAAATTTTGCGGCGATCGCGCGATCGGAGGCCGAGATCTGAAGGGGGGTCAAATTGACCCCCCCCCCCCCCCCCAGTAAAAACTTGGTCTCAAATAGCCCAGTTAGAATAGGGTTAAGGCATTATTTTTGCACACAAAACAGTGAAAGAAAGTTAGAATTTGCTTGCAAATCAAGAAAGGAACATCGTTTGATATTCAATCACCACATAAAATGCAAGCTACGCGAGACAGGAATGGAACCACGAGAAATGCTTTCATTGTTCCGCGGCATTTGGTGATTAATTGATCGGTTTGGGCGGGTTTGTGCGTTTGAGCTGAATATGAGAAGGTGGCATGCCGTCGACTGAGTCGGGTGTGCCAACGTGGCACATAAAGAGTTAACAAAGAAATATATAGCCAGCTTTAAGATCAAGCAGAGCAGCAGACCTGAACCATTCACATAGGGCAGAGTGACCTCAATTATGTCCGCATTGATGCAGAAGAGAATTATCTTAAAAGAAAAACTAGAAATGTCGCTACGGCGACTGGTGTATGCCTCCGCCATAATGCATGGTTCTCCTAATAGGTCTATAGTACAATGTCTTGACAATGTGTGATGATAGTTTCACACAATTGGCAAAATATTAAAATGACAGGTTTGCCACAAATGTGCTGAATGTTCACTTTCCTAGAACTAGGTTCAATTGGATGAATGATTAAAACGTCAGAGTGCAGGTATTTGGGGGAACTGATGATTTTTACTTGACTTTTGACCCTTTTATAAGTTTATGCATTGAGTAATTTTCAAGGTATTGAGAAAAAGTATAATTTCAGTATTAAATGGTAAGATAGTATTATCTAAACCTGGCCTTTGACCTTTGACCTCACAGTTCCAAAGAGAATCACTGTTAGGTAGAACATGCATAAATATGTAAGTTTCATGATAATACCTTGAGTTACTTTTGAGATATGGAGGAAGAAGTGCAATTTAGCACTTTCACTTGACCTTTTGACCTTTGACCTTTTGGCAAGAAACTTCCCACAGAATATATATTGGGTTATACATGCATACATCAAGTTAAAAAAAAATCCTTCAGGATATAAGGAATATAAGGAAAGTAGTGATATTTTGAGGAGTTGACCTTGACCTTTGACCCCCTGACCTTTGACCCATGACCCCCAACTTCCTTAGATAATCACTGCCCATCGGTACATGCATATATACTAAGTTCCATGAAGATACCTTGAACCATTTGCGAGATATGGAGAAAAACATGAAATTTCAACTTTTTTCACAAAATGACCTGTGACCTTTGACCCCGTGACCCTAAAATCCAAACAAAGTATTATCCCCCCAGGATATACCCTCATACCAAGTTTGATGCAAAACCGCCTCACGGTTCTTGAGATATCGACAAAAACAAAACGGGACGGACGGACGGACGGACGGACGGACGGACGGACGACCCGAAAACATAATGCCTCCGGCCACTTCTTTGGCGGAGGCATAAAAACAACAACTTTAGTGCATGCAGTAAACCAGAAACAGCAGTTACAATGAAAAGTCAGGCACATCAGAAAGAGGCATCTTCTCTTGATGGTTGATTTCATTAGAATTTCACAGATCCATTGCCATACCCCACGGGCAATATTCTGTTTTTGAGAGAAGCTACAAGTAAACAAACTTTTGAGTGTTATTCATGGGTGATGAGATGTGAGATTAACAACCATGCAGCCAATGCGTGCAATGTTCAAACAAGACTCAACAACAATACATGCAATGGAAGCCACTTGCTATTGTGCATGTGTGGAACGTTCAAACTGAAAATTGTGACAGGCAGTATATAGAACATAATTTTGTGTCTTAATTTTATTCAGAATGCTTGGCTAGAACAGTATAGATGCCAATTTCTTGATTTCTGAGACATTCGGGCAAAAGTTATTGCTGTCCATCTGTTGATGCCCAAACTATAAACTAGTTCGGAGTTAGCTCATGGGCGCATTGGTACGAATGACCTTTCTCTTTTCTCAGTCGGTTAGGGGCACTTCACTCGTTTTAGAGCCACATGATGCATAAGCTTTATATAACAATTTATGGGATTCACAATCCTGTTCAAACAAAGAATAGAGTGGCGTAGACCAGATGAGTAGAACGATCCGTCAATTTACACTTGGGAAAGCATCCATTTCGTTATTTTGCATTGAATGTATTGACAATCTCTTTCTATTGATATTGCCAAATACCACTTTTGCTGTCAGGTGGATGTGCTGGCAAGCAGCATTTATAAGTATCTCATGAATAATCATTACATTACAGATGGTTATCCCAGTGAATTTAAAAACCATTATGCCTGTTGGTCCGAATGACCTTGTTTCTGCTCATGCGCAAAGTGGAACTACGAACTGGCTTATTATCAACCTCAGTTGTAAAATTGTCCCAAATTGATGTTAGAGACAAAGGGGTACTGACAGCCTTTAATATTGCTTGTTTTCACCTCTCAAAATAGCATTAATTCATTTCTATGAATCAACATATAGATTCATGTCTCCATTCATGACTCCATGCTATGAGTACTGGCTCACTAGGTATGTCACAAAATCAAGAGAGGAAATCTAAAATGTTAGTATTTGAGAACATAGGTTAATCCTAATGAAAACTGACATCATTACATTTTCATGCTTGAATTCGGTTAGATTTGGCAGGCCAACACACTCGCTGTGACACGGTAAAACACAGCACAAGGAATATGGGTCTGAGACGCAAGAAACATACCACTAATCTTCTGTGGGTCAACTTTGTACAAGCTGCGCCACTCTTGCGTGTAGGGGTTAGCCACGCGGTTCAAATAGTACGGGGAAGAGATGAGGGCTCGAAAGCCCTTCTTGGTCACGTTGGCCGCCTCGCTTTCCCAGCTCCCCTTCCACACATGCACAATGGTGTCGGGGCTCACCTGCCAGTTCGAGAACCAAAGCAAGCATGGAGGGGGTGGACGGGCAACAAAAAAAAAAAAGCACACACAGACACATGACTTTACATGCAACATACACGTGTTAGGGCACTTAGAAGAGATCTTGTAAATCCATGGTGTGATGAGCAGCCAAATCCCCTTCCCCTTCCTCAGACCTCACACATACATTGTGGTGATGAATATCTTTTGGCTAATGGCCGAAACAAAGTGAAGGGCTGACACACATCCTGTGTCTGCAATGCCTGGAGTATCCCTTTGAAGAGTGTGTGGATGAAATGCTTCGTTTATGGACTTACACTACGTGGAAAACATTTTTCATATTTCCATTCTTTTAAATATGACAACACATGTGAAAACTGAGAACAAAACAAAAAATACAACCCCCAAAAAAACTTAACCATGAAAGTTATGGCATTTACAAACATGTGTATGTCAACCCAAATGAGGGTCATGGTATAAACTTGAGGTATTAACTTTAGTTAAAAATATCAAAAGGTTTTTTTTTAGCATTATAGAAAAGTAAGAGTGTCTCAGTGCCTAAGATAATCTGAAGTATGACTGTTTGAATAGGGTCTGAGGAAATCATGTACAATTGCTGAAAGAACATTCTCAACAAGTTGTTCTTTTTGAGATCATGTTTAAGAAGACATCATGTCTAATTTGAATGAACGTCATGTAAGGAGCTGCCTCCAGCCCGATATTTTGACAGATCAACTACATTATACTGATACATATCGTGTCTTTTATGTATGAATAAATATTCTTTTATGTCACACATATCCATCTCTGTATTTGTACTTGATGGCAAGAATATAGTGAGTATTTGAAAACAAGTTTTTTTTAATGATTTCGCTTGTCAAAGTGATTTGTGATGCTTGGAATGGATTAATAAAACAAGTGTGACAAATGATTTTCTGGAAAGTTGCTTATGTGTCATGAGGCTGCGTTGCAAAAAAGGCATGAGATCATGGAAGAGATGTTTGCCCACAAAATGCCCGCCTCCCGAGGATGCAATGACCTTTGATCTGGAAATGAAGCACGAGGGTTACACACATTCAACACAGCATGCAAGCAGTACAGTGAGAAAGCACAGTGCATTACATATCTGTACAAAACAAGAGGGACACTGAAATGGTAGCATGAGGTATTCCCCACACCGTTAAATGCCGTAGGTTCCACGCCATAGTACGATTTCCAGTCCTGGCTGTAGGGGCTCTCCACGTAATTTAGATACCACGGGGTCGACAGCAGCGTCTGAAACCCCTTCGCAGTGACGTCTGCCAGTTCACTTATGTACGGGTTCTTCCAGACGTGTACGACTGTGTCTGGTAGTACCTAGATAGTGGAAAGGAAAATACTACAGGAAGTAGAGTCCATGACTGTGAAGAATAAACAGAGAGATCTCCACCTGCAACTTGTGTCAAGATTCCTGGATACTGGTTGCTCTTACACCGACAAACAAACTCATATTCTCAGAAATGATTATGGTAACATCACAATTACGGCACTATCACAGATAATTCTTTGATTTTTTAGTATAGGCACAGTTTGCATTGTCATTCATGCTTCTATTTTTTCAGTCTTCTTCCAAGGCAATCATCCTTTCAAGACAAGTACATATGATAGTGGTCATACTGCCTCAAATCAATACACATTTCCACAAGATATATTTTAGGAAATATACCAACAATGTAGTTACAAATTGTAAACTCATTCATCTATTTTGTACACCTTTCTGCAACATTGAATTAATTGCACTATGCTAGATTGTGTCATATTCTACTTCATAATATCTGAATAATTGTACAATGTCCATCTTCAGAACATCAAATTGAGGTGCTGGCTTTACTGTACTGTACATCCAAAAGAAGGGGGAAAAAAAGAAATACTACTAAGAACAGAATGAGTGTGAGCAATGCGACAACTATACAGTAAGAATCCACATTAGTACAAAGTTGTACAGTTGGATTAGTAATAGACAGGTATGCTCCTCTTCAAGTATATGTACCTGTTGAGGAAAAGTAAGGACAAGGTGAAACTTGATTGTTAGAAGTAGGGTAATATATATATATATATATATATATATATATATATATATATATATATATATATATATATATACACATACAACTGGGCTTACAGCCACTTTGACACGATCGCACATTGTCACTAATTAACCACACCATACCACCATACCACCATACGTGCATCCTTGTGTTTGCTGTATCACAACAACCAAAGGCTTTTCATTTTCAAATCATGAAGGGGATAGATGGGGTCCAGGAAGAATTGAGCTCATTGAATAATCAATTTGATGCGGGAGTGTTATGCAGGCATACTATCATAATTTGAGTGTTATCATTTGTATATCTTAAAAAGCGGACATGGTTATGACATATTATATTTTGGATCAAAAATTTGTCTTCCAGTGATTGGTTAAAAGAGCTTCACGTGATTATAGGTATTTTGAACTATTTTAGAGTGTTGGTGTGTTTGACACTCCATGAAGTACTATTTGCAAAATGACGTCACTTTTATGACGACATTTTGCAAATAGTATGTACTATTTGCAAAATGATGTCACAATCACCCTTCTTTACAATCAAGTGTAGGTCCCTACGTGGTCCGTCCACGTCCGGTCCCAAATTCTAGTGTTCAGGTCTGCAGCGGCCATACGAGCGCTTGGATACATGCGACGGGCAACTCTGGCGGTGCCACGGCTGCTACGTTTTTCAATTTCCGGTCTCTCGCACTGTTGCATATTGCAGGCGCTGCGCTGCCGCCGCAGTGCGGCTAAACTGTGACCAGCCCCAACACGCAGTGTTGCAGTGTGACTGTGTACACGGAGCGTCCCGGGGTTAGGCTAAGCTTATAATGATTTTCACTTTTTATTCAAATTTTTGATCCAAAATATAAAACAAATATACTTTGCCTAGTTTCGAGTTTCTTGTTAAAACTATGAGCCTCGGTGACTCCAAACTAGCACTATTCACTTCGGGGCTGCGCCCCTCAGTGAATAGTACTAGTTTGGAGTCACCTCTGCCCATAGTTTTAACAAGAAACTCTCAAGGCCAAGTATATTTGTATACTATACTTCAGTGATTGAAAATGACAACAGGATCATGTTACTAACAATATCATATTTTTTTTTCTGCTGTATGTTTCCTACCATTGGCCTATCTTTCATCATAGGTTGCTGTGTACACAAATCAAGATTATTCACTTATTCTACATTTACAGTTGTAATGAGTATTTCCTGCATCTTGTAACATCCTGACTATGACTGTTTCAATTGTGCATTTGTAAAGTCTCACCTACATGGTAAATTATAAAGCCAATCAATATAGTGTAGCACTTTGGTAACAATGTGTCTATATTGGTCTAAAAACCAAATGAAAACTAGTAATATCATTGTAGGTGATTAATACCCCAACAAGTTCTATCTACAAGTCTTTTTTCTGACTAAATGGGGCTACAATGCATTGTTACCATGGCAACACACTTCAGGTACTCTAAAAATTTTGTCCTGCACAACTTTATACCACAGTGACAATGTGTGCCAAATTTCTTCCAACTCGCATAAAAACTAGAGAAGAATTTCAATCTGCAATCTTTCTCCTGGCTTGGAGGCCTCAATGTTCTGTTACCATGGCACTGCACTTTCCAGTACCCTCAAAGAAAGGTCTTGCTCAACTTTACACCCAGTTTTTTTTTTTCATGTGTGTGAATATTCTTATGAACCACTTAAAAAAACTAGAGAAGTAGTTCAATCTGCAAGCTTTATACCCAATTTTGGGGCTATAATGTGCTGTTACTATGGCAATGCACTTTCCACTTCTTTTGAAAAATGTGTCCTGCACAACTTTACACTGATCCTAATACATAAATGTATGTGTGCAAAATTGCATTTGAATTGCTTGAAAACTGGAGAAGTACTTTGATCCGCAACATTTGCAACAGACCAACAACAGATTACCCACCAAACCGCCTGCCCGCCTGCCTGCCCGACCACAAGCTGATTCCGACACACCCCTTTCAAACTTCAATTACGTAGGGGTATTAAAAAGCGTCGAAATGAGTAACATATGCGCTCTTTATTTTCTTACTAACATGCATGGGCGTGCAAAAAGTGTACAGCAAAAAAGCATAATGAACGCTGACTGACGCTCACTGACATATCATGACAATGTACAACTTTTATAGCAATGTGCAATCACTTGTTTACTGTAAACAATTTTCGCAAGTTTTAATGTTCAGTCTATTTTTAACACTTCTTTGGACATCTTGGCTTTTGAGCAACTTCTACATGTGGCTGACTAGTATTTACCCACAAAGGTACATGTACATGAAAACTAATTTACTGACCCATTTTATAAAACAAATAATGCACATTTTTAAAGTTGCGTTTCCAGGTATGTAATAACAATGTTGTGCAACATGCTCTCGCTGCGCTTTGTGCATACATTGTATTTCACCACTGTAAAAACCTTTGAGTGCCCTGCATCTCCACTGACGCACTCTCTCCTGTGCATTATTTGTATAATATGTCATGAATATGCATTTTGTGCAAAATGGGTGTGGCCTTATCGGCTTTGCACAAAATGCATATTCATGACAACTAACAGTGATATCTAAGACGGCCTGTCTGG
This sequence comes from Diadema antillarum, assembly GCF_040938485.1. NCBI lineage: Eukaryota > Metazoa > Echinodermata > Echinoidea > Diadematoida > Diadematidae > Diadema > Diadema antillarum. The sequence continues at coordinate 454,506 of NW_027271291.1, read as the reverse complement.
ATGACTTTCACCACGGTGAACCTACCTTGACCTGGTTGTCGATGACCTCCTGCCACACGGCGTACCCAGCCTTGAGGTCGGCCATGATGTTCAGGAGTTTCTGCTCGTAGTATTCCTCCAGCTTGCTGTAATTGGTGCCAAACTGGTGCTGTTTCATGAAGGCGGTGATATTGGGGTTGCTCCTCCTGCCATTTCAGCATCAACAGAATGAGAAAATGAAACCTCGGGCCATGAACTTGTTGAATAGGACAAGGTGTGTGCATTTTGTCAAGAGTCATGTTGAATCATAGACTGGTAAATTGTTGGCTACCTTTCAAGTTGAAAACATTTACTATTAATAGTTACAGCTAGATCACACATGTCTGAAGAAATCTATTTAAAGTGAAGAGCCACGAACAGAGACACATCAGCAAATTTTCTGGATATCAATGGCACTGAGTGAAATTGCTGGCAGTCATTCAATATACACTGTACACATATTTCAACAAATTATGCAATTTCAGCTCACTATTTTGGAAGTTTTTCCAAATCATTGCATATTTTTTTCACAAATCATTCTTTCTTCAACAAACATTTGAAGTAGTTTCAAATTGTACACAATAGTAATTACCTTTAATACATAAGATGTAGGCCTAATGAATTATGTGTCGCTTTAAGCAGTAGCAAGAGTAATCATAACAACAATTCTTGTTGTTTAAGAATTCTTGTGTTGCAACAAGAATTTTAATTTCTAGTAATAAAAGGCATACATGATGTACAGACTAGGTAACATGAAATGAAAATGTAAGACATATGTGTGCATATCACAAAGGTATTAATAGAACAGCATGGCTCTTTTGATCTGCACGACTAAAAAAGCAACAACAACAAAAAATTGAATAAAAAGAAGAAAAGAATTGTGGCAGTCTACTCACCAGCACGCGAAATTGACTTCGTCTCCCCCCATGTGAACGTACTTATCCGGGAAGAGGTCAGTGACCTCTGTAAAGAAGGTCTTCAGGAAGTCATAGTTGGAGTCCACTGTGGGGTCAACAGGTCCGTACTGTCCAGTGGGACCCTTCTCGGTGTAGCAAGGGGTCAAGAGGTTCGGAATGGAGACCCACGACTGGGTGTGGCCGGGCGTGTCAAACTCCGGCATGACCCGGATACCGCGCAGGCGGGCATACTCAATGACTGCCTTCACATTCTCGCGGGTGTAGACGTGATGTTGGTCATAGGCTCCCTACAATGAATGAGAGTCGGGAAAGCTTAAACCCTTTGCATACCAGCGACATTTGATGGCTATAGTTTGTAAGATGTTCTCATCGATAATATATCAACCTTCAATACGTGGCAAGTTTTGTAAACTCACTTCAGTATATCGATGCTATACATACACATGTAGGTTAATGGTGATATAGGAAAGGCATTGGATAATCCATATTCACTAGTCATTGACAATTACTAGTACTTTACCCTTACTGTGCATTTTTTACCAGTTGGCATGAGCCCTGGGTATTGATAGATTGAAGTAAATGTCAATGAATACAGATTGCCTAATCTCCCAATCCCTATAGAGTACCAAAATCTGTGAACACAATACTGTAAAACATGATATATTCGCGGAATGAATTTTTTGTGAATTGGAGCCGGCGGCCTTTTTTGCGGCATGAAATGTTCGCGATCTGCCACTGGCATTCAGTGCATATAGTGTACAAAAGAACTTTCGCGTGCATTTTGATTTCGCGAATCTTCACGCTCGCGAAATTCGCAAAATTAAAATGTACGCGAACATTTCTCATTTTACAGTAGTTGATAACCACACTCATACCCGGTTACATCCCACTGCCCAAAACCTTGTCCAAGGGTATCTCCTGTGGAACCAGCACTGAGTTATAACAAAAGACTGCGACATCATTACTTTAATATTCTATAGTGTCAATACAACCTTACTCTGGGACTGATACACATCACTACCCCTGAGTGGGCTTGCTGATCTACAACAAAGTGCAATTTGGAACTGAATGCTCATGAAATGTTTGCTAAGTGTCTGAGCACGTACAATGTACAGGGTTAAGGACATATGGTGTACATATATGTACCCATTAGCATATAAATGAAATATGCTAGTGGATGTGACTATTGCTTGCACAGTACAGCCAGGGTTAAAAAAAAAAAAAAAAATGCTATATATTTTCACACATGAATTCATGAAAATTTGAATATGCTGAGCACTGAACATCATACTCTTCACAAGAATGGACTCATTATTTCTCAAAATGATTTGCTAATGCTAATGATCACAGGAATAACAAAATATCGTATGTTGTATTGACACACAATGACCGCTATTGGAAACATTTTTTCTTTTTTTTTAATGAACATGATCGTCTTCAAAAATGCCTTTAGAACTACAGCTCATGAAAAAAAAAAAATCAATTTTGTCCTTAATGAGATATCTTTGAACAGACTTTAAGGATAAAATGGGACGAGGGTCTCGGAAGAGAATGTGCTTTACTGTAGATTAAAATGTCTGCTTATACCAAGGAAAATCATTCCATCATACATGTATGATTCTTGATGAAAATGTGGGGCCTACCATTATTTGATACAGTAGACCTGTCAAATAGATGGGTCTTCATCAGCTTGAGTTTGAAGAATAGCTCACTTATGGGGGATCAGAGAAATAAGCCCGAAGTCAGCTGAAATGTGCAATCGCGTCTTCACCAGCTCGAGCTTCACGCACGTTCGGGTTTAACCCTAACTAGGCCGGGGGGGGAGACCTCCGAGGCCTCCCCTCGACGTTCCGCGCGATGTATCGCAATCGCAAAAAGCTATCGCCGCGACGTTTCACGACTTTTTTCTTTCGAGTCTCCCGCATCTTTTGACACCAAATTTGCGACGCCCGGGCGTGCGGTTCCGAAGTTACGCATAAATATGTACATGCATGTCAGACCAAAAATTGCTCAAAAACGTGAATTTGTGTACAATTTCAATGCAAACTGTGCTTACAGGCAAATTTCATAAAAGCATAATTATTTGGGTGTTTTATTGATTAAAATCAATGAATAACATATTTTCTTGTTCGGAGCGATGTCGCGGACAAATTTCATCGAAAAAACAATGAAAAACATAAAGTCGAAAAAACAAGGAAATAGGTAAGAAATTCAAAAAAACAATAAAATACTTAAGAATTTTTTCTGATATCACAATTTTTTTTAAACAACATTTGCTAAGGACACTAAAAATAATATTTATAAAAAAAATGTGTCTGTTTTGAGCTTAATTTTGTGATTTAGACCAAATAGTCTGATTTCATGCATCATTATGAATAAATTAGCATAATTTAGCATAAATGATAATTTTTTTAAAAAATTAACTTCATGGTATTTTAGTTTACATCATAGGCAATGTGTGTGCCAATTTTCGTCGCGATCGCGCTGTCGACGGCCGAGATCTGGAGGGGGGCCTGGGAGCCCCCCCCCCCCCCCCCCCCCCCGGCTCTATCAACTACCTAAATAGCCCAGCCTAGTTAGGGTTAAATAAGCTCGATGCTGGCGCCGCGAACACACTCCGACCCGACTGCCTACGTTCCTGCGTGGTGCGCAACACATGCAGTGCCGATGTTTAAGCTCGAGCTGATGAAGACGCATTAAGATTAGCACGCTATTTTGCAAATTAGCTGGCTATTCTGCACATAAGTCCAAGATTTCTTTGGCTCATTTTCCGATCGGAATAGCCCGCTATTTTGGTCTTCATTGCAAAATTAGCAGGCTATTTTCTGATCGGCTAATTCTTTGGAACAGAAATAGTGGGCTATTCTTCAAGCTCAAGCGGATGAAGACCTACCTATTTTGTATAACACAGTGACAGCACAGCACTATCAGAATAGTCGACATGTCAATTCTAGGAGGCTCTGAGATTAACAACATGATCCTTGTATCTTAGTAATGATAGACAATTAGATAACACTGACACAACTCATATTGGATATTAAAGTACTGACCATCAAACAAATAAAGGGGGGCGGGGAACAAGTGGCTGGGATATGATAAAGGGTCACCTTTTGACTCATGACGGGGTAGGCAGCACTCTCGTAAGGAAACGACTGGTCATCGACTATGTGCCAGTGTAAGACGTTTAACTTGTTATATGCCATTGCGTCCTGAAGAAGAAAACAACAATAACAACAACAAAGAATACATCAATACATGCATGGCTGATTCACTATCATGAATTGTGGCAATAAGTGCTTGCACAGTATACTTACTGGTGTCTTAATTTGTAGTAACTAGTTTTCTTCATGTACATTTGAATTGATTGTAGATCAATTCTTATAACTTTGCATTAAAGTTCTGATTATACATCTTGGATATGTATTACACATGTAGTATAAAAATTGTGCTCTTTCACATAACATCATAGGCAATTCATAGCATTCATGATTTGTCACAAACAGCATGTACACTGTCTACCGATCACCACTTCTGATACACTCCTTCTGTGATCTTCTAAAATGTTTTGAGGTTTTTTCTGTATCATACTCTTATACTTAAAGCTGACATGCTGCTGATCTTTTGCCACTTTTCTGCAAGGTCATTCATTTATCACACAACATACATGTATATCTATGTTTTCTCTTTATTGGTATTCATAAGTGAATCTCACTTATTGTGGAATATGTAGACAAACTTCAAATGAGTTAAAAAATGATATCAAAATACAAGTTGAAATACAATCATTTGCAGTTTGTATTCTGAAATTAAAAGCCTGAAGATGAACATTGATCCACTGTACAATCAGAAATGAAGAGAATGGGAGCTTACCAGAGTCTGAAAGATAGAGGACATGCTGAGATAATGTCTGGATGAATCCACCATGAAACCACGATGCCTGAAGCGAGGGAAGTCCGTAATACTCGTCTTGTTGATCACACGCTATATAATCAGTGGTACAAAGAATAAACATCACACAATTAATGGCTAAATTATGGCAATAATCACTGTCATCACTGTTTTTGCAGAACTATGCCTCCAATATTTTTCTGTATCTCTGGAGTTGCAACTATAAAAGCACTCGGAGAGTAAATACCTCCACCAAGCAGCTCATTTCCACTCATACACGCATGCTGAAATTTCCCAGTGATAAAGAAGCCTTGTGTTTATCTCACCAGCTTCCTACTGCAAAGCCCCTTGAGCAGAGCACGCTTTTTAGTGCACATATAAATGCAAATCTCGAATTCACACAGTTTGAACTCCCAAGTTCATTAACCCTTTTTTTTTTAAACAAAATATCAAAAATTCTTCGAAAGTTCATACTGTAAATATTCCCCGGATCACTACCAAAATTTAATCATCTGTTCCTTTTGTCAATATCAACTTTTTCTACAGGTTTCAGCCAAATTCAGTCACAACTTTTTGAGGTATTTTGCAAAGAGAGAGAAAAAAAAAACTAACAGCGACCAAAAAACATTATCTCCTTGGCAGAGGTAGTATTGATCCAAGCACTTCTATTCTTCACATGTTAATTTACACATTAAGTGAAACTGATTCAAGGGGATTTCGTTTGATAGTTTCTTCATATTGAAAGTTCACCTCAACACATCATTGACACAACTTTTATATTTTCATGCCAATTTTGAAGAGACTTCTGCCATACAGTTTGTTTGATTTTACCAGAGAAGTGTTATACATGTTATAGAAGGAGAGAGACTTTCTTTGCCTTGGTGCAAATTTATGGGTAGGTTCTCAAATCATGACAATATTATCGTATATAGGTATTCCACTGGCTCTTCCATAAGTTTGGATATGTTGACTAAAGACGTCATTCTTAATTTCAACAATTTAAAGCCTTATTTCATCGAAGATATTGAAATCCTGTGAGCAACTTGGTGCTGATATTGTATTCAACAAATCCTTCAATTTTTCTCCCCTATTCCCCTTTCTATTGGTGCTCCGGGGCTGAAAAATGAATATTAAGTGTATCATTTAGAAAAAGACAAGTTCACATTCAACCATCTTGCGCACATTTGTGAGTCATCTTGTTCACCAGGTTTAGCACCTGAATTTTGCAGATTAATTAATTGGCCATGGTGTATTTCTGCATACTATACTGGCATTTTACTTGAAGAAGTACAGTTATTGCTGATTTTTGTGCATTTATTGTGTTCTTTGCACACTGAAAAACTGCTGCCAAAAATATTGAAAGGGACAGCAAACAGCTGCTCAATAGATTTGTCATGATTTTGGAATGATGCAGATTTAGACAGAAGAGGTTTCTTATGTCACAGTAATCCATTCACACCAGCAACAGAGCACATAACATCTCTGCAGCACGGAGCATGGGTACAAAGGAGAGATTCTGATTTCTTCTCCTTCTAGATATTAAAGGACAAGTTCACCTTCATAGACATGCGGGTTGAGTGAATGAAACAATATTAGTAGAACACATCAGTGAGAGTTTGAGGAAAATCGGACAATCCCTTCAAAAGTTATGAATTTTTGACGTTTCTGCTCAGTCACGGCTGGATGAGAAGACTACTATAGCTTGTGATGTCACATGTGTACAACGATATAAAGAAAGAATAAAGAAAATTCAACATATTTTCACTTTTCTCTCATAACAAATGAACACTCTACATCTCTCTTTCAGAAGGCAGGGGGAATAACATTACCCTTAACATACATCAGTAACAAGTCAAAGAAATGTGGACTTTATTCAAAAAGTAAAGTTTTGTGAAATTCTTTTTCTTTTCCTTATATAGTTGTACGCATGTGACATCATACACTGTAGTAGTCTTCTCATCTAGCAGTGACTGCGCAGATACTTTAAAAAATCAGAACTTTTGAACGGATTGTCTGATTTTCCCCAAATTTCACTGATGTGTTCTACTCACAAAATACTGTTGCATTCACTCAATCCACATGTATACATGTATGTGACCCTGCATCACAAAATCAACAAAAAGTCGCCAGCCACAGATTTTTAGTTAAGGAAAGATTCTGAAAGAGCAGATTCTAAGCATTAAAATGATGTATAACTCAAATGAAATGGACTCTCGTAACCTATCCATATACAAGTATTGGAAAGAAAGCACACACTCTGGAAAGGTGTGAACCGAGAAAAGAGGCTCTGAAGTACAAGGTCTATTCATGCGCTTAATCTTCACCAAACAGCGCTGGCTGTGCGATGAATAGGACAAAAAACAGGGTGTAAACGAGCGGAGCAACAACAATGAAGAGATTAACAGATTAAGCTCTATTAACACATTCTGTCCATGATTAATGCCAACTTTCAAGGCAGTACATGTAGCTTTATTCCTTCAAAAGTTACTAGACTTAAAAATGAAGAATGTGCTAGAGATTATCAAGGAATGAACAGGTGCCTCCAGATCTCACTACTCTATGAAAAATGGGTCGTAGAAAAACTGGTGAAAATGCCTTTTCCCATTCATTTTTTGATCACAAACTTGAGAATAATGTAGAAGAAGGGTAGTTCCTTTAGAAAATATGAAAAACCCAATATTGACTTGGTTGACCCGTTTCACCTTTTTTGAATCCTCACCTAAAATCAAGGGGTGCGACTTTTTGTGTGTTTTGTGGTGCACGGTCACATATGAAGGTGGACTTGTCCTGTAACATCTCCCTGATTTTACTCTATGTACCAAAGGCAACTTGGATCTGGTGCATAATCACACTTCATTACTCACCCCACCATCACTGGAACCGTATATCAACTGGCTGAATGTTTCCAATCCTGTATGAGAGAAGTTGCACAGGGGAGAGGTCAAACTAGTGCTCTCAATTCAAAATATTTACTAAATACATTCAGCTGTCTGTAAGGTTTGTCCCAGTCAGTTCATGTGATTCAATGCAAGAATATGCTGCTGCTAGAAATCTTAGATTGTCTTCCATATTCCTCTTTAGTGCCTCAAATGTGTACTATGAAACTGCACGTGTCGCAGTTTTTGTATACATGTAGCTGCCTTTGCAGAAATATAGAACAATCTGTCAACTGGTGTGCTTCTCTGAATGGACTATTGATACAACAACAACAACAACAACAACAACAACAACAACAACAACAACAACAACAACAACACCAACAACAACAAGAACAAACACTTTGGACAACTTCCTTGCTCAGAAGGCTTACAACATTTAGACTGAGATCTCAATGTGAATCTGTTCTGCTTCGTTACTTTTTTTTCATTATTCTAAGTGCATAAGTGTCTTAAGGGATGTGTTTAAATTGATACACATGTGGTTATATCATTACAACAAAACAAAAGCAGGTACACAGAGGTTAACATTATTGTCAGAGGCAACAGTCTAAAAATACATCTTTAGCCTTTGTGGCTGCTGCCTTTCCTGTCCTCAGTGAATACCAGAATAAAATATTGCTGTTCCTATATTCTTGCATTCAATATCTACAGAGGAGTGAAATTTCTTGGCCAATAATTTAGACCACAGACAATCAATGCAATGCCCATCAAACTTTAACCCCCTATCCCCCTCCCTCATCCCAAGGGGAAAAAATGTTGGTACATGTACATGTACTTGAACATATCACAGGCCTTATCCATGTACTATCAATGCTTGCTTTATTTTTAGAAGATGTCACTTTGAGGCAGGAGATGTACATGTATGATGTGATTCTCTGAACTGAAGGAAGTTGGGAGTAATAATTGATGTTCATAAATACAAGTTCAGCATTAGGTGAGAAAGCCAAAACATGGTTCTCATATGCCAGCAGAACTGTCTATAATTACTCTAAAATGTACATGTATGTACATTGTATATGTGTTTAAATGAGTGAAATAATACTGTGATAACACGATTTCAGTTGGGTAACGACAGAAATGTGAAATATTAGGCCAACAAGGTTTTGCCGGAAGTCCACAATCTAAGAGCTTACCCGATCATAGTTGTGACATAATATTTCATAATCGATTATTGGAAATCAAAATGTCGGGCCACAGCTACATCCATCGATCGATCTTCCACGCTAGAGTGAATCCCATGCAGTTTGTTTGCACGGGTATGATCGATTGTCATGTTATGTACTACCTTCCCACAATGCTGAATGTGGGGTTCATGGGTAGGGTTCTTCTGGAATAAAAGTCTTCTATCTATAAGACTGAAATTCTTCTACACTTGTGATCTCACAACTCTCCAAAAGTAGTCATCATTCTGGCTAATTGCATACATGCCACGTAAGTTTCAGTGTATTGGAAGCAAATTCCAAATGATAAAATTTTCAGCCTCTCCAAGAACTATGTTTTGGCTTTATACCGGGGGGGGGGGGGGGGGGGGGGGGGGGGAGGGGGACAGCATAGGGGGTGATGGTAGCAAATAAGTTTCCATGATCACCCAGTCAGTACTATATGACTGGTTACCTCTTATGGCACCCCAAATTGATTTTGCAGTCAGAGTAGCTTTGGGAGAAGAGACTGACAAAGTATCTGAAAAAAAAACCAGACATAAAGTTTGAGAGAATTAGTTAGTAGGTTGAAAAGTCGTTCATTCATTTGGTATTTACAACCTTGAATAAAAACTTCAATGGTTTATGCATGCACACTGTCATACTTAGGTGAGCATTCCTTCCTTTCTTCTGCCTAACACAGCTGAATCGACTTCTTTTCTGAAACTTTAACATTGTGCGATGCCAGCCACCATAACGAGCATTGTCAACTTTACTGTACAACCCCTCTTTGTGTCACAAAACTGCACAACCCATGAAGTAGGTAAACAAGCTCATGTTGACTCAGAATTTGAATCAACAGTTAGACCATACAAATTCATGTATTCATCTCTGAGACTTTAATAGAGTTCTATGAAATATGTCTAAAAAGTAAATAAATTGTGTTGATGTTGATCATGTGCCACTGCACAAAAATGTTCTTTTCTTTTTTTCTTTTTTTTAAACTTGCTGTATAGAAAAACAAAAAACTCAGGATTCAATTAATTTCATTTCACAGAGTCTGGCCACAGATCACCTTGGATCTTGTATGAATGCACAAATACAATGAAGAATTGAACACAATGTCTTTCCCCACAGTTGCCTGCAATGCATGAACTCACAGTTCTCATCTGACTCTAGACTTGGATAATCCTGGCACGGTTCCATCACGTTAATATCGAGACCTGTCAGTTCGGTCGCTGAGGGCGCCGTGAAGGCCATAGGTGACCTACGTCTACGGGCTGCCTGCGGGGTCCCGAAGAAGATGATTCCAAAATACCTTGCAAAGGCACTATCCAGTAGATCGCATCGTACTCCAGTCGCTGTAAAACTACACAGGAGAATGGACCCGAGTTCTTATATATCCTTACACATATTTGCTTTTCTGTTTGTTGCTGTAAAAATATAACACTAACTAGTTGAAACTTTGGTTCTAGCATACTGAGATGGTACAATTGTAAAAAGTTTGCAGTACACCATGCACAGTGGTCTTAAAAAAAGAAACAATGGTACCGTTACTTTTTCCTAGGTGAGCATCAGGCTTTGCTGTGGAGCATGGCAAAAAAGCATGTCTAGTATTTAACTCTTTATGGGCCCAAATTCACGAAGATGGTACAAATGAAACCATGGTTTAAACCATGGACAAAAACCATGGAGCGCCAAGTGTCGCATGGAATATTTCATTTCGAAATCAGACATTTCATTGATGAAATGATTATTTTGTAACAAAATGACAACATTTTGTAACTAAATGAACACTTAGTCCACAAAATGATAATTTAGTTAATGAAACGGTCATTTTGTCGACGAAATGACCAATTTTGTAACAAAATATTCTGTACAACACTTGGTGCTCCGTGGTTTTTGTCTATGGTTTCATTTGTACCACCTTCGTGATTTCAGGCCTTTAGGTACCGGTACCTGGTTCGCACACCTGACTCAGTTGATGTCATGCCAAGTTCACATATTTTGCTTGAAGGCACAAGCCCACCCACACTGATTGATAACTCACCAAATACCACAACAGTATAGGAAAAGCTCCACTTGCAATTCTATTCCTCACACATGTAGCTTGCGTTGCCTTGTGATTGAATAGCCCTGTTCCATAGATAAGGGCTTTTCACATAAATTCTATTCTTATTGCAGCTTTGTGTGTACAAACTTCATGCCTTCCAGACCTGGGAAATAACATAGCTGCAGGCCATTTGCAAGAAAGCAATCATAGCTTTGTAATACAATTTACATCACAACAAAGCTTGGAATTTTCTCTCCGACTTTGCTCATTGCAGGTCTAGCATTTAAATGTATAATCTACTTGTAGAACAAGTTTCATGGCTTTAAAAAATAGCCTTTTTGAAAAAAAAAAATGTTTGGTGTATTGCAGTTCCAGAATAATGTGGCACTCAATGGGTTTATATCGTGGCTTACACATCTGCGAGTTAAAAGTCAGAGACTATTGTTCATGAAACTGTTATACCCAAAGCAGCATAAACTGGCCCAGCAAATCATTTTCACAAAATAACCAACTAGGAATAAGGGTTTTTGCCTTCATTAGGGAGCTTTAGATCTCCAACACCAATGCTAACCTGCTGAGGACGAGTCCAGAGTACCACGGGTATACTTGGGCAAATGTCTATGAGAAATGCGTGTTGTAGCAAAATCAGCCTGTCCTCAACAGGTTAAGAGGGAAAAAAAGAAACAGTTCTGCAGTGCACAAAACCGCTTATCAAAATCGATCTCGCATCCTGCTCTTCTGAGTTTTCACAACAGTTCTGGGCCATTTTAGCGTCCACTCAAATTCATGACGCGGAGAACTAATTGCTGCCATTATGAAACACAACACAAGGGGCACTACTACTGTAAAAGTGGATATTTTGCATGACTAATTTTTCGCGCTCGGCGAGTTATAAGAAGAGTTTCGCATGATTTTGATTCCGCGGAATCAAGACATCAACTACTGCAACATATGGCAAGCAAAAATATTCGCATGCTTTTATTTTCGGGATAGTTTCTGGTTGCACGAAAATGCACGAAAATTTCAACACCACTAAAATGTCCACTTTTACAGTATTTAACTGTGTATATGTATGCTGTCTCTTCTGTCTAAATCTAATGATACTTTGCAACACGACGCAGGGAGAGAGGAGAACCGTCAATGCAACCATCATTTTTATATCCACGTCACATATGATATAAACTAAAACTCGCTAATATCTTGACTCAACTGTATTGGCTAAAGGCCAGTGCAGATCAATTTGAATTTCTTTCGCTTACTCAAATCTCTCCTCCGAGACCAGGGTATAGACATCATTGGTGACTTGGATCTCCTGGGGCAAAGGCCAAGGGGATCCTCTGCTTGCAGTTGTGACTTGCCTTCCTGGCAGAGCCTTCTCCAAATTCAACGGGTCACTCAGGGAGGCGTCGGTCCAGCACAGTGCCCACGATGCCAGAACCAAGAACAGCATGGGGCAAATTTGGAGGGACTTCATGTTGAACCTGGACATGTGAGCATAACAAACAAACAAATGACACCTGGTTGAATAAAATTGTATGGACCATCTATGAATGTCTAACTTGACCAAACTGTGGCCCTTCATACCATTACTTTCTGCAGGAAGAGAATGAAGTTATTCACTAGGTCTAGAACAATCACTTTTGGGTGCAATTCAAATCTGATCAGAAAACTGAACGGAGAATGAAGACAGAATTCCTACAATCTTTGTCCTGAGGGCATGAAATGGAGTACAAAAAGTGCAATAAATATCAAAAGCCAGACACATAATGACACAGTAGAGTGTGCAGTACCAGTATTCAAGAATCTCACACCATAAGCATAAACTGACTGAGATCAATACCTAATTCTGTGGTCTAGTGGTAAATAGTCTATAAATCATACAGGCTGTAGACCAAGAAAACTCAATCACTGGATACTGTATATGCTGAATATTTCTTAAAGTTTTTATTTTTGCCAATTTCGCGAGTCGGGTGCTATTCGCGAAATTAAAGACACACCAAAATAACAACTTCGATCCCGGTATGAATGTGACAAACACACACATATAATTTCTCTGTTCAGTACTGGGCAAGTCCAAGATAAGGTCCCCTCAGAAGGCAAAATTTCATCTTTGCTCAATATTGACATGTTTGGTATCATTTTGAAGCTTATGAGTTGAAGTTTTGATTTCCGTGGAGGAAAAAATGATATTATGTAAATTTATGCAAATTTCAATGGCTTCATTTGCATAAAAATGAAACACAGCGTTACGTATGGGACATTTATAAAAATTCATATTAATTCAAAGGAAAGCAAATGATATTTGATTAATATGTGGACATAAGAAGTTCATCACATAGTTTAACTTGGTATGAAAATTTAGGGATTATGCAAATGATTATGCAAATTAGCTCGTGTCCTATCATGAGATGTCCCATACGTAACAAAATGAGGTCATTTTTTTAGGTTTTTTCTGAAATTGCTAAGGTTATTTTAATGCCCTTTTGGAAAGTTCTAATTTATTGTTTAGAGAAATTAAATACCAGAGAAAAAAGGAAAAAAAGTAAAAGAAATATTTCTTATTAGGCATTGAAATAATGTTACGTATGGGACAAATGTGTTAAGTATGGGACATCCTCATACATATTGCATGTGAATGCATGTAGCTAGCTGGGAAGTCTCTCAGTACACAAATGGTCAATCATCCTGAAGAAAGCATCCCAACATTGTAGCTACTTTTTGAGTTATAGACACTTGAAACAATACATGAACTTGACTGAACAATTTCCAGAAAGGGGGAGGGGAAAATGGCAAAATACACAATGAAAAATCAGCATTAAAGGGATGGCATAGTTTCTTGTAGAAATAGGGATTCAGTTTTCAATATTTAAAGAGATGATTGGAAACCAATTATATGAATTACTTAAGAGCACGAAATCCTAAGACTAGAGGAATTCAAAGTTTATGTGATGGAGATCCAATTTGAAATGGTTCTGATATATGGAGAAAAAAAATAAAAAGTAAAATGATTTTTTTTTTTAATTGCAAGTGATACACAAATTGTCCTTATTCAATTTCAGTAGTAGCCACAACAAAATTCATGGGTATACATACCGAGGTGTGACTTGAATCAATGACTGACTGCTAGACAGACATCATATCTACTCGAACACTGGGGTTCCACACAGCAAGTATTGCTTATTTATTAAACTTGATATTTCTTGTGTCAAGTTGCTTTTTATTGAAACTAAATGGCAAACTGCCCTTCATCAATGGAAGTAAACACTTTAACCTATTCAATTTTTCAGTAGTAACTATCCTAATAAAAATAGGGCATACATACTCAGGTTGGTCATAAAAAATATAGAATATGATTGAATGTGATTATGATGGTAAATATCTGGGGAATATTGTTCCCTTGTCAATCTGGATCAGTATTTGAGTAATTTCAACTGATTCCACCTCAATAATTATGCAAAAAAAATTGTTTATGAGTATTTTGCAAAATTATTTTGCAAAATACCCATAAACATGGTTCTCCACACACTGAACGAATGGGGAACAAAGGGCATGCATAAACAGGTTGGTAATAAAAATATAGAAATATGATTGAATATGATTATGATGGTGAATATTTGGGGAATATTGTTTCCTTGACAATCTGGATCAGTATTTGAGTAGTTTCAACTGATTTTACTTCAATAATTATGCAAAATACCCATAAACATGGTTCTTCACACACTAAATGAATGGGGGACAAACTGTCCCATACGTAACTGTCCCATACGTAACACGTCATGTCTGTCTTTAATTAGAACCTGTAATTAGAGCTTTTTGCCTAATGACATGAAACTGTAGAATGATATACTTTCAGAGAGTTTTGAGGTTCAAAAAAATGTTCAAAAAAACACAATTTTTCTGGTCCCATACGTAACGGCACATATTTTCTCTTCTAGAATATAATTGTCAAGTTCATTTTTCTCAATTTTTTACATGATTATACTTCTTCTAGATATCAATCACCATGATGAAGTTCAATATGATCAAAGGCCAGAACACTATTTTTCAGGTCATAAAAGTCTCTAAATGTCCCATACGTAACGTGCGCGTTATCTTGGACTTGCCCTACTACACAGTACTCTACGATCGCGAATTTAACTGACTTGCGAAATCATTGGGAAGTCCCGATTCGCGAAAACTTAGACTCGCTAAATACATGGTGTAAACAGTATCTGCCTACCACAAGTATGTCATGTGTTTCCATGCCCATCAGTGCCAAATTTCTAACATTCTGACATACTTGAAGGTGCAGTACAGTATATTCAAAATATCTGGAATACAAAAAGAAATGAGATTTTTCGCGACTACTCCGCCGCGCGAAATTTTTTGACCGCGCCATTCGCTGACTTTTTACTTTCAAGTCTCGTGCATCTTTTGACACCATTTTCGCGAAAATCGCACATACTGTTACGATGCTGCGCGACCTTTTATACATGCCTGTCAGACCGAAAATGGCTCAAAAAACGTGATTTTGTGTATAAAGTCTATGCAAATGGAGTTTTCTCTTCTTATTCATAAAGATTATAATTATTTTCACTTTCATAGGCTGAAACTAATTAATTTTAGCATAATTATGCTTGAAATAGGTTCTGTCATAAATTTTGAGAATAAAAATGATAAAACAAAAGGTTGTAAAAGCAATAAAATACATAAGAAATTGATTTTGATACCAGATTTTTTTTTCATGTACATTGTTAGGAATGCTACAAAGAATGTTATCACCAAAAATTAGGATTCTAGGAGCTTTAATTTCTGATTCAGAGCAAAAGTATGATTTTACGCATATATTAACATAATTATTATGATGAAAATTTCAATTTTTTAAAAAATAGTTTAGTAGACTACGCCACAGGTAATGTACGTGCCAATTTTCATGGCGATTGCACGAGCGACGGCCGAGATCTCAGGGGGTGGGGGGTTGAATCAACCTCGCCCCGGCCACAGAACACCCAAAAAAGCCCGACCTGGTTAAAGGGTTAAGCCTCTCAGTTGAGCTAAAATGCTTCAGGAAGAACAAAGAAATGCAACTTGCTTCATGTACTGTGATTGTGTCAGAATGAACACCACACCCTCCTTTGATAGCTCTTTGTGTAAGCTTAGTGTGGGCCTCACTCCAGACCAGCCCCGTTTCATTAAAAGTTGATATGATAACAACTCTTGCTGGGATGTCAATTGTCATGGTAACGACATGAATGCAGCTTCCTGATTGGCTGTTGCTATAGGAAGTTGTCATTCCAGCAAGAGTTGACATTCTAACATCTTTTATGAAACGGGGCCTAGTTTTAAATGCGACCTCTTCTCCAATCACCCACCCCTCTTTGATGCAACGTCTTCTCCAATCACCCACCCCTCTTTGAATGCTATTCTTGATGCGCCTTTGAATCCTTACAGCTTTCTGTTTACTCCAGAAGATTTGGGATCTAGCAATACAAAGCCTCCATGAGTCCTGTAGGCTTTTGTTTTAACTTAAAGGACAACTTCACCTTCATAAACATAAGGATTGAGAGATTGTAACTATATTAGTAGAACACATCATTGAAAGTTTGAGGAAAATCGGACAATCCGTTCAATAGTTATGAATTTTTGAAGTTTTTGTGCAGTAACCGCTGGATGAGAAGACTACTGCAGTGTATGAAACTCAGATGTCACATGCGTACAACAATATAAGGAAAATATAAAGAGAATTTCACAAAATTTCATCTTTTGAAAAAAAGTACACATTCCCTTGACTCGTTACCGACATATGTTATGGGTAATATCATTCCCCCTGCCTCTAGAAAGAGACAAGTCAAGTGGTCTTTTATTATGCGAAAAAAGTGAAAATATGTTGAATTTTCTTTACATTTTCTTTATACTGTTGTACGCATATGACTCACAAGCTGCAGTAGTCTCCTCATCCAGCGGTTCCAACACAAAAATTTTAAAAATTCATAACTTTTGCATCGATTGTCCAATTTTCCTCAAACTTTCACTGATGTGTTGTACTTATATTGCTGCATTTTCTCAATCCTTATGTTTATGAAGGTGAACCTGTCCTTTAAAAAGTGCTAGAATATGCATATATGTAGGATGTACAATGGTTTATAGGTAGTGTGCAGTATCAGTAATCATAAAATGGGTTCAAGAATGTAGCCAATTGGAAGCGCTGAAATGAGTCACGTGTGCGTGCATTAATTTCTCACTAACATGCACAGCCTGACGTCACAATGTTTACACTAGCAGTGCACACTCAATCAGTTGTTACAAGTGCGTCGCGCGCTACTATACGCGCTGTCAATCCTGTAAACAACTTCTAGTTCAGGTTGCCGGCCGGCCTTTCTTGTGTGCATAACATGTGTGGCGTACGTATACTCTATAATATACGTACAGTACTTATATGTGCGGGATTTCCGAGTGCGACGTGCGTAAATGTTTGGGACGAACATCTTCGGACATCTTGACTCTTGAGCGAGTGCTACATGTTGCTGACTGGTATTGACCCACAAAGGTATGTGAAAAATGCTGTTAGTTTTCGACCCATTTTATAAAACAAATGATGCACAGGATTATTTCGTGGCGTTAGTGGAGATGCAGCTCACTCTCGGGTATTTACAATGTAGTGCAACATGCACTCGGCTTCACCTCGTGCATGTTTCACAATTGTAAATAATAAGTAACGGCTACAGTGTATATTTCAGGTATTAAGTTACCAGGCATCAAGCTTTATTCTTGATGTGCACTACATACCCTACTAAATTACCATAGTTATGGGTAAACTCGACCTAAGTTATGAGTATGATTACTATGAAGTAGTGGGTAAACTCGGTCCCTAGTATAGCGCACTCATTACAACAAAGGGGCTGAATTAACCCACAACTACGGTATGCAAAGGATCATGATCAGTCGCCATGTTACTGTTACAGTAAATTGTAAGGATGAATAATTTACATTTGATTTTGAACAATGACTTAGGCTTAGCTACAGATGTATCGTTAGTCAAGCAGAAATTGAAAGCAGCATGACCGGCACTGAATCGAATATTCACGTAAAATTTACATAGATCTACAATTATGACAATGCACTTAGCTTGGATGACAATCTGACAATAAAGAAAACTGCAATCCTAGGTACAAAAGAAGACCAGTGCTGATGTAAATTAAATAATGCAAATTCTAATTTCGCATCCCTGGCCTGCCCAGTTGATATCTCAAATTCTGCATACCCAAACTCCACCAAAATCACAGGATATACTTCATACTCATATAGCTTAGACTATTTCCAATCACTCACATAAATGGTCACATACTCTACACTTTTGTACAACCCTCAAAAGTGCATGATAACCGGAGGGCCAAACCCCAAAAAGTCGCTTATTTAACGAGTGAGTCGCACTCTCTCTACAAACTAAGTAGACCATGCTTATTTTCAAGTTTTTATTGTAACAAACAACATTCCACTGGTCTACCTCAAAAAAATTGTTGCGAAAGCCTCCAAATCCAAGATGGCGTCCAAGATGGCCGCCATATTTACTGAATTTGTTATTTGAAAGATAGAATTTGATTGAAAGATCAGATTTCAACAAATGTGATGTCATATGAAAGAGAATAAAATTTTCTACAAGTTGATACCATTTTTGTGGGTTATTGTGATAAGTGGATTGAGATTTTAAGGAAAAAACACTCATTTTTTGATATTTTTCTGAAAAAGGGAAAATCATGAAAATGCTTGATTCAGCATAAATCAGAGAAAGACTGAAGGATTATCTTAAAACGTTTCAAGAATTTTGTTTGACATATCATTAATATTTGGAGAAAATTAAGGGTCAGTACCGATTTTGGTTCAGGAGTTATAATGTCTCAAACTTGAAAACTCACTATGTAAAAATGGCCACTTTAGTTGTGACAATACCTTGTTGGTCGTAAAAAGAGCCTGCGCGCACCAAGACTACTACACGCACTACTGACACTGGCGCTTGTAGCAGTGCCAGTGGTGCGTGTAGTAGTCTTGGCAAACGCAGACATTTTCTTTGACAAACAAGGGTTTGTGCCTGCAAACTAACTTTTCATATCAAGTGGTAGCTCAGGTGACGCTGATTGCTATTATTTCAAAGTAGATTGTTCTGAAGCAGATGAGATGAAGCAAAAATATCTTTCAAATAGAGGTAGAAGCTTGAAACAACCTTGCTATAGAAAGTTTAAAATAAAATCTGGATCAATCACTCAAAAAATTCAAGATTGCAGGCCATCAAAGCTGGCATAGTGTATTGCGCCAAAGTAAATGTATCATTTCGATTTTGATACAATTTTGTCTGTTTTGCTGTCTATTTATATGGTTTTTATATATTCTGAACATTTTAATGCTATTTCAAACCATCTTAGGTTTTTACGGAGACATTTTTTTCAGAATGCACCATGAATTTTTCTCTAACAAGAGACCCGCGGGTCTAGCGCTCACCTGAGTATCGCAAGTTCACCTTTCACGCAGTCACTAATCTAAATTATTCACAGCTCCACCAAACTTTGACGAGGCATTCTCAAGTGGAAGATGAAAATGTACAATAAGGGCCCAATTTTTTTCAAGATTCCTTAATTTGGGGGAATTGGGGCCCCCTGGGGCCCTCTGGGTGGGGCATGGTGCCCAGTTTGATAAATTGAGATCCTGATCACCTAGGGATGCTACCTGCCAAGTTTGACAAAAATCCATCATGAGGTTTTCAGGAAGAAGATGAAAATGTACAATTCAGGCCCCCATTTGGACCCTTCCAACCACCCCCCCCCCCCCTACCCCCAAGAGGGGCACCCCTGGATCTCCTATGAACAAACTTGAAACTACAGTCATTAATGTACTCACTCATAGTATTATCTCAGCTCTATAACTTCTGATTCTAGAGAAGATTTTTAAAGATTCCTTCATTTGGGGGGTTTGGGCCCCCTGGGGGCCCCCTGGGCGGGGCATGGTGCCCATTTTAACAAATTCAGATCCTAACCCCCTAGGGATGCTACCTGCCAAGTTTGGTGAAAATGGGTCATGGGGTTCTCAAGAAGAAGATAAAAATGTACAATTTAGGCCCCATTAGGACCCCTCCTCACCCCCCCCCCCCCCCCCCCCCCTGGGTCCCAAGGGGGGCACCCCTGATTCTGCCATGAACAAACTTGAAACTACAGTCATCAATGTGCTAACTCATAGTATTAACCTAGCTCTATCACTTCTGGTTCTAGAGAAGAAGATTTTTGCGGATTCCTTAATTTTTTTTGGGGGGGGGGTTTGGGCCCCCTGGGGGCCCCCTGGGTGGGTCATGGTGCCCATTTTAACAAATTGAGTTCCTAATCCCCTAGGGATGCTACCTGCCAAGTTTGGTGAAAATGGGTCATGGAGTTCTCAAGAAGAAGATGAAAATGTACAATTTAGGCCCCATTAGAACCCTTCCCCACCCCCCCCCCCACCCCTCCCCTGGGTCCCAAGGGGGGCACCCCTGATTCTGCCATGAACAAACTTGAAACTACAGTCATCAATGTACTAACTCATAGTATTAACTTAGCTCTATCACTTCTGGTTCTAGAGAAGAAGATTTTTACAGATTCCTTAATTTTGGGGGGTTTGGGCCCCCCTGGGGGCCCCCTGGGTGGGGCATGGTGCCCATTTTAACAAATTGAGTTCCTAACCCCCTAGGGATGCTACCTGCCAAGTTTGGTGAAAATGGGTCATGGGGTTCTCAAGAAGAAGATAAAAATGTACAATTTAGGCCCCATTAGGACCCCTCCTCACCCCCCCCCCCCCCCCCCCCCCCCGGTCCCAAGGGGGGCACCCCTGATTCTGCCATGAACAAACTTGAAACTACAGTCATCAATGTGCTAACTCATAGTATTAACCTAGCTCTATCACTTCTGGTTCTAGAGAAGAAGATTTTTGCAGATTCCTTAATTTTGGGGGGGGGGGGGTTTGGGCCCCCTGGGGGCCCCCTGGGTGGGTCATGGTGCCCATTTTAACAAATTGAGTTCCTAACCCCCTAGGGATGCTACCTGCCAAGTTTGGTGAAAATGGGTCACGGAGTTCTCAAGAAGAAGATGAAAATGTACAATTTAGGCCCCATTAGAACCCTTCCCCACCCCCCCCCCCTCCCCTGGGTCCCAAGGGGGGCACCCCTGATTCTGCCATGAACAAACTTGAAACTACAGTCATCAATGTACTAACTCATAGTATTAACTTAGCTCTATCACTTCTGGTTCTAGAGAAGAAGATTTTTACAGATTCCTTAATTTTGGGGGGTTTGGGCCCCCCTGGGGGCCCCCTGGGTGGGGCATGGTGCCCATTTTAACAATTTGAGTTCCTAACTTCCTAGGGATGCTACCTGCCAAGTTTGATGAAAATCGGTCTTGGGGTTTTCAAGAAGAAGATGAAAATGTAAAAAGTTTACGCACGACGCACGACGGACGACGGACGACGGACGACGGACGACGGACGACGGACGACGGACGACGCACGACGCACGACGCACGACGCACGACGGACGCCGGACGAAGGGCGATCGCAATAGCTCACTTGAGCCTTTGGCTCAGGTGAGCTAAAAAGTTAAAAAAAATGAAATTAAAAATGTTTATGAAAACCATGCAGAAATTAACATCTTTCCCATATAATCAATATTTGGAGAAAATTAGAGGTCAGTATTGTATTTGGTTCAGGAGTTATAATGTCTCAAACTTGAAATCCCATTTTACATAATATGCATTTACACGCATCTGTTCCCAAAGACGTCACAGAGGGTCAAATCCAAGATCGTGCTTACTTTTCGAGTTCCACTCTCTCTATAAACAAGACCATACATAATATTAAGCATACTAAGCAATGTTCCGTAAGTACACCTCAATAGATTTGTTGCAAAAACCTCCAAAGTACAGATGCGGTCCAATAGGGCCGCCATTTTTATTGAAATTAACATTTCAAACATAAAATTTGATAGAGACATTGGATTGCAACACATTTTATGTCATATGAAGGAGAGTAAAACTTCCTAAAAGTTGATACCACTTTAGCTGTGTATTGTGATAGATTGGGGGGGGGGGGGGAATCCATATTTTTATATTGTTTTGAATAAAGGAAGAAATGTGAAAATGCATGATTTAGTATTTATTAAAGAAGAACTGGAGAATTATTTTGAAACCTGCGATTAAGATTGAGATTTACTGAGATTGAGACATAATTCATATTTCTGGAATTACAGGCAATATCATACACTATTGATAAGTTAACGTCTAAAACTTGAAAAAATTACATTTATGCATTATAAATTTTGCATACAATGTGTTTACATGGTCACATGTAATACTGTAACGGTCTAGTGACTTGCAAGTACCTGCAAACTAACTTTTCATGCCAAGTGGTAGGTGACGCTGATCGCTATTACTGTAGCATTTCATCATAGTAGATTGTTCTGAGGCAGATAAAATTGAACAGAAAGTATTTTCCAAAAAGAGATAGGAGCTTGGAATTTGGCACAAATTTTGCCAATGTGTAATATTTAGCGATAAAAATAGTATCCACACAAAATTCAAGATGGCGGTAATTAATCGAGGTTGTCGTTCAAGGCATTATTTACCATTAGTGCACGTAAAACAAAAACCCAGCTTTACTTAATTCCTCAAACTAGTTCTAAACTGTGAGTTAGGGATAGAACAACTAATGTACAAACTGAAATCAGTATAATTAATGCTAAATATTGTTAGATATACTAAATAGATCTGATAAGAATGTTTTTTATATACTAAATTGTCAACAGTTATGGCTATGGTTTCTTGAAAAGCAATGGTGATATCTCCGTATGTTTTAGGCTTTAATGGTAGAATACCTTTAGTGTGTCGCGTCAAAGTTAAATCTCAACTTATAACTTATAATTTGATATATTTTTTTAATCTTCTTATATTGCTGTCTATTACATGTTCCTATACATCCGAACGATATTGTGCTAGTGTAAACCATATTGAGGGTCTTTTTTTTTTGGGGGGGGGGGGTGGAGCTCATTCCAGTGTTAGGGTAAGGCCCAATCTTTGATAAAAAAGAAATGCTTCTGTATCAAAGATATGCTTTTTTACTTGTATGTTACTCTGCTGTTGTAGAAACGCCTGAATGATGATGGTATATGTGTAATAATGTCTGATCCGTAGATGTCCTTGAAAGCCCTTCTGATCCGAACCCCCCCCCCCCAAAAAAAAAAAAAAAAAAATCGACATAGCGGCAATTTCTCAACTTTGTTGTGCGAAATGTGTTGTGCGAAATTACTTTTCAGTATATTGTTCGAATAAAATTGTCCAAATTGATTATTCGTGCTGTATATTCACATTTCCAAAAATGCATGCTGAAACTGTATTTTCTGTTTACACCAGATTTTTCTTACATTGTTTTTAGGCTGATTTCATGTGGGTTATAGTGTCACAATTGATCTGAGCTTATGCCCTTGGTAGATGCTTTCCCATATTAGATATCAGGATCACTCGAGAGTGAAAATGTTCATTTTCATTCATTTTAGAGTGACCTCGGGGATCACTCGAAGAGTGACAAGTGATCCCTAAGGCAGGGCTCGACACTAACGGTGGTCCGGTGGCCCGGGGCCACCAAAAACGCACGTCGGGCCACCAAAATGTCAGAAATGAAGAACATAGGTGGCCTGATCGGGCCACCAAAAAAGATCGGATATTTGCCTTTGGGCCACCAAAAATAAAAGTTAGTGTGGAGCCCTGCCTATTAAGGTCACTCTAAAATGAGTGAAAATGAACATTTTCACTAAAAGTCACTCCAATTTCACTCTAAATTCACCGTTTTCTTGTTATTCACTCCTCACATCAAAAGCAAAAACTTCCACTCGATTTGGTTTTTTTTTTTCTTTTTCGGAGAGTAGAATATCACTGGTTCTAAAAATGTGTCCATAAAAACCTAAGACGGTTTAAGATAGCACAACAGACAAAATTGTATCAAAAACGAAATAATACATTTACTTTGGCGCAATTTTATACACTATGTCAGCTTTGATGGCCTGCAATCTTGAATTTTTTGAGTGATTGATCCAGATTTTGTTTTAAACTTTCTATAGCAAGGTTGTTTCAAGCTTCTACCTCTATTTGAAAGATATTTTTGCTTCATCTCATCTGCTTCAGAACAATCTACTTTGAAATAATAGCAATCAGCGTCACCTGAGCTACCACTTGGTATGAAAAGTTAGTTTGCAGGCACAAACCCTTGTTTGTCAAAGAAAATGTCTGCGTTTGCCAAGACTACTACACGCACCACTGGCACTGCTACAAGCGCCAGTGTCAGTGGTGCGTGTAGTAGTCTTGGCGCGCGCAGGCTCTTTTTACGACCAACAAGGTATTGTCACTACTAAAGTGGCCATTTTTACATAGTGAGTTTTCAAGTTTGAGACATTATAACTCCTGAACCAAAATCGGTACTGACCCTTAATTTTCTCCAAATATTAATGATATGTCAAACAAAATTCTTGAAACGTTTTAAGATAATCCTTCAGTCTTTCTCTGATTTATGCTGAATCAAGCATTTTCATGATTTTCCCTTTTTCAGAAAAATATCAAAAAATGAGTGTTTTTTCCTTAAAATCTCAATCCACTTATCACAATAACCCACAAAGATGGTATCAACTTGTAGAAAATTTTATTCTCTTTCATATGACATCACATTTGTTGAAATCTGATCTTTCAATCAAATTCTATCTTTCAAATAACAAATTCAGTAAATATGGCGGCCAACTTGGACGCCATCTTGGATTTGGAGGCTTTCGCAACAAATTTTTTGAGGTAGACCAGTGGAATGTTGTTTGTTACAATAAAAACTTGAAAATAAGCATGGTCTACTTAGTTTGTAGAGAGAGTGCAACTCGACCTCTGTTTTTAGCTTTTGGCCCCCCGGTTATGATCAGGGGGGCATTTCAAGAAGCATGTCGTCCGACAATGTTGTCGGACAAACTTGGGCATTATCGTGATATAGTCCCCACCTAGATCCCCATCACAGTGCGCGTGACCCGTGCGTTCAGGGTTAGGGTTTATAGGGTTAGGTAGGGTTTTATTTAGTACGGACACACAGCGGTGGGGACTAATAATATCACGGTTATGCCCAAACTTGCTCTCAGCTAATCAGTTGCAAGGATCTCAGTAGCTTGTAACAGTTTGTCAGAAAAATATCCGACCAAACTGCTTCATGAAATGCCCCCCCCCCCCATGATTGCTGATAATGATCCTCTGTTTACTCTATTGACAAAACAAACTGGTTAGTGTATAATCACCAAACATATTACAACTGTATAAGTAAATTTAGATGTATCCTGTGACCTTGTCTATTGTTCATTCACAAACCTCACGTTTTAGACAGCTCTGCAACTTTGGCCTGCAGTTCTCCTGACCATTCTGAATGGAGGAATTCAAGCAACGGGAAGAAGAAGATCACCGATGTGATCGAATAAAATTTAGGTCTAACGTTTGTTAGTTAGACTTAGAGAGGAGAGTTTACTGAATATTACGAACTTGAATTTGAATTGTACTTACCACTCCTTAACTAATTAATAGCTGGTTTGTGCACATCTGCAACTGGGTACTGCCTCTATCACTGTCTATTCACCTGGCCTGGCCTGGTTTATGAGGTTATGATCAGATCAGAGAACGTACACACACGGGACTATTGAAAATGCCATTATGTACAGTACACGGTCGTACGATCACGAATGCACGAGAGAAATCATGTGACAATTTTTCTGGTGGTGGTGATCATGTGACTCATTTCGTTGGGCGTTCCAGGCCCGTGTCACGAATAATATATCTCGAAGAATCGCATCGACTACTAACGATGAAATTGTACAGATAACTACGAAAGAATTCGAAACAAGTACTAGTACCGGGCATAAAGCCAGTGCTCCTCACAGTTTATAGCCTAGGCCCTATAAAAGGGCAGAATATGTAGGCCTACATTGCTTTGGAAAAGAATAGATCTTTCATACTCGATTATAATCGCTTACTAAATATAATCGAGTACAATACAATGATATTGTTAGGGCCTAAATTTCTACTGCGCTCCTATACGAACTATATTAATTGGTCGGCAGCTTCATAGCACTTTTCATCACAATCGTCTTGAACAGCACAACTGCTACATATAGGGCCAATAGGCTTATGAATATTTTCTGTTTTATACACCCAAAACAATTTCAATCGAACACCAAAAACAACTTACCAAAATTAACACACCATGCATTGATTACAATACACATAGACTCTACCAAAGAGACCAAAGAAACCGGAACCCCTATACCAGCACAGTATACCGACTTACTTATGGCATAAGATAGTACCAGTAAAGAAGATGTAACAGAGACATTAACCCTCAAAAAGAGAGATCCGAGAGAGAAAATATCGCTCTACCCATCTATCTCCCTCCCTCTCTCTCTCTTCTCTCTATGATTTTTATTATGTATATACATGTATATGTATATGTATATATATATATATATATATATATATATATGTATACACACACATATGTATATATATATATATATATATATATATATATATATAGGGCACTTATATGTTATACATAAATGCGCAATCTAAAAATAATGCGATCTTGATCTCAGTCTGACGGAAGATGAAAAAAAAAAAATACCAAAAACGTATGACGAGGCACGGGCTCCAGACATCGTGCCGGAGTGACTGTCTTCTAATGATAATTGTTCAGGTATCATAGGCATATAATATGTAAGTGCCATATCTCGTAGAAAGAACCAGGATATCATAGATAATTAAGTTATATAGGTAAAAAGTTGCACAGCTAAGATTATAACGAATATTAATTACCCTCAAAAGATACCATCACCATGGAGAGAAAGAGAAGAAAGTTAACAATAAAAGAACAACAACAACAACAATAGACGCCGTATATTTGTTGATCTTTATTACCTTCGGGATAAACTCACTGAGGCAAATTTTCAGTCCGTGATCCCTGACAAAGATAATGATAATGACGATTATAATAGGGATAATAATTAAACGAATAAATAAATGAATAAATAAATAAACAAGTAGATAAATAGATAATAGAAATAATGATAATAACAGCAAAGATGATGATGATGATGATGATGATTATCATCATCATCATCATAATCTTCATCATTATTATTCAGGTCCCTCGCTGTAGGATTTTTTTTTCTGGCAAATTGACTCCAAATTATACTCACGACCATAATAGGACCGGCAAGGCAAAGCAAAGCTGGGATCTGAACAAAGGAACACTATACCTTACGTAATGGATCGGGTTATCAACAAGAAAATTATTTATGTTTTTAAAAGAAATTTATCACTTTTTGCAGAAGAACACAATACTCAATAGAGTGGAGTTGAAAGTTAACAAATAAAAATGTTGAATTTCTTTCAGTCCTGGATGAGAAGGAAAATTATGGAATATAAGATTTTGAAAATCGTTCTAGCTGAAAAGGCGATGTCGGTCACGATCAATGATTTAATGTCGTCAGTTTAATTCATTAATAGTTAAGATCATCTACCAACTTTACTTTGAGGGTTTTACTAAGTGTTGGGTTGCAGTTCGGTGTTCCCAAGATACAAGTTGAATTGAAGGTTCGTAATTCTAGAAATCAATAATGAGGTTCGTTATTATTACCAATGTTTTAACGCATTACCACCCACATCAACGTATACGACAACAATTAGAACAATAAAAAAATGCAAAGTAAAATTAATCTGATATTTTTGAAGAGTAATGTTTTCAATCTTCTGGATGAGATAAAAAGAGAAAAATATCTGAATAACTGCATTTTTCCGTTGTGACGTCGATAACCTGATATTTGTAGGTTCAGAGAGTTAAAATAATGTGAAAGGGAA
Organism: Diadema antillarum; assembly: GCF_040938485.1. NCBI lineage: Eukaryota > Metazoa > Echinodermata > Echinoidea > Diadematoida > Diadematidae > Diadema > Diadema antillarum. The sequence goes on along the minus strand of NW_027271291.1, from coordinate 426,642 downwards.
AAGGTTAGCTGGTATAACAGAGTTGCATCCCTTGCATGCGCCGGCAAGAGTATCAAGCACTGTGACATAAGATACCTTAGAGTAGACAGCTATCGTGGCAAATGAATAATTTATTTTCCTCCACGTTTCCTTCTTTTTTTTAAATCGGGAATTGTTTTGTTGTTGTTTTCTGGCAGAGAAATTCAAATAGTGACAGCTTAAGCGTTGACATCAACAATTCACACAATTCCCTCCCTATTTGAAATTAAAATCCGACTGGCTCTTGAGGTGATGTAAATATTTAATCCGAGCCGACTTCACAGGGACAATCGGGATACTATACAGTGCGTATCAAAAAAAAAGTCATCCAAATTTGAAGAGCTACTATTTCTTAATTGTCAGCTATGGAGAGCGCAATATTGGTTGAGAAGAAGGGGAACTCTTTCCCTGGATGTACATTGATATCTAATTATGTTGACAAAATATGTCATGCATGCCTGAGCACATGAACTTAAAAAAAAAAACAATGACAAATTGCACTTTTTCCAGGTTCGAGTGTTATCGTGAAGGAACATTGATTGTCTCACTGAATGGGTGCTGAGATGAGTCAATGAAAGTGGTCAACTTAACAAGCCAGTCTGCACGACGGGAGGTTTGTGTTTTTCTAACCTTTTATGGTCCACAACTTTCAACATGGCTGACGTTGTCGATAAGTCGGTCACTCCTAAAAAGGCTATATCAACCCATAGGGCCTCATCCACGTGAAGCTCTGCTTATGATGACGGTCCATGATGCCTTAGCATGTTGCTTTGATTCACATGCTATTACAGACCGATGTTGCAAGTTATGAAATTGGCAATTCTTATATTGATTTGTATGTTGTACTCTACATTTTTTTGCATACTCTGTATCACTTTGTTTTAATTTGTATTGGAGAAAGGAAATGCAGAAATAAACCAAACTAAACCAAACCATTATCCGTTTTCTCTCTTCATATTCAAGGCATGGTTTGTCGCTGATTGTGTTTAATATGAACAGAGAAAATGGAACATGCGGGTTGGCCTTTATTGGAGTGACAAAGTTATGTCATGTTAAGGGTTGTGAACCATAGCATTAGAAGAAACCCTAAACACAAACCTGCTTTCCTATACAGGATGACCTATTTAGCCACCTTCATTGACAAATCTAACTAATTCAGGGAGACATTCATTGTTCCTTTATGATGGAACTCAAACTTTGAAAAAAGTGCAATTTGTCATTGTTGTCTTTAAAGCTCATGTGCTGAGCCGTGCATGACATTTTGTCAACATAATAGGTATCAACGGAAGAGTTCGTCTTTCCTCACAACTAAAATTGTGCTCTCCAGAGCTGACAATAATGTTCTTAACTAACAGTAGCCCTCAAAATTTGGATAACCTTTTTTTTGATACGCATACGGTGTAAATACTGTAGGGGGAAGGCGAGGCAAACGAACGACAACAAAAACAACTACAATGGCTGGACTGACTTTGATATGAGTCTTCCTTTTGTCATACTAAATATAGATTCTGTGACTTGACAATCAGAGAACAGTATAGAACACACGAACATTCTTTTAAGAAAAATTATAGAAAAATTCCAATCTTGATCATCATACAGTCTGTTTCTGTCAACAAGGATGTTCCTGCCCGCTTTTCAAATGTGACATAGAGATACAAGTTACCCCGTTCCTTCCGCAATTCTCTAAATACCTCTTATGTCCCCAAACGAGATTCTTTTTGCCCATCGACAGAGAACGAACAGGTTGGTAATCCACCTGTGCGAAAGCAGTCAAGCTGTGCATGCATCCCCTCCCACGGTCAACTACAATGTGCCCTTGAACAATTAAATAGAAATATCGATCGGATGCGATGTATGAATAGAGCGTGCGCTGATGGGCTCATAGACTCTTTTGTTCTACACAAAATCAGGCACCAGAATGCGATGACTGGGGTCAGCGAACACAGAATGTACATGTTCATACAAGTTTTGTAGCAGAGCAAGTGCAAACTAAATCAGAACAAAGGTAAAAATACTGTGATATACGAATTTTTCCAACAGAAAGAAAACAAGTGCTTAAGAATAAACTCCAAGCTTGTTATCTCACTCTTGGGTATACCAGGTTCCCCGTAAGGAACCGGTTACATTATAAATCCTACAGCAACAAGGAAAGCACGCCCATACCGTTGTGGTTTGTTGTTTTTTCCAAGCATGCCCATGTGTTTTTTTGTTTTATTTGATTTGATTTGATTTGATTGTTTTACATATCAAAGACAAATACCATGATACAATCGATAGAACATAAGACTACAAACGTCGTAATCAAAGGAGAAGACAAGAGAAAACAATTTTATAAACATGAATTTAATGTGGGGGACCTGATAAAAAGTGTTCCTAGTTTTACTACTTGGTATGTCACATCGTATCATACATTATGCGATCCACTTTTCGTTTTGTTCGTCTTTTTCTTTAATTGAAATTAATCAAACTATGTGATTGTTTTATATTCGTGCTTTATACTATAAATAATATGCCTTGCTTCACTCCATGCTGGGTGGAAAACAAAAACAAAAACTTAATTGAATTGAAGTGAACTTATAGCGCTACACCTGAGTTTATGTTAAATCTTTCAAGCTCAGCATCCGTAAACCAAATCGTTTGTGATAGACCGATTTGCCAGCATCTCATAACCTCCATTACACCAGATTTTTCCTCATCAACTGAGGGTCTTTGAAGGCAGGAATTGCGGGAGTCGCGGGTTTTTAGTTAGTAGTTTGCCGATTTATTGAGTTTTTGCACTTCGGTGAGGGTATTCGCTATGATGGGTTGCTAAAAAATAATGTCACCTTGCAAGACAACATAAACAGAAAAAACACAGATTTGCAAATAGTTCCATATCTAATCATAGACCATTTCATAGTTTCACACATGATTCCATATCATTCATCTACTCATTTGTTTTCGAAAAAGGAAATTACACATGTATTTTTAAGACCAAGAATTTATTTATTTATTTATTCATGTTTTCTTTAAAAGCAGGGTTGTCCCGTTCAGAGCCTCAATGGCCTGCTTTGCAAGGGAGCCCTGCATCACATACAAAGGTTACAAAATCAACGAATTACAAATAATATCGGGTAACATATATACAAAATAGAAAACAAAACAAAACAAAACAAATGAAAACATAATACGAAATAATACAAGTGGTGGTCATATGAAATGATAACTAAATCAAAAGATAGACTGGTGAAGCCGGAGACGTTTCTTGAAAACCAGTAATGAAGGGGATGATTGAACGGAAATTGGAAGTGAGTTGAACATTTTACAAGCGGAGTATGAGAAGGAACGTTTCTTATTGTCTGTTTTTGGCTTAGGTAAATATAACTGATTCGTTAGGACATGTCTAGTAGGATATATAACGTTACGTCGGGATATAAGCTTACAAAGATAAGATGGGGTTGCGTCATTAACTATTTTATAGGCCAATATACAATACTGATATTCTAATCTCTTTTCAATGGATTGCAATTTAAGTGTATCTAGTAAGCTAACTGTTGATGTCTTATAGTCTGCATTTAATACCATACGAGAATATTTATTTTGACATATTTGAAGTCTATGAATGTTCTTCTTAGTTAAAGATCCCCATACTGTGCAACCATAATCAATATGAGGGAGAATCAAAGAATAATATAATTGAATTAACATATCTTTTGTTAAGCAATGCTTGATTCTACGTATACACATTGTAGCATATGAAACTTTTCTTATAACTTCATTCACCTGAGGAGACCAGTCGAGGTTTTGGTCAACCGTCACACCGAGGTATTTAAACTTCGTAACATTCTCAAGTCTTCTCTCGTTCATGGTAATTTCTTACTCAGAGAAACTCTTTTTCTTTCGAGATTTAAATAACATTACTTTTGTTTTGTTTGTATTAACCACCATTCTATTTTCCATAAACCATTTACTTAACACATGTATATCTGAAGCTGTTTTTGCACTGACTTCACGCCAAACCCTGAGGAAAAGACGACAATGACAATGACAACACTTCTTACAAAACTTTCGGAATTTCAGTATAGATTATTACATGGAGTTGTTTATACAAAGGAAAATCTTTTTGAGTTTGGTTTCGTTGCAAATAACCGGTGTTCTTTTTGTGAGCAATCGGTAGAAACATATAAACATTTATTTTTTGATTGTGTGTATGTTAAGAATTTGTGGCAGGAAGTGATAGATAGGTTTGAGATGGCAGATCTTCGAAATATAGAGTGGAGAGATGTTCATTTTGGTGTTACGGGAAGGGATCCAAAAGTAAAATTTTATAATACAATAATTTTCATTCTGAAATATATCATTTTTAGATCTAGGTCGGAGGGGAAAATTCTTACTTTGGAGGAAATTTGTAAAAGAATAATAAGTTTTCGGGATGAAGAAAAAGAAATTGCTATAAAAAGAAATAAGTTGGGATTATTTCTGCTGAAATGGGAAAATGTTTCTGAAACGAGAGCTTATGTTTTGTTTTCTTTTTCTTTTATTAGCACAGTGTAGTTATCAGTGGTGAAGGCAATATAATGTGTCATTGGCCGCGCGCGGGGAGGGGTAAGTTTTTGGTGGCGTAAAAGTTATAGGATTTTGTCAGCAGTTAAGAGTTTGATGAGTTTTGTTTGATGAATTTGAATGTGTATTTGGAGCGGTATTAGGGTGCGGGCGGACGATGCTTTTCTGCATACGGCCCATTACACGCTTGTATGTTGTACGTATCAATCAACATTTGGAAGTCGTTTTCATTATAGGAAGGAAGGTGGTATCGCTTCGGGTGTGTTTGTGTGTGGGGTGTATGTGTGTATGTGTGTTTTGGTGTTGGTGTGTATGTGTGTTGGTGTTTGGGGTGTATGTGTGTGGTGGTTGCGGATGTATGTGTTTGAGGTTGTGGTGGGGATGTCGGATAGGTTTGAGTGCATCGGGGTTGGTGGGGATGGGGATTTGATTTTCAATGAAATGATTTCATTCTAGTTTTATATAACGTATTTTTGTTGCTTTTTTATGTATATACCCTTGTTAATATATACCCTTATATACTCGATTTATAATCGAGTTGTTATGTTGAAGAGAGATGATTGGCAGTATAAGTATACCATAGTCAAAGATATATATATATATATATATATATATATATATATATATATATATATTATACATGTCAATACTTTCTCGTGAAGAAATGGTCAGTAGGATTGATTTATAATCGAGTTGTTATATTGAAGGGAGATGATTGGCAGTATAAGTTGGTAATGGATTTGTCTTTTGAGTGGCATTTGTACCGTTTTTATGTTCATGTTACACCCAGAATGGGTTGATTTATATTGATTTGAATGAAACGGTCTATAAAATATCATTGAAAAACAACAAAAAAGTGTGTGTGTGTGTGTGTGTGTGTGTGTCAATTTTGAGCGCCAAGATAGTCCGTCTTTCATGAAGTCCTTTCATCAGCTTTATCAGGTAAGTTCTGCACAGTTTTGGAAAAAGAAAAATAACTGTCAATGAAATTTCACCAACAGGTTCGACGTTGACTCGTCGATGTTATGACGTCTTTGCTCATTGCAATTGTGCGTTCACCGGCTTTAAAGGCTGCAACTTCTTTACAACGTGTCAATGCACTCCATCAGTGTCATTATTGTCAAGGCTGAAACTGGGAATCTTTGATTTCAACAATATCATTGGTGCTACGCACTGCTGCACCCATTTGGCGTTCTCTGTTGAGCAGCGCATAGAACCAGCTGACCATTAAATCCGTCTGTCTGAGTATAGCAGACAGAACTATTCCAGTTTTGCAACTTCACAGACGTCTCTCAGCACAGAGCAAGCGAAGACAGAAAAGTGCTTGAACACACGTGTTCTCACGTAACGCTCATCAAGGACCGAATGCTAGTCCAAGATCGAGTCAAAGCCGAGGACAGTAATGTCTCTTTGTCCGGTAAGTGTCGGGCCTTTTTCCCCACGTTACAACTTTTAAGCAATAGACCTGATAACTCCTGTAGTACCGCAAGTGAGCGAACATGTTTTTACACCAAAATATATTTATAAAGAAAATTTGTTAGAGTATATCTCTTCTTCCTCTTATTGTAGAAGACGGTCAATCTTCTGGTTTATTTCGTATTGAGTGGCTGGCCAGAGTAATGCAAATGTTGGTCAACAACGAGAGATTGTATACGTAATATATGTACATCAGTCATGGACCTCCAAACGAAAGGACTTTCAACGAATCCAATTACTTTGAAGTACGAGATCCGACGCCACCTGATTATGCACATCTTAATAACGTATCAGGGCAATTACCCCCGGAGGGCAATTAATTACCCCCCCCCCCCCCCCCACTCCTTACAACCCGGCTAAATACTGGTTAGTGATAAGGTTAGAGTAAAGATTAGGGTTGGGTTATGTTTAAGGTTATAATAATAATAATAATAATAATAATAATAATAATAATAATAATTGTTTTGGATATAAACTCCAAATTTTATTGTCCAAGAATGGAAATTCATTTTGCCCAATTGATCGTGGGCCCGGCAGCCACTGAGCAGCGCCAGATCGACGTTGCTCTAACCTTTTCAACTGTTGAATGGCAAACAAGGTAGCAGCAACTCCCATAACGTCTTTTGGTATGACGCGGCCGGGGTTTGAACCCACGACCTCCCGATTGTGAGGGCAGCCGCTCTACTCACTGAGCCAACACATCATATTCTGAGACAACGCATATGAGTTTGGGTTATGGTTAGGATTAGGTTCAGGATTAGGATTAGGGTTAGGGTCAGGGGATGGGTCTGGGGTAATTGCCCAGGGGTTGATTGCCCTATGAGCAGACCCCTTAATAAGTATGTCTCGAAGAGATGACTGCATAATCATGCATGGTCACTGACAAAATATTTTTCCGTAATTCCGGTCTTGACTGATGTGCCTTTTCGGACTGATGTCTTGAATAAACGCCAACTATGAGAAGCAGCAAACCTCAGACCATGACTGATTTCGTATAATCACGGATTTCTCAGCTGACTAGTGCAAGCTGTATCCCCCTCAATTCTTCCATTAGAGTCCTGCTTCATTCTTGAAGGTATACTATAGTTTGTTACACGGCAAGGAAGGCACTATATAGCTGCCAAGTAATTCAAAATTCTGACATACTTTCAAAGATACATTACAGCGTCGCCTCCGTTAACGTGACTAAAAATAGCTGCGCATTACATCACGATGTTGAGTGATACTATGCTCTGGGTTCCCAGAGTGTTACAGCATATTTGATTCAGATACAGGTCCAGGTCCGGTAGATCGCAGATCTGCATGTATAATGTAGCGCAAAAGCTGCGGAGTTGAATGTCTCCCGAACGCAGAAATTCATCTTATGTATTCAGACACAAAAAAGTCAGTATAGTGCGCTTTATTAAAGATAGAATTTACGAACAGTTTGAGTGTTGAGTATAGGCATTTGGTTCTCCTGGAGAGCAGGGCATCAGCACATGTAGGTTCTGCGCTGTATAAAATGTATTTGTCTGAGTATGGTGTTTGAAGGGCAACCGTTGCCTGGAGGGTATGTTCTTTTTAATTGAGTCGGTCTTCTGCATCATCTGTTGGAATTGTTCGTCTGGACAGAAAACAAACACGTTTTAAGAGTAGTCATCCGTGAGAGTGAGCATTGTAGGCACTACTGTAAAGAAAAAAAAAGTAAACAACCACCGGAGCACAAAGGTATTATATATAGCTTTAGTGGGAAAGGACACTTTAAAAAGCTGTTAACATCGTGTTACTTGAATGGTTCTCAACCTATATAATATTACAATGACATAAGAGTTAAGCAATTGAAAGTGGTTTTTTTATCATCAATTTTGTTCAGTGATTGAAAACATGCTGAAGTGCACACGGGCCTTACGTGTTCAGGCACTCAGCTAAACCTGCTAAATAAACATTTTCACCACTTTTCAGTAGTATTATTATGTCGGCGCTACATTAAAGCAGGTCATGACACGATACAATGTAGTTGTAAAATAACCAAGACCATTTACGTGTAGCAACGTACCTGCATGGATCTATGTCCATGCTGACACAAGAAGAAAAATGCGATTATCAAAATTTCTATTCACTGAGAGTATAATTGACACTGTTCTACATTCTTCGTGTCGTACTTTCACTGGTTGCCTAAAGCCCACAAAATGGTGAAGACCTCTAAGTGGGATTGCCCCCCCCCCTCCCCCCCCCCCAAGTATTCGTAGGACTGTTGCATCCCAGAAGGAAAAGCTGAAGCAAGAAAATGATCCTGTGATCGCCACCCTCTCTTTCAAGAAAGAGACTAAAATCCAGGCGCAGCTTCATGCATTCTGTATAAAGGCACTGAACCAAAAGCCCTGACAAGCTGCGTGTATACATGTGGACTGAACATCTTACCCATGCACCGCATACGGTGTCTACTAACGGCCCTATTGTTGGGAAACTACACCATCAGGCGCCATTGAGGCATGGCCTTCCTGGTCTTGCTACATTCGCCTATAGAGTGATGTCGCTCGCTGCAAATCCAACCTATAGTATAGTGAGCATGTTGGCATCACCTGTCTGTGTGGAGAGGAGCACTATGCAACATCTCTTAGTCTGTCCACTTTTACCAGAACCTTGCCTACAAGAAGATCTGGCAGCTCTAAACGCCCTGTGCAGGCAGTGCATCCAACAGTAGTAGACATTCCATTCAGCGTAGTGACTCGAGGAGGAGGAGGAGGAGAAGAAGAAGAAGAAGAAGAAGAAGAAGAAGAAGAAGAAGAAGAAGTTCTCACTATCATATCTGACAATCGGGGATAAAAGCACAAAGAGAGAGAGAGAGATTTTATAAAATTGGTGATGATAATGTGAGCGATGTGCTGATAAAACAAGTAGGCCTGATGTTCGATCGTTTGCTGAAACGAGGGAGTTGAGAGTTCTCCCCCCCCCAAAAAAAAACCCTGATACAATCCCGAACGGATAAAAAGGAAGTTGTGAGATTAAATAACGCAAGCACAACGATTAAGGAAATTGCAGCGCAGATGAAAGTTAGTATGTGAAGAAGGAGTAAAATCTTAGAACAACTATGAAAATTTGAAAAATAAGGAATTAAAGTTATAACATTTAGATGTTACGTTAATTTTTCTAGAATGAATATACAAAACTGACGTGATATCGATCATCGTCCCCTCACACAATATTTGCACATAGGTTTTGAAATTTCCAGTTTTTCATTAACAAACGGAATTCCGCCCCAGCGTCAAATTCTGAATTATACGGTGTATGTCTATTTGATCATTATTTTGAAGTTATCGACATATTAGAAACAATATCATGTGTTACACATTAATAACAGAAACTTTGAATTTTCGTATTTTCCCCATATTCGCTCAATGGAAAATTGTTACGGGATAGATGACATCAATAGCTATCTACAGTATATTGAATAACTATCTACTGTATATTATCTTCATATCAACTGTACAATTCATAATTACCTAATTTTTATCCGATTTTGATAAAACTTTCACAGTTGAACTCGTAAGATTTCACTTTTTTTTTTCGTCGTAGACTAACGTAGGTCCTATACCTGGACCGGAGTTCCTTTTAAAGAGGATGGTAAAACATAATTAACGAAATGGAGTGACGTATAATATGGGGATGAGGTTATGATATCTAGGCCAACATGATATCTCTACATGGAAACTGTTCTTATGCACACAACGGAATATATCATGATACATTATGTAGCAATCGGAAGAAAATCCTCAGTAATCATCGAGAAGGTATACTATAATAATTATTTGCTTGAAGAATGTGAAGACGAATTATTTATTTCATGTGCATTTTCGGGTAAGCTGATAGATGCCATTATCCCTAAAGTATATGGTCACTCAGGACACAGATTTGCAAATAGTTCCATATTTAATCATAGACCATTTCACAGTTTCACACATGATTCCATATCATTCATCTACTGCGCATTTCAACTATAATAGTCGACCCATGGCATTAGCGACATTTCTCGTTCAAAGGTGCGCCAGTCGATGCGAAATACATAGGATCTACATAAGTATATGCTTTCTTTGGAAAAAAGCTGCTCGCCTGTGCATTTGCGCGGTTGCTTTACCAATCGCTGTTTGTATAGAAAAAGGTGCTGCAAGGATTGGCCTCTCGCTGGTGAATTGACTCTGTGTAGCGTGACGATCCTTTTTCTCACTAGTCTTCCGTTGTATAACTAAAGAGGGCTTTTATGTACAGGCTATATGCTAAATGCTACTTAAGCTGTACGATTGTTAATGGATACTAGTTGTACTACAATAATTGTCCGTAGAATGATAGCAGTCCATCGTACTCGACGTGCAGTGGCAGCCCTGCGGTTTACACCTGATGTTTGGATGTTTTTTTTTTCTGGTTCTTCTTTAGTTGTTTTTTTCACGGTGATTCATTGCTATGGCAACCATAGAATAAGAACTCATAATATTATGATGTTTAAAGTTCACTGCTGGTATCTACTATCAGGGAACAACCTTTGAAGGCTTCCATGGCGGTAGAACGTTGGGTGGCAGAAGGTTTCATGGTGGACGACGTATTCTTTCTATAGGGTATGTGCTGGGCCCTGAAAAGGGGATACCCAATCCCGACGTCTCGGCAAGCATCGCCGTTCTCAAGGGAATGCATCGGCTTTACCACAAAGATCATACTGTCGTACGTTTATACGATGTCCTACGTGTAAATGGTCTTATTAATTTCAAAACACATATTGTAGTCATGTTATTGGTATGTTTTTAAACGACATGCCCCTGGAGACAACGAAAAGAATCTTTCAATATTGTAAACGTTTCTTGCTTTGTTTCAGATGGATAACGAGACTCGAGCGACGTGGAAGTTGATCGGCATGAGTCTACAACACCTGTTGTGTGTGTTGCTGATTCTTCGTTCGGGAGCAAATGACGCTGAAGCTGCCAATATCCTCATGTCAGGTGGTCTCGGTGAGGGTAGCCACTTCCTAGCTCTCGTTCCCATCGGTAAGAGCCTTGTTGAGCGGGGTCACAACGTCACGTTTTTGATCAGCGAAGAGTACTCCTTTCGGGCCGCAGATCCGGTACTGGGGGCGCTCTTTGATTTCGAGATTTTCTCCTACAATGACACGGAATACAAGGCGCAGACTTTCTTCGATGCCGCTGCGGACATAGCTAGTTTTGGGACAAATGGATTGGTGCAGAATTTTGAGATCGCCAGGCTGGCAAAACGAGTCGTAGTGGACACGTGCGTGTGGATACTCAGTGACAAAGATTTAATGAAACGCCTGGAAAGCATGGATGCCATTGTAGCCGAAATGCCGTGGCCTTGCGCGGGCTTCGTCAAATCATATCTCTCGAGACACACGCATTCGCAAGTGCGTTTCATTCTGTCGTCGGCAACTGCGCCAATCTCAAGCATGCTCACTCTTGCTGGGTCACCATTTAATACGGCTTACCAGCCATCTTCTCTGACTGGCTTGACCTCATCAATGACCCTCCTCCAAAGAATGAAGAATACCATTTACTACCTGATGATGAGAGTTTTAATGGATATGTACATAAAAATGTTTGCAGAAATTGTAGACAAATTCGACCTAAATCCATCCCTGAAACAGTCCCTTATGTCTTTCTCCGATGAGATTGACCTGTATCTAGTGAACATGGACTTTGCCGTGGAATTTCCCTTCCCCCTGACGCCGAATATCATCCCTATTGGAGGTGTCACCACGGGACCAGCTGGCCCTCTGACTGGCGATTTGCTGGAGTTCATTGATCAGTCTGGAGAACATGGCGTTGTCATCCTGGCAATGGGTAGCTATTTCGCTTCCTTCACCTCGTCAAGACCAGACCTCTTTAAAATGTTCATCGATGCGTTCAGCCGTATACCTCAGAGAGTCATTCTGCAACTCAAGACGATGCCGGCTTACAGCCTTCCTCCAAATGTCAAGGCGATGCCTTGGCTACCGCAAAATGACCTACTGGGACATCCGAAGACGAAAGCATTTGTGTTCCATGCAGGAAACAACGGATACTTTGAAGCCTTGTTTCATGGCATACCGATGCTCGCTGTACCACTCTTTGGAGATCACTTCGACGTAGCAGCAAGAATTCAGTCACGTGGTATCGGTATTGTGCTCACGAAGGATGAACTCAACGCCGATCTGATTTACGAAAAGCTCTCGGAGATCCTGCATGATGAGAGGTACGCCAAGACAGCGGCGCGCTTGTCGGCCATCTTTAAGGATCGCCCGCTACGTCCCGCCGAGCGAGCCGCCTTTTGGATAGAACACGTAATCAAACATGGAGGCGAACACATGCGCTCAACAGTGAATGATTTGAATTTTCTTCAATACAGTCTTATTGATGTTGCAATGATCTGTATAGTAGTTTCTTCCATTTTTGTGTACGTTCTATATCGTGTGTTAAAATGTGCGATTACAGCACTCTTTAACAAATGCATGTTAGCAAAAACCAAATCCGAGTAAATGTTATAGGGTTTTGATTGTAATATCTTTTTTTAGAAGACAAAAACAAAATTATGGGCACACACTTCCAAACTTTTCCTCCCACTTTTTATATCATTATTATTTTTACTCTGGAATGTCAAAATTTAACAGCATATGTTTTCTAATTGCAATCATGAACATCCGTTTGGTGAAATTATATATCATCTGCCATTTATTTGTTGTTTTTTATTGCTCCTCTGAACATTTGACATGTGGATATGAGGTTTTGTCAAGCCAACAGCTATATGTTATATTTTGGAGGATCATTATATGAATAGATAAATAAATATTTATATGTATAAATCTAGTAGATTTGCATTTCCTCTCTCATTAATTCCCTTTGTGAATTTATTTCCATTCAATGCATGGTTTATTCAAGTACACAAAAGTACACAAATCAGATATAACTCAATGCAATACGACTGTATCAACAATGCTATGAAAGAAACCATAGACGTACTAGAAACTATTGGTTATTAATTTTTGTATTTCAAACTCGATATAACGAGGAATTCGGACATAGGCCTAGCCATTTCCTTCGTTGAGGTTATGCCACTATAGAACAAAACGCATAATGTACAACTTTTAAGTGTATAAACACAAGGGACCATGTGACATAGCTTGATGTCAGCTCTGAAACTGTATGATGTCTTTGAGAATAAATTCTACTTTGACTGTATACTGTATACCGACATGATACCTTATATTTCACTGATTGTTATTTCATGGTCCGACGTATACAGTGTGTGACTTTACGGTGCGTGTGTGCGATGTAGACGGCCCGTAACTGGAAATGGGGGGGGGGGGGGGGGGGGGGTAGTGTGGTCAGGGTTTTTTCCTTTCTTGTTCTTTCTTTCTTTCTTTCTTTCTTTCTTTGTTCAAGCGGACCGCTTGAAGAGACAAACAACCAAAAAAAAAAAATTATAAAAGAAAGGAGAAAACTTCTTCCAAATACTTCCAATGCAAAAAAGTATGTAAATATATGTATATATATATATACATATATATATGTATATAAATATACATATATATACATATAACATTATATATATATATATATACACACATATATATTTATACATATATATGTGTATATATACATATAGGCCATACTATTTGGAATAAGATCAAAATCCATCTAATTAAACTTGACGAGTTGAATTCCCCCCCCCCCCCACCCCTCAATTGCTTCTTTGGCTTTCATTTGATGAGAGTCTTAACTCCCAACGAGCGAGTATGCGGACATGTTACCAGCGCCACTGACAAGAGTTAAAATCTCCTAATTCCCCTAAAAGATACATATCTTTTTCTCACTTTGCAATAATTCAAAAACATCATTTAATTAAACAGCAAAATAAGATATATCAGTATTCGGACCGTGGGCTATAAACACAGGCTACGACAATTATCTATACACGTGTATTTGTTATTTTGAGTGACCTAAAAGAAAAAAGTATTTCATAATTTGTGGTAGAACAAGATAAATCATGTATTACATATTCCATTTCAGTTAAAATATACAGTGCTACTCCTCCAGCGATCTTGTCTTGTGTACATAAATGCACAAGGTTATAATTTTGAATATGATACAAATCAATGCTGGATTTGGGGGTAAACCAAGTTTAAGATATTGCCGTGATGTCAAATTTATATTTAAGGGATGATGATAACATAGTAAATTGATCAAAATTCTTTTGGAGACTTCTATTAACATTTGTATGATATAAAGAAAAATTAGACTGGTTGCTTGCATATATGGTCAAGAAATCTTAAGTGAATAAATATTGACACTTGCAATTTGGATCAATACTGTTCTCCACATCATCAAGGGTGTGATCATTTCCAAACTTATGTGGCTTTGTTGAATTAATGACAAAGGGATTCAGTTTCAGGGACTGCAGTTTGGTAATATCAACGTGTTTAGACAGATGAAAAATTGATACATTGTCCAGTAAAATTCGTCATCAAGTATATGATTAAATGGGAGAATATTTGAATTACAATTTACACATAAACATGACTGACTAGACGCGTGAATACGTGTAAGGCAATGCACACACTCACACATACACGTCTGATTAACAGTAGACAAAAAAGAAAAGTAGTTACAAAAAAGTATAAAATTACAATATATGTACCATGGAGGTAGCCAGGATTATGAATCAAACAGATAAAGATGCCATGATGTAAAGGCCCGGTCACACCGCCCGAACTTTGTAGGAGCGTTCCTTGAACGGTAGGGAAAGGGGGCCGAATTTCGACAACGGTCGTCACCGCTCACAAAATTGAAAAAAAAAATACACGAAAACACGGGTGTTGCCTTAGCGGTGCACTGCTGTAACCGGCGTTGGTTTAGCGTTGGTATAACGGTAGCGAGCGTTGGTTTAGCGGAGACGCGAGCGTTGATAGAGTGCCGTTCAGCGCATGCGGGCGTTGGCTCGGCGGGGGTTTAAAGTTGGTTTAGCGGCATACCGCTTTTGACTACGGAGCTGACCGGATCGCTTTGATAGAAATTCTGATAGATTTTTTTTTTGTAGAAGTCTATAGTTGAAGTTCTAACCCACACAACTCTGTCTATTGTATTGTATAGTATTTTATTCAGACAAATAAAAAACAACATGTCTAGGGGTGCAAAAAAAGGTACGAATACCCATGCATGTCTGCACCCCTGGAGTACATCATCACAAAATTAAACAAATTAAAAATCATGATTGGTACATTGAAATCTATCCTTCTCCTCTCTCTTCTCCTTCTGTCAACAGCTTGTTGCAATCTGAGGAGGTTCTGATTCTGCTGCTGGACTAGTGCACCAATCATAGCAATTAAGTCTCTCAGCATCCATGGTATTCAGTTTTACTGTAACTTTGAGCAAATTCGATATAAATGAGTCTGCACTCAACAAGTGCTCAACGGCAGCTCGATTCCAAATGGGCTCCTGGTCCATTTCTCCCCGTATTTATAGCCAACTTCTGGTCCCGCTCCGACACCTTCATACCAACGCCAAACCAAAGTTCATCACCGCAATGTATCGCTGCTTCAACGCCCGACACCGTTCCAGCAATCCCGTGTCCGCTCGTAAAACGCTTACAGCCGCTCCACCAAAGTTTGTGCAACGTTTAATCACCGCCCGGGCAAAGCCGGCGAAGCAGTGATGGTCCAGCGTTCAAGATTTCTGCGTTGGCCTAGCGGACCCAAGCGTCCACCAACTTGCGTCTAGCGGTGCCAAACTTTGACTGGGCGTTGTTGGAGCGGTGGTGAACTTTGCCGGAGCGGAAAATTGCCCGCTCCTCACCGCTCGCAATATTTTGTGCAGCTCAAAACTTTCGGAGCGGTAGGAGGGACCATCAGCGGTGGCCAAGCGTATACGGCGTTGCCTTAACGGGGGCCAACTTTTGTTAAATGGTGGTGAACGGTTACGAGCGGTGATGATTTTTTTTCCACCGCTCCAGGAACGCTCCAGCAAAGTTCTGGCGGTGTGACCGGGCCTTAAGGCAGTACCGGTAGTTATTACCTATATGAGGTAGTATTGCGGGGCAATTGTAGTTGGTATTTTGATCGGTCGTCAAGGTCAACGGGCAATATTAGTGGGTATCATCCTTCTTCCGGGTTTCGCCATTCACTTTACACGTAAAAATTCCGGTCAATCACAAAGAGGAGACATTCACAAATCCGTTACACACGCACCGCAGAAGAGCGCCAATAAATCAACTCATACGAGGTCGACCACTTCCAGCAGCACTACGCGGCAAACAATGACGAGTCCATTTGTGCTCAATAACTGGGTGACCATCAGTTATTACAATTCTCAAAATTGAAACAGAAGCAAAAACAAAGTGTAAATACGTTCAGATGTTTGAAGTTCGCATATTACAACTACATGTGTATCTTTGAAGTTGGAGTTGAATGATGTACATTAATGAACAATTTTGCAATTATTCGACATGATGTTGGTGATGATCTACAGGTAAGTCAAATGTGGCTTGATCTATACCATAGTGTATAGCTGTATTCACATATTTTCCTAATTTACCTAGGGGATAGGTAATAATTATGATATTGACTGGCCTTGAGGGAGATACCAGAAAATATTGCCCGCAATAAAAAATTGGGCAATGTTTTCTTATATCTCCCTCAAGGCCAGTCAATATTATATAATAATTTGTTGCATTTAAAGAATCAAAACATTGCTGTGCTGTACCTAAATGTTGTCAAGGTCGTGGTCGCTTCTTATCACCCTTTTGACAGTCCCCCCCCCCCCCCCCACTTGCAGGTAGAAGAGCAATGATCCTGCCATCTGAAGACCATGCTGACAAGACTAGACCGGGAGCCCAGGAAGTTTATTCAACCAAAGAGCGGACAAGCAACTGACCTCATAGGAAGTTTACATGGACCCTGGACATCACAAAAATGCATTGCTGCCTGGTCTCATCGTTGGCTTTCCCGCCAAAATCACCCACTATTTGACGTCACTTCCGGTTGGCCTTTTTCCCAAATTTTTGAGACAGTTTGCGTTGAAGCATCATTATCAAGATGCCAGTTTCAGCATCTTAGAGTGTCCTAGATATATTTTATTTGGTATCTAACTAGTTTGGCGTGTGTACAACCATCTAATTGCTCATTTTCTATGTGGTGATGCTACTGAGGGTGAATATAATCATGGCAATCAGTGTCGACGTCGCTGTCCTAGAGAAAATGGCACCTAGATTTTGATTACTTTTTAGAAGATAATTGCTGATACTCTTTATAAATATCTCAGTGTTGTCTGATGGTTGTAAAAATCTATATCCAGCCCTTTTTGTGATTTTAGATAAGTCTAATCTGTTCAAACATTAAACAGTATAACCCTTCCACCATTTATGGTAGCGCCCTCTGTGATCCGAACCTCTCCAACACAAAAACTAAACTTTGAAACAAAACACTAGTGGACACATGTTGGAGATTAATGTTCGTAATGCGCACGAAAAATTGTATATCTCGTCAGAGTATTATAATGCTCCTTCCCTTCTATAGGTAATTTATGGAAGAGAGTAAAGGAACTAGGCAATATCTAAACATTGTACATGGCCAAACAGTATTTGCATCATTATGATCAATTCGCAATAAACTACGTGACACAGCCTTCAAAATGTCTTCTTCACCACTGACGCTTCCATCACTGTCATCGCTTTGCTCACTCCATGTCCCTTCGGATTCTTCGTCGTCTCGGTTTGCATTATCTGAAGGGTTGAACTATGAGCTTTCCAGAGATGCGGGGACTGCACTTCCTTGGTACCAGTCTGGCTCAAAGTGGTTCTGCGTAGATTTCCACCCATAGTCTGAAGGACTGCCGTGTTGGCTCTCTTCCACATTCTGGCGACATACTCAGCTCTTCGGATGTGACTTTTAAGTGTTGTGGCACAGAGAGGAAGAGAATTAGTGAAGAGCAGTTGATTTTATTCACTGCTCATTCGCTTGAAGATATTATATAATATCTGGCATCATTTTTGTCCGATGTTGCAAAGCCATACAGTGAGCAGATGAAGAATGTGGCAGCTCGAATATCTTCTCCTTCGTTTGAGAGAGACTGGAAAGCTTTGATGTGTGTTGCACTATTTTCCATCTTTTGATAGGGTTTCACCTTCCCTTTCCTGGAGAAACGTGAAGTGAAATCGCAACCTGTCAGGGAGACCAATAAGTGCATCGGTAATGGCAGGTTGCTTCACTTTGAGAACTGCTTCGATTTTTGAGACATCAACGCACCTTCTGTTATTACCCGAACCAAAGCCCATAACTGTTTTTCCTTCATCCGACCTGGCACAGTACAGCAAGATGATGAAGACTGGACCTCACCAAGATATTGCCCTTTGAAATCCTTTTTGCCTATTAGCTTCTTCATGATGGCCTTGCAAGTGATTAGGCATATTTGCTTGCAGTTATTTGTTGTCATTGCTCAGTACTACACAGCTTCCGCCATGACAAACATACATTTTCTGGCCAATAACCTGTCCATTATTGGGACTTCCTCCATTCCTACATGATAAATCTTGCGAAATGTTCCTTGAATGAAGAACTCTTGAGTAAATCCTTGCCTATCTGGCGCTGAACCTGATCTGGCCCAGTAATGAAGAATTCATGTGAAGTAGAACATTGCAGGTTTAGCTCAGGATCTTTGATGGAGGGGGATTGGTATTTGTCTAGTACGAAGTGAATCTCCTCTCTGCGACATGAGCAAACTCTCTTCAAGAGATCCTTGGCCATAATGATCTATAATCTATGTTGAAACTGCTGTGTTGTAGAATGGTCTCATGAATGATGATATCGCCGTCAATCACACTTGCTGAGATCACATGATCGAAAATTTGTTTCTAACAGAGTTTCTTCGTTCTGCCGTTTAAGCAGCCTTGTCAAAGCTGCGCTCTCTGTCTTTAGGGGTGTCCCATCACTATGGGCCAGCAAAAGGGGTACTTTAGTGAGAGGGTAACTAAGAATGTGCTTAATAGATCGATTGTATCACTTGATTTTGCTGCAACAGCTAGCATACGTCCGAAAACGTCTCTATAGCTCCCTCAGCTGCGTGTACTCTTTGTATACTGCTGTTTTAGACCTCTTTGCGTATTTTATGGCGTAAACTATGAGTGGAAATCTATAGGCCTACGCAGAACCACTTTGAGCCATCAGACTGGTACCAAGAAGTGCAGTCCCCGCACCTCTTGAAGTGAGCAAAGCGATGAGAGTGATCGAAGCGTCAGTGACGACGGAGACATTCTGAAGCCTGTGTCACGTAATTTATTGCGAATTTAGTTTTGCTATTGATCATAATGATGCAAATACTGTTTGCCCATGTACTAGATGTAGTATATATATAGATATTGACTGCATGGTTCCTTTGCTCTCTTCCATAAATTATCTAGAAACTTCTGACAAGATATACAATTTTTCGTGAGCATTACGAACATTAATCTCCAACATGTGTCCACAAATGTTTTGTTTCAAAGTTTGGTTTTGTGTTGGAGAGGTTCGGATCATAGAGGGCGCTACCCTAAATGGTGGAAGGGTTATACTGTTCAATGTTTGAACAGACTAGACTTATCTCAAATTACAAGAAGGGCTGGATATAGATTTTTACAACCATTAGACAAGATTGAGATATTTATAAAGAGTATTAACAATTATCTTCTAAAAAGTGATCAAAACCTAGGTACCATTTTTTCTGAGACAGCGACGTTGACACTAATTGCCATGATTATTATTCACCCTCAGCAACATCAACACACAGAAAGATGGTTTTACATACTCCAAACTAGTTAGATACCAAATAAAATATATCTAGGACACTCTAAGATGCTGAAACTGACATCTTAATAATGATGCTTCAACGCAAACTGTCTCAAAAGTTTGGGAAAAGGGTCAACCGAAGTGACGTCAAATAGTGGGTGATTTTGGCGGGAAGGCCAACGATGAGACCCGGCAGCCGTGCATTTTTGTGATGTCCAGGGTCCATGTAAACTTCCTATGAGGTCAGTTGCTTGTCTGCTCTTCTGTTGAATAAACCTCCTGGGCTCCCGGTCTATTCCTGGAAGAAATCTAGCTCTCCTTTGGATTAACGTATATAACTCATCAAATTAGATATCCTAGAAAAAAAAAGATAATGGAATATCCAATTAAATCTGAATTAATTATTCTGAAGGTTACCTTTTTTGGAAGAATTATTGCACAAATCGACTCAATACTGAAGAAATGTACGAATCTGTCTTTTGAGAATTTGGGGTAAAAAGAGCAACAGAAGTTTGGATCAGACATTACATTAAGTTGCAGGGCGTTCATGGATATCAAAATAGTTGCTTGCTTGCTCATACAATATGGAGTTACAACACAGAGATAAATACAGGGTATAATAGGCCTTCTGACTTGACTGACAGATGTTTCTGTGTTCCAGATGCATGTAAAACGGAAACCTTGTAGAGAATGGACTAATGATACATAATATAGATAGATGTACAATTCTACGATAACCAAGCCAAAGAACGGGCAAAGTTGTCGAGTATACATTATATACTGTGTATGGATTTTCAGATCATTGGATATAATTCAGCAAACTATGATATGGTTTAGGATATGCATGATTACGTGTCGATTGTGAGACACACCGTAAGAATTGCTGAATAGTGGGGTACATTATTTGATATATAATAAAAAAAGGAAATCTTTTGTACAAGGGAAGGCAGGGTGAATGCATCTATATTGTGAGATGGTGGAAAAATCATGCTATTGGGACGGCTGTGATGACCTACATTTTTGTATAAAAATTGTTTACTCTTCGCGGTTTGTGACTGAGGGTGAATTGTGTTCATGTTTTGTTGTTGTTGTTAATGTTTTCGTTGTTGGGGTAACGAGTAAGTAAACATTCTATAATATCTCTCTCTCTCTTTCAAGAGGCTTTCTTTGAGGTTGATAACTCATGTCAAAGTATGTAGGCTTAGCAGTTTGTGAAAATGTGTTTTCCCCTCTCTTTTGTTACTGTAGTTTATCTTCATTTATATCAAGATATCACTGCATAAGAGGCATTGAATTTTGTAATTAATAGATAGACCGTTTCTGCAATGAACTTATAGATGTTTCTGTTCCTTCAGCCTATTAGCCGCGGACTGTCCGCGGACTGTCCGCGGACTGACTGCGGACATTCCTAGGAATCACTCCGGAAGAGCGCGAAATACCTCGGAATATGCTAATCGTAGCCGGGCAGCGCGGAAACATCTAGGATTAGACCAGGAATGAACGCGGACAGTCAGGATGCCTTCCGGACAACACAAGTTAGGCATGCGGACAAACTGCGGACAATACCAGGAAAATGGAAAGGTATAAATTTGGCGCTGACTTTGACTTTTCCTCATTTGACTGCTAGCCATCATTGATGCTCCTTGTTGTGCTTCCGCAGTAGCGGCTGATATTATATTAATGTGATTGGTCAATATTATTTGATAAATGTGACCACCAAAAGTCGAAGAATAGGATTGTCTACATGTCGGCTGACAACTCATTTTTTTTTTTTTTTTGGATTTGTCTCATCTGGGAGAACAAATTTTTCTCTGCCTACAGTCACATGGATGATATTCGCAAACTTTTTGAACCATATATATTATATATATAATATACATGAAAATGTAAATGTATATACATATATATGTATATATAGTCATGTTGATAAGGTAGTCCACGTGTGGGCAAGATAAAAAGATAAGTAACAAAACTGCAACAAAGTTCATGCTGTATTCACCAACGATTTATATCTTCACAAGAAATAAACCGTTGGTGAATACAGCATGAACTTTGTAAAGTTCGTGCTGAATTCACCAACGGTTTATTTCTTCACAAGAAATAAACCGTTGGTGAATACAGCATGAACTTTGTTGCAGTTTTGTTACTTATATATATATATATATATATATATATATATATATATTCTTTATACCATTTTTTTAGACCTGTGCTTTATCCATCGTGAAGTATATACATGTTTTGTCTGATACTTCTGTAGAGCATGCCAAAATGATCCTTATTTTGATCACTTTTGAACATTTTCAAGTCCGAGAATTTTTTTTCATGCTTAGAGCTTACTAGCCTATTGTCAATGAAGTGTAAAAATGGGGAAATATTTTTAACCTATTTTAATTTACTTTTTTTTTTTTGGGGGGGGCAGCTGGGCTGTCAAATTGGACAATCGAGTTTATTTGCAACTAAAACAAAAAGAGAAGAAAAAATTATTAGGTAATAACAACTACGAAAATCATTCAGGTAAAGAATATTTCTGAAATGATTTGTGATGCTTAATGTGTACTTAAATAATATACACTCAGCAAAAAACAAAACAAAAGAAAGACAGGAATTAGCACTTTTTCGAATTCATGATTTATTGCTTTTTCTCTCATTTCACTTGAATTTTGAAGTGACAGAAAATTCTTCATTTTCCTCCATCATCTTTAGCTTTCATTGTTATTTTAGGCTTCAAAGTTATTACATTGTAATGAGACCGCAGGTATATCTTTGCAATTGAATTCATGCTTTTTAGTGTGATGAATTTGTCTTTTGTTCTAATATGTTGTATCATTAGAGAGCATTTACGTATGAATAACAACTTGTTCATATTTATATAAAACAGTAACATTTAGACAAAAATTCTATGCTTTTTTTAATGAGTGTACTTCCACCTACTTTTGTGATTTTTCAGCTGGGCTGTCACATGGGACAACCTAGTTTCACTTCTTTCTGGTTGCTTTTGGCACAGTCTCTATACTACCTTCTTCTTCGCCTTCTGGGACCGGAAATTCCTTAGATTTACCTGTTCTTCATCACTAGACGAAAGGTGTGACAGTGATGGGGATATTTGCATGGGGGCCTCACCTCCCTTCTTGCTCATTTTGCGTTTCATTGGCATGACGCTCGCGGAAAGTGTCGACATTTTCGTGTCTGGATCACAAAATTTCCGCATTGGTTCCGGACACTTGCATATATAGATCCGCATCGGCTCCGCGCTGTCCTAAACCATTCCTGGTGTCTTCCGCTTTCATTCGGGAAGCTTCCCCACACCGAGGGATTCTTTCCGGAGCGTGTGCGGAAGGAGCGGAAGGGTTCCGGACAAGCGGGACAATCCTCAGGACATCGTCAGGACAAGTCGCCGAAGGTGTCAGGAAGATCATTTCCGCGTCCAAATTTTGGTCTCGATCAAAATTTGGACGCGGAAATTTTTCTCTCTCCCGAAGGTGCGGAAACGCCCGGACATGTTTAGGACAGTGAGCGGACACGTTCAGGAACGTGCGGACAGGTTCCCGAAGGAGTGCGGAATACCAAATTTGCATTCCGGGGCTTGTCCGCGTCTTGTCTGCGCCCTAGTGGACGCCTGGTCTAAACGAAGCATTTCATTCACCTACTTACTCCTGTCATGTTCCATGAGCAGGAAGTAACGTAGCTGTTGCTCTGTCGGGCAAGCTTTGTTAAAGTCAACTTTTGTGAACAAAGCATGCATGAAAGCTGAATACATCTGTCTATTGTATAATTTTGTAATGATGTGTACAATGTATATTCGATTTGAAGGGGAAAAAGAAATACATCATTAAAAATGGGAAAAACTCATCGCTTAAACAAATGGAGTGCCCTATCACACGGATTACTTTAAGTGATTACTATGATACTACAACATGCATATTGCGGGGAAACAGAACAAAAGAAACATTCTCAGGTGTATCTATACTTCATGACGACCACTCTGCATCGCAATTTAGTTGCTGCGAATGTTGCGGAATCATCGTCTATTGACGGACAAGAGTGGCTATAATTATCTTTAACAGATCTGGTATGACTGTCCAAGCACAAGAAGTTTAATAGTTCAAATATTCAGCTCTAAGCCTACAAATTAGACCAGAAGAGATCACTCCAATGGATTCGTTATCCCTTTGGGGTAGCACTGCTGAGGGGGAAGAATTACCGCTCACCATCCGTCTGTGAACCTCCTGCTCCAGAGTGAGGTCAGTTTACCTTCAGTCTTCCAGAAGAGTGTAATATGTTGACCTTGGGAACAACTTGCTTAATTAAGCACAGGACTTTTTAGAATATTACACATAGGTGTGAAACATTTTATGTGTGTGTGTGTGTGTGCGTGTGCGTGCGTGTGTCATTTTTACCCGCCAAGAGTACACTCCAGGGAAGTTTTGAGCAGGTTTTGGAAAAAAGAAAAAAGATTCGTCAATGGAAGTGTTTGAGTCGTCGATGTTATGACGTCTTTGCTCAATGCCATTCTGCCCGTTTCACCGGCTTTAAAGGTTGCAACTTCTTTACAACGTGTCGTTGCACTCCAGTGCCATTATTGTCGAGGCTGAAGCTAGGAGTCCTTAATTTTGGCACTATAATTATTGGTTCTTCGCACTGCTGCACCCACTTGGCGTTCCCTGTTCAGCAGTGCATAGAACCAGCTGACTACTAAACTCCGTCTGTCTGACTATAGCAGACAGAACTATTCCAGTTTTGCAACTTCAAGGACGTCCCTCAGCACAGATCAAGCGAAGACAGAAAAGTGCGTGAACACACGTGTTCTCATGTAACTCTCATCAAGGACCGAATGCTAGTCCAAGATCGAGCCAAAGCCGAGGACAATGATGTCTCCTTGTCCAGTAAGTTTCGGGCCTTTTTCCCATGTTACAACTTTCAAGCAATAGGCCTAATAACTTCTGTAGTACCGAAAGTGAGCGAACATGCTTTTGTTACACCAAAATATATTCATGTAGAAGAGTTGTTAGAGTATATCTCTTCTTCCTCTTATTGTAGAGGACGGCCAATCTTCTGATGTATTTCGTAATGAGTGGCTGGTCGGAGTAATGCAATTGTTGGTCACCAAAGATAGATTGTACGTGATATACATGGACCTCCTAACGAAAGGACTTTCAACGAATGCAAGTACTTCGAAGTACCAGATCCGCCGCCATCTGATTATGCACATCTTGATAACGCATTAGGGCAATTAAATCAGATGACATTTACCCATCGGCTAAGATCAGGGTTGGTTATTGTCCCCGCCGAACGAGTTCGAGCAGGGGACTATGAAACGGGCTCCGTACGTGTGTGTGTCCGTCCGTCCGTCCGTCCGTGTGTCCGTCCGTCCGTGTGTCCGTCCGTGTGTCCGTGTGTGCGTCCGTGTGTGATCAAAATCTTCAATTTGCTACTTCTCTGTCATTTATGAGCCAATTTTGATTCTGTTTGCTTTATATGATAGCACTACATGGGAGCTTTGAAACTTCTACACAGAATTTCAGTCGTGACCTTTGACCTTGACCTTTGACCTATATTGTACATTTTGCTACAAAATGCTACTCCTTCGCCATTTCTAACCCGATTTCGATTCCGTTTGCTTTATATGATGGCACTAGGTGAGGGCTTCAAAACTTCTACACAGAACTTTGACCTTTGACTTCTTTGACCTTTGACCCTGATTTTTGACCTATATTGTACATTTTGCTACAAAATGCTACTCCTTCGCCATTTCTAACCCGATTTCGATTCCGTTTGCTTTATGTGATGGCACTAGGTGAGGGCTTCAAAACTTTACGCAGAATTTTGACCTTTGCCTTCTTTGACCTTTGACCTTGATTTTTGACCTGTATTGTACATTGGCTATAAAATGCTACTCCTTCGCCATTTCTAACCCGATTTCGATTCCGTTTGCTTTATGAGATGGCACTAGGTGAGGGCTTCAAAACTTTTACACAGAAATTTGACCTTTGACTTCTTTGACCTTTGACCTAGATTTTTCACCTATATTGCACATTTTGCTACAAAATGCTACTTCCGGCGGGGACATATATTACGCACCGCGTAATTTCTACTTTTCCTTGTTCCGAAAGATCTTTATTCCGAAGGTTCGTTAATCCATAGATTCGTTATTCCGAAGGCTCGTTAATCCGAAAATGAAATAAGATTTGTTATTTCGAAGTTTCGTTAATCCGAAAATGGAATAAGGCTCGTCATTCCGAAGGTTCGTTACGGCCCCTATATTTCAATTCGGATTAACGAACCATCGGAATAACGAACCCTATTTCATTTTCGGACCAACGAGCCTTCGTAATAGCGAACCCTATTTCATTTTCGGATTAACTAACCTTCCGAATATCGAACCTTCTGAATAACGCCACAAATGTTCGGATTAACGAACCCTTTTTCATTTTCGGATTAACGAACCTCTTGGTACAGGGAGTTTGTGTGTTTCGGATAAACGAACCTTCGGAATAACGAACAGCACCCGGAAAGATATATATGAGTACAACATTTATAACTAAGTCTAGGTGCATTGCTGGTGGATGAGGAAAAAAAAAACATAACAGCTTCTGTGGTTTCAATGACGGAACTGGTTGTCCTGCACATCTCGTTAAAACTGAATGGGACCTGCAGACACAGGGCAGAGTCCATTTTCTTCCTGGGGTAATGGTTCCAGAACTATTGGAAGTCTGGGGGCAAAAGAACGCTGGAACGCGCGCTATCTTTTGGAACAGGGAGGTGGGAATTGGAAATTCTTCTTCAACCCGTCTGCTTCTTTTAAAGGGATATATAGGCCTTCCCCGTGATATGCATTTGAACATGGTGGCAAGCATCTGGTGTAAGTGTGACACGAGTTCCAAGAAAAATACCTTAACAGTGACAGTAGGCCAGACAGCTATTGCACTAGATGGGCTAATGACAATATGACTTTCCTACACCCTTAGAAAAAAGTTCTTCTGCGCACCATTATAATGGTTCGCAATAGCGACACCTTTCTTTCTTTTTCTTTTTCATTTTGAGCTTGTGAGAACCATTGTTTTGTAAATGGAGACTATTTAAATGCAATACAGTACCAGTAGGCCGATACCGGCAATATCATTAAAGGGATGGTATGGTTTTTGGTTGAGACTGATATTGAGGTTTTAATTTTTTTGAGAGATAATTAGAAACCACTAATATGTTGATGAAAATTGGTTTTGGAAATGGCTGAGATATCCAAAAACGAAAAGGTCCTAATAAAAGATAGGACCCGCCTTTCATTGAAACCACTTTTTGGCTTTGGTTTTTTTTTTTTCAATGACGTAACACAGGCTTCTATATTGGGAAATCGGGCGACTTTCAGCACACAATGCTTTAAGTACGGATGGGTGGAAATCACTGATATCTCTATGGAAGAACAAGATCAGTAGTGGAAATGAGCTGCATGCTTGGTGGAGGCCTGCGCTCTCAGAGTGCTTTTCTAGTCTTAAAGAGTGCTCATGAGCACCATTTACCACTATAAGGTTGTTGTTCAAATTTTTGGCGTTGCTTTCAAAATTCGAATATTTTGCGAAAGACAGATTTTCAACACATGACAGATGTATAAAATACAACATCTGTTATTTGCACTGATCCACTCGACCTGCCAACTGCTGTCTGACAGTATGATGATATACTAGTATATAATCTTTCCAACCCAGCTACATGTAGGCCTACACTTACGCAGGCTTCTCAGCACAAAGACCTATAGGCCACTCATATACAACAAGTACCTTGCTGTACACAACTTACCGATATTTTCTAAAAGCACCCATATTTGCATGAAAATAAGCATCAAAAACTAGTTTTGTAGTATCATCAGTCAAGCATACTAAAGCATTTACAATGTATATCAGCAATGCATGACCACGTCATTCACCACATTGATAATAATAATAATAATAATAATAATAAAGTACATTTATAATGCGCCGTATCTATCATTAATGATACTCTCGGCGCATGAGAGCCTGCGTACTTCAACGCTTCAATAAGAATCGGGAGGGGGAGGGGTGCTGGGATAACACACCCACACAAAGACTCACAAGTATATGAATACACAAAAATCATAAATCGTTTGTCAAGACATTGAACGTATTCAACAATTGGAAATCATTTGAGTTTACCCTTTTTCCAAAAGCAGAGCAATATGTCTTTATACAAGCCTACAATCATAACGTCAAGCTGAGGTTTGTATTTCCCACGTTTTGATCTATATGTCAAAATGCTCATATTTATCATTTATTCATCAAGAGCATAGACGTGATATATGTCACATGTTCTAAGGTTTAAAAAAAATCTTATAATTTTGTGAAAATTAGAAACAGTAGAGCATTTTTGTCTACACACCTAAAAAAAAATGTGCTTCTATAAGTTACATGTGTGATAAAACATACTACAAGAAACTGATAACTTTTAACTTTTAGTCGTTTTTCCAACCACTAAGCATCGTCTCGCAGGCTGAGATTAAGCTTGCATGCTGCTGGCGACTTACAGAATATGATTAGTTCATGGAACCTTCATTGTTTGTCCATTGCGTAAAACGACAGAACATTGGTACAGTAATACTTTAGTACTAAATGAAATGAAACAAAATGAAATGAATCAAAGATGATTTACGAATGACCTATGCTTTTACAGCATCATGAATACTCCGGGACTGGGTCAAATACTGACAAGTTAATGGTTCAGAAGGAAACCATTTCGATTGGAAACCATGAATTGCAGGTTCTCAGCGAAACCATTTGCGAGAATCCTATGATTAGAACCATTTTGGAGCCGACGAGAACCGTTCAAGGACCTATTTTCTTTGTCGTCTTAGAGTGTACAAGGAAGTAGCATTTGCATTTAGTTGAAAAAAAATCCCTTAAAGAAAAAAAAAAGGTTCAAGACTGATCTGCTTTCAGGTTCTCAAAATTCCTCTGTTGTTATACTTGCATTGGTTATAATGCCATAGAAAATTATTTTCAATTCTATTAATAGTCAAGCCTTTTTCCTTTAACTATGGTATCGTTACTTAAACTCAAACCTTAGAAGCATAACCACAGAATTCTTAGCTGACTAGCGCAAGCTACATCCCCCTCATTTCTATTAGAGTCCTGCTTCATTCTTGAAGGTAATGCACGGTAAGGAAGGCACTGCAGCTGCCAAGTAATTCAAAATTCTGATATACTTTGAAAGATACATTACAGCGTCACCTCCGTTAACGTGACAATAACTGCGCATTACATCACGATGTTGAGTGATACTATACTCGGGGTTCCCAGAGTTTTACAGCATATTCAATTCAGATGCAGATCCAGTAGATCGCAGATCTGTTTGTAGAAAAAGGTACTGCCAGGATTGGCCTCTCGCAGGTGAATTGACTGTGTAGCGTGACGATCCTTTTCTCGCTTGTCTTCCCTTGTATGACTAAAGAGGGCTTTTGTACAGGCTATACGCTACTAAAGCTGTTAATGGATACAAGTTGTACTACAATTGTCCCTAGAATGATAGCAGTCCATTGTGCTCGACGTGCAGTGGCAGCCATGTACTTAATTCCTGATGTTTGAATGTTGGCTTTGTTGTTGTTGTTTTTTTTTTGTTTTTTTTTGTTTTTTGCTGGTTCTTCTTTATTCTTTTCCACGAGAATTTATTATCTGGCAACTTAAAATAAGAACTCATAATATGATGGTTAAAGTTTACTGCCGATGTCTCTCTGGGAACAATTTATTTATCGCGGAACTTACAAAAAGATCAATGCATATATATTTTTTTCTTCCATGAAACATTGTATGCTTTTTGACGTCAAAAAGGAAAAGAATATACACATACCACGAACAAATACCCACTCTTCAGTCTGGTTTAAAGAAAGAAAAACAGACAGTGCTAGCGTTCTGAATGGGTGAACCATCTGTACAGTTTCACCGTAAGAAGATTATCATTTACATGCCACTAACGCTATAGGCTTGAGCCGTCAACAGGGACAGTCATGAATTACGAGTCTGACAATTCTTACAAAGTCGCTCTCTCTGTCTTTGCCACGAGAAATGTCGCCGTCCATATCATCCTGATTGTCTTCATAGCTTTTATTCTAAAAAAAAGTAAATATATCAAATATATCAATTTCATATTTTGGCTTTTAACGGGAATCTCGACGGTCGCAGTTTCTCGAAATAACATCCTAAATTTTCAATACAGAACTTCGTTTCTTATTGCTAAAACTAAGAATCTATGTTGGTCATTATAGCACAAGGCCTAAGGTCAGCCCTCCTTAACTGTCATCTTTTTAGAGTTCGTTGGCATACAGGAAAACTGTTTAAATATTAGGGACGTGATTAAAAGTAAAGATATATAATCCTGGTATTGTATGTTCAGAGAGAAATAACAGGATTTAAATCACTGTCCATAGCACGGAAAATCGTTTTTTTTTTCCATCGGCTTTATTAAAAGATGATGCTGTCGTACGTGTATGGTCAATTTCAAAGTATATGAGTATAGTCATGTTATTGGTATGTTTTTAAACAACATACCCCTGCAGATAATAAAAAGTAGCTTTCAATAATATTGTAAACGTTTCTTATTTTGTTCCAGATGTACCACGAGACTCGAGCGACGTGGAAGTTGATCGGCATGAGTCTACAACACCTGTTGTGTGTGTTCCTGATTCTTCTTTCGGGAGCAAATGACGCTGAAGCCGCCAATATCCTCATGTCGGGTAGTCTCGGTGAGGGAAGCCACTTCCTAGCTCTCGTTCCCATCGGTAAGAGCCTTGTTGAGCGGGGTCACAACGTCACCTTCTTGATCAGCGAAGAGTACGCCTTTCGGGCCGCAGATCCGACGTTGAGGGCGCTCTTCGACTTCGAGATTTTCTCCTACAATGACACGGAATACAAGGCTCAGACTCTCTTCGATGCCGCTGCGGACATAGCTAGTTTTGGGACAAATGGATTGGTACAGAATTTTGAGATCGTCACCTTGGCAAGACGAGTCATGGTGGACACGTGCGTGTGGGTACTCAGTGACAAAGATTTGATGAAACGCCTGGAGCACATGGATGCCATTGTGGCCGAAATGCCGTGGCCTTGCGCGGGCTTTGTCAAATCATATCTCTCAAGACACACGCATGCGCAAGTGCGTTTCATTCTATCGTCGGCAACTGCGCCAATCTCAAGCATGCTCACTCTTGCGGGGTCACCATTTAATACGGCTTACCAGCCATCTTCTCTGACTGGCTTGACCTCATCAATGACCCTCCTCCAAAGAACGAAGAACACTATTTCCTACCTCCTGATGGGAGTCTTGATGGATATGTACATAAACATTTTTGCAGAAATTGTAGAAAAATTCGACCTAAATCCATCCCTGAAACAGTCCCTTATGTCTTTCTCCGATGAGATTGACCTGTATCTAGTGAACATGGACTTTGCCGTGGAATTTCCCTTCCCCCTGACGCCAAACATCATCCCTATTGGAGGTGTCACCACGGGACCAGCTGGCCCTCTGACTGGCGATTTGCTGGAGTTCATTGATCAGTCTGGAGAACATGGCGTTGTCATCCTGGCAATGGGCAGCTATTTCGCCTCCTTTACCTCGTCAAGACCAGACCTCTTTAAAATGTTCGTCGAGGCATTCAGCCGCATACCTCAGAGAGTCATTCTGCAACTCAAGACGATGCCGGCGTACAGCCTTCCTCCAAATGTCAAGGCGATGCCTTGGCTACCGCAAAATGACCTACTGGGACATCCGAAGACGAAAGCATTTGTGTTCCATGCCGGAAACAACGGATACTTTGAAGCCTTGTTTCATGGCGTACCGATGCTCGCTGTACCACTCTTTGGGGATCACTTCGACGTAGCAGCAAGAATTCAGTCACGTGGTATCGGTATTGTGCTCATGAAGGATGAACTCAGCGCGGATCTGATTTACGAAAAGCTCTCGGAGATCCTGCATGATGAGAGGTACGCCAAGACAGCGGCGCGCTTGTCGGCCATCTTTAAAGATCGCCCGCTGCCTCCCGCCGAGCGAGCCGCCTTTTGGATAGAACACGTAATCAAACATGGAGGCGAACACATGCGCTCAACAGTGAATGATTTGAATTTTCTGCAATACAGTCTCATTGATGTTGCAATGATCTGTATAGCAGTTTCTTCCATTTTGGTGTACGTTCTATATCGTGTGTTAGAATGTGCGCTAATAGCACTCTTTAACAAAGGCATGTCATCAAAAACCAAATCCGAGTAAATGTCAGGGTTTTGATTGTATTATCCGTTATCATAACACGAACAAAAGATATTATGGACACACCCTTTGAACTCTTTTCCTCCCATTTTTTAAATAAAATTATGTATACCGATATCATTTTTGTCTCGCCCACCGGAGGTGAAGGCGAGACTAAGGGATCCAAATTGCGTCCGTACGTCGTCCGTCCGTCGTCCGTCGTCCGTCCGTCGTCCGTCCGTCGTCCGTCGTCCGTCACAAATGTTAAAGTTTACCTACAAGACTCTCTTATGATGCATAACTTCGCAACTGTTACAGCAATGGCAGCCACACTTGGGTGATAGAAGCACTAGGGGTATCTTCATGTTATGGTGTTGTCGGAGGTCATGTGATGATGTCAAAGGTCATTTGAGGTCATATATTAAAGAGTATGTGCAAGACTCTCTTGTCTATGTTAAAGTTTACCTGCAAGACTCTCTTTTGACAAATAACTTCACATAAGTTGCTTGGATTACAACCTAACTAGGTTCATAGATGCACTGGGGGTACCTTCATGTTATGGTGCCTTTGGAGGTCACAGGATAAGGTCAAAGGTCATTTGAGGTCATACGTTAAAGTTTACTTGCAAGACTCTCTTATCACACGTAACTCGACACATGTTGCTACAATGGCAATCAAACTTGGGTGATGGATGCACTGGGGGTACCTTCATGTTATGGTACCGTAAGAGGTCACATGATAAGGTCAAAGGTCATTTGAGGTCATACGTTAAAGTTTACTTGCAAGACTCTCTTATCACACGTAACTCAGCACATGTTGCTACAATGGCAATCAAACTTGGGTGATTGTAGATGTCTTTTGGGAAGTTGAAGGTAACCACAAGGTCAAAGGTTACAGACAGGGGTCAACGAACTTTTAGGGCCCAATGTTAAGTTTTTAGGGCGCATTTCGTTTATGGCTCATAACTTTTGATCCCTTTGTCCGTTTGTGACCAAACTTGGATGGAAGATGTCCCTTGGGGAGGTGAAGTTCGTCACAAGGTCAAAGGTCACAGGCAGGGGTCAACAAACTGTTAGGGCCCAATGTTATGTTTTGAGGGCGTGTTTTGATTGTGGCTCATAAGTTTTGATCCCTATGTCCGTTTGTGACCAAACTTGGACGGTAGATGTCCCTTGGGGAGTTCAACGTCATCACAAGGTCAAAGGTCATAAGCAGGTCAATTAACTTCTAGGAGTTATAAAAAATATTAATTACTTGTACACGAATGGGCGAGACACAATTTGGCGATTGCCTTGTTATTCTGGGATGGCAAAATCGAAACTTTGAGTATCTGTGTTGTGTATAGCTGCAATCATGAACGTTCTTTCAGTTAAAGCATCGTATATATTTTTATAATTATGAATATATATAATCATACTATATACTATCTGCCAATTATTTTTTTTTATTGCTCCTCTGAACATTTTACATTTTATATACGAGGTTTTGTCGATCCAACAACTACGGATATATTCATATAATCATTATATTGCATAATGTATATGGATATATGCACGTACATATATGAATAACTCACGTAGATTTGCATTTCCTCTCTTATCAATTCCCTTTATTAATTGAATTCCATTCAATGCATGGTTTATTCAATTACCATTCGCAATCTTTTTTTTTTTTTTTTTTTTTAGTGAGGCAGTCCTCACGAATTTTTTTTAAATGTTGTTGGTACCTCCAATGAACTACTTTCACCAAAAACAAACTTTCAAATCACCAAATAAGCTCGTAAATTTTGACTGAAAAAGTGTGAATCTGCATGGTGCATATGCTAATGAGCAAGTCTTAGCGGAGAGTTCAAGTTCAAGTTCAAGTTGATTTATTTCACTTCCAACAAGCAAATGATTAGAAATACAAAGAAAAGCTCAAATACACAGACGTCATGAAATCAGTAGGCCCTACCACAATGCGATGAACAGAATAACATTGTAAAAGAGATACAGGTAAATATCAACAGAGAAACAAATAACTGTTACGTCACTGTGGTAAATGCATAAACAATATTGCTGGAAATGGAGGGGACTGCTAAAAAACAGAGCTTGTAAAATGCAGTCCCCTCATAGAGAAAAAAAATATAATTGCAAAAAAACACAATAACAACAACGACAACAACAACAAATTTCCCTAAGCGGTAGCCAAAAAAAAAAAGAAAGAAAGAAGACTGACGGGGTAATACACACATACATGCACACATACGGACGCACATTAACAAACACACAGAGTCAGACGTAACCGAGGCACAACTCTTCCCAGCCGTGTTCTGCTCGTTATCCGTACGCTCCCTAGTTACCCGGATGCATGAAGAAGTCGATGGCTATTAGTATTTGACATTGTTTTTACGTACTGTTTGTGTGTGTGTGTGTGTGTGTGTGTGTGTGTGTGTGTTATTGTACGTATTGTGTATTGTATATTCGCACAGTACACGTCGTCGTGTGGACAATACTACTTGATCTACGGTACATACCGGTTTGCCCTTCGCACTTTTCCAGTCTATCACAGAACCTCTTTGATCACAGCGCAGCTGCAGCCCTGTTGCCGCGCATGCAGTTAGCTAGCTGTGTATGTTCTAGTACGTACAGATTATAGGTAGAAACGGTTCTAACATTACATATTTATTTACTAGTACACTAGAGGGGCGACTGCATTCAGCGTCGATCGTCTGGTCGGGGTATCTTACGTCATACCGATGTTTCAAGCAGTAGTTTTGCTCGAATCGTGCAGATTGTTGCCCAGGAAAATCGTGTGGTGTTTTTTTTCCGTCCCAGACCCACAAAAGGATCGTGAAAGGTGCGCTGTATGGCTGAGAAATCTCGGTACAACGAAGCCGAACAGAAAAAACTTAGGGCTTACAAGAATTCTCGATATCGTGTTGTGACCTACCTGTGCGTGGACCATTTGAGAAGCAATGTTTTTACGTGGACAGGCAGGCTGAGGCCCTCGGTTGTAAACCAAGAACACCCCTGAAGCCAGATGCAATCCCGACCATATTTGCTCACATGAGTTATAAAATAGAAACACCTGGAACATCGATTTTGAAGAGAACCGAGGAAAGGAAGCTTAGGCCCTAGAGAAGTAAGGAAAGTGGCTAGCTATGTTTCATTGACGGTGGGGCTGTCAGCCGGAGTTGGACTAGTACAGCGCCACTGAGCTAGCTGCTGCCAGTGCCGACTGGACATGCACGGCAAAGTGGAGCGAAATCATATCCCTGCGGCCCCCTGTGTTTACCCTGCCCGGCAGACGTCATATTTTTTTCGAGGAAGGGCGATATCCAGGGGCGGATCCAGGAATTCCGTAAAGAGGGGGCGCGTTTACAAAATTAAAGGGGGGGGGGCGCACGCTCCCCTACCCGATTTTTTTCTTTTTATTTCTTTTGTTTCAACAAAAAATAAAGGGGGTTGCGGTCCTCCCTGGATCCGCCTCTGGATATCTGAGTACTTACAGAAATATAGAGATACAAACAATATTTTCTTTGAAGAATTTGCCTCTCTTAATGCACAGGTTATCTTCGGTTTGAACGCCAAACTCAGCTAGACGGAGTAATGTGTACATTAGTATGGTAAGAATTCGCGCGCGAGAGTGGTTTGTACGCAAAGTAGTATGCAACACGGACGGAAGCTAAGAAAAGGACTGTGCCTATTTGATGTCAAGTACATGGTATATTTGATTTTAATATATATATAGATTTATGTTTACAATATCAATTTTTCATGAATTATATACAACTAAGCTTGAAATATTTTGTTTAAGACAATGAAATCACCTACTTTCACATTTTATGATAAACTTACAACTGAGAACACTTTACATTGGTTTTTAGAGGCATGGCTGTCAACTTGGTGAGTAGGACTTGAATGACGTAGCATCTTTTTGCAGGCTTTTACACGATTGCTTGCAGGAATTATTTTTCAAAAATCGCGCACGGAGACGGTCTTTAATTTCCACGCGTATAAACTGGTGAAAGGTTATATATTTTACTCTTCTTAATTATTAGTACAGTGAAAATCTCAGGACTGCCTCCCTTTAAACAATTTAGACAATAAAAGTACATAAATCATATATATTTCAATGCAATACGACAATACCTACTATGCAATGGTATGAATCATAGACGTACTAGACACCATTGGTATCGTATTTGGTATTTTATTGAAAACTCGAAATAACGAAGAATTCGGACATAATCAGCCATTTCCTTCGTTGAAGTTATGCCACTATAGCACAAAACGCATAATATGTACAACTTTTACATGTACAGACACAAGGGACCGTGTGACATAGCTTGATGTCAACTCTGAAACTGTATGATGTCTTTGAGAATAAATTACACTTTGACTGTATTCCGACATGATACCTCATATTTCACTGATTGTTATTTCATGGTCCGGCGTAGGTATATTGAGTGTCCTTTAACGGTCCGTGTGTAGACGGCCCACAACTTGGAGGGGGGGGGGGGGGGTAGTGTGGTCAGGGGTCATTCTGTTCTTTCTTTCTTTCTTTTTTGCAAGCGGACCGCTTGAAGAAACAAACAATCAAAAAAACTATACAAAAAAGGAGAAAACTTCTTCCAAATGCAAAAGAGTGTATGATGTTTATATATTATATATATATATATATATATATATATATATATATGTATATATATAATATATTGCATATATATATATAATATATATATTATATATATATATAACACTATATATATATATGTATATACATATATATATATATATATATATATATATATATATATACATACATATAGGCCGTATATATGGAATAAACTCCAAATCCATCTAAATAAGCTTGATGAGTTGAATCCCCCCCCTCCCCAACACACACACACATCCTTGCTTCGTTGGCTTTCATATATTGAGAGTCTTAACTCCCAGCGAGCGAGTATGCGGACGTGTTATACCAGCGCCACCGACAAGAGTTATACTCGACCTGATGTACAAAAACTCTTTCCCAATATGATAATATCAAAACAAAAACAAAAAATAATCCAAAATCATGTGGGACCCTATACGAGTTTTGTCCCGATTGACATCATGATGCTTCATCTTTAGTGTATAACCCGCTCAGACTTTGCAAACCCCATACATCTTTTTTAGTACTTTTATAGTAGCTTCTAGGTACAGCATCCAACACTTCAGTAGACCTAAATTTTGCTGGTCGTCCGACATTTAAGTGACCAGAATAAGACCATGTTTCCCCACGGTAATCTAAAGACCAGCGGGTTCCACTGTGGATCTGAACACCAAAGACTTTTTGATGCCTACGATCGCAAACATACACTATTTGATTAAAAAAAAACACCTCACATGTCATACGCAAAAATACATTTTGTATTCACAGACAAAAGAACCGAGCTATACACTGCCCCTCGTTTTCTTACACAATCTTGACCGCTCGTTCACACAATCTCTTTCACACACATTCACAAGCTACATGTACTTGCGAGAGCAATGGTGGATATGAAAAAAAAAAACACTTTGACTGTATCTGCAATCATAACTAGGTCAACTGCTCTGTGTACATAAACTCTGACCCTCAGCTAGGCCTCCGTGTGTGAGCGCGCACTTCACACCCGTGATCGCCAACCGGAAGAGATAGAAACTAACGTGAACCTGACATGCAGCTTCTACCATTTTTGCATGCAATGCAAAGCTCTCTTCCAACGTTGGTGAGTCTCGACTTGTCTGTTTTTGTTGTTGTTTTTATAGCGTAAAGTGTGCCCCTTTACTTGACACATGCATTCAGAAAGCGCACATCCTGCATCGTAAGCGTATCACAGTATGAGTGTCAGTGAGATTATGAAGCCCAGCTATATGTATTGGACAATAGCATTGGCTGCTCGTCGAACGTCCAATGCGCTATCAATGAACTTGTTCTGGACTGTTAAAAGTCGTCTGTGACTTCTGTATCTTATACAATTATCAGGTGCACTGACAATTTCAACTAGTAATCGTAATGTAACTACTCTGCAAGGCACATTTGTCCTTCTGCATGACACGATATTATTATGATTTAGACGCGGCGTTACGAATGTACACCATATCTCACTGCGATTATGCGAGTGCGCTGAATTGTAACACCACGAAGGTGACCTGTAAAACAGTATGCATATATGGCGGCTTGGCAGTAAGCGCTCTATAGTTCGACCGTCGGCGTCGGGTGTAGGGGACTGAACGTTTAACAACGCATCCGGTATATAACGCTCCTTCCAGCCACATATGGCATGCCATATTGGTGTGCGAATATTATAAGCGCTGAGAGGATTGTTAACTCATGACAGTATGATACTTGCCCGTTAAATGATATACTTTGTTAAAGGCAGAGTTATAGCAATGGACACTGTGATCAGTGAAGAGAGTCCTATACATATCATGGGGGACCATCACCTGTCTCTATCAGTTGACAATCTTCCATATTCATTCATTCATTCATTCATTCAT
This sequence comes from Diadema antillarum, assembly GCF_040938485.1. Classification (NCBI taxonomy): domain Eukaryota; kingdom Metazoa; phylum Echinodermata; class Echinoidea; order Diadematoida; family Diadematidae; genus Diadema; species Diadema antillarum. The sequence continues at coordinate 388,092 of NW_027271291.1, read as the reverse complement.
TCATTCATTCATCCATCCATCCATTCGTTCATTCATTCGCTCATTCATTCATTCCTTCATTCACGCATTCATTCGTTGGTTTTTATTTCATTCTTAAGATAAAAAGCAAAATATTAAACATTCATTATTACACGATATGTACCCTACAGATATGACAATGTTTTAAAAATTATTTAAAGGGATATTGCCATAGTATCGGTGGAGCTGAGGATTGGGCTTTTAACTTTCTTCGAGATACCAAGAAACCACCGATGAAATAGTACAGACCATGCCATTCTAAGAGGAATTTAAAGTTTATGTGGAGATAATCGGTTTTGGAATGGCTAAGACATCCAAAAACAAAGTAAAAGGAAGCTACACCCATTATATAGCATGAATTGAAAATGATTTGCAGCACAAATCAACTCATGTGTACGTGTGTAAATAGATGATAATAGAAAAATGAGTTGAACATAAAGAGACAAATGATAAAACTTGTTCTTGGTTGTCACTGAATTCAGGAATTGAATATTGCGTAACGATGGAGGCAGGGAATTCCATGTGATTGGCCCAATACACAGAATTGATTTATTAAGGGAGTGGGAAGTTAGATTGGTGAAAAAGATGACTTCATCTGGTCGATTGTGTATTTCCATGTTCAAAGAAAACATTTGTCTCAAATATTCAAGTAATGTTTAGGAAAATAACGATGTATATTGAAACAAATTATCAATTTGTTTATATATACATATATATATATATATATATATGTATTTAAATATATGTATATATATATATATTATATATATATATGTATATATATATATATACATTTAAAGTGTTTAAATCATGATGTATATACACATTTTAATCGAATCGTTTACTTTTTTTCTTCCTGAGTGACATATGTTCATCCAATAAAAACAGATAATGGTTCAAAAATAGTTCATAGGCAAGACTGGCGTCGTTCAACTCAATCATATCTGACCAGTCAGTTTTTGAGAAATCACCCATCAGTGATGTTAATGAAAAAGGTGTTTTTTCACGGGATGATGCATCGTAATTTTAACTATTTACACTCGTAAGAGCTTCAGAAGAAACAGAAAAAAAAAATGATAATGGTCACTTAAATCTGAGAGAAGGATACCAGAAATGATACGATGGTCAGAAGAATTGGTAAGATATTATCTAAAAGAGTAGCTGATGTAGAACATATACGAGTCGGTTTGCATATCAGGTGGGAAAACTCCAAGATGATATCAACGTTATTCTGGGTAACACTGGTTTGATTATGTACTGCAATAAATCAAGGTTGAAGTCTCACATAATAAAGCATGCTTTTCAAAATTTCATTCAGAGTATTCAGAACAGAGTCGAAGGATTCTTTGAAAATCACTACCGCTTGAAGAGGGTTTGCGATATACAATTCCAACTACACGTATTATCTTCCCCCTGGCAGTTCTTAATTGCATCCGTGGTTTCAGTGAAAAGAAATTCTACGCAATCCAACATTTGGTAAGATTTGGACAGTGAAGTTTTCTCTCACATCCCATATGCTACTCCACCTCGGCCGTCAATACAGTTTACTTGAAACATTATCACCTTCTAGTGAAAATGACTCAACGTTCTGTTCATCCATGTCTCAATCACTCCTACAATGAAAAAAGAAAAATGTGTGTTATATATTTTATGAAATATTGTTCTTTTTAGCTAATACAAGTAAAAGCATTTTCTAATACTAACATATATCAGAGTTAACATATGTTTTGTTTTCAAATTTTGGGTGGTTTTAAGGCAAGTTTTATATTCATACAGCTGAAATATGAGATTTTTATCATTTCTTTGTATGAAATTAATAAGAAATTGTGAGAGCTTGACATCAGCGTATAGTCATTTTAATTATTTCTAAGGACTGGTCAAGATATGTTTTCGGAAGAAATGCGAAATTTCAAAATGTCATATCTTTTTTACTTCATATCTGATTTTTGACATCTTTGTATCGTTCTGTCGGGAACATTTCCTCTTTCTTTTGACGTTTATTTATTTTTGGGGTGGATTTCCATTTTGAGGCCTCCTTGAAAAATGTAATTTCGAGTGTATTTGGCATGATCTAGTAAAAGGAAATCACACAGGGATAGAATGTGTATCAATTTTTCTTTATACCTGAAAGTAATGAGGTCTTGTGTGAGATCACCATGTTTCTCCATGTGGCTTCATTATTGAACTGTATGATTATCTTTTCACACAGGTGCTTGTTTTCCGGCATTTGATACACTCCGTCTGATCATGGCCGAAAGCCTTTTAACGCGAGTTTTCAAAGTTTGCGTCTGCTTCACACTGATCCTTCTGTGTCTGGAAAGAAGTGGTACTGATGCAGCCAACATATTGATGATTGGGAACTTCGGAAAAGGCAGTCACTTTTTGTCGCTGGTACCTGTCGGCAGAAGCCTTCTAAAACAAGGCCACAACGTGACCTTTCTAATCAGCGAAGAATATTCTTTCCGAGCAAAGGATGCCAAGTATTCGGAAATCTTTAAATTCGAAATTTTTCGCAACGATCCCGATTACAGTGTCAAGGCGTTCTTTCAGAAATTAGAAGAACTAGGATTTAGTGAGTCGGGAAGCCTCTTACAGTTCTATAAGCTCTTTTCCACCTTCTCGCAGGCCATAGTGAAGACTTGTGACTCTGTTTTGGAAGACGAGGCCATGATGAAACGCTTTGAAACCCTGGATGCTATCGTGGCCGACATCGCGTGGCCTTGCAGCCTCGCCATTAAAGGGTATCTCAGAAGTCACTCCAGGGACGACCCACGCCTCATTTTGACGGCACCCACAACAGTAAACAACGCTCCTTTCGACACCTTAGGATCCCCCTACAACCCAGCTTACCAACCATTCACAATGACGGGTTTCACATCATCAATGAGTTTCATCCAGAGAGTCATCAATACGCTCTCCTTGTTTTCAATGCGAGTGTTTGTTTCCCTCATGGGTTCGGAGTTTCAGAGTGTTCTTGATAAGCACAATTTGAGCAGTCATATGGGAGGAAGCGACCCAATGGCATCATGGCGCAATATGACGGATTTGTTTCTCATCAGTTGCGACTTCGCTATGGAATTCCCCTTTCCACTGACGCCCAACATCATTCCAGTAGGTGGACTGACGGCCGGACCGGCAAAAGACTTGAGTAAGGATCTCAACGATTTTATGGAAAGTTCGGGTGAACATGGAGTTGTTGTTTTCACATTGGGATCATACTTTGCATCCTACACTTCCGTTAGACCTGACGTTCTGAAGACATTTCTTGACGCACTCGCACGAATTCCCCAGAAAGTCATTATTCAACTCAAAGATACGCCTTCAATTCCCTTGCCGCCAAACGTGAAGGCGATGCCATGGCTACCTCAAAACGACCTGTTAGGTCACCCGAAAACAAGGCTGTTCATGTATCACGGGGGTAACAATGGTTTCCACGAGGCATTGTACCATGGAGTTCCGGTGATCGTAATACCCTTTTTCGGGGATCATGTAGATATTATGGTTCGCGTGACGTCACGTGGTATGGGCCTGGGTATTGACAGAGCACACCTAAGCGTTGACTATGTATATCGACAGATGAATGAGGTGTTAACGAATCAAACATATCGCGACAGAGCTAAGCAACTGTCAGCTATCTTTAAGGATCGTCCGATGGCACCAGCAGATCGCGCAGCCTTCTGGATCAATCACGTGATCAAACATGGCGGAGATTACATGCGATCACCAGTCAATGACTTCTCCTTTGTCCAATATCATCTTTTGGACGTATTTTCATTTCTCCTAGGCATCGTGTGCTTGACGATGTATTTGTCTTATAAATTTCTGAGACTGTTCATTCGTTGCTGTGTATACGTCTTGAACTCCCTTATCAAGGTAAAGCAAGACTGAAAGGGACTGTATAATACTGGTTGAGGTGGGGATTCATGTTTTGAACATCCCTAAGTTAGATAATGAGAAACTTCTTATGATTTATGAAAGAGCGTGTAATTTTAAGAAGGATTCAACGTTTATTTGATGAAAATTGGTTTCAAATGGCTGAGATATCCAAAAAAGTGGTAATGATAAAAGGCAACAAGCCACGCCTTTTATTAGAATCTCTTTGTTTCACCTTGTTTTTGAATATCTCAGCCATTTCGAAAACCGATTTTGATTAAATAAACTTTTGATACCCCTTAACATTGCATGCTCTTTGACATCTCGTAGAGTGGTTTCTGAATATCTCGCAAAACGTTAAAAGCTAAATCCTCACCTCAGCCAGAACTGTACACACCCTTGAAGCGTGTAGTAAGACATTATTGTATAATGTGTTAGTGAGACTGAAGGGTGTAGAGTATAGTGTTTGCTAAAATAAGTAGTGGGACGTCATAGGGTTATAGTCAATTAAGAGATACTGAAATATCACAATGGTAGATATGAAAATAGAGAATGATGTCTTAAGTACAAAGAAGAAGAAAACATGTGCAAGAGCGTCAGTCCACTTTATCTATTTAGTTTACTAACATACATATACCCTGCATAGCTGTTTAATTAGTAAATTTATTCTTGGGTAAAATGAAATAAAATGACTCATACGCTAAAATTATGCAGTGTGGATGAACGTCCGACTCGTCACAGAGAGATACATGCAATGAATTGCAAAATAATGTATCGTTCGCAATATAAATTAAGATACATGATACATAAGGATATTATGTACCTACAAAGAAAACTAGCAAAAGCTACAGGTGAAGCCCAGATAATATCGGCGTCCAAGTTTTTTTGTCTCTTATATTCGCCATTTGAACGGATAGGGACGTTATCACTTTGTGTTATGCGCTGTATAAGCACTGTCAATTATTATTATTATTATTATTATTATTATTATTATTATTATTATTAGATTTATATAAAAATACATGAAAGAATGATGGCAATATTGATGACACCTTTCGGTGCTCATGATGCTACAAGAAAAACACGTGAACAAACATGGATGGAGCGCTGGAGGGAAAAGAATAGGAAAACTAACAAGGAGTAGAGAGAAGGAACACACTCATAGACAGAGTATAATTCAGTGATGTGATTGTAAATGCCAGAGGAATAGCATGACTAAAGGTTTTCAGTTTGGATTTGAATGTTTCTGTGAAGGAAAGTTGACGCAATCATAGTAATATAAGTAGTTGCTTCAAAATTTTGTTCATATGAAAAGCACGATCCCCGATCTATGTTTCATTTAATCGTATAAAGAAAAGACGTCGGAAATGGAGGGAACTGCTAAAAAGCTATAGCCAGTCATTATTACATATACGATGTAGTTTCTCCATACACATAAGTTACTGTTCGCCTTAAATGTTTTGTTTTATTGAAAACAAAAAGTTGTATCAATTTTGCTTGAACATGCTAAAGTCAAATTGTATTCTATATTTTTGTTCATGCAAATGTCACATTTTACCTTTTTTTTTATTCGGAAGTGAAATAATCTGAAATGAAATTAGCGGCTGAACTGAAACATCTTTACACAAAAGTACGCGACAATTCCCATGTGCATAAAGTCATATACAGTAGACCTACAATACATGTTATCAATGCCTAACGGCAATATTAACAATGCAATGAAAGGATGATACAGACGTACTAGCAATTTTTGTTTATCGGATTTGATAGTTCATTGGAAACTCGAAATCACTATTAAATTCTCTCACCATATAAGAACAAAGAGCATACAATGTGCACATTATTAAGGGACCATCTGAATAGTTTGATGTCAGGACTGAAACTATATGGTGCCTTTGAGAATGAATTAAACTTTGACTGTGAACTGGTATACCTGTATATATTCTATGTCACTAAATGTGTGTTGTTATTTCATCATCAGAGTTTTTAAACGTACATATAGTGCATAGCAGATCGGTATAATAACTGCGCATGGGGGCGGGTTCATTTTTTTTTTTTTTTTTACGGTGGGGGGGGGGGGGGCGGTCCATGAATTCTATGTCACTAATAATGTGTGTTATGATTTTATGGTCACACTTTTTCAACATACGTATAGTACATAGCAGACACGTATCGCTATAATAACTGCACATGAGGGGCGGGTTCTTTTTTTTTTGGGGGGGGGGGGGTGGAGGGCGGTCCAATGGCCCAGCTATTTTCACCTAGGGAGGGGGTGTTCGTTGGAACCCCCTTACTCCAGTACGGCACTGTTTGACTCTTCCTCCCCCATCCAATAAACAAAAAGGAAAGCTGGCTAGCAGGGTCCGCTTGAGTGACAACAGCAACACATAAAGGGGAAAACTTCCTAACATACGACATATTATATCACCAGTCCTCAACAAACTATATTCCCGACGGATATATACCCAACGGATATATATATATATATATATATATATATATATATATATATATATTATACAGTATCCGTACACATAACTTTGATGGGTTGAAATTCCCACACCCCTACACACACACACACACACACACACCTGCTTCGTTGGCTCTCATTTTCTTGAGAGTCGTAAAGACCCTGTCACACCTTTCCGGGTAAGCTATGCGGGCTTGTTACAAGTAGGGATTTTCCAGCACGCAGGAGAATTTTCTGCGGGCGAATAAGGATGTTGGCGAGTTACGTACTCGAGTCTTACTAGTCCAGGCTAGGCTCCATAGAAAGTGCACCTAACCTTGTTTTTCGATATATACAATGTTTTTTGATGGTTTCTTGTCAATTCGAGGGTGCTGATTCCAAATCCGATTGATGCCACTCGCGTAACCTTGAGCATTTTCGGCAAAATGCAAAAATCCCAAATGGCCGCGAGATATGCTAATTTGCCCATGATAATCCCATTTATGTCAATTTTATGACAGATTATTCCATCAAACTTTTCAAAAATTTGTGTTCCTTGAGTAATTTTATTTGCACGTGCAAGAAAATTTGCATTTAATGTAGGTACATTTAGTACTTTAAGCTTATTTTCAATTCAAAATGGCCGCCATTCCTATACTCATGTACTTTATGAATGGCAAAAAAAAAAATATGCATAGAAATAGAAGACGAATTTGCTGTTTTTCGGTCACATACCTACGCTGTTAACAAGTCTTGCATGTGTATAATGCAAATCTGATGAGTGCCACTTGCAACACAAGCAAGTAAACAAACAAGCAAACAGAAAATATATTCTTTGTAATCTTATATCTTCTTCTTAATACAAAAATACAAAATGAATGCCACTCATATACCCCTGTACAATATGAACGATAAAATGTGCACGGAAATAAACAAATTTTCTGTCATGCAGCAACACTGTTTATCAATTTGGGTGCTGATTAGAAATCAGAAAAGAAATCAGAAGGTTGTTTAGGGCTGTTTTATTTGTGATGCAATCATCCAAATCTGGTTCCTCAATCTGGATTTTTCACAAGGAATTTGGGAAAAAGCCCAACAAAACTTGAATTGATGCCAACATCACGATCGTTTATCAGGAATTATTAGACATGAACATTTGATACTTACTTCCCTTGAGATGTTCAACATCATAACATTTACTCTGATTTACTGAAGCTTAATCTCAGATGATAACACAAATAAAATTTCCAAATAACTGTCTAAAATATCGAACTACCTAAAATAACTCTAATCTAAAAGTAATATTATACAAACTGTTCAATTCCCTCTTCCGAGAAAGAACATGAGGCAGGGGAAAGGGACCACCCCACTTCCTTCCCTTAAATCTCTGATATTAAAAAAAAAAAGGTTTTTCATGTTCTCCCAGAGTATATGATTTGCTTGAAAATACAAATGACAAATGACCTTCTGTCTGATCTGTATAAAGTAGATCAGATTTACCACTGGTTCTGTGATGGCGTGATTTTTCACGTACTTGCTCAAGGTTACTTAAAATGTAACAGTAGTAGAGCAGATAAGCCGAAAAATTGTGCAAAATTTGACTAAAGCATGAAACTTTCACCAGTGTTAGTACATGTTATAAGATTCATTTTAAGATTGGGAGGTAAGTCTGAATTGACCTCTGATGACCTCCAAAGGTCAATGACCTCAAAATTTGGTAAAAATAGATATTTTGCGTCATTGATGAATGTTAAAATGGTAGGTCCTAATGATGAACTAAAAACTCATTTTTTGTTACAGTGAATTGTCTTCATGTTTCATAGAACCCTGACAGGTTTCTACCTTTGTCCTCTGATGACCTCCAGAGATCAATGACCTCAAAATATCAGAATATTGATATTCTGTCATTGATTAATGATAAACACGGCAATGATGTACTAAAACCATGTTTGTTTGTTTGTTTGTTTGTTTGTTTTTTACAGTGGAATTGCCTCAATGTTCCACCGATCCTTGACAGGTTTCTACCTTTGACCTCTGATGACCTCCAGAGGTCAATGACCTCAAATTATCAGAATTTTGATATTTGGTGCAATTGGTTGATGATAAACATGATAACGATGTCTTAAAGTGTTCGTGTTACAACTGAATCGCTTTCCTATTCCTCAGTTCAATGGAAATTATTTACATGTCTCTGCCTTTGACCTCCGAGGACTGTGACAGGTCAATGACCTCAAAATATCAGAATATTGATATTTGACATATATTCAATGGTTCACTGTATACCTGGTGTGCAATCACGTATTATGCTACTAGTATTAGCATTTATGCTACAATAGAAGTGCCTCCTCATTCCACAGAACATTGGCCATTACCCTGTGTATATCCAACTTTGACATCTAAGGACAATGTGAGGTCAGACTTTTAGAATATCAAAATGTGTGTAGGATTACAAGTATTTGTGTTTGGCTTCTTTGGTTTAATTCTAAAAGTATAATCTTTTACAAATCACACCTTGACGTTATAATCAAAGCATGTATGCATATTCCACAGAGTACTGGTTCATAGTAAAAGGTTTCAGGAATGTGAGCGGTCAATTACTTCAGAAATGAAGCTTACGTGTCTTCAGTGATGGAAGTGACCTCAAATACCGTATGCCCCCCCCCCCCCAAAAAAAAAAAAAATACAACGGGACCCTCCGCAATGATATCTTTAAAAATATCGAATCAATCTCAATACAAATTCAGGGTATGAACTGTACCTCATTGCCCACATCTTACCGGAAACCCCATTTGATTTGCTTCAGTGGTCAAAGAGAAACGAGGAATTTTATAGAAGATGTCAGGAATTTCTTCCCTCCAATTTCTGTCTATTGTATTCACACACAGGATCATCGAAGTACTAAACTTGGAAGAATCAAACTCATGACATGCTTTAAAACAATCCACATTTCTCTGTGACCGCTTAACCAAATCGAATGGGGTTTACTGCAAAATAGAGCTAAAATTTTATATTTTAAGACCCTGGAGTAGTATTTAGACAATTTAATCATATTGTGTGTTATCAATGCGAAAATCTAATTGTATTTCTTTTCTTTTTTTTCGAGGGGGGGGGGACATACTGTATAATATTTATGTTTGGGTTCGTTATGCAGCCTAGCTTGCATGAAATTATGTGCAACATTATCAAATTTGCACTGGACAAAATTTGTACGCTTAAACATGGAAAGTGGGGAGAGGAGTACCATATTTTGGGTTGATGCTTAATAGTATGTGAACAGGCATATGGCAAAGTCCCTCGAACTGGATGAAAGGGTGAAAGATACTAACCAGAAAACAACAGGCCCATTACAGTGTTCATCAGGTGTACGTCACAAGTCAAACAACTCAAGAGTCGTACAGCCCATGAGTTACGCAGCTCACGAGTCATACATCCTGTGACCTAAACACTAGATGAACAAGGTCCATGAGCTCGACATCAAATATGATAGGCCCACAAGCTGTGCGGTCCGCGAGCTCGACACTCGAGGAAAACTTGGCACACTGTAATCTATTCAGTGTATAGGTCTTGTGGACCTCCCCCCCCCCCCCCCCCCATGTGTCGGACTCTTATGGGCCTGATTTGCCTAAACTTATAGTGTCAAGCTCATGGGCAATGCTACCTAGTTTTGAGCTCGGGGCATGGTTCCGATGAATGACTCATGGTCCTGAAGCATACAGTGACGTCATGGACCATCTTGAAAACGACATACTGTGAGGCCTAACATGCACTCCACATGAAGTAATCCTGTGTCTTGCTATTGTCATCCACTTAAGTTTAGGTCATTAAGTCAGGCAACTTGGGGCATTTTTTTAATGACATCTTTAGGTACCTCACTTCCAAATAGGAGTGGAACTACTATTTGCTCTTATTGTCTTCTTTATACTCGATACTCCTTAACAATTGGGCCTGGCCAAGAGTTGTGCCCCCATATGCCCAAATATTGCTTGTTTCCAATATGGCTGCCATCCAGTTTGCATCCAATGTGTGAATCAGGGTAGTAAGGCAGCGGGTAATATCATCCGGTTAAAACTCTCTACCAGCAAGTGATGATTCCGTGTAACCTCCTGCTGAAATAGATGTATACCCTCGATCTCTTTCAAGACAGGGCAGCATGTGCGTCTTCAGAGAAGCACGCAACTGATCTCCACCACGACTAAAATGGACATCTTGAGGTCAGACCAGCGTTCTTCCAGGTGCACAGCCAGTGTATGTGATCATCAGAGTCTTCCATTGGCAATATCTAAACAATTTAGGTGAAGGCAAGCTTGTCTCTATGGGTGCATTTATCAACTCCGTTTCTCGACAGACACAGGTTATCCAAACAGCTCTCAAGGAATTTTTACGAGTTGATAAACGCAAAGCTGTTTTGAAAGCCCTTTGGGAAAGCCTTTACGAAAGGGTGCGTTTATCAATTAACTCTCCTTTCTCGGCAGAAACAGGTTATCCAAACAGCTTTCAAGGAATTTTTACGAGTTGATAAACGCAAAGCTGTTTTGAAAGCCCTTTAGGAAAGCCTTTTCGAAAGCCCCAAATTTGTGGCTATCCAAACAGGTTTCCTAAAAACAGGTTTTCAGAAACCTGTTTGTAAAAGCCTTTTGGAAGTTGATAAACGCAAAGCTGTTTTGAAACGGCTTTGTAGTCTTGTACTTCAGTACTTGTACTTCTCCTCTGGTCGAATAGCGCAATGCAGCTAGTGCAGTGACAGGCCAGTTAAAAAATCGTGTTCGCGAAGAAAGTTGATAAACGCAACTATTTTGAAAGCTGTTTCTAAAGGGCTTTGGAAAGGGCTATCGAAAGCCGTTTAAACAGGGGAAAGTAATAAACGCAGCCTTCTAAAGGGCTTTGGAAAGGGCTCTCGAAAGCCGTTTAAACAGGGGAAAGTTAATAAACGCAGCCTGGAGACTGCGTTTATCAACAGATTTTCAGCGGGCGAACAAGAATGTTTGCAATTTTCATTCATGCCTTGTCATACCGTACGGGGGAACTTCTGCGGCTTGACTTGCGGGGAAACAAATTTACTCCAAGGAGCTCTCCGCAGTTGGTCCGCACCTGACAGTATCTAGCGCGTAGTTGCCCGGAGGTGCTCACGCAAGTCCGATTTAACCGCAGCCAAGTTTTGAGCATGACCAAAACTTTTTCCGGGTGAGTCGCGGGAATGCCCGTAGAGGTCCACGCAGAACGCCAGTAGGAGACCCTTAGCGGCAGTACTTCCCAGGCAATTCCCATGCAGGTACTTTGCAGTCCCGTATGCAGCCAAGATAATGAAATTCTGAGATTTCAGCCATTCCATTAGAGGAATTCCTTCTCTAAGTTGTCAGCCCCCACGCGACTGGTACAAAGGTCACACAGTATACTCGCAAGTATAACGCGTCCAGCAAGTAAGACACATGCGCTGACTCGCACAAATCCTTTTCCGCCCTCAGGAATGTCCGGTATGCTAGAAAATCCCTACACGTAACAAGCCCGAGTAGCTTGCCCGGAAAGGTGTGACAGGGCCTAAACACGGTAAAAAAAAAAAAAATATGCGTGCGCACCTCCGGGCGACTACTTTTGAGATACATGCTAGGTACTGTCATGTGCGGATATCTACGGGGACCTCCGGGTAGTCAAAATTGTTCTTTGCAAGTCGCACGCAAGACTGGTGTGACACGGCCTTTAGAAAGCTTCTTTTTGACTCGCGGGATAGGCTACAATCCTTTCTCTGGCAGAGGTTCTGAATTATCGGGTCGTGCTCAGTCTGCACACAGTGAGCTGAACACCATATCAAGTATACGTGTGGAATGATTGTGTGTAATGATATGGGAAAATGCATGGAGAAATCAAAATACATATGTACATGTTTATGTATTTTACGTGGAATCAGTTCCCGTCTGTTGACTTCATCAATCTTGCAGTGTTGTTGATTATTATTTTCCCTCTCCATCACAAGTATAATATGGAACGTGTTAATTATTTCACGTGAAGTTGTGATGTCGGAAAATGCGAGGCTGTATTGCAGGTGGCCTATTGCAGGTGACCTTCAATTTGTTTTTCACATTATATTGACATGTTTAACAGACTGTAACTCACCAAGATGCCTCTTGAAATGTTTTGAAAAACTTCTGCTTGATTTCACACGAGCGGATGATTATCAGTTGTCTTTCTGCTATCATCGTGTGTGAAACAAAATATTGTTCCTCTTCAAAATTAATCTGCAATTACTGTTGGTGCTTTATATTCCAACCCACCTCCAGCCTATATATCCGTAGGCGTTGTGGTGTAGAGCGGGATCTGAACATCTCTCGTGAAACGAGACTTCTCTTCTCTTTCCTTTTCTTTTCGCCACTAACAATGTGAAACAAAGTATTGTTTCTCTTCAAAAGATAGCGTGCCAATTAATCTGTACTTAGGTTGATGCTCTAAACAAGACATTCCAACCCACCTCCAGCTTAGATATCCGTGGGCGTTGTGGTGTAGACATGGTAGAGCGCGACTTTTCTTTTCTTTTCCCCAATAACAACTTAGTTTAGCAGGAAGCATAGAAGCATTCGCACGTACTGTTTACATTTCCCATCGCATGCTTTGAACATCGGAATTTTCACGTGCACATATTCCCTGGAATTTTGCCAAGAACTTTTCAACACAATACATGTTCAAAAGAAACCATTTGGTTCATACATAATTTGATTAAAGGGGCTTACTTATCACCGTCCACGTACTCGAACAGTTTTCGCTATTAAAGATACAAGTATGTTTACAAGACTGCAAACAGTAGAATGATTTGCCCCTTAACAAATAAGACTACATCTCTTGAAATGTCTTCAAACGTAAATTAAAGTCATTCCTCTTGAACGATTTCTCTCTTATATATACACACATATTGAAGAGTTTGTTCGCAAAAACCGATAAGTCCATATTTGCCAAGTGGAGATATTTGCGATTAAAGGTCAAGAAAAATAAAGAGAACAATAAGAAAATTTTTGCTTCTTTTGACCATAACTTCAAAAATGTACCTTCATATGTAGTGACCAATATATCATTTAAAAGGTATTATTTTATATTTTATGACAGAGACCGTCCTTCAAAATCTTCAAACATGGACTTATCGGTTTTTGCGAACACACTCTTCATATATATATATATATATATATATATATATATATATATATGAAGACAACGTCATTATTATGTAAGTTCCCAAAAGCTCCTCACGACTTTCTCTGAGCCGGCGACCATATTATTGTACAGGTACATAGATACTGGATTTGTCATCACATTTACAGCTAACCACTCTAACTGATTTCTCGGCTCAAACATGTTTTCTTTTTTTATAAGTAATTTGCTAACAAACTTCCTTTCCCTAAAGCATTTCATTGGCTCAATCTTATATTGGGGTGTGGTGTTCACTAGAAATGAATTCTTTATTGGTGGGGCTAAGACCCCCCCCCCCCCCCCCCGCACCTCCCCTTAGCCCCACCGTCGGTACGGGACCAAGCAAAAATTTGCAAGTGTAAAAAGCCCTTTAGAGGGATAATTTCTGGCAGGAGGGCGACCTTCCAGCTCAGAAGATCATTTATGTTTGGGGATCAGAGGGTAAGAACACGCCATCATGTCATTCCCCGTAATTTGGTGTGGGACTTTGGGGAAGAAGAGCCATTGGAACTGACCACTAGCGGGGAAAGTAGCCAATGTTTAACTTATAAATTCCTATGACCATAAACTTTTCTTGGGAGAGGGGGTTTCGACAAAAAATAGCTGGAAGGAAGATAAACGGTTTCATAAACTCCAAGAAGGGGAAAATACTGAGCATATTGACCTCACAGGGTGACTAGGAAACGAATGCGGTGTTCTGTTTTCTTTTACTCTCTATCCTATTATATTCTATTCTATTCTGTTCTATTCTATTCTTTATTTTATGTGCTAGTAGCCATCTGGGTTACGTTGTAAAACAGATGTTTGTGTTGTACATCCTCTAAAGATCACCAGAGGTCAAAGGTAGAGCCCTGTCTGTGCTCTTTGGAATATGAAGACAATTTCATTGTAAAACAGATATGCATGTTTTGCACATCTTAACCATGTGTATCATTAACTAATAACATAACAGATCAATATTATGGTATTTTGAGGTCATTGACCTCTAAAGGTCATCAGAGGTCAAAGGTAGAAACCTGTCAATGCCCTGTGGAAACGGAAGATTTGTAGTACAAATGCATTATTTAGTACAGCGTAACCAAGATCTAGGCTTATCATTCACAAATGCCTCCAAACATCAATATTCTGATATTTAAAGTTCATTGACCTCTGGAGGTCATCAGAGGTCAAATCAGACTTACCTCCCGATCTTAAGATGAATCTTATGGTATGTACTAACACTGGAGAAAGTTTCATGCTTTAGTCAAATTTTGCACAATTGTCATGATTTTGAGGGCTTAACTGCTCTACTAAGCGTGAACTTGTGTACTTGCCACTGTAAAATTGGTTACAGCTCGTTATTCCGAAGGTTCGTTATTCCGAAGGCTCTTTAATCCGAAGATTCGTTAGTCCGAAGGTTCATTTTTCCGAATTTCATTTTCGGATTAATGAATCTTCGGAATGACGAACCTTCGGAATAACACCACAAATGTTCGGATTAACGAACCCTTTTTCAATTTCGAAATAACGAACCTCTAGGTATAGGGAATTTGTGTGTTTCGGATTGACGACCCTTCGGATTAACGAACCCCTTTTCATTTTACGATTAACGAACCTCTAGTTATAGGGAATTTGTCTGTTTCGGATTGACGACCCTTCGGAATAACGAACCCTCGAAATAGCGAACCTTCGGAATCAAACGAACAGCACCCGTAAAATTGACACATTTTTTTTGTGTCTGGAGATAAGTACACTGCTCTTACCTTTCCTTCAGTGATGAATTGTGGAATTATTGAATATTTACCAATGTTAGTACAATGCAGGTGATTCATGATGAATATAATGGGATGAGTCCATATTAGTCACTAGGGGCTTATTTTACACCTGTTTGCCCCCACCTCTGCTGCTGTCCGACCGCGACCCCTGCAATCCTGCAATTGCCTAACAAGGTACTTAGGGGTCACTTGGTGATCTTGCCATAGAAAGAAGGTAAAGACGTGGGGACTTGCTTGAGCACTCCTTTATGTAGATCTAAAGCCCAACCTTACCAGCCACCATCCACAGAGCTACACGTATCTGACAATTGACATGCTGACATTGTAGCAATATTAGGTGAAAGGCTTCACTGTTCTCGCGATAGATGGATTTTACCACCAGTTTTCTCGGAGTGAATGTCTTTGCGTATGATGTCTAGGAAGGCTCTAAGATTTCTAAAGTGCTGCCTCATTCTGAAAGCAGTGCTATAACAACTTCACACTGCTTGTCCGTAAATTTCAGCACTTTCAGCTTCAGGATGTCGCATACTAACTGACTTGGGACTCTGAATGATGGCCTCCTCGAGGGTGGCTATAAACTAACTCCACTCCTTTTAACATGGTGACATGATAATCACTTCATGAAGGAAGTTTGCTCGTGCAGATAATCTTACCCTTACGTCTCATAGAAGGTCCTCGGATGACATTAGCCGAGTACTGACCCATCTCAAGACAATAGAGGAGTAATTCTCCTTCTGGAGACTTTGCCTCAACCTTACAAGATTACCATTAGGCCCATGCCTTCCATCTTAGCAACCATCTTGCCAACGCTATATGTTCAAGGTAGCCTTCTTTGGCAGGCATAGGCTAAGGAAGTCTACCCTCCTTAACTGGTGCTCAATCACTCTCCCTCCTTACGCTGGAAGGAAAGGATGGCAAGTGTCCCCAGTGCCGTCTACGCATACCCTGATCTTGGCTTCCAATCATGATAACCTGATAACCTGACCTGGGGGTATTTGTTCTCAGCCAATCAGATGCAATGGTTTTTAGGCTTATAACAGTTTGCCCAATATATATATATATATATATATATATATATATATATATATATATAACAAAACGCTTCATGAAATGCCTCCCCCCCCCCCCGAGGAACCTGTCATCAATGTGTCTGAAATCCCACAAGCCAATCTACAGGGTGTCTCTAAAAAAAGTAAACCCAACTTCAACGGCAAATTTTCAGAAAACTATAAAATATTTACACATTATTTTTTAATGGTTAGATAGTCCAATAAGTCTTCTGTCCAATGATACCACGTAGGTTATGTAACCCTCATGCATGACTGAGCATGATTCAACTTAGTGAATGGGTGTGAAATCATCACTGTGGCAAGTTCCGTGATCAGCATACTTTCTCACATTGTACCAGATGGCTCTTTTTGTTGGAGGCTGCCTGTCGGGGAACTGCACCCGAAAAGCCTCTTGAACTTCCACGAAACTTCTTGTTTCCTGGTATCGAGTTACCGGGAATATTCTCTGCTCAATTGTCAACTGTACCATGTTTGGAAAGCATGTAAAGTGTGAATGTGCCAGGAACAACCTTTGCTGAAGTTGTTATGTAATCATAGGCCTAACATGTGACAAAAATTTAACTTCAAATTTGCCCTGAATGCATGACAATATGATGATGATTTCACACCCATTCACTAAGTTGAACCATGCTCAGTCATGCATGCGAATTACATAACCTACGTGGTATCGTTAGATAGAGGACTTATTGGACTATCTAACCATGAAAAAATAATGTGCAAATATTTTATAGTTTTCTGAAATTTGCTGTTGAATTTGGGTTTACTTTTTTTAGAGACACACTGTAGATCTCCCTCCCCCTCTCCCCATCACTGACAGCTTTGACCCCAAAAACGGATGGTGCAGATGCTGGTCTGAGGCCACGGACCATCCAAGTTACCTACAATACTGTCTCTGGCATGACAACAAAGCCAGATGGCTTCAACGGGCTTTCATCCTGGTCCTATGGCAAATAATCACCCTCTGACCCTTGAGGAAGTCATGGAAGTGCTGAACACCATCAGAGGTGGTTGCAACTAAGGCAATTGCAGGATTGATATGCATCTTTGGCCCTAGAATCCTGCAAATTTGGGGCTGATGTCGCCTGCTGCCAAACATCAAATTAATGAGATCTTTGAAGACAATAAGAAAGAACAGTTTTGGTTTTAAGACGAGAATGACTGACCTTATGATGTTAAAGTATATATAATAAACACATGGGAACTAGTGTGACAGAACTGAAAGAGGTACTTCATATTGGTCCTTGGTTTTGAATAGTTTGAAAGGTATTGCGTTTGGACAGTTTTGTTTATACCTTCACCAGTGTTTGCTGTTGTTTTAATTCAAGAAGAAAATCAAGTTTGCTCGATAACATCAAGGCGGTAGTCTTAGATTATATCATATAAAAGTGATGGAAGTTATGATCCATTTCAAACTCACCACAGGACTCCCTACACCCCCCCCCATTCCTTGCACCTTTTCTGTACCCTATTAATAATGGTTTCAGTGAAATACATGTTAGAAGCCTTGCTTTCTAGCCTCCCCTCCATTTTCAACATTATTTGATAAATACCATGTATCTAGGTTGTTAATATTGTGTGAGTATTACATTTTTATATGCAACCTGCATGCAGAACAGGATGGTATATTGATCTTTCTTTTGCGTGATGTGTAGTGCACTTATATTCTTGGATGAAACAAAAAAAGATAAGAAATTGTGTTAAACATCGTAAGGGTTACCATTCATAATTCCTAGTAACAATCCTAATTTATGTGGTAAATAAGGACTTTTGCATCACTAAAGAATAACTTTTTGTTAAGAACATCCTTCAGATATATGATCAGCACTAGATCTTAATAAACAATGTAGCTGGATGTCAGAAAAAAAGAAACACCCAGCATATTGGCTTTCTATTTCCACATATATTTTTGCCATTCATATTATACAGAATAAGAGTGACGACCATTTTGAAGGATAAAAATACATATATACATGTAGGCCCTATATATTGTAAGTGGCACCCAATATATTTGCGTTGCACACGCAACACTTTATAACAGCGTAGGTACGAGACTGGAAATACAGTAAATTTGTTCTATATTTCCATGCATTTTTTTTTTTTACCATTCATATTGTACATGAGCATAGGAATGGCGGCCATTTTGAATTGAAAATGAGCTTTAAGTACCAAATAAACCTATATGAAATGAAGATTCTCTTGCAAATACAGATGGAGTAACTTTAGGAAAGGAAATGTACAAAGTTTGGCGGAATAATTGGTAATAGAATGCGCCTTATTCTGATTATCACGGCCAAATTAGCATATTTTGCGGCCATTTTGGATTTTTGCATTTTGCCGAAAATGCTCAAGGTTACGCGAGTGGCATCAATCGGATTTGGAATCAGCACCCTCGAATTGACAAGAAACCATTAAAAAAAAAACCATTGTATATATTATATCAAAAAACAAGGTTAGGTGTCTTCTAGCCTGGACTATACCTGTATAGACGTGTGCTACTTACCTGGTACTTGCGTGTATTCCGTGTGACCTGCGCGAAATCTTCGAAACCGATCCGTTTTCAGTTACGAGCAACATACGGGGACTGCGAATTACCTGCGTGGGAGTTGCCTGCGAGGTGCTGCCGCTAAGGGCTTCCTACTTGTGTTTCTGCATGTGCCTCTGCAGGCAAACCCCCGCGACTCACCCGGAACAAGTTTTGAGCACGCTCAAGGCCTTGTCAAACCGTGCCTGGGGAAGCCTTGCGGGTTGACTTGCGGGAAAAAAAAAAATTGCTACCCGAAGCTCCCCGCAGTTCAGTGGCCCGCACCTGACAGTACTTACAACGTATCTCGCCCGTAGTTGCCCGGAGGTGCGCACGCTAGTCCAATTTACCCGCAGCCAAGTTTTGAGCATTATCAAAACTTTTTCCGGGTGAATCAGGAAGATCGCCCGCAGAGGTCCACGAAGAACACCAGTAGGAGGCCCGCAGCTGCCGCAAGTCACAAGCAATTGACCTGCTTGAAGTACGTAAGTTTCCCGTGGATCTATGCAAATCAAATTCCTTCGGCAGGATTCCTACACCAAGTTGTCAGCCCTCACTCGCCACCCATGCGCCTGACACGCAAGTCACATGGAATGCACGTAAGACGAACGTAAGTAGCACAGGTCCAACCTGTAGGACTCACGCGAAACTCGCCCAAATCCCTGTCCGCCCGCAAAAGAACAAAAAACAAGAACAAAAACAACAACAACAACAACAACAACAAAAACAAACAAATGTCATTCGTGCTGGAAAATCCCCAGATGTAACAAGCTCGCATAGCTTGCCCGAAAGGTGTGACAGGGCCTAAACTTGACTGCGGGTAAATAGGACTTGCGTGCGCAACTCCGGGTAACTGCGGGCGGGATACGTACTAGGTACTGTAATGTGCGGGTAATCTGCGGGGACCTCCGTGTAGCAAAAATTGTTCTTCGCAAGTAGCACGTAAGGCTTGCCCGGAAAGGTGTGACACGGCCTTTACTCCGAGCGAGCGAGTATGCGGACATGTTACCAGCTCCACTGACTGACATATAGTTAATCGAGCTGTACAAAAACTCTTTCACAAGATGATCATTACTATGATATGTTTTTCTGAAGTTTATTTTTTGGTTATGTATAGTGTTGCTGTTCATAATACCAATGATTTTCCTTGACTCCTAGGTAGAACGCGTTGTATTGTATAAGCGTAGCTGAGCAGGGCAATCCATCCGTATTCCAGCTGATATTATATACGTGTATTTGATTATCGTTTGTGTATTATCCATATTATGTTGATTTTATGCAAAAAAAAAGTACCTTGATACGATAGTAGCTAAAGCTCGCTGATATACCATCATTTAAGATCGTATGCTCTGATATCACTTCAATAACAAATTCATGACTGAGAAAAAAAAATCAAAATCAATCAAAAGAAAAAGTACAACAATTAAAATCATGCATATTATTATCCCGACTGACATCGAGATATCCCTCAGTGTGATCTGCTCTGACTTGCAGACCCTATCCATCTTTCCAGAAACTTCTAGAACAGCATCCAACATTCCAGTAGGCCTAAACTTTCCTAGTCGTTTGACATTGATTTTGTTGACAGAATATAGCTCCATGCCTGGTAAACTTAAAGTGGCCCTAAAATTCAAATGCATGTTGATTTGTGTTGATTTATGATACCCTCAACATCACTTTTGCGATGAAACGAATATCTAGATGTCACATGGGTTAAACCAGAGTCGGATATAATCACACATGCCACTTACTGATCTAGTATCTCAACCAATCTGTAGTGTTTATTCGAACACAACAACCCTCAGGACTTCACAACTTCAAAATATCGTTAACGTATATCTCATCAACTGAGTTGCACATTCGTGTACACGAATTTTGATACTCAAATCCATACACAAGTACCTTATGGGATATCTCAGGTTCCTGATATGAACCTGCCGTGATATCTTTACATCAATAACCACTCCGTCGCCCTTACTACTGTTACAACTGTTGCAGTACGTTGTTACACCACTTCTGCAACTCACCTTTCACTTAGGGCGAGTATGGGACCTAGCTAACTAACATGGGCTAGTATACTCATGTTGTACACGATTCGATAACACTTGTAACACTTCCTCAAAAAAGAAGGGGGGTAGAAATTATAATTGTAACTATACACACGGCCGGTAATCGTTACTCCATTAACATCTATATACCACCCCCACTTATATGGTCCTAGTGGTACACATGAAGCGACTAAATATCCTCCTATACTGATATATCATTAAGTGTTTAACTTCTAAGTTATCTATGTTATCGAACAACAAATATATATATATATTCACTCAAACCTTCTCCAAATGCTACGAAAAGAGCATCACAATGGAGCATCAAATGCTCGAGCTCACTATACACGGTTCCTCAAACAAACTTCCAGGTACATCACTCACAATTCGCCATAGGAAGGCGTGCACGTGAAAGGGACATAAACTCAACAAGCTCTTGCTGAGCTAATAATCATTCGGGCTTCTTATCCCTTTATCTTGTCAGTCATGCACGCACACTAAAAAAAAAGAACACCTCACGGTCGCACCATATATGATGAAAAAAAATATATTGTTGACGTGTATCATAGGCACTAATGAACATCTCACTCCTCTCCAAATTGCAACGTGATGAGCCAACTCAAATATAATCGGGCGTATAACATCGCCAGTTAACTTGTTTGGCCACTGTTCCTAGTACCGTACATGAAATATCCAGTGTTCAATTGTCAGTGTACATCACCAATGTTGCTGGACGCGAAAAAGCATACAGAAGTGTCGACAGGCGGATTGAAGAGCGTAATTTTGCCAACGTTCAGCACATCCAGTGAACTGGTTTTCCACTGGCCGGTATCGTAGTTGACAGCAACCTTCACCGCATCTGGAATGGCATTGCCGACTTTGGGGCGAAGTCCCGAAACCCAGTTGCCATCTAAATTATCAAAGCAGTGTTACGAAACCTTACATACTACGGGCATCTGACTTTTTTGCACATAAATCTTGATGCTTAAATACTCAATTTCGTATAATAGCACGATGTAACATGTACTCTAAACAGTACACATCAATGTATCAGTCTTATTCATACCTAACTTCAATAATATCATGTTGTTATAACACTGTTTTCACCATCACGTTAGTGATATTCAATATCACACGGCATACATGACAAATAATGCGTTTCATGTCACATCATTATTGTTCCTGTATAAAAAAACAAAGAAATACACAAATAACCGAGAGTACTTACTGCTGATTGTATGGATAGTATTCTTCTCCGTGGAGAGGAAAAAGAACCCTGGCTTCAAGTGGTCCAGACTGGCTTAAAAGGATTAATAACTGGCGAGGTTCTGCTACGACTCCTCCTTCGACCACATCCCTGCTCAGTCTGTCACACACTTAAAATATTCTTACCCTATCATGTACAAAACTACACAATGTACTACATAGAAACCCTGGACGGCTCGTCCGCGGAATCTGGCACCTGAGGAAATTCCACCCTTTTGTCGCATCGCTTTTGTCTCATCGCATTCCCCACACAGCTTTCTGCAGTGGGTTATAAAAAAACACACTCGTCATTTTGTTACAACACAAATCGCGCTTCATCACATTTCAACGCACTTATACTACACCAGCAATGGCAACTGTTCCTACTCTATTCACTGGTATATATTCTAATAAAATAGAAACAAAAAACCAAATACATTTCTCCTGTGACACTAGAATCATTCCATATATTTCAAAGATTTTTTCTTCTATATATCTTCAGATTACTTGGGAACGCCCACAAAAAAAAATCCTTCCAAACCAATATTCTTAAGATGACCTCGTCTGTCAATCATTGCTAAAGTACTGAAATGTTTAACAAAAGACCTTTAAAAGCACCTTCCCCTCGACTCAGGCATAACTTGCATGTTCCCTTGCCATGTCTTTTGTGAGTCACATTAATATCACTGAGACATGCAAGTTATGCTGAGTCGAGAGGAAGGTGCATTCCAAGGTCTTTCAAAAGAAGATGGGTGATTTCGTGATTATGCAAGAGCCTCTTTGGTTATCTTATCGATTTAATTCACCCATTATGAAATGTGCAAAAAAAAAGTGCAAATAAAAGGACTCACACGCTCATGTTTGCCAAGATAAATGATGTGGATGAGCGTCCGTCTTTTGGCCAGAATTCTGCCCCTTGCGATCAAAAACAAGGTTTTTTATGTTAAGTATTTTTTTTTGACAATGGGATTGTATAACACGCAACTCCAAGACTGTCTCTTGGCATAAGCGAATTTGCCAACGGCAAATTTAATAACTTTTCTTTTATTCTTTTATGTACGTTACCTATGTATTTTAGCTTAGCTTCATCAGCATTACTCAACAGAATTTTATTGCTACAGGAAAAAAAATTGGAATAATCAACCATAATTATGTCTATTTATACACACTTTCATAATGTGTTTATTCAGAATTAACTCCTTAAAATCACCGATATATACCAGATGCAACTCGTCTTTCATGTACAACTTTCATAACAATCTTCCGCCAGTACTTAAGATAATATTTGTTTTTGATAACACAATACATAAGTACCCCTCAAGACAGTCCAGCTGGATCCATCTACCCTTAAAGCGTTTTTATTTTTAGCCCCAAATACTTTTGTTTACTGTTGACCCAAAATGTGGAATTCCCTTCCTGCTGAAATGAAAAATTAAGTTACAAAAAGTTGGAACGGTCGAATTTAAGTTCGGGTTCGCATGGATTTTTCTGTGTCTGTGCTCGTGTCTGTGTATGTGTTTGCTTGAATGTCATGTGTGTGTGCGTGTGTGTGTGTGTGTGTGTGTGCGTGTGTGTGTAACTTGCTAATTGCAAAACTCTTTTTTTTCACATTACCTCCACATTCCTTACTAGTTAGTGCTATTTGAACTTAAAGTACGCTTCATTATTACAGTATTTATATATATGTACAAGTTGTGTATATATATATATATATATATATATATGTTGGCAACAAAACTTGCACAGAGACGTGGCTGTGACGTTGGGTAGCACCCCTTTAATTAAGCTTTCGGGCGAAATGCCCTTCTTCAGAATCTACAATGACAACAACATATTAACAAAATTAACCATAATCATACTAAACCTAACTAACCTTTATTATTATACATTCAAATATATACTCAACATAACAATAAATACAAAACACACAAAATTACAACACATTTTTAACAAAGACCAAATAGCAAACGAACATGATATTACTAAATACAATCACGGAACAAAACTTACTGTATTACTGCTGAGTGCGGTCTTGTGATGTTGTCTGTGTAAAATTGTGACCAGGTGTATTATGTGTGTGTGTATATGGGGGGGGGGGGGGCTTTCTGTGCTGAGGCTCGTCCTCAATTAATCAATTATAAACTACCAATACTCAATTTTTTAACCATCCGACAACATAAAAACCTCCAAATTATAATTACAATTTCTAGATATCAATACACTTCTTATATACATACACGTCCGCGTTCATGAACGCGGATGTCTATTTCATGTGTATATTGTGTGGATTTTTAACGTTTGACGACATAAAATTCATCATTCGCAATCCCCATCAGCAAAATCTTGATACATGATCTTACTTTTACACGGTCTTTACCACTCCACTATGATTAAAAAATCATCTTATCCAATTCTGAGAATATTGACTGAGGAACCTCTATAAATGATAAAACATAATTTAACCTTGATAATGCATACATTTTGAACAGATGGATTTTACCCATGAGTGCTAAGTCATGCTGTTTACGCCTTTCAAATAATTTGTTATTCTACTTTATATTACTTAACAATTCACACTTTTTTGTCTATTATCTCTCCGGATACACCCCCAAATTGTAACTCCTTACGGTTTTCTATATCCTTGCCCATCATCAAAACAATAAAAATGATAATATCTTTTTTTATTAACTATTAAACCACTCATTTTACAAATTTACCAAAAACATATTCAAACCTGTTTAAGGATTTCGTGTCTTTTATAAAGAACAAAATGTCATCTGCATTCATTTTCCCCACATGATATTCCTTAAACAGTATTATCTTTCCTTGCTACTTGTACCAGTGTTTCAATGACTAACCAAAAAAAAACCAACAAAACAAAACAAAAAACAAAAAATACAGAGATAGGAATCACTCTGCCTAACACCTCTCTTGATTTTGAAATAACCAGTAGAGTGCCCTCCATTCATGACACACTTTTCTTTTTCTAATAAAATAATAAACACCTTGCTTTTCTAATATTGATAATTCCTCTTCATAATACGCTTCATGTATTCATTTACACACACACACACACACACACACACACACACACACACACACATGCAGTCACTACCGGTGCTCGCCAAAAAGAAAAAAAAAAACAAGCAAACAAACAACCAAACTGTATCGTATCTGAATGCGAGACCTGATCGAAAAAAAAAACAGTTTTACTTCAAATTGACTAATTGTGACCAGATCGCATCCAAGTGCACCGAATCATATCAGTGTCGACTGACACCACTTTACCAGGGGCGGATCCAGGAATTCCATAAATGGGGGTGGGGGGGGGGGGGGTGGCTCTACAAAATTAAAGGGATGTGCTCCCGCCCCCCCCCCCGTTTCTTTTTTTTTTCTTTTGTGGATCCGCCACTATTTCACATCCAAACGACAATAACAATAAATGAAAAAGAAAAACTCAACCAAAAAGTTGTCATCTGAAAGAAAAAAAAAACAATAAAACTTACAAATCAATAAAAACAGCGTAATTTCGTGCCAGTTCCGCACTTTAGGTTTCTTATATAGCCCGTTACAATCATCGGGTTTTTCCTTGCGTTATTATATAAAAGACAGTACATGTTTATGATTATGAAGGAATGCCTTTATATAGGCCTAATACGAAAAAAAAAAACATTCTTGAACTTCTCCGCAATTCATTGAGTGCTAATTTTAGACGTATTTTTTTTAAGGGCAAATAATAATTGGATCCGTATGAGCTGCCTCATGGACATAATCACAAATAATGATATTCCATATAACCTCACTTTCCCAGGGCGATATTATACGAAAAGATACCGTTTGTGTGCAGGTCCCAGTTTGTTTTTCCGTTGTTGTTGTTGTTGTTGTCGTTGTCGTCGTTTTTGCTGCTCCATTGGTTCTTGCTGCCGCTGTTGCTTTTTTTTTTCTGGCATTTTATATCTTGCAATCCGCATTGTGCATGATAGCAAATCACCACGTACCTCAGCGATTGTCGTCTGCCAAGAGAATTCAGCTGCCCTTGCTAGCACCTCATCTGATAATGAAGCGAGCCTTCAAAGTCGATAGGGTGACAAACCAATATCTCTGACAAGCACCGGCATCTCAGTCGAGGCGAGAGGTTACGAGCTTTTCAGAGTCACACATTAACATTTTAAACACCTAATATCTGATCACTCGCGACAGCTCGGTCGCCACCTTTCTCTTTACCTCCTTTTGGACTTTACCCCACTAAAGTATGTGAGAGATCTGGAGATGATTCTTGGCATAAGAATGCGAGTCACACATAAAAATGGCCGTATCCAATCGCGGATGACGAGGTCGGAGGCGCCCTGATGAGCTAGGAACCCCACGGGTGCCCAACACTCTATCGCTCTGTTCACTCTCACATGAAACACTCTCAGTAACACGTAAACATCACATGTTTGAGTCGTTCCTTCACAATTCGGTCCTTTTGCTGTGTGGGTTCATTTTAAAGCAATCAATAAGAAGAGGTCTATGGCTCGAGAGGACAAATAAGCTCTTGCTTATATGACAACGACTTATATATATTTCATCAGTCTCATGAAGCTCATAAAGACATAAGATATATATGAGCTTCGAATTACATCCTGAAGAGCCACCATCATATCTTTGAGATGTAGCGGACCGGAAGCATTCCCTACATCGTAACTCTGAAGACTAGTTTAAATAGTTAAAAGGTGCTCCCTTGAGAGAACCAAAAAGAAAAAAAAAATATGCCTCAGTGATATCATTAAGCCGAATATTTTACAAAGTTTTAATTTAACGAGTTAAGTCACGTCAAACGTAACATATTAAGCATCAACTTATCCTGACTGCCCACTGCTCATTTACATTGAAATTCAGCTGCATCATGAATCAAAATTTGCAGTACATCGCTCTATGACCTCTGGGCAATAACATGTCGCACAAACCTCTGACATTAAAGGGGATATTACAAATTAATGTCGCAACTAGGAGCATGCTCCCTGTAGACGTATTTAGCTATAAGCATGACGGAAGAAGCAATAGTAATCTAAGCAGTTGTCTATCCTATGTATAATGTACATGTATTGTCTGTAAATGTTACAAGGAAGCACTGCAACCAGTGGTGGTAGTATCAATATTCTTTTCATTGATCATTTTTCTTACATTCTCATTTCTTCATGAATGTGTTGATGTACAAATCTAGAAATCAATCAGATGTTACGGACCCGACGTGTGGAACAACATATCCGGTCAACTAAAGCAGTGTATTTCACTTTTTTTCTCTCTTTTAAGGCCTATCTAAGAAAGTATCTGTTATCGAAAAATGTACTCGGTTAACACACTCGTTCTTTATACTTTTTTGCTTCCCTCGAGTCTTGGTCAGCCCTGAACCATAACAACATGTTGTTTCATTTCACCCATTTTCTTCCGTCCTTTTCTTTGTCAATGATAAGACAAAGGCATCTATTTGCATATTACATCATGCATTCATGTGCACACCTTACACTTAAGATATAATATTGCACATAGAATGTACAGTGTCTTACATTGTCACTTGCACACAAATACACCTTTGTAGTAAATAATATGATACTGCGTCTTTCTTTTCACAGGCACGCAACCTGTATTCTTTACAGGAATATGTGTAGGCTACTGTCAGTACTGTACTGACTGACAGTTATTGATAGTGTAATCGTACATGATAGGGCCTACCACGTCATGCTCTGTTTATGATCATGGTCCCCTTTATTGATTTCTCTCTCATTTTATTTGTCATATTCGAGTATAACAGTATGTACTATATGAGGTTGCTTTGAATTTATATGTTCGTATCTTACGTTTTAGGGATGATGTTTGTTTTTAAATTGACAATTCCTTTATTGATTTGTAAGTTTTTACTCGCATATTCCGTATCAATTTGTATTGATTTGTAATTGTACTTGGAGAAAAATAATGCAGAATTAAACCAAACCAAACCAAATCAAGGGGAAAACACAAACACACACACACACACACACATACATACACACACACTGTTTATCTTTCTGCTGATGATTGCAGTGCATGATTATTAATGTCTGCAGGTGTGACGAGGTGCTTTTGAAACCCATACAAGCAAAGCAAACTGATAACAAAGAAAAAAAAACACACAAAAGTATACAATTTTCACAGTTTTGCGATTTCGAGCCAGGGTCCACTTAAAAAATGAGAAAAAAATTTCTCCGGTTTTTTCAGTCTCTCTCTGTCTCTGTTCGTAGTGTTGAATATATTGAGTTAGCTTAATGTCTCCCACCGGCACATTAAAAAATATAGTCGTAAAGTAAACGATGTCGGTTGGACAATGATAAAAGCAACAACAATATTTCACCAAAAAAAAAGAATGTTTTTCCGACGCTCAGCACTCTTTGGATAAGGCAAGATAGACGTGCTTTTTTATTCATGTATTCATTTATTAATTCATTTTAAGCATCATGTGGAATTATGTTGATATTGCTGCGATGGCCAATCAAAAACTTCCTTATATCAGGGAGGTGGAAGAGTTCTTCCATCTCCCTGCTTACATACTTTTACATGAGATGCTATCTATGCTGTGACTAAGAGATATTGTAACCTTGTGTAGCTTCTACTACAACTGTCATAGTATACAGATAAAGATCTTCTCTTTTTCTCTCCTTTGATGTTACTGCGACAGCTACAACATATTCTTCCAGTACCAAAGCTCCAAAGCTGCAACCATACTGTTACCATTTCTGTAAAATCCATATAATACTACTAAACCCAAATACTTACAACATCTTAAACGCTACCCTATTCTGCTGTTTTAGCCCACCGTGATCATATTTCTACTATACATTGTAACCAATCGATATCACAATGTCACTATCAGTTGGAATTACAAAGGAACAATACTGTAATTCAAAGTGCTCAAAGTAAAGCAACGTTTTAGTCTCTACTGGTAACTGTGGTTTACAGTCCAAAGTGCAATAGAAATCTCGTATAAACTTTTAGCTATGTAGGTACTATAGTAAGTCTATGTTGAAGTGTTCACAAGAATGAGAAGGATACTCCAGTAACCTGTGGGATCTTGTCCCAAGTAGTCTGATGTTGAGGTCATCACTTTCTTATAATACGATTAATGTTAAAGAGTCAATTCTGATGCATTAGACGGAATTTAGTTTGTAATATAACAGATGGAAATACCATTTATCTTCATTTTTTGTCTAATTTGTTTAATTTGATTCAAAACGTCGTACAAAGAAACAAACAAACAATCAAGTATACGAAGACCTCTGCACGATTGAAGAACCAAACTCAGTAGCACGGTCTGATTATATTTTGGATTTTTTCTTTCTTTCTTCAGACATTATGGATGTGCATGGATATTTTTTTTGTCTCCCAGACGGGACAACAAAATATTTTTTTCATGTTGTTTGTACTTTGTAAGAATAGGTAATGATAGACTCAAGTTAGTCTTCCATCCTGTCGTCGAGAGCTAGAGCAAAAATTGATAAGTATCTATGATTGTAGCCTAACTTCTTCACAATCATGTAGCATGTGTAGATAAGAAGTCAAAGCAAACAAAGATTTTTTTTCTTTCTTTCAGACATGGTTCGAATATATTACACACGAAAATACATGTAGTTACAAAATGGCCTTCCCATTTCACGTGTCAATTCCGTCATGCATTGTTTTCGTCATGTGCATGATAAGCAGTTTACGAAGCTCGATCAGTTTGCCATGTTTTTCCCTCACCGCAGAGCGGGAGGTATCCTTGGCCATTATGTTCGTCATGAAACAGGTCTTTTGAATGTTCCTATTCTTCTGATAACAATGCTGTAGAGTCACAATAGGGCCACTGTGTTAGCGGGTTCACATTATGTCGTCTTTAAAGGAGAAATACATCCCCCCCCCCAAAAAAAAAAAAAAAAAAAAACTTCAAAAGAAAGGGAAAAATATTCCATACAGAATAATACAAAAATGACAAAAAAAATCGGATAAGTTAAAGGAAGATATGATATTTTGAAATCTCACATTTTTTGAAAACATTTCTTGACCAGTCCTTATAAATATTCAAATGAGCGAGTTGATGATGTCGTACCCTCACGATCTTTCATTATGTTTTAATATATACATCGTATCCGGGCAATTACCCCCAGAGGGCAATTACCCCCCCCCCCCCCCCCCGCCAAATACTGGTTGGTGGTAAGGTTGGAGTAAAGAGTATGGTTAGGGTTAGGTTTAGGGTTAGGAGTTTGGGTTAGGGTTAGGGTTAGGGTTAGGGTTAGGTTCAGGATTAGGATTAGGATTAGGGCTAGCTGAAGGGTGCGGGGTAATTGCCCAGGGGGTAATTGCCCTAGACCCTTTATACATATATATATATGATATTAAGAAAACTTTTTCCATACAAAGATATACCAGAGTTAATATTCATTCTTCTTCATTTTGGGTGCTTTTCAGACAAATTTTATATTTATACAGCTAAAATATAAGATTTTTGTCATTTCTGTTTATAAATTAACTAAGAAATTATGAGAGCATGACATCATCAACTTGTCGATTTGAATATTCATAAGGACTGGTCAAGAAATGTTTTCAGAAAAAATGTGAAATTTCGAAATGTTATATCTTCTTTATTTCTTATCT
Source organism: Diadema antillarum (assembly GCF_040938485.1). Taxonomy (NCBI): domain Eukaryota; kingdom Metazoa; phylum Echinodermata; class Echinoidea; order Diadematoida; family Diadematidae; genus Diadema; species Diadema antillarum. The sequence continues at coordinate 357,298 of NW_027271291.1, read as the reverse complement.
GATTTTTGTCATTTTTGTATCGCTCTGTAGGGAATATTTTTCTCTTTCTTTTTAACTTTATTTGCATTTTGGGGTGGATTTCCTCTTTGATTAGGCAAAACTCGCGTGCATGAACGGACCCCACAAAGCGCGTGGCAAATTACCACCGTCATAAATAGAATAGGTTGGAGGTGTTTGATATCATGCAGTGTTATGTATCAGGTTTGTCTTCATAGTCAATAGTAGACGGCATTTCAAGATGGATGAGTAATAAAGATAAACAGTGTATGGAACTTCCGTTTCTCATCGGGGCTTATGTTATAAGGGGCAATCTTAAACTCTAGACCAGACTTACTCTGGCTGGCCTTCTTACAAGCCCGCAGAGGGTTGATGGTTTTTATACCAGTGAGACGAGAAGACATCTACAAGACGTTGGTCACCAACCAGCTGGTAGATCCGACGCCATCGACAGACACGATGTACTGCACATAAAGCTAATGACTTGCATACTGATACATGTACTGTGTACTCCTGCAAGGCACTCTTGCATTGGAATATGTTGCGAGATGCCTAGAACTGTTGCTATGAGAATGGTGAGCGAGCCGTCAGACTGTAACCTTGTTTCACGAATAAGAGAGAGAGAGAGAGAGAGAGAGAGAGAGAGAGATAGATAGGGAGGGAGGGAAGAAAGGGAGATGGAGGGAGGGCTGTCGCATACATATAAACCCCACCAAAAATAGACCTTAAGGGATTGTATCTATGACGACCGTTTTGACTAGAATTCTTCATTAGCACCGAGGACTTCTCGGTTACACCTCGAGGCGTTGAAAATACATGCGTAAAAACCCATCCGATTTGTCGTCGCTGCGCTACAAGCAGCACTAAAGACAGGATTCTTCACTTTCTCTCATATCTTTTCGTGCCAATATCATTGCCTGCAACATCGAGCTGAGTATCAATAGATCACGGAAGTGGATTATCGTTGACTTTAAATAGAGACAGTGTGGAACGATAAACCTGTACTTATCGAAGCATCCAGGTATATCTTCATAACACGTCTTTGCGCAAAACAAATCAATACTTCACTTACGAGATATGCCTTGATACGGTTTACAGTAATTTGATAGACACAATAACTATATAAATGTGCTACATAATTATACACACAAAAATATGTATATTTCTAGTCATTCACTTCGTTCTTAATTCAGTTAAAGCCCACACTGACATTGTGTACATTGAACTGGTGCAGAAACCGCAAAAAAAAGAAGGTACAATAATGTTGCTTCCACAGTTAAAATCAAAAATACAAATGGCTGACTGAGCTACATTCCTATAATTCTTGTTGAGCAAGTTCCGGATCGCTCGAGATAAACAAAGACGAACAATGGTAAGATGCATCTATATTGTGGAGGATATCCTTCAACATTATGTTCAGGAACACATAGCAAATAGTTGTACAGCCGCTATCAGTCTAAACAAAGTAATTATTAGCGTGCCAAAATTGCTACTGTATTACAGCTAAACAAAGTCACATTCAGGTTTCCAAACAACCTGGAGATTGTCACAAAAAAGTTAGTACTCCACGTAAACCCAAACTACAGAACGAGAGCGCAAAACATTGTTTGGTTAAACTTGGTTTAAGTTGAAACTTTACAGGTGGTATGACGATAATCTTGGTTTCAAGCATTATAGATATGAAATGCAAGAAAGGATCGTTGTTGCACAGCACGAAGGTGTTCACGTCTGTGCTGCATGCGCAGTGTTAACCCGAGCGTCCACAGTGAGAGACAACAGTTAACCAGCAAATAATTGGTTTACTTGCCAAAGTTCGAAATAGGCTCAGGGCAGTGTTGCCGGTTTAGTGTCAGTCATTTTCAAACGTCTACGACACCTAGACTGACACCATTAGTAGACGATCTATAGCATTAATTTTTGATATAATCATATGTGCATTTTTTCTTAAGAAACTGCCATTTTGTTAGCATTCCGCGAATGTTTATTGAACAGAGGAGTTATGGACGCAACACGAGATCACCCGAAGCAATCAATACCTTTAATTCCATGGGTATTGCAACAATTACAAAATTACTTCATTCGACACATTTATGTGCATTCTTATTGACTAACTCCAAAGCCATTTGACTATAATGCATATTGAACATTTGAATTTCTAATGAAGTTTGACATGTTGTGACGCAGATACTTTAACGAACAATTACTTTACTGTATGATCAACTTATTCGTTCATTGACATTGATTGAGCCCTCCAGAAATACATCGCGGAAGAAGGGTGTGAGATGCACCTAGGTAATTATGTAAAACTGAGATAATCGGTGACCATATCATGTAAATATCATACATCACAATCACTAGCATTGGGAAAATGTAGGGCCTGTAGTTGTGTTTAGATAAGAGTTCGAACATGGCTGTTTCTACAAACCAAAATGTCAATGCCAAGTGAATATCTAGAAGCAGGTGATACAATGTTTCTGCATAATTGGACACTTCATTACGTCTAACTACTGCACAAAATCCTTGATTGACAAGGTGATTGGGCATCAGAGAATATTCATTGACAGTTATATTAGACACGAGAGTTAAGTAAATGGGACAAAACTAAGGCTATAGGGGTAGATGAGATTTGGTTACTATTTGTGACTACGTCAATTTTTGTGCTCAGAGTCGTATATCGCAAAGTGAAAATCTGGCTTTAATACGCCTATGATTTCCTATGAAACAGAACTCGACAACACATTTATAAGGCACTTTAAAAACAAAAAGTTGGTTCAAGCCAAATATATCATAATATATGTTCCAAACTCTCTCAACTTTGACAGTGTTTGACTGATACCGCGACATTATGGTGTTATCCCAGCAACCCTATTAAGACAGATACTGTGAAATCGTACTGATCAGGCCTTCCGCTATTTGTGAGCCAAAGTTACGTACTGTACGCACAGACTGAAGCAGCAGAGAGCAAAAAGAGAATTGCTTGAGATGAGATCAATGAGTGACTATGACTACATAAGGCTAAGCTGCTTCATACAAAATATAGGAATTTCCTTCACTACACATCGCACAAACTATGATGGTTAAAATGATATGCATATCCACCCTATCTATCATACACTGTTAGAGATGTTTGAGATAATATATAATAATATATTTATATCTATATCTATATCAGGTCCGTAACTGGAACGGGGAAGGGGGTGGCGTTCGGGGAGTTCCGCTTTCGAACTGAAAAAAAAAGAAAGAAAGAAAGAAAAAAGGCTGAAACTTTTTCCCATAGTTCCAAATGCACCAGATGAATGATTTTTTTATCTTTTTAGATTTTTAAGAGAAAAAGAAAATCCACGTTTGTATGAATAACCTCGATGGTTGATCCCCTCCCCTTTTGATCGGGGTTTATATGGCTGAGTGTCTTGACTCCCAGTGAATGGCTGAGCAAGATATCTTTGGAGCCTCTGATATGACTAAAACTTGGGGGTAGGGGTAGTTTTGAACCCCCCCCCCCCCGGTTTTTTAAATCCCCTTTTCTGTAGACGAGGATATTTGACTTTCAAAGTTAGTGAGCATCAGATTGTTGACTTTCAATTCTCAATATGCAAAAGCGCCCTCTTGGGGTGAGGGAGGGTGCCCAACTCCCTCACCTTTCAGTTGTAACTGTTCTTACACGCCTGGTGAAAACATTTTTAATACGGTCATTAACTCACCTAATGTCTCTTGCACTACATCACATTCATTACCAGGACGTGATCAACGTGACAGAGGTGGTTGTCATCTTCAGTGACATAAATCCAAGCAAGGATGATGCTAAACTTGGTACAGAGAAGAGGCTAGAACAATTCAGTGTGGCACGAAGAAGATCAGAGACATTTCTTCACGGCTGTTACGTGTGTCAAACCATACTTTTAAAGATAACAAATTAATTTGTTTTTACTTTAAAAAGCACACGCCTCCCAGAATGTGCCCCATGCACTCGGTCCCTTCACTCCCTCAGAAAGGTCCAGTTTTTCCCATTTTGAACCACCTTTCATATAATTCCAGTTACGGACCCGCATATATCGTAAAGTAAGCGTGTGAAACTGTTTATCGCGTGATAAGACGATGTAACTTTGATATAAAATTCATCAATAAGATATGACAGTAGGACCTATATAATTGAAAATTGACTACACATAGAATTCCTCCTCGAATGGTTTGATTGCACTGCCATTTATCTTTGTGCAGCTGCCGGCTACGGAGCCTTGCCCCAATAAGTCCCTGCTCCCTCTCAGGTTGTGGTAAGACCCCGCGCTGCGGTTTGCTGCCATCAAGTGGCCAGCTTCCTCCAAATCCTTGAGGGCGCTCGATTTTTCCTCTACAGGATACGACCTCCTCCTCGCCGAGTTCGTCCTGCTGATGCGTCGGTATTTGCTGTAGAGGAAGCCGAGAATGATAAGCGCCACCACGATGCCAGCCAGCAGGGCGAGGAGGATAATGGACTTGACTGGCGTCCCGTTTCGCGGGCAGGACATCATTGCTTGTGGCACACTGGTCAGCAACATACCTTTGTATTGCTGAGGCGACGCGCACATGACATCGTCCATGTAAAGTCCCCACTGGTACTTCTGAAGCGTTCGCTCGTTTAGACCGAGCTTGCAGTCACAGCGCAGTGAATTATTTACCAGGTTTAATATCAAAAGTCCCCGTGGAAGGTACTCCAGACTACTCTCGTCGATGCTTACGATGTTGTTCCCCTCTAAATTTATTTGTTTGAGGCTAGGTGATCCATCAAATGCTACCATATCCGACATGCTTATGTTATTCCAACTCAAATCCACTTCTTCGAGGTTAGAGAGGTTCTGTAAATTTGGGATCTCCCTTAGGCTATTACCTCTCATGCGTAGAATCCTTAGTTTCGCTAAACGGTTCAGCGTTGGAGCCTCCGCAATGTCGTTGCAATTCAGCGAGAGGGTTTCCAGGGACAGATCTCGTGGACCTAGAAATGTCACCGACACCAATCGGTTACCACTGAGATCCAAGTATCGCAACATCCCGAGGGAACGGAAAGCATCGACGCTAACTTGGGTGATAGAATTGTTGGACAAGTCGATGTATTCCAAGCTTGTGCTCTTGCCCCAGATGGAGCGGGAGATATTAACAAGGAGGTTGCTGTGCGCGATAAAAGTAGTGAGATTTACACGCCCAAATAGAAGCCCTTTGGGCAGCAATTGAAGCTCATTAGAGCTCACATCAATCGTTTGCAAAGCGTTGTTCGAATCAAAAGCAGTAGGGATGATTGAACGAAGCCCATTTGAAGACAGGTCAATTTTTGTCAGTTTCGATGCAAATCCTGGATATTTCCATTCAACCTTGTAATCTGCGTCCTGTTCAGAGGTTGCATTTCTGAAGTCAAGGACCCTAAGATTGAAAGTACCAACTAACCACTTGTGTCCCAAGCTAGATAAGTTGTTATTGGCCAGGTATAATTCCTCCAAATTGGGTCCAAATGCGTCGGGTGAAATCGTTGTTAAGCTGTTTCCCCGAAGAGAAAGAATCTTTAACTTTACTGTGTTCGATGCCATTTTTGACGGAAGCGTTGTAATCTCATTGTTATGTAAATACAACGCAGTAAGATTTGGCATAGACTTAAAGACTGTCTGGTTGATAGTTCGTATTCTGTTATTACTTAAATCTAGTGTCTGAACTGTATATGGAACATCGGCTGTAGGAATCTGGGTCAAGGCATTCGTACTGAAATTGAGCGTCGTTAGTCTTTTTAAATCTGTAAAGCAATTTGCATTTATGGTTGTTAATCTGTTGTGCGTGACAGACAACATCTTCAGATTTTTGTACCTACTGAGTGCGGAACAGTTACCTCTATCCAACGTGTCCATGGCATTCCAATCGAGGTGAAGAATCCGTACGTTCTGACGAATAACACCGATTTGCACATTCTGATTCAGATTCGAGCAGTTGACTAGTTCGACGGTATAGTTACAACAGCAACCACGCAAGCACGTGGAGGAGTTTGAAATGAGCGGCGGAGATGGACAAGAGAGTGCGCCCCCTTCGAGAAAAACCAGGGCTAGGATTGTTATGTAAGAGACCCTTGCCCAAGCACCAGCCCCAACTTGGGGCACTCTCCAACCGATCATTGCTTGTCTTGGTGGTAACAAGATGGTGGAAGCACGTCAGATGGACTCGGAGATCTGACGAGCTGCTGCTGCCAATAAAGCATATGATGATGTCACTCCTCTGCAATTGGAAGATCCGTCATAACGAGACCTGTAAAAGAGATGGGAAATTTGTGCAGAAAAGGTTACTTTCTTTACATTATTATGTATAAACATTTTCCAATTAAACATTCTCGTGGCTTCGGAAAAAGAAAGAAAACAACACTGAACTGAAATAAAACGATCACTAATTAGTTTCTGAAATTTGAAGCCTGTGAATAGTTTTTATATTGAAGTTGTATTATCTGTATAGGTACAATGGTATACATGTATAGGACTACGGGATCAGCATCATGAACTGTCGAGGGTAAAATAGGATTATTAAGACGTCTTGACAGCCGTGAGATAATGTGTTCATTGGTTAGATGGTTAGATGGTTAGTTAGTTAGTTAGTTGAACTGGTGAAATTATTCCAGAATGGAGGGGAAAATAAAATGTTCTTTATTCCAAAGCTGTAATTTTGGACTCGGGGCGTGTTTCATCACGTGCGGACTTTTTGAATACTGTATAGTAAAGTAATAATATAAAAGAACCTTCGTTCGTATTCTTTTGATGGTAGGGTTCATCAAAGTCTTCTGGGGCTTTCAGAGCTTCTTTTTTCTGTCGACTGGTAGACCGTTGATATATTGTGAGTAGGAAATAATAATTGCTTAATCAATGTTAATTATGTGGTATTGTGGTGAAACACCATCATCATCATCATCACATACACACGTACAGTCCTCAAATGAAAACGTGCAAATTTTGTAACTGTGTTGGCAAATACCAGTTAGTTTGATCCTGTGTAACTTGAGTGTCATTATAATGATATGTCCCTGTATATACGAGTGCACGTCACGAGACCGACACCCACGAGTCATACAGCCCTTGAATTCGACGCTGCAAACAAGACCCATGAGGCCAACACATTAAACCCCGTGTTGTATCTGTCGAACTCGTGGGATGTTTTTACCTAGTGTCGGTCTCATGGGCTTTATTTTCCTAGTGTCGAACTCGTGGGCTGTATGATTTATGGGTGTCGGTCTTGTGGGATGACCACGTATATACACCCTAACTTTTAAGGAGTTACACAAAAGTCCGTTCTATCATAACGAGCTTGCATTGACCTTATTACTTTGTTGATCAAGCGTAGTTTGGATATTAATCCATGTCGCTTATATGCTAATCCTAAAGACAACGATGGTTACATAATAGGGAGGATTGCGATGTAAACAAAGAAAATTACTGACAGATTGCAGGAAACAAACAAATGGAGAGAAAGATATATTGATTAAAAGAAAGAAAGAAAGAAAAAGAGTCCTTGAAATAAACCAACAAAATTCATAAGGTTGTCGTATGAGGGACACTTATATGCCGGTTGTTAGGAGAATATCTCACGATTTCTGATTCATGACCATGCTCCGGCATTAGAACACTTTCAGGAATGATCGATTTTAGGCTCAGCAGCAGCCGTTTTGGTGAAAGATACTAATCCAAGACTTGGCGTCTCTTCAAGATGTCGTATCCAGCAACCACTGCCTCCAAGGACACCCCATGTTACTCGGCTTTCACATCAATGTACATTCATGTACTCAGTCTCGTGTCTCCATGGATGTAACATTAGCATGATTAGGATGGGGTCGGGTAGAAAGAGGGTGGAAGATGACGTACACATCTCACACAAAAAACTGTTGCAGACGACAAAATGTTGAGCTCTGCTCTATTTTCACATCCTGGGCCCAAACTTTATAATATAAATAGCTCTTCTGTGGCATCAATATGGAAATTCTTTCATAATTATCTAAATGTATTTTTTTTCTTCATTCCTAAGGGGTACAAGTTCTAGCAAGTCATGTGTCCATCATATTGCATGCATTCTCAACGAAAAGGTCGTGGAAAGGGCGTTAAACTGTAATTTAGCAAATTTCCATATGATCAATTCTGTGGAAATGTTTTACCTGCGTCTGCAATAAAGAAAGACTGAGTTTAAGATATTTAGATGTTGGCCAGATCCGTGCCTTTCTTCTAGAGTGCAAGCTTAATCTTGGTATGAATATGATGATAGGACAATGACAAAATCAGAATGAATGCATGTCATTTGTACATATTAAAGAGAATAATTAAAAACCCAAAGAATGAAGAAAAAATCCATTGCATAGGCCACACTGTCCAAAATAAATGGAAACCTATATAAACTTTTCATGAATCATTATTAGAACAGCTAATAAGAAATAACCGCTTAACTGTAATTTTTGACACCTGCAATTAAATACTCGTGGTTTGTTTGTTTGTTTATTTGTTTGTTTGTTTGCTTGTTTGTTTTTTGTTTGTTTGTATGTTCATTTCCATCTGAGAAGATGGCTGGATAGCCCATATTCAGCTATGCTAAGCTGGTCTTCCATGGAGTCCAGTTGGATGTGAAGTGGGACTACTTCACCGGGTTAAACACCCTGCTCCTTGCGATGAATGAATGAAGCGGGATCTTTTACGTGCATGAGTTGTGACTCTATCATACACGGGACCTCCATTTTATGTCCTATCCGAGGGAAAGAGTGTTTTGCCTCTTGCTAGAGGGGACGGTATGATTGCACACAACATTGCTCAGTCCAGACTCGGGTTCGAACCTGGGCCCTTAGGATCGTGAGGCAGACGCGCTACCGACTGAGCCAACTCACCGCCCAAATGAAATGATCTAAAATCAAATTTGAGTGCTTTGGTTTGTTCCCAAATGGAAATAACATCAAAAGTAAATAATTATGAATTTCAAATATACTGATGTGAAAAAGTATAGACAGCATACAGTGAGCTGAAGTGATACCGAGAACTGAAATCAGGAATTTGCTCGACCGTGAACTTGTCTAAAAACTGGATCATTCTAGCGGTAACGACTGGTGGAAATTGGAGCATACTGTGTTCCATCTGAAGAGTTTAGAGGGACTACAAAAGAAATAAGTAATATCCTATCCAAAGCAGCATTTTAAACCCTTGGGTCAGTATATTCTTTATCTTATTATACAGCAGCAACAAGAGTCATAATCGATGATATTATTTGGAATAATAAATGTAATGCTATATAGGATACATACATAATACCGTCAAAATGGCCAAGTATCACATACTGTAGTATCTTCTAGGCCTGAAGTAGAATATCCGTAATTTATTGTCAAAGACTCCAATATTGTATTACTCAGTAAGTTTACTTTCAAATCTGCAGGTATATATCATCAGCCCCTTGTATTCACAATGTTGTCATAGCATAGAATAAGGACATTAAAATTTTATTCTATCGACTATAGACTATAGAATCCCTCATTAGTATTTAACTATTCTAAAACACACTCTGATACTGTGTTATGAAATATTTTAATCAGTTGCCTCCCTCAATACAAATGTATTTGTGAGCTCGCAACTGCTGATCTACATTCAAACAGAGTGAGACAACTGATTAAAATCTACCATAGCACATCTTCGCATCTCTGCTTTAATAATCTCTTGATTGTTAATATGATACTGTAAATTAATAACCCTGCAGGTAAACATTGATTAATGCGAACTAATTCCATGCCTGATTGTACATGACAAGTATGTCTTTTTTTCTGCTATTTTTTCCTCAGGTGTCCACCGGGCAATACCAAAGTTCTCACACAATGATGATCAGTATGCAAAAATCATTGAATATATTGCTGAAGGGCATTTTTCCTCGAGCAAACTATTTTGAAGAGAGATCCAACAAATGAACAGAATAAGGACTTGTGATGGCATGCTGCACGAATAATATTTGTCTCCGGAGATCATCCGCAGAAAGTATGATTATTTAAAAATATTAGGTTTGTCTTCATTGTTTAAATCAACTTAAAGCACATTAAACTTAAATTTCACATGGAATATAAGGAGTTGGGATGAAATAGTCGTTCAGTTTTATAGTCATGAATGGAGTCACTTCACAGGTGCCAACGATAACAGGCTTTTTAAAAGTGTTCACCTGTGTCCATTAAAATAGCTCATAGAGGATGAGTTACACCAAGGATGAGTTACACCAGGATGAGTATGAGTTACACCAAGAATACAATTTGAGTGTGACGAATTAATCCGAAGAGGTTTCACTACATACACTGAGATTATAGCAAGATGAACAACAATAAACATATACAATTAAGACAGCTACAATCACAATAATGTGGGAATTGTTTAAGATTTTTCTTTCAGCCTTTCATGTTATTGCTATTGTAGTCAGTATTTCCGCAATGCAGTGTTTTAGAGATGATCGTAAATTTTACACAATCCTGCTGTTTGTTTTTTGCATGTTCTAAAAATACGAGTTATAAACATCTTTCCCATCAAAATAGTGGGTAAAATTCAGCACTGGGATCTTCTTAAAATAAGGAAGTACAGTTTGATTGATTGTAACAAAAATATGACATAGTATTAATTTTGTGAACAAACCAATGAAACAGATGTGAGACACTGAAAACATTGCCCTATTTAGTTATCATCAAGGAATTGTGATCAATATCCGGTTTGCACACGTTTACCTTCAAAATCCCCAAATGGAAAAAAAAAAATATTTTCATTTCTTCTGTTCTTGGTCTGATTTTAATGAAACTTTGATAATGATAGAATATCCCTCTAAGAAGTCCCGAAAAAGTTCTGGTAAATAGAGTAATAATAAGTAGCAGTTCTAGTGATAATAATCAATAGGCCTATACACTTGTAGTTTCAACAAAATCAAATAGGGACACGTATAACAAAACTTGATATGAGGTCTGACTCTTAATACATTTTCTTACAGAAATCAAAATTCGTCCAAAATTATGATAAAGAATTTCGTTAGGACATGTCTAAAGAAAAGTTGCACATCCATAAAAACACTTCAGTCGAGCGACACGAAAAATTAAGTCAAATCACAAGCGCCTAAGCTACTGAAAAATTAGGATTAAATTCGCAACAGACTTCACTATAAATTGTGCATCTACTCACAAACACCGTGAAATGTTTGTGAAATGTTTATTCATTTGTCTCAAGATTTGTTGATAATGTAAAAGTAACCTTATTTGCCATTTTTGTGAATAAATTGACGATTGCAAGTAAATTGACAATATTTGTGTCTCATTTGGAAATTTCCACGAATTCGGAAAAATCAACTTCTTTTTTTTTCGACACAACTTTCAGAAGAAAAATGCTTTGCGATATCCCTTCATGCCACCGCCATTCCTAAACGGGGTTCCCCTGGAGCGGTGTACACAGTGATATAAATCTTTGATAACGTCGCGTTTATTCTCATAGGCTTGTTTCTTCCGCTCGGCTCTTCTAATCTCGCAGAAGAGGGGGCTTCATCACTTGCATCAAAAAGGTGGCTTGGAAATGAAGCTCACGCTCCGATGGAGCGGGAATTAATGAAGACGTTAGGTCATAATTATGGTGATTCTTTTTTTTTCTTTTTGATCTCAGGTCGGTCGGTGATAGATGATGCCATTCGTCGAATGTTAATTCAAACCATTAGCATACATGCCAACCATAGACCGAATCTGGCTGCCCGTCCCTCCCCTATCACTAGAGCCAAGTCGCTAATGTCAAAGGTAACGACACCCTAACCTGTGGTCGCTAGACAATTTACTCCACGGTAGTTAAGATGCCGAGAATTGTGCAGATGTCACAGAAAGGTGTGAAAACGACGACTTACCAACCAGAATGAAAAGAAAAGCTTGGCTGTGTACATGTACCTATATACGGAGAGTGTCTTGGACGTCCTGTGGCATTTTCATGAACATTATTCTTGTCTACTAGTTTCTAGAGCTTATACTCGAAATTGAATCAGAATTGGCGTATCTTTCGTTGGCCTGGTTGATGAATGGATGTCCACAGTAATGAGAGATACACGAATAACCTATAGGGATTAGTTTGAAATACATGAATACATACGTTTACAGACTCGGACTACACTTGATGCAGACAATGTAAAGCATACATTTGATAGATGAAAAAAAAAATCACCTATCAAGGAAACAAATAAACAAGTAAACTTGTTCAATTAGTTAGGAGCAGCACTATAAGCTTTCACCATTGTTAATCATGGATCATGCTTTCGTTTAATTTCTCGATCGTAAAAATAATTCATATTTCAGATAATAGACGTGTTCTTTGATCTATTCGTCTAACGACGTTCCGGGATTGTAGTGTAGGGAGCTTTAGAGATTTTCGCAACGCGGGAGGAGGGGGGTTACATATAAAATCTCTTTGGTTCTGTGCTATTTTCGCGTCCGCTCAATTCACGACGCAGAGGGCTACTTGATCATGTTGATGCAATGATTCTATGAGGGCGCCATTTTACTTTGTATTGGCTGCGTCAAGAATAATTATCAGTTGCGTGACTCTTTCTTTCAAGAAGGTTAGTGAATTGAAACATGATATAAAAAGATCAATGCTTCACTTGTATCACGTTTCGGGAAATTATTGCATGTGTTCCTGGCCGTGCTACACCAACAGTACCTATGCCACTTGTTTTGCTTTTTGTTTTTTGTTTCTGATACAACGTCCCACGGTGACTGCAACAATACAACCAACGCTAAACGTCTACTATTCTTAATGAACAATTTCAATGCTACAATTTCTGACTCATTTACCCAGGGTCTGCTTCTATCTTCACGCTCCTACTACGTGTAACAAAGTATTTTTTTTTCGTTCTTTATTTTGAAAGCAATAAATTGAAAGTGTGTTAATGACAGCAATGACAGATTGGTGCCCAGACACAAGTGTCCGTAGGCCATCACGCTATACCATGGCTCCTACTGGAATAATTACAAACAAACAAACAACACCGTCTCATAAAAATATCGATCTTTCTTTTTTCTTTTTCGCTGAAAATGATTCGTGTCTCTCCCGTGGCAACAAGTACAAAATACTCAAACGTAGTTTTGTGGCTGGGCATGCATGCAGTAAACTGTAGTGCCTGCTTGAAGATCAGTGGTAACCAGGCATTCAACGATCAATAATGCAAAGAGAGGTGAATTTCATTGCTTGCCGTTGGCTATACACCATTATCTCCTTTCAGCCATGCAAGCCATGGAAATGGAGTATAATTTCAGTCTTATAATGATGCGCACTCTCTTGCAGTAATGAGTTAAAACGTAGCACACTATATAGCAGTCTATGGTAATAAAACGGCATTCCATCGCCAGAGAATAATGCGTCGAGGAGTAGAACTATCCATTACAGTGACTGATGACGGCATTACAAAGCACATTTCAACGTCTGAAAATACATTTTTTGTATTTCTATTCGATCTGTTTTGTTTTTATTGCTTTATTATTTGTGTAATAATGTTGCCTCCACTACCCTGCTGGAAAAAAAACAGTGTCCCACAGTGTGAGGACCACAGTGTGAACACAGTGTGAAATCTCTTCACACAGTTAAATTTGAGCGTTTTAGCAGTGTGAACACAATGTGATTCTACAATTCACAGTGTAAAACAAAGCATTACTATGTGAAACTCTATAAAAACAACACTACAGTGTGAAATCATCTTCATACTGTTAAATTCGAGCGTTTTCACATAGTCGACTATATGAACACACTGCGAACACACTGTGGGACTCTGTGTTCTTTCCAGTAGGGTATGATGGCCTCGTACCTTTACTTGCTTTCCACACGCTGCAATATCATTTGTACCCAGTAAACGCTCCGAGATAAGAGTCTTCAATCCACAGATTTTAAGGGTGGGGATGATAATTGGAATTATGGGTCTGGAATAAGCCAGTTCGCAGTTCCACTTTGCGTATGAACAGAAAAAAAGGGTCGTTTGTACCAACAGGCATGTTGGTCTTTAAATTCAATGGGAAAAGCATTTGTGATGTAATGATTATTCATGCAATCCTTATGAATGCTGCATGCCAGCACATCCACTTAACAGTAAAAGTGCATTTGGCAATATCAATAGAAAGAGTTTCTTGATATATATACATTCAATACAAAATAATGAAATGGATGCTTTCCCAAGTGTTAACTGACGGACCATCCCGGTCATCTGATCCACGCAAGTTCATTCTTTGTTTGAGCAGGACTGACGAATCGCATAAATTGTTATGCATCATGTCTCTCTTAAATTTAATGAGTGAAGTGCTCCTAACCGACTGAGAAAAAAAAAGAAGGTCATTCGTAACAATGTGCCCGTGAACTAACTCTGAACTGTCTTATAGGAGACAACTTGTGACAGCTTGGGTTCAAAGGGTAAATCTAAAAAAAAAAAAAAAAAAAAAAAAAAAACTTCCGTCACAAAATCGGGGCTCGACATTAACTTTTCTCGGACGGCTCATTCGGGTCATAAAAATCTTAAAATCTGAAATTTTGGTGGCCTGAAATAAACGATAACATAACAATTCATTTTGAATCTTGAATGCACAATCGGGCCATCAAAAGAGAGCCTTTTTTAGTTTAGTTGCCCGTCATCAATTTTTCGAGGCCCTGGGCCTCTAAATTGCTACAAACAAAATGAAAAGAATCGCAGTTACAACATAATATTCAATCATAAGAAAATACATTCTTTGTTCTATAAAGATACTGCATGTAGGAAAGCTATGATTTGATTTGGAAAATGCAGGGATTTTATTGCTTTCCCTGGCTTTTATTTCACGCAATATTCACCTTTGACGCAATGCGTTCTATGCACGATTTCACGGTGTCAACTTTTGATAACTTAACGTTATGAGGAACACGCTTTCTCGTTCTACTACGAAGTGTTGGATTTAAACGACCAACCTGATCGCATAAATTCGTTGGTAAAACATGGACAGTGGTAATACGTGACCAAGATGTCAATGAAATAAATGTAGATGGTCACCGGGAAAAGACGAAGCGAAGAAAATTACTTATGATGTTCCGATAAAGTTTCATGAAGGTCGAAATCGTGAGTAGTCGTGATAAATCGTGATTCGCCGGCATGGGTCAAATTTAGTACAGAGAAGCAAGAAGAATTATAACTGCGTATCGACCGTATCCATCGCTTCGTGTCCGAAAGCTTATTTCTACGAAAGTACTCACAGTGAGATAACGCGGGTGACGAGGACTAAGTGAGTGATTGTTACATGCCGCACAGAAAAGAGATTACTTATGTCGAGGGTCGCCAGCATAGATGGCAGTAGAGTTTCGAACCAACAGTTCACCTCTCCAACTGTACTCGCTAGATGCAGAAAACCAACTCTTTGGAGACTCTTTCCCTCGATGTGCCGTTTAGACAACATCAAACCACACCAGGTTTGCGCCGTTTCATGTCTGACGAAACCCCTCGTCAGTTATTGATGGTTAGCTGTTTAAATACGTCAAGCGCACCAACAAGCCTCCGCAATCACTCAATTTGCCATGCTAATATCATTTCGTCCAATGACATATTGAAGATACAATCAACATTTTTAATCTCCCCGGAGAGTTCCTGGAATCAACAGCGAGGCTGGCACTGAATTCGGAGAATTCAATCCTATTATTTTATGGAACCTCTATAGCCTCCATAGTGAAAACTGGAGAAGGTCGTTGTTTTAATCGACCATTATTATGACATTGTATAAAATCGGTGTTCTTTTTTTTGTATAGGCCGCTTTCCATCCCCTCCACAACGACATCGGAAACGTCGGTCGTCGGTTAAACGTCGGTTAGGAAAAGAGAATATTCGTATTCATCAATCACTCACGAAAACTGGCAATTGAACTCATGACAACACAAAAAGGGAATCGGAAATACTAGACACGGCCGTAATAACTGTTTTTTTTTTTGTGATGCATGGACGCTTCATGTCTGCCAAACCTTTTCCAGTGAACAGCCCATGCAGAAGATATGCGATAAGTTGAGCTCTTCTTAACAGGACGACCTGGTAGAAACAAACTATATGAACATGATGATGGTTACGGTTAAAATGTCATTTCTTGAATATCATCTCTATCTCAATCATTACTTTATTACTCTTATCCTCATTATTATTATTATCATCATATAAAACACTCATAATGAGAACACACTGCATGAGTCCAGTTCACATCATTATCGCAAGTGCAGGTTGTTTTCCGCTATCTCGTGTAGTTATGTATGGTTGTTGATGTAATACAATACTCGTAGTCTATTCACTGTTCCACACCCACGCATGTCAGCATGGCGCCTTAAAATGGACTTGATAATATCGCGTGAATAATAATGATAAAAAAGAATGCAACGAGCACTAACCAATGTCATATTAACGGATTAATCTTGACAGCAAAACATCTTTATTTTTTAATGAGAAGATGATAGCATTTGCGGGAGTTATTCAACCATAATTATACACTTTATTGTGTATTTTGCTGGTGAGTGATTTCTAAAGGAGAAAACAAAATACGAGTCACATCAACTAATTGAAAAGAGAAACAAAAAAAAAAGACAGACATCTCTTTTTCATAGATGCATTATGTTAAGTAGGAGAAGTTGAGGAACGAGAACAGATGGGAAACAGCATAAAACTGAAGGACAAAGTTGTAAGAGGTAAGACACAAAAATCAAGAGATCCAGAGGTCTCGGGCTCACCTGAGTATCACAAGCAAGGCCAATTCTGCACATTCTTTGAGACTGTAATCATACATTTAGCTCAGAAGACTAACCAAACCACAATTTGATGACCTGTATGGGACCTCTATGATGACATGGTGTCCCTTTATATATTTTATCACACTTTCAATAATACCATCCACGGTTTATAGAAACCTTGACCATGTGGTGTTAAAAAGAGGATCAAAATGCAAAAACTGCATGGCCCCTAATTTGATGCCGGCCCCAAGCGCCGATGGAGTCACCTCTGACTCTATCATCAACAAACTTGAAAGTGCACTCACTAAATGCACATTGTATTCACTAAGAACATTTAGAGTTTTATAAAAGAAGATTTTTTTTTAACATTGTGGTATATCTTGAATAATCCACATTCTTTTGAGAGTAGCTTGCTGGCCATTTGTATGTAGAGAAACAAGGAGAAGTGACATTGTCGCTAAACCTTGGTACTCCGTTAAATCAATCGAACGATCTGGGTTCATGATATCAAAAGGGTCTTGGATTATGATTGCAATGTACTTCCTCGAAAGTTCACTAAAATTTTCACTAATGTAAGGTAATATTTTGTGTGACACTCATCCATGTCATGGAAACTACCTACCAAAGACTAAATTGCTTTTAAATCATTTGGTACATGTATTCTCATGAAACAATATTATTGTGTGGACACAATTTTCAAGAAAGATGAAACTGAAAATATATCACTTAGGAGTAAGGACACTATGAACACATTTTAAAACACTTCAATTATCTGCAATATCAGAATATCAAATAAGAGTATTTTTTGGTACTTTTGTGACAACATTGTCAATACAAGTCAATACAGTGTTCTTTTCATGGAGGGTAGAATGAGAAAGTAGTTTTGTACGTCTCTCCATTATAATCATTACGATAGAACATATACTTTTGAAATCACGCAAAAAAAAGTCTTCTTCATGACAAAAAAAAAAACCAACAAATAATAGCAACAAAAAAGAAACACACTTTGATGAGCCAAAATTCTGATTCCTAGATGTTCTTTGTTTTTTATTTACAAACGAACCAAACAATCTCTGCCTAGTGATGATGAGTGTTATTGTCTATTGGAAACAAAGATCAAAAGCTTATCGAAAAGAAGAAGAAAAAGCAGAAACTGTGCATGGGTAACTCCTCTTGTACAAAGTCTAGTCCAGGGCCCCGTTTATCAAAAGATAAAATCGATTTTAAATTTCCTTACCACACAGGCTGCCATAGACTTACAGTTGATATCAACTACATAATCAATTTTAACTCTTCATAAAACAGGGCCCAGGAGTGTGTTCGCATGTTTATTGAAGTACTGAGCCAGATTGTATTGAGTCCCCTTGACACTCTTGTCACCACATAGCACGACTGTGAAGATGATTTTTTGATACAGTTTGAACTCATTTATTCCGCCATCACACTCCCGGATCTCCCTCTTATCCGGACAAGAAAAATGACGAACGATCACACACAATATAAACAAGTATAAAGGGAATTACAAATGCCGATTTTTATTCATATCTAATTTTATGTTCACGTCACTTGAGTTATCAAACACGCAAAAATCATGTGATTTTGTTGTTGTTGTTGTAGCAACAGTAAACTGATAACGCCTTGTGCATACTGCCCGCATGATTTGCCGGAAAGTGTCGTGCTTAAGCCTATCTCGCTTATCTGGCAATATCATTATTTTATCTGGATGGCCCCCGGGCCCGACCCGGCCGGATATCAGAGGTGGGACTGTATGACATTCAACACATTACAAGGCACCCATTTCAACATATTTGGAAAACATTCCTACGTGTGGAGAGCTTCTTATATCAAGCTCTTGAGAAACTATGCATGGGAGAAAGAAATCTTACTATACATTTTTTTTTCTTTTTATTTATAAATACTTGAAAGACAACCTACTATAAATGCAGTACATTGTATTACTGCAGGTAAGATAAGGAAGAAAGATATTCTGACCTATCAGATCCGGACCCACTTGCAGCCACTCATGTCAACAAACAAACAAACAAACAAACAAACAAACAAACAAAACAAACAAACAACAAACAAAATACATTGAATCCCAATTCGTAGTTGCCTGGTTGCTTTTACTTACATATGTGAGTGTGTGTGTGTGTGTGTGTGTGTGTGTGTGTGTGTGTGTGTGTGTGTGTGTGTGTGTGTGATACAGGTGTGGTGTAAGTATGCAATTGTGATTCTCTGCAATTTAAAGGATTCTTCCACTAGCTGCTTGCTGTTCAACCTCGACAAAGCAAGAGTCAAATTGTTGAATTATACCTGACGTGCTCGCAATATCACAATTTTGATCCTCTCTGCCTCAGTCATCGCAATAAGAATGATTGCATTATGACCAATCACTGTGAAGTATATAAGTTCATATCATCACACCTTTTCGATGATTGTTAACATTTATTAAAACTGGTAACTATGTAAAGGATGCAAAATGTAAAATTTGATTTTAGCATAAATCACACTATTATATCAGGAAGAGAGAATGTGCTGAGTCACAACGATAAAAATCACTTATTATTTCGGAAGTAGGTATAAAATCAAATGAAAGGAAGTAAATGGCACTGCTTTAAAATCGATTAGTCATAGTATTATAAGTACTATGTATGTACATTTTACGTATATCATGAATATCTTGGCGTATTATGAAAGTATATATATATATATATATATATATATGTGTGTGTGTGTGTGTGTGTGTGTGTGTGTGTGTGTGTGTGTGTGTGTGTGTAAATATATGTTTGAATTTGATTGAATAATACCTCTCTACCCCACCCCATCCCTCAAAAAAAAAGCAAGTTCCCGCTATAGCAATCTGATAGCTTTGCATACTAGCTTTAAATAGTCAGCTGTCGTAGCCATCAATGTCACTGTACTACATTAACAATCATAACATGTCGGAAAAACATGAAATTTGTATACATTACGATACAAAGAATCGTTCCGTTTTAATGTTTAAAGCCACCGTACCTTTTCAAGAGTAGAGTGGATTTGACCTTAAATATAAGGATGTACAATACTTCAACCTCAAAGCCTTTATATCCCACTTCAGTTTTGGCAACAGTCAGTACTTTACTGTTAAACCTAATGAAATCATTGCCCCTTTTTGTCTTTTTAAAATCAACTTTTGAAAGATATATTTGCCAAACTGAGTGGGAGTATAGGTTTAGTGCTCACGTGATCAAATTGAGATCCTATTACCCTATATGGATGCTACCAGCAAAGTTTGGTGAAATAGGGTTTTCAAGAAGAAGTTGGAAATGCAAAAAGTTTAACAACGGACGATACTAGTGATCGCACTAGCTCATTTGAGTATTTTGCCTCAGGTGAGCTAAAAAAAAAGAAGAAAAAGAGATGGAAATTTGAGACAGAAGAGAAAGGGGAAAGAAAAGTGAGACGAGAATAACAAGCGTAGGCTGCAGGTGAAGACGAAAAATGGAGAAGAAGAAAAAGAAACTGAAGAAGACGAAGAAGATGATAATGAGAATGAAGAAGGAGGAGGAGATGGAGGAGAAGGAGGAGGAGGAGGAGGAGGAGGAGGAGAAGAAGAAGAAGAAGAAGAAGAAGAAGAAGAAGAAGAAGAAGAAGAAGAAGACGAATTCTGCTCTTATCAGCAGGTGCTGAATTGATGTTTAAATCATGTCAAAATCTCCTGCTATAACGGCTAACTGCATGTGGCGATTTGCGGACAATCAATAATGAGAACCTCACAAATGGCCTTGAATATCGAAGAAGCAGAACTAAGAAATAAAGCAGAACTTTTCTTAAATTTGAATATCAGTGAAACAATTTCCAATCTGCATTCATGGAATATTTTTTTATGCTTCTTTTCTCTATTTCCACTGACGTATGATCGCTAGGATTTTCGTTTTGTGAGATGATATTAGTATACCGATTATACAATTAATCAACCAATGAAAAGATCACACCAAAAAGGAGTCTGTCTTGAAATGTGGCTTAAAAATGATTTTATAGCGATTGTAAAAATATATTTGTGCAATAGAATACTCAACATTTTTCACGAGCAGCGATGCCTCATTCAGATTTAGATGAATCATTTGTGGTATGCCCATCACACTGCGATGGGCATTTCATCAATATGAGTGTTTATTTTGTCAAGATGAGTAATTAGTTCTTACCTTCATTAGCAATGATTCTTTATCAAGTGTTCATAAGGTTTGTTGAACAATGTCGTATAAGACAAAACAAGACACTACACATTTCTAGCTAACTGAACTGCGTGAACAGTTTCTTGAACTTCTCCCAGACCAATGCAGACTAGCATCTTTTCTTTTCATCTGTTCTGCTTCTGATGTGAGTGGTTTTTTTTTCTTTGTCCGAAGAGACACGTCAGGAATTACCCACTACCCAATTTACATGCAAATGTAGTCGCAAATGCTACTCTACCTGAACAAGTTGCGTTATTGCGATGTGTGATTTCGAGTAACCTCAGGCGACTCGGGTGAAAGACTGAAAATGGTGTTCAAATAACGCTCTCTTTTCTCCGATTCGCCTCCATGTACTTACCTGCCATACTGGATCCCATTTCGACTTCCCATAATGATTCATACTTGTTATTGCTTTTTTGCTTTCTTTTTTTTTTTTAAAGATCAATAATTTTCTCCGTATCATAACATTAGCTGTGCGGTATAATACTATAATATCATATCTGCATACGTCAATTTGATATGACATGTGCCAAACCCCTATACCATGCCTATCGGTGTTATCAGGCTCTTTCTGGAGTTGCTTGGACTTTACACGTTGTACCGAGTACCTTCTTACTAATTTGTTAGTATGCTACCTCTCTTTAATAGACACATATGTACGCATATGTGATGCAGCAAGCGGTGCCCCGGGGTACCGTCATACCCCGGTTTACGCCGTTTTGTAGCGCTATCTCGTGTAAACAAGATGTACAACCACACACATTCATCATCTAAAGCTGCGAAAGTTTTAGCAGTCGGCGGTAATGATCCTAATGCCGATTCCGCCCGTTATGACGTTTTATACCGCAGTTGAAATTCAAGATTCAAGATACAGGGTACTTTATTGTCATGTAAAAATAAGAATGACAATAGAAATATTTTCTAATAACTTTTTTTTTCTCTCAAAACAAGTTGTTACAATTTTGAACAATAATTCTGAATGAGAAAATTTGAATCCATGAACTCGTCCTATTACTTATTCCATGCGTCTTCCGAGGACTGGTGGTAATGCAAAGTGTGGTGCTGCTGTCTATGTGACATTGACACATGAGATTACGGGTGTATTGTGTGAGATAAGCGCTGCTGTTCTGATCGCTGCTATACTACTGAGTTCATTGTTGCAACAAAATCTTATTCCCCCCCCAAAAAAAGAACAAAAAAAAAACCACTAAAAATTAATTCACCCCTAGTTTTTGGGAACCCAGGGAACAGCGCTACCAAATGAATAATTAAACAAAATGATAGATTTCTATTTCTGTAATAATACCCTATGGGTAGCGAAAACTGCATCATTATGTCGCCTAACTAGTCTTCTCTTCCCTGCTACAACTGCTATTCAATTATGTAACTCTCCAACGTCCCTCTCCTCATTTTGTTTTTCTGCATAGTCCGTTTGTTGCAAGAACGTGCATGATGTTATTAAGGGCTGTTTTTGAATATATTTTTTTTCTCTCACGTGACACGGAAGTATCGTATACTAATCCCAAACGTCGTTGAACGACGTTTTGGAGAGTTTGGGTTTCTTCTTGAAAAACCTTTGCGAATAAGGCATAATGCAATTCTCCTTTCCCGCAAAGAATCCTATCCCAAACCACAATGGCGAGGGTCTATACCCAGACAGGGGACAGACGTTGAGATTCAGATTTAGCGTTTCACCAGTGTATAATGCCGGACTGCGGCTAGAAAGGGCTAGCAGGCGAGGTCGCTCGAAATACTACCAGCAGTCGCCCTTTTTCCCACACCGCATGTCACTTCCGAAGAAATTGGTCGCCTCATGCAAGTCAAAACTATCGCTAGCAGACATTTGATCGATCCTACACCACAGAACAACATTTTAAGATATCATCGGGCTTTTGACTCTTTGGCCATTTCTCGGCTTTGATACGTGTGAATATTTATAGATTGATGTCCGTTGTTATGCATTTATTCTTTTGCTTGACACATATTACGCGTTTATCCGTATCCCCTATGAAAACTTGAGATGTGCAGACGAACGGTCGTGATGAAACCTAAGTCGACATTTATTATCTGGTAGCTGTCGCCTTATCACCTTGGATTAGGGATTCTATCGTAAGGTGGATAACTGGAAGCTACTTTTCACCACTTTGAGGTAATATTAATCGACTCTACATTGTGTAGAGTATCTGCACCATCTCATTGGCGACCAAGAGCGTATACCGTATACCGCCATTAATCTAACATCCGCTCATGGCTTATAATTCCATATATCAGAGGAGAACAGTGTTTTAAGTATTCATCGAGTGAATAGACGTTAATCTTTACAAGCCCATGCATCATGCAATGCTTTACGGTACATACTAGAAGGCATAACGATACCTTTGATGGTTTCTTTCTTTTCACAACGCCCAGATACTTAAAGAATATATTTCTTGTGAACAATGGTTTGAATTAATGATGTAATAAGACCTGTTTGTGCTCGGTTGATATGACCCCACGTTATTGCCCACTATATTTGTTGAATAAAATCCACATAAAGCGGGAAAGAAATGAAGTTTCAGTAAAATCAAACCATACAAGACACAAGAAAATTTGTGAACTTTACAGATTTTCATTCATTTTTGTCCGGAATAGTTTTATTGGTTCTATCAACATGAATGAAATGAAGATGTCATGACTTCTCTATATTCTCCTGTGCATTTGCAAACAACTATTCCTGAAATTTCGTTTTATTCCAAATTGATATGAAATAAAAAATAATAATAGTAGACATTTATAGAGCGCCTTTTCCACTGGATACAAAGGGCAAAAAGCGCAAAAAAAAATCATATCATTTATCCCATTAGCCAAATTAATCCAGTACTGTCACAATTGTGTGACATGACCTAATATGAATAGTGAATCACAGGGTCTTAATTATTCATGCCCTTAATGATGCGGATCTACTTGAGAGCTGCGATTGAAAGACAGCATCAGCTCGTCTAATTTGCATATATCTATTTGCAACAATTTAAAAACATTTTCTTAAAGTTGAAATTCCATAACTTGCTCTTTGAAACAAAACAAAGTAGAGTTGCACGTTGAATTTGACATTGTCTTAAACTTGTGAGCTGCGCAACGTCTCTGACAAAATCGAATGATTTTATTTCAATTATCATTGATACTGCAGGCAAGGTATTGACATTTTTTGTTTCATGTCATATAACTCCCTATGTCGGATGGTTATTGCGCATGGAAGATTTTTGAAATTCTATTTGACAGGGTATATGGAAAGCTATTCTGTGAATTTAGAAAATGTTATTGGATACGAGCTAAGAAAAGATTAGAAGAACTCAAAATTGTCAGCAAAAAGAAAAAAAAAAGGAAAGAGAACAAGAGGGAAAAAAGGATAATATCATACGTATATCAATTGAACTTATGCAGGCGCAGTGATCTCGAATTATATCAACAAGCGAAAAATACAAGCTCCAGAAATGAGCACATTCAAAAGACAGAAATAAGGACATTCTATAAAAGTCATCGACAGACAAATGAAGCTGAAGAGAGTTTGTTGAAGAAGTTGAAGGTAAAATAAAGAAGAAGGCAAGGTTCTTCGGCTTATTACAGCATAGATGGCTATTTAATCACTCATCTGTCTTCAAATCACCCCACCGGGAATTAGATGCTGTCAAGAAAACTTTCAATAATTCGAATTAGCATGTCCGGAAGAAAAATGATTTGGAAGCAGCAAACTTGCTCTTCCGATCCCTCTCAAAGGAAAATAAATCTTGCGCCGTCCCCAGCTTTTGTGTGTAAATCTACGACCACCAGAGACATCAGTTGAAGGGCAGGCGCCTCGAATGCTGATGTCAGCGTACAGTGTGGGAAGTTTGTTTTGAGACTGTTCGCTGACTCCACTGCATACTTTGCAAAGTAGATAGTAAAGGAAGCAGCCATCTATTCTCTCACCCATCGTTGGGTTCCTCAGTATCTACAATCCAAAATATTAGGGCCTAGCTATCCTCTTTTAGCGATCACCATGCATCTTCAATAATCCTAAAGATGGGTTCGAAGCATTTCCGTTTTCATTAATCTAGCAGAGTCTGTCGTGATAAGCTAGTGCGGAGTCAGGTAATGTGCACATTTGTACATAAGACCATTCTGCTTTCTCATTTGGTTTGGCACTTCGCTCCGTTTCAAAGGGACATCAAGTTTGCCAGACGTAACAAAAAGATATCTATGGAATTCATCAGTCATGTTCAAACAAAAGGATTAACTTGCGTAGATCTGGTGACCAGAATGGTCCGTCGTTGTTAACACTTGGAAAGCATCCATTCATTGTTTTGCACTGCATGTATAAGCAATCTTTTTCTATTGATACTGGCAATACTTCTTTTTTTTTTTGCCGTCAGGTGTAAAATGCTTGGCAAGCGCCACGGACAGGGATTACCTGAATAATCCTTACATCACAGATGCTTATTATCTCAGTGAATATAACAAGTAAAATGCTCTGTTGGTACAAATGCCCTTATTCTGCTCACGCTCAAAATGGATCCTCGAACTGGTTTGGGCATAACTCGTGTCATTCATGCTCGACTTTGGCAAAAGTAGAACTGGATGAATCAACTTTTGAAGCATTGCAACATACCTTGTATTAACTTGATGACGTAACTCATTGATTAATTCCTTTATGTATTTGACTAGATAGTGCCATGTCATTGAACGAATTGGGAAAGATATGCTTACACAGGTTGATGCATATCCACTCATCGTGTTGAGTGCAGATGATTCGTTATCTATTTAAACCTTGACATCACCGAAACCTACTGCTGGGGTCAACATGGAAGTCGAGTGGTAAGTGATGTTGCTCCCCGATGGCGGAAGGATGATATATTATTCGTCAGCTAATCATCCAATCTTACATCAAGTATTAATGCCCCTCATTACGGTTACTCGGAGTGATCTCTGGATGTGCGTTTGTTGGAAGCATCATCTATTCATTAGGTTGGACGCTCTTTAATATTTCATGAAAAGTGATCGTAATGATAAATAACCAATGAGTGCAGTGCTCCAGACTTCTTTAGTCTGAATAGCCTATGGCGATCAACCAGGAAAAAAACAAACAAACAAACAAACAAACAAACAAACAAACAAACAAACAAACAAACAAATCCAAACGATTATCTGCTTAAGTATAAAGAGCGGTAATTTTGTAATAATCTAAACTGATAATCCTATGGATTTGGGCATTAATAGTTAGTTTTGTCATATCATAATTCCACAGTAGTTCGTCGATTTTTCTGATTCTATATAAAGTCATTCCTACTTTTCTGTTTTTGGAAGTGTGTTTTCATTTCTTTACGATTTTACTTCGTAATAGGTTAGTATCTACTGAAGACGAAATTGAATTGAATGACACGATACACAAATTGCCTGCTATGATATGGCTAGTTATGGATTTTCGTCTCCACTGACACCACGGTTACTTTTCTTGATGAATTTACTACTACTGTGGGGCCAAAGGTGATAAAGTAATAGTTAATTAATTACTTTATACAGATAATCTAAGAGTTAACCGTGTAAACAAGCATACACGGTTAAACGAGGGAAATATACGAAAGCGTTATAGAACAACTGACAAAACTTTGTCTTACAAGTCACTCGTAGACACAGATCTATTACGCACACTTATGTACACTGCTGAAAATTGATTGAATTAGCATGCTTTAAACGATAGTACGTTTTTATTCAAAAGGACCGTGCAATGTAACATGCATGCTGACTTGTGTTGACTTATGATACCCTTAGCAACCCTTTTTGGCGAAACGAATATCTAAATGCGAGCCATATAGATATTTTATAATGATTTTTACTATTTTTCTTCTGATTGCTTGGATACACGCCCCTCACTCACAACCCCCCCCCCCCAAAAAAAAAAAAAACAAAAAAAAAAAACTTCCAAACCAACATTCTGTAAGTGACATCATCTGTTAATCATTTCTTCAGTACTAATATGATTAACAAAATACACTACTGGGAAATACATAAGGCGCCATGCTACCAGGATACTTCAAATACAATAATAATAATAATAATAATAATAATAATAATAATAATAATAATAATAATAATAATAATAATAATATTAATAATAATAATAATAATAATAATAATATTAATAATAATGATAATCTGTAAAACCTCCTCAGGCTCCTGCAGTGCATACAGCGAAGAGAACTCTTTTCTTTTTTTTTTTTGGTTTTATTAAATTATTAATATTTCAATATTTTAGATATTCATCTATATTTTGGTTTTCTGGAATCGGGACATTTTTATGGCATCAATAAATCTTGATGTAACCAATGCAGATAACCGTTGTGTTTCATTTGGGCGACAGACAAAAGAGGTAACACTTTATGGACTACCTGCAGCTGCATTCGAGTGATAACCCTTTAGTCGAGTTCGTTTTAAAGAGGACCGGTTTGGTGAAATCGGCTATAAAGGGAATCAGGCAGATGTATTTAGGATCAAAGGGAGCTAGAACAGAAAGGGGGAGGAGTGAGCGAGATAATGACATATTCAAGAAATGAGTGACACTGGGCATGTTACATCAGGGGGGCATTTCATGAAGCATTTCGTCCGACAAAGTTGTCGGAGTAATTTGCTCTAAGCCAATCAGATGCAAGGATTTCAGTAGCTTGTAACAGTTTGTCCAAAAAATATCCGACCAAACTGCTTCATGAAATGCCCCCAGGTAGCCGCTGTGCGGTGTGTGTTAAAATTATCGGACACGCACGCACGCACGCGCGCGCGCGCACACACACTCAAGATGCATGATATATTTCACACACACACACACACACACACACACACACACACACACACACTCACACACATGATATATTTAGTGAGAGACGGAGGGATATAAAGTCAGATAGAGGCATAAATAGCCTGATATACTGTACATTAATAATGGGTGTGTTCAGTCACGTTTGCGCATTTTATGAGAAATGGTGGGGGCAGAAGCTTCCGCCCCAGTCACCACAAATAAGTGTTTTCTCCCCCGACTGCAATGTGAAGCTGGGTCGATGCGGAAAACTTCACATTATCTTGGTCTGTGAGTAAATGTATTCAGACTTTCTTCCGCGGTTGTTAACAGGAGCCTGTCTTCCCTGCCTCCACACAAATATATTATTCATCGCTAAGTACAGATCGCATTTCACACCGATGGCTATACTTATTATATCATAGAACCGAATGAGAACAGCAACACAGGTGCAGTGTAATAATGTTTCGTGTTGCTATCCCTTGATGTTTGTTGTAGATCAAGTTGACATACAACAACAAACAAAAAGAAAATAAAACAAGAACAACGAATAAACAAACAAAGTCGTATTCTCGGAGAAGTTTGCATTGATCTTATGTTATTACAGTATTGTAACAACAAAACGATGGTAGAACTTGAAAGTGCACGCACTCACCAATGCTTTAACTTACAGCGTTGACTCTATTATTTCTGGTTGTAGAGAAAGAGATTTCAAAAAGAATCTTTACTTTTGGGGCTTGGGGCTTGGGGGGGGGGGGGGGGGGAGACCGGGTGCCGTTTGGCCAAATGATATAGGTTCTATCCCCCACCAAGGAGAAGATAAAAGTGTGAAAAATTGGCACCCTAATTTGGTACTGGGCCGATGAGGCCACACCTGGATCTGTCATAACCATACTTGAAACTTATATATGTAGCACTAACTTCTGATTCTAGAGAAGAAGATCTTTAAGTATCCCATTATTTCGGGGCTTTGAAGCCCCTGTGGCCGGAGCGGGAGGGGTGAGGTGTGGTAATGGTGGGAAGGGGTGGGGGCATTGTGCCCATTTGAACAAATCTAGATAATGATAACCCTATAGGGATGTTAGCCGCCAAGGTAGGTGAAAATCCGCCATGGGGTGTTCAAGAAGAGGTTTAGAATGTACAATGTTTAACGCTAAAGTGTACAAATGTAAAAATTCAATCTGAATTTCCACCTATATCCACCCCATCCCCCCCCCCAAAAAAAAAAGAGAAGCAAATTCCAGTCGCAGGAGTGTGATAGCTTTACCAGCTAAGACAGCTGTACTAGACATCAGTGTCAATGTACTGTTCAAAATAAGAATTATAACATACCGGTACAAACAATAAATTTGTATTGCCATACCAAGAGTCTTCCTGTTTTAATGTTCACAGCATTTGCACTTTTCAAGAGCAGGATAGATTGGACCTTAAATGCCTGATAACAATGCTTCAAATTCATAGCCCTATAAAAATGTCCCACTTTAGTTTTGGAAACAATCAATAAAGAGGAACTCTACTTTTAAAGCAAATGAAATTTTGCCTTTTTGTCTTTGCAGAATAGACTTTTAATGGATATTTGCCAAGCTGAGTATGAGTGGGCTTAATGTCTATTTGAACCAATTATTGAAATCCTATTCCCCGATTCCACCTGTAATGTTTGGTGGTGAAAATCCATCATGGGGTTTTCAGGAAGAAGCTGCAAATTTTACACGTTAAGGCGCGACGGTCGACGCACGTCGGATTCCTGACGATGAAATAATGATCGCTATTAGTAGCTCACTTGAGCCTTTGACTCAGGTGAGCTAAGAAAAAAAAATATAGAAAGGGTAAAAGCTGAGGAATGCGGGTTTTTTTTTTTCTTCCTCAACACTCCGCCTCCTCCTCCTATTTCTCACTGTCACACCATTTTTGCAGATCAATCACTCACTTTCTCGCTCTGAGTCACAGAGGATGGGTCACTCACATTTTTAAAGGGATAATATAGTTTTGGTTGAGATGGGGATTCGGATCTTTACTTTTTGCGAGATGATTAGAAACCAGTTATGTAAAGTATTAAAGAGCGTACAATTCTAAGAGGTATTCAAAGATCATTTGATGAAAATTGGTTTGAAATGGCTAAGATATATAAATAAGCAGAAAAAAATCCGGCAAATATACTTTTAATTCCTCTTAGTTTTAGGGGATAGTGCACCTCAAGGGTAATGATAGTAGTAGTAGTAGTAGTAGGATAAGTAGTAGTAGGATAAGTAGTAGTAGTAGTATTATAGCAATAGTAGTATAAGTAGTAATAGCCCTAGATAGTAGTAGTAGGCCTAGTCGTAATAGTAGTAGTAGTAGTAGTAGAAGTAGTAGTAGTAGGAAAATGGTAATTGAAATGCCGACAATGATCACAGTATTGATTAAAACTCCAGTGATGTCGAACAAATAACATGGATTGTGATATCACATTGTGATAAAGTTATGATATCAATGGTAATGATAATAACACACGGACATTGTTATCAAGAATAAACTGATCAGAATGCACGCTTAATATCACATGGCAGCCTGTAACATTATCTTCATCTTTATCGTTATCCTTATCGTTTTATGCAGCATAAAGAAGGCATCCCATCAGATTAGATTTCAACCAACAGTTGACATGCGCAACGAGTGTAATTGTTCTGAATATTCTTCTTGGCCACACGGTTGTGGCATCCCTAGTGCAATACTACTAAACTCTTCCCAACATATTTAATGCAAAGTATAAGTATATCTTATTTCTCAACATTGTCTATTTCTTACACTTTCCCATTAATATAATACTCCTTAATGCCTCTAGTGAAGAAAGAATATCAAGCACAAAGTGTTATATTCAGAGTCTGGGATGAACAATGCAAAGTTTACCTCATTAAAACTCAAAACAAGTTATAATGTAGATTTTTTTATGGTACTCAACAGAATGACTTTTAGGTGACATCTAATTAGCAGGTGGGACATCTTGACTTACCGACTGAATTCTGCGACGGATGACCTGATGATCTTATAAAGCCATTTTTGCTTTAAAGTTATGTGTAACACTTTTCCAACTTTCCACCTGCTTTCGGTAATTTGTATTTGCTATTGAGGGTTGCCATGATTTTATGGACTGTCAAGCTATTATTTTCTGACTTTCTTCGAATTGCCAATTAACATTTTTTCTTCTTAATCTATAGGCATGAGAGAAATAATCATATTGCTGCAGTAAGGGCGATTATGATATGGGACTTATTTCAGGCTTACAATCTTTATTGTTTCTTGTTTTAGAGTAATTGCTTAGTCTATAATAGTACATCATATTGATCATCACATAATATGACAAAGTAATTGGCTTTTACACGAACGTGAATGGAAAAGTAAACGGCTTTCCTCACGATTGTGCAGTTTCGTGAAGAAAAAATCAATTTCTGTTGGAATGCGTTAGAGGAGGCATTATGCTTGAAGTCAATTAAAGTTCTTTGTCGACATTTTGCCATGGCGACGAACGCTTGAATATTAATGCTTTCTGCACACAATTTATTGGTATGTAAATGATCATGCAGTATCGGAGGCGCCTCAACTGGGAGGGAATGGCAAACGATTCAGAGGAGAAAGTGTTTTATCAATACTCTCCTTACAGCAAGAAAGGCAGTTCAAGGTGAATATAACGTGTTGCTGTCTCACCTTCAAATGGAGCGAGGAATGCGGCATCGCCTGAAAAAAAGGCTGTTAGAAATCCGTAAGAACTGTTCAAAAGACGCAAGCAAAAACACCGTCGATGCACCACAGTGTGGTTTAGTCACACGCCTGAATCCGTATGTCGGCTAGCTATGTGATCGGCTGAGCAGGGCGATCGGTGGAGATGAGACGTTTATCCTTGGATTGATGCATCCCCAGGTAGATCGAGGATAGTTATACAGAATCGGGCGATGGATGGACTGAGGGCACGGAGAGGAGGAGGAGGAGGAGAATATGGAGAGGAGAACAGCGCATGCGCAATGCCTCATTAGTAATACGCTTGAGTGAACTAGACGCCACGTTGCGTTAGATTCATTACTAAAAAGCCAGTAGGTTCTGAAGATAGCCAGATATAGGCTGATGCAGCGCACGCTTACTCTCCTCATCCCCCCCCCCCTCATATTCTCCGCAAGGACGCACACCTTGGCACGCGCCAGCTGAGACGGTCGCCATGACAACGCATGAAAGTTTAATGCAGTTGAAAGTGCTACAGCCGAGCTGAGGTCCCGTAAAACTGATGCATCGCCGTAATCCAGCAGCTTCATAATTGCGCCTTTGACAAAGTGGGTAAAGCAACGTCAGTGAATTCTTTCACTGTATTTTTTTTTCTTGTCCATGCTAGATGTTTCTGGCCCGCATGCCACGTCCTTTTAAGCGTCCTTTCTTCAAAATGGTTGTTTCATTATTCTCTGCTTATCGCAGTTTTAATTACCTAATTCATTTCATCCATCCTCACACAACTCGTCAGCATTATTAAAAGCTTTCTTTATTGCTTTTAGCATGAGGTAACAACCATATACCAAAGAGAACATTGACAATTTTTTTGTTTGATATAAGTGTACATGTAAGACTATTTGTTTGTGAGTGTGAGAAGTATACAAAAATAAATTTTAAGTGTTTGCTCACGAAATGGAACCATTATGATAGGAACTAAAATGTAAGAGCAATACCCACACACAAAGCGACGGTAAGGATAACTAATGCTTTTTTTATACATGATTCACTTAAAAGCAGAGATTGTGCTGTATATAAGCTGGGTCAGAGCCTTATTGTGTACGGGTATAAATACAAACATTTCAATATCATATTGATCGATTGATTGATTGACAGGCCATTTATTCGGCATAATAAAACACAAAAACATAATTGTAATAGCGGCGTTTATAATGAGAGCCAGAAAGCCTTGAGAGAATCTTGTGCTTGTAATAGGATGCCTACACATGAGAAAATATTCTTTTCACATTTTTTTTTATTATGAATTTATTAAAGTTTATCAAGGGTGTCAGTTCTGAGCCAAACTGCAGCAGCTACCCCTTTTTCATTTGATCAAGCCCTGTTAAAATCAAGACAAATCACCGAAGATTGTCGGGACAGACAAATTACATCATATTCATCGTGCATGAGTAGAAACTACTTGGACTTGTGTATGAGTGAGATAATTGTGTTTCTCAATCAACAGGCGCTGTTGTATATGAATTATATTCTGCAAACCAGAGTGAATTGTTTAGAGCGAGACAATTGTGTGAGAGATATCTTTTTTTAATCCCTTTTAGGGCTATTTGTTAACACCCTCAAGCAGAATTTGTTGGTTATTGTTAGCTTTGTTTATTCATAAACCTGTCCCCTATGTGTTCATCAATTATTCATTATTCTATTTAATCATTCGTTTATTCTTTACTCCATTTACTTATTTATTTATCTATTTATTTATTCATCTTTCTATTTCTTTCTTTCTTTCTTTCTGGTGTCGTGTAGGCCCTGTATAGGGGCCATGTTGTCTGAGCCTTGAATATTTAACTCCTAGACGCTTGACACGTAGTTTTATGTAGGTTGCCACGTACGAACCAAATTATCGTACGAGATACACGTATGACACTCGTAGCACAATGTATTAAAGAACTATGATTATACCACTCATTGTTAAACATAACCGTTGTGGAGCCTGCCGAATATCCATTCAGTATGCGCCTTTCGGACGATACCGCAGAGTGGTAACATTCCTGTTGTAACATTATTGGTAGCGTAAGTTTTTATGTAACATCGTAATCAGCGATACTGCCCAGTTGTATTTAGGACCAGAATTGCAACGAGAAAGATGCACGTGACATGACATGAGCGCACTAATGCTGCATGAATACATACAAATTACATGTTCTCTTGTAAGGAGCTAGGTCTGGTTATACCAGGCCTCTGCTCTCACGCCACTGATACACACAAGTAGTAGCGTCGCAACATACGATACTATACATTTCATGTACACCTTCATACACACTTATACACAGCACATAAACACAAACACCAACTCGTGCAACATAACATACTGTACCAAACTTTAAACCTTATAAAATGTCTCTGATGCCTACATAAACGCA
Source organism: Diadema antillarum (assembly GCF_040938485.1). Lineage (NCBI taxonomy): Eukaryota > Metazoa > Echinodermata > Echinoidea > Diadematoida > Diadematidae > Diadema > Diadema antillarum. The sequence continues at coordinate 323,454 of NW_027271291.1, read as the reverse complement.
TGCTCGCGCACACGCACATACACGCACACGCACACAAGGAAACACAGAACAACACGGATGCATAAGCATAACATTATCCCGTCTGTGTATGGTAGGTGTGCGCGTTTGTTTGTGAGTTCATGTGTTAATTTGAAGGAATTAGTGTGTGTTTGTATATATAGGTTTCTCGATCAAGCATGCATGGTTTGTAGTTTTATGATGCCTTAGAGAAGACATGAAAATGATAGCATGTTAATTTGATATCGTATAGAGTGGCTACACCATAAGATGTTATGTTTAAATCACTAATATGTCTTCTTTTTATTCTTCTCCCCCTCCTCTCCACGTTTAAGAGCCTTGTTGTTGCCGTAATGATATGGAATCTGTGACCTATTGGTTAATGTGGTATTTAGTCCACAGAGTTCGTTATATCAAGCTATCATACTGACCCTATTTTTCTTTGAGAACATGACCGCTCTACTAATGGCTGTTGACTTCTTCAATACCAACTTGTTGTACCGGTTGGGTAAGAGTTTTGTGACGCAATGTCCGCGAATGTACAGTAACAATTTGCTTTTCTTATCTCAGATATCTCTCTGGTGGTTTGTGACTTTTTCCATCAGAGCGAAATCCAAGACGCTATACATACCTTTTACTCAACCCACTTTAATTCTGGAAATTTATATGGGCTCTGACAAGGACGGGGGGGGGGGGGGGGGTGGGGAGGGCTGATGGGGCAGTGACCCTTGAACCAATCACGATTATACCCTTGCATCTCCCGCTTACACACACTCGCAAACACTTTGAAAAACAAAACAAAACAAAACAATACAAAACAAAACAGTGCTCCCTTTAGCCTCTTTATAAATGAGAGGAAGGTGAATATCCCGAATACTTCTTTTAAACTCGAGAAGCTGCATCTTTTATCTGTTTCCTAGGCTCACAGGCGAACGCGGGAGAGAGGTTTCCTGAAATGCGCCGAGTGATAGTGACATGCGTCGGGGACTCGATGCGTGCTCTCATGAATAACTTAGGCGCGCGCTTGCCACGGGAGGAGGCAGGTTGCTGCTGGGAATTGAGACGGCTCATCACACGGTTCACAGACGGGGGGCTCTCGGCTGCTAGCTAGAGGGTAAAAAGACTGGATGAGGGACATTGCAAAGCCATTGACGAAGAAGTGGTGAAGAGAGGATAAAAATATATTCAGCAATTTATACAGTGTGTGTGGGAAATAGCACGAACATGCATGGGTTTTGTGTTTTCGGATGTTGCGAATCGAACAAGTAGCATCGACTCAGCGAGATAAGTTATTTTCTATTTTACACAATTTCTCCCTCAAAACATAGCAAAACGCATTTCGATGAAACAACTCTATGAAATCAATTGCAGTATACTGCATCAAACAAACAGATTGCTGAATGGACTATCACACAAGCTAAAAATGAAGCGTACATACATACATTCACATTACATGTATTAAGCATCACATTTAGCTCGACACAACCTCTTCTATAATTCCTCGAATTGCTGGTTAACTAATCTAATCACTTTAAAATCTTGACGTAGCTTCGTAACACAGAAATGTCATATTCTTTCTTTCTTACTTTGTAGTATGACACAAATCCTCCAAAATCAGGATTGTCTGTAAAGGCGATAAAGTTGATTCTTCTGTGATATAATTTTTCATTCCATTTCCATTTCTTAATTGTATATCCTCTGTATCTTAAGATGATTAACCTTCACAATAACCTGCGTTATATAAATTCAATAGTATTCATATTCTACCTGTATACATGAGTACATTTGGATGATGTCTTAGTTATACATTATATCACTAAGAGATTCACTTTTAACAAGCTCTGCTTTTCAGCCGATCACTCTTTCTCATTTTCATGTATGATTTTCTGTCAGCCCTTCAAAACATTTTCCCCTTTTATTTAATTGATATGTACAGTGAATACTGTCTGATTCACTTTATACTTTACGTATTCCTTACAAATTGATAAAGAAATATGATGTGTGAAATGTATGCTTTGTCCCTTAAGTATTACTGAATTGAAACGAATTTGACTGAAATACCTATCTTATGCAAAAATGCTTGTGATATTTGCAAACACAAATTAGACGTTGTCACTTACTGAAATCAACGGAAACATAGTTCAGCAAAGACATTCTCAAATTCATCTACTCCAGCAACAAAGGTGTACTCGCACTTCATAAACACAAACAATCCACACACAAACAATTCACACACACACACACACACACACACACACACACACACACACACACACACACACACACACGCACACCCACATCTTCATGCATTAACATGAACTTTAACCCCGCGTGTCCTTTGCAAAACGTTGAATGGTAGCCAAGGTCTGCCTTCCATGTGCAACCTGACTGAATTCACCATTCTGCTTGGTGCCTCCTTTGCTGACGTCATAATCTGGTTGTTGTGAAGCTTTCGTCATGGCTGATGTCTTGTTTGTTCAGTGGTTTGACTCTCGATAGTGTAGTATTGGTTGGTACTCGTGTACAAATTTCAGTGTTGTGTGTTTGTGTATTAATAGACTCTCTATAAACTGTCATTAAATTGATCTGTACATCATTGGTCGGAAATTGGGGGGATGTATTCAAGGACAGTAGTTGTTCTGGTACCATCAGATGAGCGTATAATCATGCTTATGTATGCGCAGGCTAAAATGAAGATTCCATCATTGTGTATCATAGATGTATTATAAGATCGCACTTGAAAGTGGCATGTATGTATTTTGTGTTTCTACATAATATGTTTGTAAATGTACTCATGCAAATGACTGTTTTCCTCTCAAACCGTCTTTCATGAAAGTGTAGGTCTATGTATTTACATTTTTTCAAGTATAACAGTTTGATTCCCATCCTAAATATGGCTTACTAGAGCCTTGAGCCTATCTTTTTGTCACTTGAAGAATGTAAGTATGACAAGAATGAAGAAAATAGTGATGACTGATTGATTAATGTTATTTCTGTACTTTTTTCATACATTAATGTAACACAAAGTCAATTTAACAAAAGTATTGTCTTAACCAAAACGTATATGACATTATTCCGTGATGATAGAAGATGAAGACGAGTAGGTGTTATCTTATGCATCTGCTGTTCAAAAGACAAATGAAGCAACCCCAAATATAACACAAATTCAGGGGACATCATAAGCATACGTTTGACGAGGACAATGGCCTCAGAAATAGTTCGACATGCATCACGACAAATTAGAGGGATACTCGAGCCACCGCTCACTGAATGGAGAAACAAAAATATTAAAAGAGAAATAAAGCATGCAGTGGTGTATTGTGCAAAAATGTGAAGAGCTCGGTGGAGATAGAGTTGTTAGTATGATGGTGAATGTGTATTTTCTGTTCATGTCTGATGTTTACGTTCAGTTAGCGGCTCTTGCTTCAATGATGGGAGTGAATAGAGAAGGATAAACGGGTGAATTGTTAAACACATTCACAGACATAGTAAACATGTTAACGACATGCTCCAATGATCATTATGAATACACCACCCTGCAATTTTTCATGAAAATTCGTTCATCCGTTTTCGAGTTATCTTGTATTACACAAACGACAGACAGACAGAAAAACATGCTGAACCGACAACATCCGCCGGATCTTGGGTTCCACCTACTGGCGGATGTAATTAGGGATTAAAAAGTCATTAAACCCTACAGGAAGTCGGTTTAACGTATATTTGTACATAAAAGTTGATGCTTGGAAAGTGTAAATGTCATTAATGTGTAATACTTTGACTGAGAAAACAATGGGCTGGAGGAAGAAAAAGAGTAAAAGTTCGTAATCAACTGCACTGTTTGTTTTTGTAAAAGCAATACTGATTGAGTTTGTTCTTATTGAATCCCAATTTCCAACACAGTATTACAGTATGTAATATAAGGTGATATTAAGGCATCGTACAGAATAGACAAAGAATTCGAAGAAATCAAGTTTCCCAAGTTTCTCAGGTGGTATATTTAAAAATTCCGATGCCTCAAGATAATGAAATATGAACAGTATATATGATTGTGATCATTCCAAGACAAACTGGAATCAATAATAATGCTTTTAGATCTCTTTTCAGCAAGTGGCTGCCCGTCAACACAGATACATTAACTGATGCAATTAATATTTCAAGATGTATGAGGCTTAGATATCAAAAAGAATAATGATTATTACAAAGAAACCACTGGGATATATCTAATAGATAAGTTTTATAGATATATTTTATAGATAAGTATATTTCTGAATTCTATGTGGTGATAAGAATATCAAATGTTTTATTGGGGGAAAATATCCGTATCGTCTTCAAAGAATATAAAACTACTCAGCGAAGATAAATTCATAATGTCATTACAATAAATTACAAAGAGTCAACAGGGGACCAAACATGGATCTTTGGGGGATACATCAACATTGGATTCAGATGATTCTAAAGAGTGAATGCTATGCCTGTTGGATAGATAATGACTTGTCCATGATAAAGCTATACCGCGGACACCATATCTCATCAGTGTGTTCATCAAAATGTAGTCATGATTAATGGTATCAAATGCCTTGGATAAATCATTAAAACTTCCAATGTTCTTTGTTCGCAAAACATTCTGTCACCTTATTTGCTAGCTGGACGTTGGTGTTTAGGAACAAACAAATGATCTATATTCAGGAAAATATTCAACCGTTTATGAATGACTTTTTCCAGGATTTTGTGAAAAATGGAAAAAAGCAAATATCGGTCGATGATTTGTGTGGAGTGAAGGATCGTTTCTGTGTGTGTGTGTGTGTGTGTGTGTGTGTGTGTTTGTTTGTTTGTTTGTTTGTTTGTTTTTGTTTTTTGTTTTGCTAAATCACAATCACTTCAACTCTTTTAAAATAGAAATAGACAGATAAAGATGTGTGTTAAAGGTTTGGTTACAATGGTAATAATTTCTTTCAACGATTACACGTTATAGCCCGTTGACCTGCTATCACTCTGAAACATTTCTTCCTCATCGAAAGAAAAAAAAAACCAATGTCTTGTGAAATTGCGGTGGAAGAATCTTTGTAAAGCTCATATTACAGTTGACAGTATTGAATAAATCTAGAATTTGAAAATGTCCAATGTAAAACCCAGATCTACTTGGATTGACATGATTTGTAATCAAATCTGTAAATATGCAGATATTTCAGTTTTTCAATTTCAATCTAATTTTCGTATTTCCCGATGGAAAATACATAAAATATAACAAAATATGAGAATACATAATGTCTAGTTTGGATATTGTACAAAAAATACAAACATAGTACATACAGCTGTCGATGTGTCAGTTTCAATCAAAGATATTATATGTATGTATATCTAGATGTTTCTTATATATCTCGAAGACTTTAACATAAACATTTTTTTTCTACTTTGATAAGTTGATAAGCTATGAGATATCATAGCATCATTTGTGAAAATCGTCAGTGGAAATACGGTAGGGAGATGTGTGCGGGTGGAATTGTCAAGGGGTAATTGTGAAGTGATGTTGCTTGCATCACTTACGGCTCGTACACGACTAAAGGGACCCAGTCGAATACCGCCCTGTACTTATCTGAACATGAAAAATGTTTTCTTTATGCCTTGACCCTGCTTTCTCATCATATATTTAAACGAGATGAGGCCGTGAATATTTGATGAGCTTCCGATGACGGAAATTAGAACTCATTTCATTCGGATGAAAGGCTCGTTCGGGCATTCCAAGGCCCCCGTGAATACTAATCATGAATCATCAGTCAGAGGTTTCTTTCCCGCCAAAGCGCCGGCCACCTCAAGGCTTATGACCATCAGCAAAGGAAATGCTGGATATTTTACATACCACTTACAGGCACGTTTTCCCCCATGATATTTCAGTGAAACTCATACGAGTCCTTTTCTCCGTTCTGTCAGTTTTAAGATAGCATCTAGTGTTTTAAGCCAACTCTCAACAATTATATTTTCCTTGATATCAACAAATGTTTGATTGTCATGTTTTAAAATAACGTAAACATGCGTAATTTTTCTTATGGTTACAGCAATATATTTCATGATAAAAGGGGCTTTGCAATCTTGTGAGGACAAAATATTAGGTGAATAAATATAATCATGTAAATCAAAATGATGTCGTGTATGTGCATATAGGATGTTTTGTGCAAAATGAAAAAAGAATGATTTTCTTTACTCACAGTGTAGAGTCTTGAACAGTGTTAACACTCTTCTGTCAGAGGGTACTGACAGATGCCTGTCGCTTATACGAACACCTGTATAGGCCATACCAACAACAACAACAACAACAACAGCAGCAGCAGCAACAACAACAACAGCAACAACAACAATAACAACGACGACGACGACGATAACAACAACAACAACAACAACAAATCAATAATAATATAAACATTGCGAGTGTAACACCGTCTTCAAGCATGTGGGTTAATTCACCAGCCAGTCTTTACAGCCAAAAGTATCTTGGTTTCTATCCCTGCCCAGGTGGGTTTGTTCAATAAAAGATGATCTAAAATAGGTAGGATCCCTACCTATAGGTCCCTCTTTAGCCACTTGTTTATATGGGTAGGGGCCTACACAGCATTGCAAACACTACTCTGGGTATAGTTTCAACGTTACTACGGTCATTGTTATCATTTCTTCGCCACTATTACTATTAGTATTGTGGCCTGACATGGCATTACCCTAATGCCACATTAAAAAAACCCAAAAAACTAAACCCCATACACACGCACAAGAATTGCGAACACATACTCATAATTTTTCATTCCCGTATACTTGCACGCTATTAAAAGATATCTAAAAACTGAATGACAATCCAGAAATATTATTTTGCATCGTCACATGCACGAACACCGAATATTTCAGTCACGTACATTTCCAAGTATAGAAATGATGAATGGTTTTCTGACTGCAGAGGTAATCTCATGTGGGAAATTAGGGTTGGTTAGAGGGGCTTAGCGTGAAAGTGAAGTGACATATTGGTCTAATTAGACGAAGGCAATTAGCTAAAGTTTATAAAAACTCACTTATGAGTGGTGACGTCGTGACCCCGTACGTGTTTATCGAAGGACATCAGCTAAATTTTCACTAATCTCGCCTGAGTTTGGAGACTCCACTTGTTTACTGAGAGAGATGGTTTCAATGACACTTGGTTTGCAAATGATATGGTAAATTCGGGCAATTTATGTCATTTTCTATTCTTTTGGCCCTATAAACATGTCTTTTCTTTCTTTCTTATTTTTTTAACACAGACTTTATCTATGATAATTTGCATTTATCACGTTCCTATATACCGTGACAAATATAATTTGCTTCGATTTTTGTTTTCAAGTTTCTTCCATATCCAAAACCAATGTTTATCTATTTTTTTTCTTCATTTTTCGTTTTCTTTATTATCTCATATCTATAAGTTGTACTTGTATACGATCAGGCTAAACACATGAGGAAAAGAAAAAAATAATAACCAATATCGACAACTCTTCTACAGCATTGCACTGTATTCTTAAAAAAAAGTAATTCTTGAATATTCACGCTTGTTTTGTATGTCGTGAGGTAATTTTGAGGAACAAAAATGTCAGCAACCAAAATAGCAAATATTTACAAAGCTGTGAAACATTCATCGAAGAGACATGATATGATTTTCATATTCAACAGATTCATGAATAAAGTGTTTGCATAAACTTATGAATTGAGTTTGACTTATTCTGATAGTAATGATTTCACTTCTGCGATTGTCATGAAGAGAAAACATTAAACAAAATCATGAGATATAACAAAGAAAGACTGTTTAAGCGATTTGGAAGTCATGAACAAGAAATGAGGAGTATAGAAATCATATACTTCTGCCTTTGAGCGTACCATGCATTTTCCAGTTTGCGTAAATGGTTTATGAACATTTGATATAGAGCAAGTTTAGTGTATGATGTTCCGCACTTTGGTTCTTAACTCCTCACATGTCGAAATAACAGGGTTGATGTATAATGTTCTATGGTTTCAAAAACCCACAGTGACCCAATCGAAGTTCAAGGAAGTTCACATGGAAGATTTATTCTACTAACTGATTTCTATGAAATAGTAACAGTTGATCTGACTATGCAAATGAATGAGCTGATGATGTCATCGGCATTATGCGAATTTCCACTGAGTGTGTCCAAAAGCGGACGAAAATTTAATTCTTCTGCTATAGTAGTGCCAAATATTATGATATTCCTGTCTATGTTAGTCAAAGTAAAGTCATTCAGATCTATATTACCATTTCAGATTGGGGCTAATTTCGTTGGAAAAAAACCCCACCAAAATTGTATGCAAACTATATGGCAAGTAATTGAGGGATGACATTATCAACTCACTCGTTTGAAGAAGAAAAAACCAAAAACATAAAGTTGACTGTGCATGAAACGTAGTGTAAACATTAGTGAAACCTCACAATTTCATAACTTCCTTACCTTTTCTTTTTCATTTTCATCAAATCTTTACTCTTGTGCTTATAAAAATGTACCCCTTCTTATCAGACTAACTATCATGCCCTGATACGTTCTCTATGAACTGTCCCTCCCGTATAACGGTGATGTCTTTAATTGTAAGCTACACCTTAATCAAGACTTTGATGTGGCTTGCTACAAAAATCTAATTTGTTATTTCCTCACACATCTCTTTCCATCTCTTAGGATTTTGTCATATCAATAGCCAATTATTCTCAAATGAAGTTGCTGCGAGACAAACCAACGAGTCAACTGTACGTACAACGGCCAAAACAAGACTTCCTTGGCACACACTGACACAGACCCGGACACACAGACTGACAGACACACAGATGCTCTCTCTCTCTCTCTCTCTCTCTCTCTCTCTCTCTCACACACACACACACAAACACACACACATTCTCTCTCCCTCACACACACACACACACACACACACACACATACATACACACACACACACACACTTATCAATGTTGCTAAAAGATGCTCACGAGTTGTAAGGCAATACGAATATGCACTTGATATATAAATTTGTCACAATCGCCCATTCAAATTGCCGGATACTCTACATCTTTTGTTGCAAAGTCAGACTATGAAATCAAATTTATTGTCGATATCCAATATAGAACAAATACATGAACCAGCCAAATGCTAGCAGCACGTTTAAAAGACTAGGACATTTCGCGCCACTCGTCCCTGCGTTCAATCACCTTATACAAATTAAGACATTGGTACAAAATTGAGGGAAGCGCATCATAGTATCGTTCCCTTTACATCTCAATAAACGGTTAACGATGTCAAGTTTTTATGGTTATCAGACTCGGCAATGCCTGATATAGGAGATGTGGGGACTGGCTAGTAATCTCATTGCAATCGCAAATGTTCAGTAAGACGAGTCGAGTTGCGCTGGTTTTTGACATCAATGTTATCTGACAACATAACGACGAACGTTGGGCTGGGGATGGTCACATGTCTAAGCCCTATTTGTTTTATAATCAAGCTCCACCTCGTGTATTACTATGAAGAAAATATAAGATACAACTGCATCTCTATCACTGCTGAGTTTTCTACAGTCGGCGGATGAATTATGTACTTGATTTAATTGGCGATGGCGTAACAAGACAAGAGATCTTCGTCTGATCTTCATTCACAGCCTTGAGGGAACCAAGGACTCATCTCCGGGTGCAGGTACGACCTTGTTTTGCATTAAGCCTCTGCTCAATGTTTCTGTAATTGACTGAATCCCATTAAAAATCGGAAACCACCCCTCATTTTCTGCAATATCTCTCACCAAATGGCTTTCACGAGATTACCCAACGACATACGTGACCTACGGAGATATTTCTCATCCCATTACTCCGTGGTACCGAATTTCATACACTTTAAATTTGTGTCTTTTCCTTGCGGACGTGTTTTGTTTGTTTATTTTGCATTTGACGATTCTCTTCGAGTCGTTTTTGCACCCCCTCATTTCCCACCCCCTATTGCAATCCAAATTGAATCATGACGAATGGACTCCCGTGCAATTTGACTTGAAAATCCTCGCGCGTTGTCGTATTAATCACACGGTCTGTCGACCAAGCGAATCCAACCCAGGAGAAGACGGTAGAATCGTACCCCGTCCATGACAAACACATAAATTTGCTCTTAGCTTACTGTCTGCTTGTCAGCAACGAGGGGCCAAAGCGAGGCGCAAACTTGACCTCTAAAAGCATGAGGACTGATTACCTTTCTTCTGATTCGATTGGTTCATGAATTTCAGTTTAACATGTTCGGGATATACTTATATAACATTATCAATGTATATATATATATATATATATATATATATATATATACAAATTCATGAAATTCTTCCGTCGAGATGTTTTCATTGCAACTATTGTTCAGAGTCATTGTTGTCTCTGAACAATATAAATATATATATATATATATATATATATATATATATATATATATATATAAACAAATATACAGAGTAAGTTGTCCACGAGTTGGCGTGATAACATCATCAAAAACAAAACTGAAACAAAGTTCATGCTGTATTCACCAACAGTTTATTTCGTCGCACTTAACTTCCATTCTGATATATAGAAACTCTTTAAATAATCTGAGATTAGCATGATTATGTATAATGTGAACATTCGATTTTTTGAAATCAAACACAGACGTCACAATGCGCCTCGGAGTGTACAAGATACTACTAGTATCAAATGAAAAGAGAGCGTGTTTTAATATTCAGCATTCTATTACTCAATTATAGCGATTGGTACTCATTGCAGCGGGATATACGGAGGAACATACAACAGTAAGCGGCGCATCATTTTTGTAAAAAGTTCGTGAGCCATGACAGATCTACGTTCATGCCCTGTCCCTGGAAGTTCCTTTTGCTGATGATTATCTTTAGTTCTTTCATGTGTCTGGCTTCCAAAGGCTTTCATGATCTCGTATAGAATGCAACATTGCAGATAAGTTAGTGTGTGGTTTGTTGTGTTGAAATATGGTGCGACTGGATGTTGTGTTTGATTTCTGATTATGATGCTTTTGTGGGTGTTGAATCGTTGTCTGAAGTTAGTCGTTTCCCCGATGTAGACAGCCTGGGGACATTGTTTGCATGTTAGGCTGTACCATAAGTTCTTGCTGTTGCAGTCCCCTGACGTCGGACGGAGGGTGTGGTCGGATCCAAGTTTGATTTCTGTATCTGTGATTAGATGATCCCATATCTGACATCGGTTGTTCCCATATTTTTGGTTTCCAGTATAGGTCTGATTGTTTCGTGGACTTGCGATCGTGTTAGCAAACTTTTGAAATTAGGGTGGCTGTCGTTGGGCATGCAGAGGATGTACTGCTACCTCGGGGGCTAGTGATTGAACTTGTTGCGTTGGCCATTCCTCCCTAACCTCCTTCATAAATTGCTGTGATGTTAGATGGTATGTAGTTACAAAACCTTGCGTGTGTGAGAAACGAAACAACTTGTACCAAATACTGTAAGCCGATAACTAGTAGATTTTACACACTACCTAAGATCCATAAACTTCCTACGATGGTAGCAAAAGCCACTGACAAGAATGCTGAAGATTTGGAAACTTCCGAAATTACTGAGTTATCGAAAAAACATAAGATCATTCCGCCAGGACGGCCAATTGTTTCCAGTGTAGGCTCACTTACTAAACCGATTTCAGCTTTCATTGTTAAGTATCTACAAGGGGTCTTATCAGTTGTGTAAAAGATGCCAACGACCAACTCAGATTATTGAAAGATTATTTCTCAGTATCAGCACTTGAGAAAGAGCGAATCACTCGAAAATTTGTGTGCCGAAATAAACTGTTGGTAAATACAGCACGGACTTGGTTTCAGTTTTATTTTTTATGATATTATCGCGCCAATACGTGGACAACTTACTCAATATCTATCTATTTTTCTATCTATCTATCTATCTATCTATCTATCTATCTATCAATCTATAATTCATTTATTTATTTACATTTATATTTACATATATATATTCTATAATCATTTTCAACTTTTCGTTATCATTATTACTATTCTATTCAGCATTTCAGACGTGTGTTCATATACAAACACAAAACAAATTCGATCCAGCATGAAAAGAATTTAAAAGACAACAACACAGGAATAGAGCAGAAATGGTAAAATAAGCCTAGATCGTGCCATAAGAAACAGAGCTGCAAGGGGCAAGAAAACGTAATCTTAATTACCGTGACCAGCAGCTCTTCCACCCCACATACTGTAAACCATGTCAAAATATGAACATGAAATAGCACAAGTTTTTTTTTTTCCATGGGCTCAAATGTCAGAAGTTTAGTGAATATGCTCAACTTTTTCTTTTTTGTTTCTGTATCTCAAAAATAACTCACGGCATCTCTCTGAAACTTAGCACATATAAGTGGGGGTCAGCCAATGATTCTCTGGGAAATTTTGGGGCCATGGGGGTCAAAGGTCAGGCTAAAATGTTTGAATTCCAGAATAGTTGCTCTCTGAAACACTTTTACCATCTAAATGAAAATTGGCTTCAGGAACTATTCAACACGGTTTCACACGGTTTAGGGGCTGATGTATACAGGTGTTTCTCCTTGCAATCAAAATTGGGTTGAGAACCTTTTGGAAAGGATCTTGTTCGTGAAGATGAACGATATGAATCTATAATGGATGAAAATATTTCACTTCTCTACTGTTTCACGAAATTTATCCTGAAAATCACATAATTACATTCTTTAATTTGTTTCACATTCTCAGCCAACGAAATAATACTGCAAAACTATAATCCATGAAATAAAATTTCATATTTCTCAACGAAAATATACATCAAATAAAAAAAAAGAATTGAATGATATATACTATCCAGCTAGGAGGCATACATAGAATATTGCAAACATATAAAACATAGTTGTCTATCTATGAGAGTTGGAATCTGAGAATGAATGCTAAAGAAATATGAAGGAACCTACTTAAAATCAAAAATGTCGAGCATAGGTCCCTGTTAAAATCGAGCAACAGATTGAGATGAGGAGCACGGGTACAACAAATGACCGAAACATAGAGAAAAAAAAATACACACAAAAAATACAAATATATTTGTTTTTGCTTCTTGATAATTATGAAAATACAAACTGGATATGCCTTGAAGGCTGTTAATATTCGAGTCATATATCTCTGAGCTCGCCATCTCGCACTGGCCTCCTTAATACAATCAATGGTGATCGATCAACCCGTTCGTATCGATTCCAGACCTTGATGTAATCCGCATGATGTATCTGCATTCCCAAGAAAGGGCTCGAGATGGACCTAGAGGCACATGTATAACCGTGAGAGTAAGTTCTCCTTTGTTGACCAAGGGAAGTCAGAATGGTGATCGATATGGTTTCACCGGAGTTATACAATACTATATGGGTTTTACGAACTGTACACCTATTCAGTCGACCGTTGCTCTGCTTTGATAGTAGGCCTACTGGTTATGTAACAATAAGCCCTATGCACACACTATGCTCTTGTATTCTCACTGCCTGTGAATACATGTCTTGAGATGCTATACTGAGTTAACAAACAAAAAGTAATGCAACGACGATCTAGAGTTTCGTAAGGTTTAAAGTAGACGAGATCATAGTAACGCGGTAATTAAAAAGTTAATGGATCCCGGAATATGTCGTGTGCACGGAAAACTCTCAGAAACACCTGTTCACTAAAGGGTACCACAGTGGGCAAGGAGTTAAATAATTTGAAGTTTTTGGGGTTTTTTTACTCTTCCTCACTGAAAGCAACTTGCGGATGAGAATTTGCTTTCATCAAGACACGCTCACCACACACAACGTAAGTTGACTCTCTATACTTTATCGTTTATGATATTTGTCCATAATGTCTTAGACTTTCTTGAGACTATTTCCCCTTTGCCTCACCAGCTGTTATCACCCCTTGCTTGTAACATAATCCACGTTTATATATGAACTCACTGTAGACGTAATGTGATATCAACACCAACAGATCAAAATCATTGTATATATATATATATATATATATATCATTTATTTTTCTTTCAAATGAAAGTTATCTGTTGTTACCATGATCCAGAAGGTAATGATGTCATAACCCCACAATCAATTAAGTAAGTAACATAAATAAATAAGATAAATGAATAAACAAATAAATAATAGACCTCACGAGACTCACACTTTCTTGTCTGAATGCGATCCTCGCCGAAATTCACTCCCATGTTTTCAAATGAAATAAGTTCAATCAAGGAGATTTAAGAGAGGGAGCTCCAACTTGCTTAAATTTTTCAAACAGGTGTCAGTTTTCTATTGATACATACACGAATTCTACATGTGCATTCGTGCCTTTGATAATTGGGGTTAGATTCTGCAATGTTTCTGAGCAATCCGTAGATTCATTTTTAATGCTAACACGTGACATCGGGTGTTTGTTTTAGGTATTGAATCAAATGAAACTTCGCCTGATGATGAAGCATGCAAAACAAAATGTCGATCCCGTACATAAGTGCAAAAGTGAAAATCTGAGCTGTATGTTGTAAAAGATGAGGGGGGGGGGGGGGAGGTAGGGTGTGTGGCCGTGACATCCCGGGAACGTGGCCAAGATATGGATGTTCGGAGCCTGTTCTTGACTGTTTCTCATGTGCTTTTATGTGCTCGAAGTTAGAACAAATCCTGTTTTCTACGTTATTTTGGATATACTTTCCTCCTCGAATGTGTTACGATTTCTTGTCACTTCTCAATGCATTTCCGATACAACAATCAATAATTGCCATAATACTCTATGTCTTAAGTGCTCCTGCTCGATTACAAAAAACAACAAACAAAAAAACAAAAACAAACCACATGTCTGCAAGTGTTTATAATACAATGCTGGGGTTTTTGATTTCTAAACTATTCGATAGCAAATTATTGTTCACATATAGACCAGCTTTCAGAACACGCAAACTGAATCCTGTTTTTGAAAGAAGCATCAAGTCTCTATCAACTCATAATCAATGTCCAGAATAAGCAATGTGTTGCTCCGTGTGTCGTAACATTGATACTCAAGCATCTCGGGCTGAAATTTGTTAAATGTTTTGATGGTAGCTATTTCGTCGTAGTGACACAGCGTTTCTTTTTTATTTGTTTGCTTCATGGAATTTTCCATCACCTACCGCTCATCCTTTGATATTGTGTACTTGTTACTTGAACATAGTTCAGCAAGTTACATTGCATTCTTACCATTGTCACTTCCTCCTTCTTTATCCCATGTGAATGTTAGTAGTTTTGTTACTGTCTATCGGCGGAATGTTATTTTCGAGAATTGTTTCCAAGTGACATATGACAACCAAAATCATTCCTAGTAAACAAGTCATTATGTAACCTGTGTTTGCCTGTTTCCAAAAATGGCTGAACAAATTAACGTAAATTTTCTTCCCTTACTTTTTCCTTAAACTGTTCTGACTGTAAAGAAGGTGATAGCACCGACTTTATTGCATCCTTAAATACAGAAACCCAAGAATTAAAGCTTGATTTAGATTCTAACGATGTTTTTGCGCGAAATGTATCCTCTAATTATCAATTGGAAAAATATATCATTTCCTTTTCTCATTCAAACCATTAAGATCTCTTTGTTTCACATTTTAATGTTAGAAATCTAAACAAAAATTTTGACCAACTACTTTTATTTGTTAATGAGTTGCAATTCAAACACACTATCATTGGCCTCAGTGTGAAACATGGCTAAAGGAAACGTCACCTTCTTCCAATTCACGATCAGTGGTTTTAAATTACTTACCAACAGCAGGACTGGTTAAAGAAGTGGTGGAGTAGGTTTTTATGTCTCACGAACTTTAAATTGTCAGTTGCTACATGAATACTGCATTGTTTCATAATGTTTTGAGAGTATTTTAATTGAGGTTATAACTCCATACAACGGTTACGTTATTTGGGGGGAAATTTATAGACCACCTCATTCCAACCCTTCTGAATTGCATTTTCCATTTCAAGCTTAATCGCTTATGATGGTGGTCTCCTGCATTCAATGATATCTGTTATTTACTAAAAAATACTGTATATCTTATTTTATGTTTCGGTGTATCTACATTGCTCAATGCAATCACCTATGTGTATCTATTTATGTACTGTTATCGATTTATTTCACTGCACTTGTTATTCTTTGTCTTTGTACTTTTGAAGTTTGCATTCAAATTGCACTTGATTGAATGCAGAAATAAAAGCAAACAAACAAACAAGCAAAGCAAACAAACCCTTCTGAATTTATTGAGTTAGTTCACGGACTTCTCTCTGACAAATATTTTGCCAAATAAGATATGTATTATAAAGGGTGACTTTAATATTTTCTAATTTTTCAGGCGTATCCCGATATCTCTTTTAACTTCAATCTCAAAATTGTGCAAAAGCTTGTCCGTGAAAGAACTCTTGTTAACTGTAATATTCTTTCGAATTTTCAGTTCGGATTCAGAAAACAACGTAACACTACCCACGCTTTTTTTTTTTTTTTTTTTTTTTTTGGGGGGGGGGCTTTTATTGACAAAGTATAGCACATGCTCTCGACGATGCTTCACACACCATCGGTGTCTTTATCAATTTCTCGAAGGCTTTTGACACGATATGACCATGATATACTCCTTATAAGTTAAGCCATTTCGGCATTCGCGGGAGGGCTTTAGAATGGTTTAGGGATATCTATATCTTACTGATAAAAAGCAGTATGTTTATCTCAATGGTCGTGAGTCCTCTATGAAATCAATTTCATGTCATGTCCCCTGGGTTCTCTACTCGGCCAGCTATTATTCATCTTGTACATAAATGAACTCCAAAATTCGTCAGAGATCCTTTCTTTTATATGCTTTGCAGATGACACAAATTTGTTTCTCTCACATCGTAATTCTAATACGCTGATTTATATGTTCAACAATGAAATGAAACTTGTTCAGTCCTGGAGTCATGCCAGCAAGTTATCACTAAACATTGATAAAACATATTATATGCTGTTCAGTAACTCCTTGCAATCTATTCCTGGTCATGTCCAAATTAATGGCTTTAACTTTAATAACTAAGGTTGACAGTATTAAGCTTTTAGAACTGCATATTGATAGCGATTTATCTTGGAAATCTCACATCAACTTTCTCACCAAAATTTTATCTATAGGAATACAGGAATTCTATACAAACTAAAAGATTATTTCCCCACCAATATATCGCAAATTATATACTCAACTATGATTTGCCCCTACCTCAACTATGGAATTCTGGCATGGGGTGACACGTCCCAATCTTTGCTTGACTCGCTTTTTCCTTCTTCTAAAGCGCGCTATTAGAATAATCAATAAGGCTGGGTATTTATCTCATACAGATGAATTTTTCCATAAAAACACCCGCCAACGTGCCGCTTATCACCTTCCACGTTCCCGAACCATTTTTGCGAGAAAAAAACCCCTACACAATTATATATACAGGGCAGAAATACTGGAACGATCTCCCTGTAGAACTCTCAGGCTGTTCAATCGTTGTCGACCTTCAAATACAAATTAAGACAGAATTGATTGAATAATTACATTGCGTAAATTTATTTCTATCTCATTTATGTGCCTTTTTGCTGCTCTGTTGGTTGTTGTCACTCAAATCAGTTGAGTCACACTGTTTGCGCTCTTCCCCTTCTTTCTACTGTAAGACTTCGGAACGCGTGAACGGCTGGCTTTGTTGTACTCACCTAAGTGCTACTGGCTGGTAATTCTTTGTGGAATGTTAGTACAAGTATATTCACACTTTAGGCTTCCCATGTCTCTTCTTGCGAGGACTCGCATGTCGAGTTGGTTTTTTTCAGCATTATTCAAATCGTATTATTACACCATATGGTTAACACTGCTAAATCAACTGTTCTTACGTGTGCAGAATGTGGTTGTCTGTTTATCACTATCAGTATTGAGAGGATTCTTTTATTGCCCCGGGTATCCTTGCCTGTCACCCCCCCCCCCCCTCTTTATTTTGGTCCTGTGTTGCACCCGTGCTCCTCATGTGTTTTTTGCTTCTTTTTACACTCTGTTCAGAATTTGGGACCTACGCTTCACAAACTTGCTTTTAAGTAGGTTCCATCATATTTCTTTAGCGTTTATATACATAGAGCCAAACCTACAAAGATTGACCGCCATGTTTCATATGTTTACATTGATTTACTGTGCATGCAAGCCGGATATTATGATTCACTTCATTTTATTATATTCGATGTACATTCCTTCATTGAGAAATATGAAAATAAATTGAATTGAATTGAATTGAAAAGTGTTTGAAATTATATTCTGGAAGGCATAATGTATCACTTTCCGATTTTTCCCCGACAATTCTTGATTAAACTGATATGGCAAAATCTTTCATAGTTCTTTACGAATTGATAATGTGTGTGTGTGTGGAGGGGGGGGGGGGAGGGAGGGAGGGGGGGGGGGTAATGTCCAGACCAGTCACAACCGAGTATTTTTTATTCATTTAAGCGATATATTTGTGCAATTTCTATTGGCGCATCCCATGTCTTTACCATCATCTGCCGCTCATCTTTTACGAGTAGAGATGGCAAAGAGTGATTACCATCATAAACACACGTCTCCTTTGGAGAGTGGCTAGTTATTACACTATGGGAGACGGGAATTCATTGTCGTCCAGACCTGTCATTGGGGCAGATCCAGTTTGTCACTTATTTCGAACACATCAAACATGGGATCAAAAGTGAATAAGACTGTGGTGACTCCATCTCTTGTACTTCCTTGGTTCAATACTGAAATCAAATATCCTCTGCATGTATTTATTGATTTAATCCCTTAAGTATGATAACCATGAAACTGGCCATAAATTGACAAAGAAAAATATTCATAATCGATTATCATTGTTTTTAGATCAATAAATATATAACGTCATATGAACATTACCTGTGCTTATTTGGACTAATTTCAAATTTGGCTTCGAGAATGAATCACTTGTTATTAAGGTTTGCTGTTGTTGTCAAACCAATCACTAAAGCAGCATATCAAATATTTTTCTAAGCTTCGACAACCATCGTTGTTTGCAGTTTCAAAGGTGACTCTATACGCTATTTGAGTAGGGTCGTACATGAATATTCAACCCCCCCCCCCCCCCAAAAAAAAAAAATGGGAAAGAATTAATTTCATCTTTTCGGGTTACAATCATTGAGCAGTAAAGTCAATGGACAAGAAGGGCTCATAATGTAAGAATTATCTTGTATTACAACAGATTAATAGATAGATAGACAGATAAATAGTTAGATAGATAGACAGATAAATAGATAGATAGCTAGATAGATAGATAGAAGGGTAGAGAGGGCGGATACAAACTAAACTAGAAATGTCGCTATGGCGACTGATGCCTCCGCCATAATGCATGATTCTCCCAATAGGCGTATAGTACAATGTCTTCACAATGTGTGATCCATGACAGTTTCACATAACTGGCAAAATATTGATATGACAAGTTTGTCAGAAATGACTTGAATGTTCACTTTCCTTGAACTGGGTTTGCTATAATTGTCGAAGAGTGCAGGTACACATATTTGGGGAATTGAGAATTTTTACTTGAATTCTGCCGGACCCTTTTATAAGTTTATGCATTGAGCAATTTCCAAGGTATGAAGAAAGAGTGTAATTACAGTACAAAATAGATTTTTTTTTTTTTTTTGGGGGATGGGGGCATTGAAACCTGACCTTTGAGCCTTAACCTTCGACCTTTGACATTCTGGCTGGAAATTTCCTGGAGAATCTCCATTAGGTAATGCATGTATATTAAGTTTGAAAGCTAATAATGCCAGCATTTCATAGACTAGTGTATGAGGGAAATAGTAAAATATTGAGGAGTTGACCTTGACCTTTGACCCCATGACTATTGACCTATGACCCCTAAATTCCCTAGATAATCTCTGCCAGTCAGTACATGCGTATGTACCAAGTTCCATGAACATACATTGAACCATTTGTGAGAAAAGTGATATTACAACATTTTCACCAAACCTTTGACCTTTTGACCTTTGACCTTATGACATGAAACTCTCTCTGGAGAATATTTATGCAGTAGTACATGTCTACACCAAGTTTCAAGAAAATACCTTAGGGCATTGCATAGATATTGGGGAAATAGTAACATTTTTAGCATTTGACCTTGACCTTTTGACCTTTGACCTCTTGCCAATGTCACTAAAATCTACTCAACTAATTGTCCCACCATACATCATCCTTGGACCTAGTTTGGTGAAAGCTGCTTCATCCAGTTTTGAGTTATCACGTAAACAGATGAATTTCAGGATTTGACCTTGATCTTTGACCTTGGACCTCAGTCCGATTTCACTAAAAAACTAATCAAGTAATTGTCCCATCATACATCATCCTCCGACAACGTTTGGTGAAATTTGCTCGATCCAGTCTTGAGTTATCGCGTAAACGGATACAATTTCATGATCTGACCTTGACCTTTGACCTTTGACCTTTGGCGGATTTCACCCAAAATCTAATCAACTAATTGCCCCATCATACTTTATACTTGGACCAAGTTTGGTAGAATTCAAGTCAATATTACTCAAGTTATCGCGTAAACGAAAGCGGACGGACGTACAGACGTACGGACTTACGGACGGACGGACGGACGGACGGACAACCCGAAAACATAATGCCTCGGGCACCACTTCGTGGCGGAGGCATAAAAATAATGAATAATCTAAACATAGTCATGATAAGCAGAATAAGAACAACTTTTTAACTAATTCAAGTGATGCTACAGGGTTTTATGTGTGTATGTGTGTGAGAGCGGGGGGGGGGGGGAGAGGGGTTGGGGTGTTTGTATTGTAATTTATCGCTCACAATTTCTATCAACTCATAATTTTTGACCTGTAGTTTAATTATTATTATATTTTATTATTTCAGACATATACTCAAGCTGCGGTCTCCACAGCGCAGCAAAGGTTGCTCTGCTTGGAATCGCCACGACATTTTCACCGCCGTTGCCACAGATCTCACACAAAGAGTGCCAAAGGGTAGCCATGTTTTCTGCAACCAAAGAAAGTGTGATGTCTTTTCCCTCAAAACGGATCCTAAGTGCCGTGTTTTCTGTGCTTCTCTTGGCTGTTATCCTGATTTCGTCAAGCTTGGGTACGTGTAGTCTCTAAAGTCTTCTCTCTAACTACCGTGGTATTCATTTGTATTGTTGAACTGCTTTATAGACAGTGTGTTACGCAAAAAAAATGTGACGTTTGATAAATCCACCAAAATGCATTAAGTACCCATTTGTAGTAGTATCACAACGTCGAACGATATGTCGCAAAAGTTCACTTTTATTTTACTGTATTTGTCATTGTTTGTTACATCATTTTTAAAATTTCAGATTTCTATTTGTATCACGTGGGAATATTCATGTATAAAGTTGAATATTGACAATCCTCCTAGTATATTTTCTTCAATAATTGTTGAAAATAGTGATATCTATACTTAGCCTACATGACATAGTGGATCCTATTATTTTTCCTCGTTCGTACAGTTCTAGACCGTAAGGCATTTACTTTTGTTTGCAATCAGATGTTTTAAAGTACCTTTGAGCAAAATGTCAAAGCCAATATTGTAAAATCCCACATTAAATTCTTCTGCCGTGACCACTTAAAATATCTTTATGTGTTCACAATGAGCCTCACTCGTGTGACTACATTTTGTTTGACTATACATTGTGACTTTATTTAGCATAGGCAACTTAAGTCAAATTATGAACATACTACAATTTTTCGTGTATCATATAAATTGCTTCTTTATTTATCATCGGTATAAAGGTAAGTTTAACTGGGGCCATCCCACTAGACCGACACGCACGAGTCATACGGTCCATGAGACTGACATAAAAAATAGGTCCATGAGTCAGAATCCAACGAGTTACACGGCTCACGAGTCATACAGCCCATGAGCTCGACACTACGCAGAAAAGGCTCACGAGACCGACACTAAGAACGACACTAGGCAAGGAAGGCTCACGAGAACGACAGGATGAACAGCGCCATCTAAATGTCAATTACAAATATACCTGTACAGGGTGTTCCATGACGGGGAAAATAACATACTGGCGGATGCATTTTTGTCACGTTATCGAGCAAAGATATTGTAACTAATTCAACAGCACCATCTACATATCAACGACATTATGTATTTCTACACGTGTGGCTTTTAGGGGAGAGCGTGCGGCGACATTGTATACCGATTGTTTTCTAAAGTAAAATTTTACTCTTCATTGAACCCCCCCCCCCCTCAAGAAAAAGACAATGAATAAATTAAAGAGGTCTCGTGAGCCTTTGCGCGTAGTGTCGAACTCATGGGCTGTATAACTCGTGGGCTTATTTTACTTGGTGTCGAACCCGTGGGCTTTAGCTATTTATATTGCCGAACTCGTGGGCTGCATAACTAGTGGGCTTATGACTTGTGAGCTGTATGACTTGTTGGCTGTATGACTTGTGGGTGTCGGCTTCGTGACGTGCACCCGTTTAACTGTGATGTTTTATGTATTACATGAATCGCTACTTTATTAGCATTGGTAAGTTAAGTTTAATCATGAACATTGTATAATATGTATGCATTACGTAATTTCCTCTACATTCTCGACATCTTGTGTTATCGCAAGTTTCGTCATACTTCGTCATTGACACAGTGTACGAAACGCTAACATTATCACTATGAGGCCTACGTTCTACACGCTTTAGCTTTTAGTACAGACCTCATATTACACGTTTTTGAATATATTTCCTTAGAATTTGTTTGATTTGACTGTCCTGTGTTAAATTTATCCTCGAGATAAAATGGAATGTAAAATTTTACGAAAATATGAATATAGAACAAAGAATACACAAAAAAGGGAATGCATATATCTCCCTATCTCTATTTTCAGTTTATAAGCGAATTGTGAAACAGCAACACACTGTTACTTCACAAACATCTCATAAATGAACGTGGTCTATCTAGGACAATAACGCTGAAAAGGTAGTTGGCGATCATTCATTATAATATTCAGCGATTTCAAAATGAGTCTCAATCAAAATGTATTTAGTCGTGATTTTTTTTTCATGACTATTAATTGCGGTGATGATAATGATGGTAAATATTGATATGTATCCCAATGCCGATAAACAGCGTAATTGATGCTGATGACTATTACAGAAGAAAAGAGAAAAGAGGTGAAGACAAGAGCTATGATGCTGAATCTTGAACCTTTTGCAGATTCCTGGTACAAACACGATCATTGGACGAGGGATCTTGCGATCGCGCAAAAATCCAGTCGACCGCAGGTTAGTAACCAGAAAACGGAATCACTTGAGGTACTTCTATGCCGACACTTTAACTATCGGCCCAAATCGCTCTCCTAATAATTAATTGATAATTGTTATGGTAAGCCAAATGGTGTTGAATTTGACCTGCATTAATAGAATGCACCCAAACAAAATAGAACAGCAGAAAGATGGGCAAAAAAGCCATAATTTTTCTACATTCCGAACAGTTTTCACGAAACTATAACGACTATCTCAGAATGATATTTTCTATCAAATCTAATTATGTTTCCTTACACATAGATTATAACACAATAGAAACTTTTTTTTTTTCAATTTACCAGCGAGCACGTATAGATCCCTTGAAAATCATTCTGTAAACCATAGGAAGTCTTCAAGAATTTGCAAAAGAGGATGCAGGCTCTTAGTCTTCTTTATACACATATAATTGCTGACGTTTTTCAATGATAATGCGTTACACTTCTTATAGATTATTATTCGGGGGGGGGGACATTTTGAACGTACACGGAGGAGCGTGCCTTGAAAACACCAACAGTGAAAACAAAACACAGAATTTTACCACGATTGCAGATGTAATTTTTACTAGATATGCTGGATCCAAATAATTTTCAAAATGTTATGAATAGTATGAAGTAGGCCTACCTCAAAACCTTTTTATCGGTCGTCAATCTTATTTTATTTAACTCTTAAAGATAAAGAGTACCCAGGGATTAGCACTATGTCATTACGAACAACAGATCCAACTCGTTCACCTTATATTGTGCATGTTGCATAAATTAACATCAAAAATTGAAATGTATAGTACATAGAATATCTATGTTTCACCTGCAGTCAAACTTAAACAAGAGTGTTCCCATCAAATAATGGATTTCTGTTCAATTGAACTGTCAATGATGTCTGCCTTCATAGTACTACGGAGAAGAAAAATATCTAAAATAATAGTATTGTAATTAATGAATCACTCAATATCATTTGTATTACATTTTCAAAACAGATCTGGAAGCTGTGATTGAATGAGAATCATCAGCTCTTCTAATTTGTTTGTGAGCAAAATCACAATTTTGTGAAAACATTATGTGAAACCTAGAAATACAAATCGAGTCTTTTTATGTTGATGAATTTGATGAAAACCCTACGATATATTTTTTCTTCGAATTTTGCTTTGTCAATTAAAATCATTTTGAGCATAAAACCATACAGTAAGTTCAGCTTCTCTCTCTCTTTCTCTTTCTCTCTCTCTCTCTCTCTTTCTCTCTCATCAGCCTATGCCAGAGACGAAAGAAAAAACCATTACAAAACTGACTGAGCTTCAGGCGAAGAGAGACTAGATCATTTGAAGAAGGCCTTGTTCTCGTCGTGGATTCAATTCTCCAAAAAAACTACACCACGATCAGCAACACACTACATCACCCCCCAACAAAATGTTAGTATTTCCTAAGTACCAAGTTAATGTACTGTATCGGTTCCAAAGGCAAGCTGCACAAGCTGGAAGCGACTCTTTGCTGTTCTCCATGGGGTAGTTGATGACGTTGACGAACTCAAGAATCCACACACATTTTTCCGCAAAAAATTTCATATGGATGAGACAGCTGCCACTTTGCAAAAGAGGAAAAAAGTATTAAGGAAGTATACGAAGTTTCTTTTCGTTCGGAATCCCTACTCTAGGATTCTTTCAGCTTACAGAGACAAATTTACCGATCTAGTATCCTCCTGGTCTTTGGATGCTAAACAGTGGCTTAGGGAGAACACGTCGGATCCTCCGTTAAGTAATAGGTCCATGGTGTCGCTTCCCTCAGTTCGTCACATACTACCTGCAGGCTTCGCCAAAGAACATTCACTGGGGAGGATATGAACAAGCTCTGCGATCCGTAGCACCGTTGACTACGATTTCATCGGTTACTACGAAACTCTTAAAACCGCCGATTCAGATTACATACTCAATTTGATACGAGCGGCCGAACAGCACGCGCTTTCCGGATCCTCAAAAGTCGCCAACGCATAGTTCTAGTGACGACAGTCAGTCTGAGGAACTACTACTCGCAGCTTTGCAGTGTGAACAGTTCAAGCGGTTATCACAGAACGAAGGATTGGTAACTGACCTAGAACTATTCAATTTATTTCATGCCGGAAGCCATAAAGAGGGAAATATAAGTGCAAAAGCGTTAAATTTATCAGTGATGTTTAATAACAAGTAGGTATGGGCCTATATACATGTTATGTTCAGTGTTGACCCGCAGGAAGGCGAAGTTGCTGGAGGATATCCTGCATCCGGGTAATGTTACATTTTTTTTTTTTAAAATTTCAATTCAATTCAATTCATGCTTTATTTTCATTTTTCGAAAAGAACATAAACATTTCACTTTCTTTTGGTAACAGAGAATAAGGTTGCATAGTCAAAACAAAGTAAATTAAGAAAAATATAATCGAGGAACACCTTGGAATAAAAAATACGTTGTCATGAAAATTGACCTGAAGTGATAAAGACGATATAATACGTAAGACATCGAAAAATGGAGGGACCGCACTAAAAAGACAATGCTTGTAGAATGTGGGCCCCCTCATGTACAGAATGTCAAATAGAAATTGAACTGACGCAAAAAAGGGGGAAGAAAGACTTGGGAATAAAGTAAAAAAGAAAAAAGTCTGGAAGCCCAACTAGGAAGATAGAGTATCAAACAGACATACATACTCAGAGCGAGTAAACATAAAACGAAACTGGGACGACGAAACTAATAAAGGGGGGACTCATAGACAAGACAGAACGAGACAAGACTAATATAACAGGGAAGACAATACAACGGACAGAAAAGACAAAGCAGATCCAGTGATCCTCGACAGAATTCATTGAAAAAAAAATGATGGGATGCGTGAAAAGGATACGATTATATAGAAAAGTATAGAGAAATAGATGCAGAAATAATATAAATAAAATCAAAACCTACTCTGTAGGTGTCTCAGGACAAGAGAGACGAGAAAATACGTGACAGTATAATCACTTGTAAGGCCAAGTTCTTCGAAAAGGAATTGAAATAAGCCAACAGGCTAATTCATTTCTGTGGGATCATAAAAATTGCAATAAAGAAAACTTTAATCTTCTTTTAAAATGAATTATATAGAGGGGGGGCATTTTTTTATATCATTATTCAGGGAATTCCAAGCATTAAGTTGGGCCAGTGTAAATAAGTGTGTTCTTAGCAAACATCGTTCGTAAAAGAGGTAAATGAAATTCATTGGAGCGTCGAGTGGGATACTCATGGAATGATTGATTTCTTTGAAACATAGGAAGCAAAAAATGGACGGGAAGTGAGTCGTTGCTGTACATATACATAAATTGCCCCAAATTATATAAAAACAGATCTTTAATTCTTAATAGCTTATTGGAGGAAAAATAACAAATTTGAAGTGGGAAGGTATGGAAGGATAACAGATGACACGGAGAGCTTTCTTTTGTTGAAGGAACACTCTATCCAGTAGATTCTGATGAGTGTTACCCCATACTAAAACACCATAATTAAGAATAAGGCAATATCAATGAAGAATATAACATAAGTAATGATTTTTGTGGAATATACGAATTCATTCTATTTATAACGCCCTATATTACATCGTCGCTGCGTCACACTGATTGTGTGTGTGTGTGTGTGTGTGTGTGTGTCGTGTGTGTGTGTGTGTGTGTGTATGTGTGTGTAATATCTTATGGGGCAGTAAATGATGGGAGTTTTGTGAATGGATAGTTAGGCTTTCTGTTTGTGTTGCTTTTCGCTCGATCAGTTCCAAGAGAAAAATAGTCGTAAAAATGTGTAACTTGGCTAGTGAAGATAAAAGTCTATTCACATTCTCAACACATGGTGCTTCTGCCCACTCTCTTCCCTAGCTGTCTTCCATTCGTTTCTCCTGTCTGCATCATAAAATCGTGTATGTACCGGTCGTATTCTCCCTTAAAGGGAAACCAAAACCCGAAGAGGAGGGTAATGCTGAATTGAGTGAAAGCAGCGAAGCAACATTAGTAGAACACATCAGTGAAAGTGTGAGGAAAACAGGACAATCGATGCAAAAAGTTATGAATTTTTCAAATGTTGGTGTTGGAACCCGCTTGATGATGAGACTATTAGAGGTTTATGACGCCATGTGTGTAGACAACAATATAAAGAAAATATAAAGGGAATTCCGCAAAAAATTCATTTTTCATGAAAATTACACATTCCGTCAACTTGATACTGACATACGTTACGTGTAGTACTCATTCCCCCTGCTTTCTGAAAGCGATTAGTCAAGTGCTCTTTCATTATGGTAGAAAAGTGAAAGGCTTTCACTCAATCCACATTTCTCTTTTGGTTTTGGTTTTCCTTTAAGCATTGTCAAGTATCATGAACATGAATCTGAACATTTCCAGGAAAGTTTTGTCGTTCAAAGAAACACTGAGAGGAATTTAGTGGAAGTAACTTTTGTAATGGAAATACCATTCAGTATAATCATTAGGATGAAACTTTAGAACACAACCTTGAAGAAAAACCTTGAAAAAATGTGGTGTCGTTTTTAAGATGGTAATTTTGTAACACTGTACTCATATCACACGAGATCATTTATGCATGCCAATGATTAGCCAATTTTCAATTCAGTTTTATCTAAGTCAACGGCTTAGTTTATACAAAGAGGTTGTATGAACGAGGGCTATAAGTTTACATTTCAAGAGTACAGTCTGGAATAGTTCATGATAGAGAGCGTATACCATAATTAGAGCACATTAATGTTCAGATATGACGTCTCTGTGATGATAAATTTCACATGGTGCTTAATCAATCAATTAAAAAGTAGCAATCGGATATTAAAAGTACTAGTATTCTCTGTCTCATTCCTTCACAAAATGTAGTGAGACCTGTGTCGTAATAATCTGCGCAACTAAACTTGATTGTTTGTGCGTCTTATGCCCTCGTTTACACCATATATACAAGAAGGTGAGCTTTTCTTTTTTTTTGGAAAGTATGATTTGATTTCATCACCGACATTATTTCGTATCTATCATATATATATATATATATTATACATAATGTATAATTATATAGTATATATATATATATATATATATAATATAGAATGTAGCGATAGCGTACATACATATGTACATTTTAATGTGACTTCAGTGTAACTTTTACGTGACAAAGGCGACACTTATTATTGTGAATACATGAATGCAACTTTATAAGTATAATCATGTGCATATATTATGTATGTGTCTAGGTATATACGAGTTGATCTGGCAAGACTAATATCGGGGAGGTTCTTATCACCTCCTCCACCCTTCACTTCTTATCTCTCTCTCTAACCTCTATCCCTTATTCCATGAGCATCATGTTGGATCCTCTTGTTTTTCCTGCATTGTAATGTTATTCGTTAACGGTTGCCAAAAGGTCAAGCTCTGCGCTTATTCTTGGCAATCGTTCTGTATGTAAATTAAGATGTAACTCATGTAATTATATTACAGATGTATTGTATAATTGACGAAAATTATGATAATTGTTGAAAGTATTTTATACTACTGTTCTTTTGAACTATGTTAATGAAATAGCAGAAAATTGATGCATCTGAAAAAAAAATGGTACACAAAAAAATAAATCAAATCAAACAAAATCAAATCGAATAATGTATATACATTACAGTACATACATATTATATGCGTATATAAACTCCAAAAAAAGTGTGGAAATCTGACTTCAGTTGTAAATTTCTCCAGTTTGTGAGGCACTATTCAATCTATGCTTGATATCAATGGGAAAGATGATTAAATACTCTTTGAAATGATATCCTACTTATTATGATTTATGCTATCAAGTAAAGGGCTGTACTCAAAAAGTGTCTGATAAGGTCCTGCATTGAAAAGCTGCAAAATGAACAAGAACGCGTCTTTTATGAATGAGAATGTGGTCGTGAAGAGTAGATAAGAGAACATGTTCTTTTTGTGTTATGTCTTTTTATTCGCAACTGGTCAGCCCACGAAAGGCAAATTTCAATAGACATTTTAACTTCACAATTCAAGTTTTCAGTTGGTGCCATGCCAGACAATTTTGATAGCTAATCCAGTTTTATGGTTGTACATTCATGCCACCTGTAAGCAATGTTCAAAAAGCCCGCGCCATAGGGCAAATTGAAGCTGAGATGCTTCAAAAAGATAACAACGCAAGACCACATAGAGCAAGACTTGTGCGCAACTTTCTCGAGAGAGAGGGCATCACTAGAATGGACTGGCCTGCATGCATCCCCGACCTCAACCCCATAGAACATCTTTGGGATCAACCTGACCGAGCTGTGGGGAAGAGGGTCACAAATGCAACGACATTGGCAGGACTCCGTCAGATACTGGTTGCCGAGTGGAACGCCATTCCTCAGCAGCGGAATCACGAAGCTAATCTACAGCAGCATGAGGACACGGTGCCAGGCGGTGGTGCAAGCACTTGGGTCGTCCACCAGATACTCAGTAAACAAAAAGTAAAGACAAAATAATGCAAAATGAAAAAAAAAAAGATGAAAGTCCAATAAAACCAAGACCATGCCATTTCAGTTCTTTATGTCTTTGTTGTGGTTAATGTGGCAAGGTTTTGTGAGATAAAATGGTTTTGAGTCATGATCGTTTGTATTTGTGTGTGTGTGTGTATGTGTGTGTGTGTGTGTGTGCGGGCGCGCGCGTTCGTGTGTGTGTGCGTGTGTGTGTGTGTGTGTTTATCTGTTTGGTTGAAAGCATACATGTTTCACTCCATAAAAATGCTGATGTTACAGCAAATGAACACCAAAGAAACAATGGGGAACTCACTCATAACGAGGAAACTCCATTAGGGACGTCAAGAATTGGGCCAATTTGCAGCTTTTGAATTCTGACTTTACCTCATATTTGTAAGCACTGCACCTCCATGTACACGATAATCATAACAAGTATGGTATCATTTTAAAGAAAATTAAACAATCTTTGTGTGGTACTAAGCACAAATGAATTAATTCTAAGGAAAGATGAAAAATGATTAATCAAACTCAGATCTTTAAACTTTTTTGAGGGGTTTATATATATTACATTACATCATATCGAAAGAGAGAGAGAGAGAGAGAGAAGAGGGATAGACTAGTTTTATAGGTAGGTAGATGGAACAGTTTGCCAGAAGAAAATAAAGTCATTGATATAAACAAGAAGGAAATCCCTGAGAGCATCCAACTAGTAGAGCAAAAGGGTTGTAAGCAAAATCAGAAAAATATTTGCAGTCACGATACTGCAATGCGCTTGTGTGATGGAAATGGAACTATCATGTACCAGATGTGTCATTTTTGCCTTTGTTTCTTTTTTTCGGCATCAAACGACGAAAAGAGACAAGAGCTTATAACCGCCAACGCTTTGATGTCGTAGCAAGCATAATTGATGTAATACATAGCGATAGGACACAAATACCAACGTATTTTTGTGCACAACATTGATGATATTGATTAGGAAGCAAAAGACGAAGAATCAGTGTGAAATCCCATACCGACTAAATGAGGATACATACAGGATGCTAAAAGGAGGATTATACTATTGCCGGAGAAGATTCCTCTCACATTCTCTCCTTACGTGCTGTAATTCTTCAGCAACAAAAAGGCAACCTAAAAAAGAACAAAATTAAAATAGATGCAGAACAAAAATGTTGAGTGTTCCAGAGAATGTATACCAAGATGTCATTACGAATGACAGCCTTAAGAGTTTGACCCCTTTCAGCAAATTGAATGCTCTTTCTCCCCTGCAATGCTGTGTATATCCATCCCTTAGGTTTCTGTTGTCTAATTTGCTGTTCTCAATTTGCCGACTTCTGATGTCTTCATTCCCCTGTGACACAAGAGATTGTGGTACGCAGAAGCTGTCTAGGCTCTACTGACCCTCTCTTAAAAGGGGGCTTGCTAATCCCCATGACTGCGGGATACAATTTACTCTGACAACTAATGTTGCTTTTCAGCGGATATTCACTCATTCTTTCTGTTCTGTTTGTCTGTTTGTCTGTTTTACAAACACAGACACATACACAGACACACACACAGAAACACACACACGCCTCTTTTCTTTCCTTGTCGCATGATGTTAATGTGATTTTCTGCACGTGAATAAAAGCGTCTTAACCTTCTTGAGACCGCCATGATATCAATATTCAACTGGGTTTGCGCATAGAAGTCTTACACTTCTGGCTATATCTATAAAAAGTCAAAGGTATCTCTTCCTCCCCCCCCCCCCTCTCTCTCTCTCCTCTCTCTCTTTATGGAGTAGTCAGGAATTCGTCTATCTATCCAGTCGTTATCTTTACTTCAGAAGTTCCTCAATCGATTATTTTGAGTTAACATACTTTCAAAATTTCACTGCCATAAACATGTTAACTACATAAAAGAAACTCCATCTAAACGATACACTGTCGTTTGTTTCTTTTGGTTTTTTTTTACGTAGATATATATACATATATACATACACACACACACACACATACCGTTATATATATACACATATATATGTCTTGTCGCTGCTAATGTAAAGAATTTTTCACACAGTGCATATTGACAATTTATTTCACTTTCGTTACCTCAGCAACTATTGCAATGTATCGACACTGTTAGTTTTTTCTATTGTTGTTGTTTTCTCTGTACAAATTTCCATGCATTGTTTCTGTTACTCAAGAAAATGAGATTTACGTTTGTATATTATTTTATTGTGGAAAAAGCGAATTAAATTTGAACTTGAGCTTGAACTTGAACTTGAATTCAACAAGCAGACGTGAGTTACAAATACGCAATGGCAAATAGAATACAAACGAAAGAAGAGCATTTTTCCGTGGGTTCCCCCATGTGAAATACAATTGAACAGTATGAACACAATGTGAACAAAGTGTGAAAATCTTTTCACACTGTAAAATTCGAGCGTCTCAACGTTGTAAATACATTGTGAATAATCAATTCCAATTGTGAAACAGAACATCAATATGTAAACTCTCTGTGTAAAACCAAAATACAGTCTAAAATCATCTTCATATTGTTGAATTCGTTTTCACCTGGTCGACTATATGCCAACATATTTGAGACACTGCGTTCTACCCAGCAGGGCTGTAAGATATAGACCTATATGAAGTTAGAAGAAATATTTTTTTATGACATTTTATTTCATCTCATTTATTCAGCATCTTTTTCATCATATCTATACAATTCTTTTCAAGCGCAAACTACATAATCAGAACTTTTTTTTTTTTTTTGGGGGGGGGGGGGGGTCGTGACGCCATATCGCAACATGTGTTACTAAAGTTACGATAATGCTGTCATTGCAAATGGCAATGAAAATTATACTGTCAATGACAATGACAATGACAATAACACATTTAATGGCAATAATTCTTTTTTCTTGTTACGTCATCCTTGTTAGATGGTATCGAATAAAATGACAAATTTTCAGCTATCAAAATTCAATCAAGGAGTAATCAAAGGAAAATACAATTATCAAAATATCTACAATATTTACAATACTTGTCTTACAATAATATCTGTCTGTCTGTCTGTTTGTGTACAAGATAACTTGAGAATGGATGAACCAATTTTCACCAAGCTTGCAGGTGGTATCATTATGAAATAAGAAAAAGAACCATAACATTTTGGGGTCATGAGGTCAAAGGTCAAAGGTCATAAAGGACGTAAAATAAGCTTACATTTAGGGATGGTATACTATTGGTGGAGATGAGGATTGGGCTTTTAACTTTTTTGTGAGATACCAAGAAACCACAGAGCATACCATTGTAGGAAGAATTAAAAGTATATCATTTTTGATGAAAATCTGTTTTGGAATGGCTGAGACATCCAGAAACAAAGTAAAACAAAGTGATTTTAATAACAGCTGGGTCCCACCTCTTATTAGGATCGCTCTGTTTTGGACATCTCAGACATTTCAAAACCAATTTTCATCAAACAAAACTTTCAAATCCTCCTGGAATTTCATGCTCTTTCACATATCATAGGAGGTTATTTATTTTCTCACCCAAAAATATTTGAAACCTGAAGTTAGATCTCAAGAAAAACTAAATGATCTTTTTAGTCTGCCAATAACTCAAAAACAGATAGCCAGATTTCAACCAAACTTACATGGTGTGTTTATATTGATGTAAAAAATTGTGTAGTATAATAAGGTTAAATGTCACAGGTCAAAGGTGAAAGGTAGAAGAGTCATAAGGGAAATAATTTCCGAATAACTCAAGAGTGGATGATCGGATTTTCACCAAACCTTACAGGATGTGTTCACAATAAAGTAAGAAAGAAACAAGTGAATAAGGATGTCATGATCGAGGTTAAAGGTCATAGGGGCCATAAAAGACAGAAAATACCCTTAATCTTAATCTCACAATAACTTAACAATGAAGGATCAGATTTACACAAATGTTTTGTGTTGATGTCCCTATACCTCCATGTTTGTGTTGAAGATAATGCCTACGAAATGTTATAATCACTGCATCTTGGCAGAGGGCAGAGTAATGTTTCTTCCTTCATGTCCTTTGTTTTTGTGAATACTAAGTGGAAATAAGTTCTTATCAACAGAGCTACCAAGTCTCACGCAGAAATGAGACTCAAGCATTAAGGGGCCATCTCACGATCTCACGCATGGTATGCACCCATTTTTCTCACGCATCGGGCCAAGTCTGCAACTTGGGCCTATAATAATGAGCATAGCTCAAAAGATTAAAGTGGTAGTTGCAAATGAAGGTATATTTTCCTTTTGTCTTCCAAAATAAGTAAAAAATAGTCGCTTAAGTATGCACCTGATCGCACCATTAAGAGATAAGAATTGAAAAGGCTTCCTACCGTGGGAGGCCACAGGGGGAAAAAACCCCTCCCACACCCTCGCTCGCTCGCACATTCGCATGCCGAGATGCCGAGTCATGAAAATCTCACTCATAAATTTTTTTTGAACTTGGCATCCCTGTATCAATCAACCACTTTTTGCATTTCTTTCTCTCCTTTTCTCTCGTTCCACGTGCAATTGTGATCTGAAGGCATATTATGTAGGTGTGTGTGCAAATAGGTTTTGGTACATGTGTTTCTTGTTTCACTGATGTGGATAGTATTCTAATTGGTGCGTTTGCGTGTGTTTCGGGTAAGTACCTCGGAATGTCATAGTTGAAAAGTTGAAATGTTGTTTTTGCACTCTCCCCACCCCTCTTTATTCTATATAAGATAAAGGCTACAACTATAAGCACATGGTGCTTCTCGTAAGTTCAAGACTTAATATCATGTGCCCCTCTATTATAATTTGTATTTTATCATATTTTCCTTTAAAAAAAAGATCTATTCATGGGAAGTGAGTACGGTGATAAGACAGGAAACAAAAGAAAATAATCATATTCACAGTGATTGATTACATAATCTATTGTGGAAAAGATTGAAAGGTCAGATCAATATATTAAGTAAACAGATATTATAAGATATTATGTGAACACATTATAGGGAGCCTACTATGATGACAAAATTAGGTGATGTGGAGGACGATTCATTTTGATATTTTTTTTTTGTGCCAAAGAATTAACTGACCTGCTACTTCAGAAGCCACCATCTTTATAGATGTCAGCGCTCTGAATGATATCACTCTGCTTGTAAAGGTTCTCTTTTATTTTTATCAAGGTTTATATCTGTGTTCTGTAATAATAATAATAATAATAATAATAATAATAATAATAATAATAATAATAATAATAAGGTCATAATTTACCCAGGGTAGCCTCTTCAGTGTTGCCACTGCTCTACAAGAGGGCCCTGCTATTATTATTACCCTATCGTTGCCAGGTACCCATTTATACACCTGGGTCGAGAGGGACACAGTGGGTAAAAACATCTTGTCCAAGGACGTAAGCACTGAGCGGGTTTCGAACTCGGGTCCTCCGATCGGGAGTCGGGAGTCTTATCCACTATGTCACGTTTTACGAGCGGTATTTGCCAGTACTTGGTCCAAATAATATCGTTTTTGCTTAGAATTACGCATCCATCACCTATAGTGAGCAGGATATCATCACAGAATATATCACTGCAATGTAATAGAACAATCTGTTTGAACACAGTTATGTCCTACACCGCTCAATTCGTAAAGAACTAACGCTGTTTTGAAACTGTCCGTGCAGCAATTTATTCGGAAAAGATTGGCGCTTTGGAGAATGGCATCACGTGTTGCCATGACAGAGTTAAAGGTATACGATATTTAGATTAAATTGAAAAGCATCTTTGAATGTCTAGTTTATGTAATTCCAGACATCTTTTTTTTTTTTTTGCAGAACTACTGCATCTGAACTGTGATATTACAATGAAATGTTTACAAAATAATAATAAGAAGAGGAAAGCGTTGTTACAGCTTATCCCAATGTGCACGTCAAACTCTGCATACAACAATTCTATCATACAAAAACACACATACATTATATATATATATATATATATATATATATATATATATATATATATATATAATATTATACTTAACCCCCCCCCCCCCCCAAAAAAAAAAAAAGTATGAAAGAGGAGACCTAGCTTGTGAAGACGCTATTCATAGCGCCTCAAAGTTGCCCCTCAGGAGACCACAGCCACCCACTCCTACACGACTAGACCAATTTCTGGGAATCGCTCTATACTTTTCTTCATCATTTTCCATTTGTCATAATTCAAAGAATGTTTTCATCAATTTCTTGCCCATTTCATATATCATTTTTCCTCCCTCCCCCCCCCCCCCCTCCATCACATTGCACACGATGTAAGTACAGTGCGATGAAAGGCGTCTAATGATCATCTTTCCGTCCAGCGTTACACCCCTGCGAACAACGTGCCGGCAACACGTAAAGGGTGAAACCAGATCATTTGTCTACCAATGGCATTGAATTATTTGCCAAGGACGCTTAATGACATTACATGTAAAGTCAACGAGCAGAAGATCGTTGTATCTGGTGCCTGTAAACATACATACGCCCATACGTATACACCGTACACATTATTAGTCGCTGAGGTTGCAAAACCTTTTATCTCATAATTATGTTGGTGAAAAATCTCTTTTTTTACTATCATTATTATCAATTGTCAGATAATTAGCTACAGTAATATCCTGTCCAAATCCTAGTTGTACTACCCCCCAAACTGAAGCCACCACGGCATGTAAAAGGAAAGACGATCCCACCCCCCCCCCCCCCCCTGCAATACTTTGGCTGCCATAATTGTTGTTTCATTTTCTTTTCGCTCTCTTTTCTGGACATTTGCCATTTTTTCGATACGAGGTTTTGTCGCCCTGACAGCTGTAACAATATAGATATAAGGCTAGATTTGGGATTACCAATTGTAATCACCTGATTCTATCGCATATTATGCTTGCATATCGAGTGTATGTTGATTTGTATAACCCTTTATTAGTACACACACACACACACACACACACACACACACACACACACACACACATATATATATATATATATATATATATAATTATATTATAGATATATTCATTTATCTATTCATTTATACATAGTGTTGCTGACAATGCTCCTGTCACAAACATATTGTATGTTCTATGGCTCATAAATCCTAATGAAGACCTAGAGAAGAAAGCTCGGTTAAATTCAGGAAAATAGAAAGTGTAGAAAGCTACGTCTGTATCGTTGGAATACTATTTCACATACCCATAATTTATAGTCATATATGTACACTACAGGATAATGTTCCTCTCCATATCGTCACACAAACACGCCCACACTATACACACACACAGACATTCACAAACACAAACACAAACACAAACCAACCCACATACATAAAAAATGCATGAAAGCCAAACACACGGATGAATCAAGTGGACAGTGAGTAACAATTGCAGCGAGACTGTGAGATAGCGACAACTCGACCTGTATTTTGACTTCAGAAACTGCAATACTTCCAGTCGAAGGTGGCGCTGTACAACTGTAGCAGACGGTCATGATTGCTGAACGTTTTCAAAAGAAATGAATTCAATTTCCAACTTAATTTTTCAGCCGCTGAGATTGATTACCCTCCTTCTGTTATCAGGCTGGTATCTGCCATCACGTTGCATCATCATAAATAAATCATCTCAGTGTTTCAATCACGTTCGGCGGTGTCAGAAAATATCACAAAGGAAGTAAGAGTTCCAGTTTTAGTGCCATTATGGAGCACTGTGAGCGCGAACCGAAAACAGTTTTATCCACATGTCTCAGTTTGATTTGGCTCGTTTTTCCCGTTCAATTCAATTCAAAAGTTTATTTATTTCTATCATCAAAAAAAGAAAAAGAAAAATGGGAACATGTTCCAAAGTGGTACAATTTTTTCAGTTTGTCTTACATTTGTCTGATAAAAGCATTGTTTTTTTTTTTTTTGGGGGGGGGGAATTCAATATAAAGTATATGCACGAATGATGTCATACAAAAGAAACGATGCACTTTGCCATGGCAACAAAAATAGTAAATAATCACAGCGATGGAAAACAGTGTTCCACTAGAGTTCAGAGAAGGGCCAACTGTGTGGTTTTAGTCACCATCCCCGGCACACTTGGTATCTTGGATGTAGAGCGACGGAGAGAAGAGAAATAGAGGGATTATCTATAACTAATTTATATCATATTATATTGTATTATATCATATTGTATTATATTATATTGTATTATATCATATTATATTATATAGGTTTTCCCTGTCAATTTTATACTTTTGTCATTCAAATTCATTTATGTGCATTCAAATTCATGCGATAGTCATGTGATAGTCCCCATGAGCTTGTTTGGAGCGTTCAATTTCATTTTAAGGCGATCAAGTTCCTATTTCGTGCAATCAATTTAACGGGGGAAATGGAGTAGACTTTTTAAAAAACGAAAAAGGGCCAATACAAGCAGTGAAGGCTGCATATAGTCTAATTATGATTGTTTACAGGTTCTACATTGTGCTCTGTTCATGTATTCTTTGTTTTCATCTCAAAAAATTCAGATTGTAAGGTCTAATCAGCAGTGCATCCAAACAACACATCGGCAATTTAATCACATTTCTTGATGATACTGTGTTGCGACACGGATTGTCGCCCCCGTCACGGATTGTCGCCTGGCGACAATCCGTGACGAGGGCTGGCGGCGCGGATTGTCGCCCGCCCTCGAAGCACATTTTGCTGGGTAATATCGTTCTGGACATAATCATTGAAATACTAACACATAACTTAAATGGCTACATCCATGCAAACATGCCATGTAAAAAGTCATGGTGAGGTTTCAAGGAAGTGTGTATGTGCGCGTGCACATGATAATTTAGTGTCCGTTTGTGCATGCGTGTGTGTGTGTGTGTGTGTGTGTGTGTGTGTGTGTGTGATGGAAGAATGTGTTTATTATGTCAGTTTTTTGCGTATGTGTTTTTTAGCTGCGCGTGGGGAGGGATACCTAGTAAGCTGTTGCTGGCATATAAACGTTGATATTGATTTTATCAGCAGCTTTGAATTTGATGAGTTTGTTTGGCAGATTTGTATATGAATTCGGAGTGGAGCTTGCGTGCGGGCGGATGCTGCTTTTCTGCATACGGTCCATTATGTCTTATTTATCAACATTTGGAAATCGTTTCATCAGGAAGGAATGTGGTATCGGTTTGGGTGTGCGTCGGTATGTGGGAAGGGGGTTACATTTCTTTATTGCAAAAGTTTGTTATTCTGAAGGCTCATTCGTCCGAAGGCTCATTCGTCCGAAGGCTCATTATTCCGAAGGTTCGTTATTCCGAATTTCATTTTTGGATCAACGAACCTCTAGGTATAGGGAATTGTGTGTTTCGGATAAATGAAGCCTCGGAAAAAACAAAACTTCGGAATAACGAACCTTCGTGTGTGTGTGTGTGTGTGTGTGTGTGTGTGTGTGTGTGTGTGTGTGCCTTGTCATTTCTTTTATAAAAACAGGGTATGATTTGGTAAAAAGAATCAAATATATTGTACTGTATGTTTGAAAAATGATTTAGCAGCACAAGAAAGAAGAATACAGCTGCTTTCTTTTTTTTTGTTGATGGACGTATTAATTTTATTGTTAATATGGATTTCACATTGAATGAAACTCAAATAAAAGAATATTACCAAAAAAAAGTGTGTGTGTATGTGTTTGGGTTGGTGAATGTGGGTGTGGGATGATTTAGGTTTTGTTTAATCAGGGGTTGGTGGGTTGGGCATTAAATTTGAAGAAGGATAGTTATAAATGGTATGACAGATGTTGGTAGGATTTAATATTTAGGATAGATGTAGGCCCTAGATTTGTTTCGGTTGGGGAGGGGAGGGGGTGGTCGGTTTTTTTTATGACTGATTTCATTCTAGATTTGTGTAAGGTATTTGTGTTTTTTTTATGTATATGCCCTTGTAAGTAAGAAGGTGTTACATGATCCAAACCAATATATTCAAGGAATATAAGTTTGGTAGGGCCCTACATGTCAAAACTTTCTCGTGAAGAAATTATTAGTAAGGTTG
This sequence comes from Diadema antillarum, assembly GCF_040938485.1. Taxonomy (NCBI): domain Eukaryota; kingdom Metazoa; phylum Echinodermata; class Echinoidea; order Diadematoida; family Diadematidae; genus Diadema; species Diadema antillarum. The sequence continues at coordinate 283,639 of NW_027271291.1, read as the reverse complement.
GTCTATAATCGAGTTATCTATGTTGAAGTGAGATTATTTGTGGTATAAATTGACAAATGGGAGTTTTTATTACCAAATGCCCTTTTATTCAACTGTCGATGTAAACATGAGATGGTTTCAGTTCAAGATGCTAAATAGAATTCTTTATATGAAAGACGCTTTATTGAGATTTAAATTAGTAACAGATAACTTATGTACTTTTTGTAATAACAGCGAAGAAACAATTATGCATATATTTTGTTCTTGTATATATTCAAACGAAATATGGTCAAAACTTGAGCTTTGGCTGTCCCGTAATGCTATTCATATTAAGTTTACAAATCAAAATAAATTATTTGGTTTTTATGGACGTAATAACAGTGCCCTCAATTGCATTATGATTACAGTAAGGAAAGAAATTTTTACAGCCAAATGCAAAAATTGTTTGCCAGTTTTTGAACAAATCATGTCAGCGATAAAAAGTTATTATGATATGGAAAAGTATATATGTAAAACAAATCTGAAAGAAAAGAAATTTATGAAAAAGTGGTTACATTTTACTAAATGTTTCTGATTGTGTTTTCTTATGAAATGATTTGTCAGGTAATTTTCTGACACTTTGAAAAGAATTTGCAATTTATAATTGATTTTTGTAACTGTTTGCTGTTCTTATTGTATTTAGAATGGCCAAGAATATCATGTGTTAAATCTGCATGTACATACATATCTCTTTTTGTATATTTGTGTGTATGATATTATTTAATAAAGGAACCCTGTGGAAGGGGAAAAAATAAAAAAAAAATAAATTGACAAATGGATTTGTTTGTGTTTCGAATTGCCATTTGTAACTTTTTTTGTTCATGTTACACCCAGAATGGGTCGATTTATAAATGATTTGAATGAAATCAATAAATATCAAGGAAAAAAAGTGTTGAGTTGGTTTATTTGCATTATAAGGATTTGTTTGAGTGTTTGTTGGTGTTTGTTTGTATTGAGTATGTATTAGCGGTGTGCAATGGCAGTTCGTTTGTGCTAAAATCAACTAACGATTGACAAATTTTTTACGGCGTGTGGAAATTATTCGCTCATGCATAAAGCATGCCAAACCTATTCTGGGACAAAGAATAGTGGTATGGACGTTCTAGTTTATAAGACTGATGGAAGAAAATGACTGCAGTGAAAAATGAGCAAAGACAAATAACATTTGGGGAGGGTACCTCCCTCGTATGTATTTTCTCTTGGTCTCTCTCTCGCCTAGCCCGCCTCACCGCTGATATTGGTTGACACACCCATACTATTTTTAGATCAACGCTGGTGTGAATTCTACACACGTGCTCATACACTCTGAAGGCGTTTATATTGCCACCGTAGCGCCACTATATTCCACACACACACGTAAGCATACAGGCACACGTATACTCACAGACAAACAAACCACTACCACTATGCAACCACCACACATGAACAGTTTCTACATATTGTATTATTATACTCCAAACACACACACACACATACACACACACACACACACACACACACACACACACAACAAATCATACACATCACATATCATGCAGCTCACAATACACACACACACACACACACACACACACACACACACACATACGCATAACTTACCAGTCATACCCATCCCACCAAAGCTTAACACCGGAGGGACCACCCCTAGCCCGGGGCGACAATCCGTGACGGGGCGACAATCCGTGTCGCAACAATTTTTTTTTGCCAACACGGATTGTCACCTTCGAGGTCAAAAACTGGGAACTGCACAAGCGTCACGGATTGTCGCCAGGTGACAATCCGTGACGGGGGCGACAATCCGTGTAGGGGCGACAATCCGTGTCGCAACATACTGCATGCTAACAACAGCCCAACACCAACCACATGACAATACATCAATTTAAAGACAAACTGACATACAATGATCTCATATAGTCCCGCAAAAGTAAACCAATAAGACAGCAATACACAACAAACAATACTTATAAAATGTTCATGCATTTCATTATAGTCAAAAAAAAAATTTTTTCTCTCGAAGGTGTCAACCATCCCTCCTTATTATGCTCGTCTGTAGGACTATACAGTGCCTAATGTTTGTTTGCTTGTTTCATTTCCCAGCAAAGAAGATTTTTGGATAGCCCATATTCATCTGGAATATTAGCTAGTGTGATGGATCACAATATGCTGTCATTGAACTATAGAGGGCCTCTGTCAATTTTGTTGGGGCACCTCTCCCATTATTTTATACAGGTGAGTGCGCCCGTTATGTGGAACTCCGTCATTTTTTATGAAATACCAGTTTATGGCACAATGTCATGCAGTATCCATTATGTCATATTATACATACATATTTCAGGTTTGGAAGTGTTATTGTTAGATTGTATAATGTTATTCTAAAGATGGACAATTTGGTGTTAGGAGTACGGTTTACACTTGGCTTGATGCAACGTACACCTAGTATGTATAGTACGCACGTCTATGCCACAGTCGTAATGTGTGTAAATTAGCCTGTGGATATGTGTGTTGTGTATAGGCGCATTGAGTCACTGCGGTCGTAGGCTTGTACGTATGATATACTGCAGTATGCACAGACTGTAGGCCTAAGTGGGGTTGGAGTACCCGGTCAATTCAAGATACGTTGGATAAGCGTAGTGAGTCAGTGTGTTATGAGTAAAGAAAGAATGCCTAACATAGTGTGATAGGAAGAATGGATGGTTTTTATTGACTATCGTTACTTAATTAATGCAACTATGTAATAGGGCCCTATGATCTTGGTAACGGGAAGAGTTTAGAGATAGAGTCAGAGATGTACAGTACAGTGCAGGTACAATGTTGTGGGTTTATAATGTAATACCACTGAAGTTGTAAGAGGGAATATTATTCCTTTTGCTTACCCTAATAGAGTAAGATTCTGTATTGATAGGAGGGACTAGGGTATTTTGTAAATGTGTTGTTTAGCAAGAGAGTTAAGAAGCTATCTGAGTATTGATCATAATAGTTTTGGCACACACAATGGTGGAGTTAAGAATACAGGTGTAATGCATTGCCATTACCATTATTTAAGGTTTGTCAGGCTGAGACATTGTGTAGATTTGCATGTGTTTTTCATAGTTGGTGTACCCTGTGATCTATAGTTGTAAGATTCGCAGTAGTTTGGTATAATGTAATTTTTCAGCATTATTATACTCCCATCCTACCTTGCTGACATTCCAGATTTGATGTAGTAGAACCTATATGGATCAGATGTGTGATTGTAATTGTTTTGAGTAATACTAATAGTTGATTTGATTGTGATGAAGTGATCTTTATGTGTTAGGAATGGTTGGTGGAAGAGAGGATTTGTCTGAATGATATTGCGTGACTTTTATTAAAGAGCAAATGTGATCAAAGAAAGGTTATGTGAAGGTGCTGATAATAGACGTATTTACGTTTGGGCAAAACTGTTCAGCAATTTGGAATTACTGAAGAGAGAACTGCTGTCTCATGTGTTTTTATTATTATTGACATTCAACCAAAATAGCATAGTTTGAGTCAGATCTTTGTTGGATTCTAAAACAAAACAGGTATTATCCTTTTCACAAATAATGATGAATGAGATATGTATTGTATATTTCATATTCAAGGACTGGTATAGTCACAGATGTAAAAAGCCTTTATCCTACTACATGTATATGGGGTCTGACATTACATTAACAGAGTGGACATGACACTGGCTGCTTGTCATGAAGTGTGGAGAGTATGATTTTATTTCGTAGAGTGAGCCTTCTATGTGAATAGGCATTACAGTGTTGTAACATACAAAATGTATAAGTCTCAAAAAGCAGATATTGTTGCAACACATTTACAATGTATTAGATGGTTCCACAATACAACATTTGTATTCAGCCATTTACAGTCTGTTTAATGTATTATAAATGGTTTTGAACGGTCATGATTAGTGAAACAACAGAGAGAAAGAGAGATTAATGACACATACAACTGATGACTGCAGATGCTTTCACTAGTTATGATACTATTATTGATACTCTCCTGTGGATTTACCAGGCTTAAAGGATGATAACTCATTTGGTATCTGTGTGTTACTATATGACTAAGATGGTTTTGGTGTTAAACATGTATGGATTTCATGATATCGTACACTACAGTGTTTCGAGAGTTAGTGTGTTTCAAGTGCATTTCAAGGCATGTATTTGTGTTGGACAAAGATGTTTGTTTGTAATGATATTATCATTACATGTACAATCATATTAATAAAGACCTCTCCCATTATTTTATACAGGCAGATCCGTCTCCCACTCGGTCATCTTTCATGGTGCCTCGTGTTCGCCCCTTACCCACTGGATTGCCATAAGAACCCCGCAACAGAACCAGTAGGGCGTACTCACACAGCTAGCACCCCATCACACTTCTAGTAAATCATCCAGTTCAACACACATACACCCACACCCCGCAATAATCCCCCGAGAGGACCTCACCTCCCCCACTACACTAGTCTTCCACAATGACTGTGTCGCACCCCTTGATTTTAAGTGAGGACTCAAAAAAAAAAAAAGAGAAATGGTTCAACCAAGTCAATCTGAGTTTTTCATATTTTCTGAAAGAACTATCCTTCTAGAATACTCTTCAGTGTGATCTCATAACATGAATACGAATAGAATGTGTGTTTTTAGCAGTTTTTCTACAACCCTTTTTCGGGGACGAGTAGAATAATCAGGTTTGTCTTAGATACCGCTTTTCATGTCTTGAAATCATTTGCACACTCTTCACTTTCAAGTCAATAACTTTTGGAAGGATGACGCTACTGCTTTTAAAGCTAGGATTAATCATTGGCAGAATGTGCTTATAGAGCATGCTCAATTACAGCTTAATCTGATGAATCCCTTCATTGCTGTTGCTCCAGGGGTTTACATTCTGTGTTTTTTCCCTTTCATGACACAGCTAGCACGGCTAGGTAAAGATTAAGCGTTTGAATAGACTGTGTACTTCAGAGCCTCTTTTCTCAGTTCACATTTTTCAAGAGTGTGTGCTTTCTTTCCAACACTTAGATAGACGAGGAGAGTCCAATTGAATTGAGTTATACAACATTTTAAAGATTAGAGTCTGCTCTTTCAGAATCTCTCCTTAACTGAAAATCCATGTCTGACGTCTTTTTGTTGGTTTTGTGGTGCAGGGTCACATAACATTATGAGTCCAGTTCGATGTAAGCCTTAAACACCCTGCTTGCGATAAATGAAGAAAAACGAATAAATGAAGTGGGATCTTTTATGTGCATGAGTTGTGACTCTCTCACACATGGAACCTCCATTTTATGTCCAATCCTTTTCGCTAAGCGCGACTTCAAATTTCTCAATGAATAGGTGAACCTCTATTGCAAAATGAATACTCATCATAAATCCAAATATATTTAAAGCCAGATGAAAAACACTTGCGTAGACGGCCCCAAACTAAGTTAATACAGGACTTCTTTTAAATTGAACGCAGTTGTTTGGAACATGATGGTTGCCTATTCATGAATTTGAATGACCGACGAGATTCCGTCGCCAGCTTGACATGAATTTGAATGCTCATTGATGAAATGCGTGCTCCTCTCTTAAATTTGAATGCTCCGATAGTGAATTTGAATGTTCCGATAGTGAATTTGAATGCTCCGACAGTGAATTCGAATGCTCGGATAGTGAATTCGAATGACCGGATTTTGAATTTGATTGCTGATTCAGTGCTGCGAGCGTGGAATGCGTGAAATCGAATGCTCGGAATAGGAACTTGAATGGCAAAAGTATGAAAATGACTGGGAAAACCTATAATAACCAATATAGAAAACTCTGGTACAGCATTGCATTGCATTCTTTTAAAAAAAAGTAATTCTTGAATACTCATACTTGTTCTGTATGTCGTGCGCTAATTTTGAGGAACAAAACTAACTGCAACCAAAATAGCTAATACAGTCTGTACTTACAAAGCTGTGAAGCATTTATCAAAAAGATATATGATTTTCATTTTCAACAGATTCATGAATGAAATATTTGCATAAACCTATCAATTGAGTTTGACCTACTCTGATAGTAATGATTTTACTTCTGCGATTGACATGATCAGAATTACAACATTAAAAAAATCATGTAAGACATAACAAAGAAAGATTGTTTAAACGTCATGGAAGTCATGAACAGGAGATGAATGGTATAGAAATCATAATTATTCTTATGCCGTTGAGCATACCATGCATTTTCCAATTTGTGTAAATGGTTTATGAACATTTTGATATAAAGCAAGTTTAGTGTATGATGATACACACTTTGGTACTTAACTCCTCACATGTCGAAATGACAGGGTTAATGTATATTGTTCTATGGTTTCAAAAACTCACAGTGACCCAATCGAAGTTCAAGGACGTTCACATGGAAGATTTATTCTACTATCTGATTTCTACGAAATAGTAACAGTTGATCTGCCTATGCAAATGAATGAGCTGATGATGTCATCGGCATATGCGAATTTCCATTGAGTGTGTCCTAAAGCGGACGAAAATTAAAATTTTCTGCTATAGTAATGTCAAATATTATGCTATTCCTGTCTATGTAAGTCAAAATAATGTCATGCAGATCTATATTACCATACTCCTTCTTATCAGACTAACTTTTAACGGGTGTGGATCCCTTTAAGTATCACGCCCTGATACTTTCTCTATGAACTGTCCCTCTCGTACAACGGTAACTTCCTTAATCGTAAGCTACACCTGAATCAAGACTTTGATGTGGCTTGCTACAAAAATCTAATTTGTTAATTCTTCACACATCTCTTTCCATCTCTTAGGATTTTGACAAATCAGTAGCCAATTATTCTCAAATTAAGTTACTGCGAGACAAACCAACGAACAGACGAACAACCCAACCAGCCAGCTAACAAACGTAATATACGCTGGCCAAAACAGGACTTCCTTGGCACACACTGACACAGACACAGAAACAGACACACAGACACACAGATGCTCTCTCTCTCTCTCTCTCTCTCTCTCTCTCTCTCTCTCTCTCACAATTATCAATGTTACTAAAAGATGCTCACAAGTTTTCAGGCAATACGAATATGCACTTGATATTCTGGATTTTTTTTTTTTTTTTTTTTTGGGGGGGGGGGGGGGGGGGTCACAATTGCAAATTTAGATTGCCGGATACTCTACATCTTTTGCGGTAAAATCAAACAAATAAAATAAAATTTATTGTCGATATGCATTAAAGAGCAAATACATGAACCAGCCAAATGCTACAGCAGCATGATTAAAAGACTACGACATTTCGCGCCACTCGTCCCTGCGTTCAGTCACCTCATACAAATTACGACATTATTGGTGCAAAATTGACGGCAGCACATCTTCTTTATGCTTATCAGACTCGACAATGCCTGATATACATGGGATATGGGGACTGGCTAGTAAACTGATTGCAATCGCAAGTGTTCAGCAAGACGATTCGAGTCGCACTTGATTTTGACATCAATGTTATCTGACAACATAACGATGAACGTCGGGCTGGGAATGGTCACATGTCTAGGCCCTATTTGTTTTATAATCAAGCTCCACCAGGTGTATTACTATGAAGAAAATATAAGATGCAACTGCATCTCTATCACTGCTGAGGTTTCTACAGTCGGCGGATGAATTATGGACTTGATTTTGTTGGCGACACAATACAAACGATTTTTTCCTGATCTTCATTTACAGCCTTGGGGGAAACCAAGGAGTCATGTCCGGGTGCAGGTACGACCTTGTTTTGCATTAAGCCTCTGCTCAATGTTTCTGTAATTGGCTGAATCCCATTAAAAATCGGAAACCACCCCTCATTTTCTGTAATATCTCTCACCAAATGGCTTTCACGAGATTACCCAACGACTAAAGGCCCATGATATACATTCATATTTAACTGCTATATTTATGTACAAACACATTCGAAATTTATTACCATTTTTCCATAATGCCCTAGTTACTAATGATTATATTCACTCATACCCTACCCGTCTTTCCCATGATTTTCATTTAAGTAATCCAAAGCTTTTACTTGCTCAAAAGTCGATTAGACATCACGGTCCGGATACATGGAACACTCTTCCTGAAGAGTTGAAACAGTGTGCCTCCTTGTTTTCATTCAAAGCAAACTTAAAGAAGCATATTTTATCACAGTATACTTCAAATACGAATTAAGCCCGAATAATTTATATGACTTATGTTGGTCTCCCGATAGTAGCAACATCGTAAGTCATTCCCTCTTCCAGCAAACCAATTTTATCATTCCAAATCCCAGCCTATCTGCCCCTGTGCACTCTCAAGCACTCGCACGCACATTCACCACCTTCACACATCAGAGTTTATTTTCCCCTGCTATCCTCGCAGCAGAATTTGTATTGTTTACCAATTTACCTACCTACCTTTTCCTCGGGCCGGCCATCTTTTCAAGCAATGCTTACAATGGCGGCCCTCTGCATTATCATTTCCTAAATATAATATTGTTATTGTAATCCCAGCTGCATAGACATGCATACTGTAATATCATTAAATTCCTTTTATATCATTGTTTATGCAAGTCAAACGACTCTGTTTCAAATATACTTTGTATATTTCCCATGTTCACGATTATTCAGTTTATGTACAATGTATATTGATTTGCAGAAAATAAAGTATCTATCAAACAAACAAAGACATACATATATATTGAGTAAGTTGTCCACTTGTTGGCGTGATAATATCATTAAAAAAAAACAGAAACCAAGTGCATGCAGTATTCACCAAAAATTTATTTTGGCACAAAAATTTTCGAGCGATTCACTCTTTCTTAAGAGTTGATACTGAGAGAATCTTTAAATAATCTGAGTTGGCCGTTGGTATCTTTAAAGGACAAGTTCACCTTCATAAACACAAGGATTGAGAGAATGTAGCAATATTAGTAGAACACATCTTTGAAAGTTTGAGGAAAATCAGACAATCCGTTCAAAAGTTATGAATTTTTGAAGTTTTTGTACAGTACCCGCTGGATGAGAAGACTACTGCAGTGTAAGAATAACTTAGATGTCACATGCGTACAACAATATAAGGAAAATATAAAGAGAATTTCACAAAATTCCATCTTTTGAAAAAAGTACACATTCCCCTGACTTGTTACCGACAAATGTTATGGGTAATATTATTCCCCCTGCCTTTAGAAAGAGGCAAGTCAAGTGCTCTTTTATTATGCGAAAAAAGTGAAAATATTTTGAATTTTCTTTTACATTTTCTTTATACTGTTGTACGCATATGAATCACAAGCTGTAGTAGTCTCCTCATCCAGCGGTTCCAACACAAAAATTAAAAAATTCATAACTTTTGCATCGATTGTCCAATTTTTCTCAAACTTTCACTGATGTGTTCTACTAATATTGTTGCATTTTCTCAATCCATATGTTTATGAAGGTGAACTTGTCCGTTAACATAGCTCTCGATGTTATGTAAGACCCCTTGTAGATGCTAAATAATGAAACCTGATATCAGCTCAGTAAGTGAGCCTACACTGGAAACAATTGGCCGTCCTGGCGGAATGATCTTATGTTTTCTCGATTACTCAGTGATTTCAGAAGATTCCAAATCTTCAGCATTTTTTTTTCAGTGGCTTTTGCTACCATCGCAGGAAGTTTGTGGAACTTAAAGGTAATGTGTGAAATCTATTAGATACTGGCTTACTTGGTACAAGTTATTACGTTTCTTACACAAGTAAGGTTTTGTAACTACATACCATCTAACATCACAACAATTTATGAAGGAGGTTAGGGAGGAATGGCCAACGCTTAAACAAGTTCAATCACTAGCCCCCGAGGTAGCAGTACATCCCCTGCATGCCAAACGACAGCCACCTAATCTCAAAAGTTTGCTAACACGATCACAAGTCCATACAATAAATCAGACCTACTGGAAACCAAAAATGTGGTAACAACCGATGTCAGATACGCGATCATCTAATCACAGATACAGAAATCAAACTTGGATCCGACCACACCCTCCGTCCGACGTCAGGGGACTGCAACAGCAAGAACGTTGTGTACAGCCTAAACTAAACTTCAGACACCGATTCAACAACCACAAAAGTACCATAATAAGAAATCAAACACAACATCCAGTCGCACGACATTTCAACACAACAAACCACACACTAACTTATCTGCAATGTTGCATTCTATATCCAAGGACATGAAAGCCTTTGGAAATCAGACACATGAAAGAACTAAAGATAATCATCAGCACAAGGAGCTTCCAGGGACAAGGCATGAACTAGATCTGTCATGGCTCATGAACTTTTTACAAAAATGATGCGCCGCTCACTGTTGTATGTTCCTCCGTATATCCCGCTGCAATGAGTGCCAATCACTATAACAGAGTAATAGAACGCTGAATATTAAAACACACTCTCCTTTTATTTTGTACTAGTGTTAGATTTTTTTTTCACTCCGAGGCACATTGTGACGTCTGTGTTTGATTTCAAAAAATCGAATGTTCACATTATACATAATCATGCTAATCTCAGATTATTTAAAGAGTTTCTATATATCAGAATGGAAGTTAAGTGTGCCGAAATAAACTGTTGGTGAATACAGCATGAACTTTGTTTCAGTTTTGCTTTTGATGATATTATCACGCCAACACGGACAACTTACTCAGTATACATACATACATGTATCTGTATATTGTTCAGAGACAGCAATGCCTCTGAACAAGAGTTGCAATGAAAACATCTCGACGGAAGAATTTCATGAATTTGTATATATACACAAGTTCATGAAAATCCATGCAAAAGACCCGGGTTCGATTCCCGGCGGAGACCAATTTCTCAACTCTTGCACTTTTCCGAAAAGGAGAAACAGTAAGAGGAATAATGAAGTCAACGCTACGCACCGATTTCTCCTTCCTTTGTCATATCTCACATATGTAAGATTATTCAGGAGAAGCCAAAAAGCTGTTGTAGCGGTGACTTCTTTCCCAAAGCATTATCCCAGTTCACCGCTACGTGAATCTCATTAGAAGATCCAGCTGAGGCACGCGGCTAGTTGTTATTCATAACTCTCTGCCCCAAAAAGGAACATGCGCATAAAGAGTTGAAAGGTTGGTCCGTCGGGTATTCGACCTTGGGTCTGCCTGAACCGCTATGAAGTCTCCGTGGCCAAGCGGTTAAGGCGTTGGCGTTCCATGCCAAAGACCCGGGTTCAATTCCAGGCGGAGACTAATAATATTTTTCAACTCTTGCGCTTTTCCGAAAAGGAGGAACAGTACTAAGAGGAATAATGATGTCAAAGCTACTCACCATTTTCTCCTTCCTTTCTCATATCTCATGTATATATATATATATATATTACTATATATGTTGCGAATTCACGTATTGGCTCCAATTTAACGAAGAATAAACCGGTAATGCAATATTTCGCCAATAATAATAATATTTCGGTTTACTGAGTTGCTCAATAAACTCTATATTGGCGAAATATTGCATTACCGGTTTATTCTTCGTTATATTATATATATATATTGTAGTGGGGGTGTGTGTCCTCTTGGGGGATTATTGGGGGTGTGGGTGTGTGTGTGTGTGTTGAACTGGATGATGGACTAGATGTGTGAGGGGGTACTAGGTGTGTGGTTACGCCCTACTGGTTCACTGTTGCGGGGTTCTTATGGCGATCCAGTGGGTATGGGGCGAACACGAGGCACCATGAAAGATGACCGAGTGGGAGACGGATCTGCCTGCATAAAGTAATGGGAGAGGTCTTTATTAATACGATTGTGCATGTTATGATAGTATCATTACAAACAAACATCTTTGTCCAACACCAATACATGCCTTGAAATGCACTTGAAACACTAACTCTCGAAACACTGTAGTGTACGATATCATTAAGTCCGTATGTTTAACACCAAAAACAACTTAGTCATAGTAACAACAGTAATAGTAACACACAGATACCAAGTGAGTTATCATCCCTTAAGCCATGTAAATCCACAGTGGGGCATCAATAATAGTATCATAACTAATGAAAGCATCTACCATCATCAGCTGTATGTGTCATAAATCTCTCTCTCTCCCTGTTGTTCCACTAATCATGACTTTTCAAAACCATTTTATGTACATTAAACAGACTGTAAATGGCTGGGTACAAATGTTGTGGAACCATTTGGTACAATGTAAATGTGTGACCACACCAATCCTTAGATATATACAATACATATCTTATTCATTATATATGGAAATGCATTATTGTTCAAGGCTTCATCTTACCAACTGGCCAAACTACAGCGTGCTCAGAACTCTGCTGCTCGGGTCCTCAGTGGAACATCTCGCTTCTCCAGCATTACCCCAGTTCTAAGAAATCTTCACTGGCTACCAGTATCCAAGAGGATAGAGTTTAAAATTATTATTCATACATGGAAAGCAGTACATTCTTCAGCTCCAAAATATTTGCAAAACCTTGTTTCAGAATACGTCCCTGGCAGAAATCTCCGTTCATGTAATAGTAAACAATTAACAGTTAAAAGAACAATCTCGACTCTCGGAGAAAAAGCCTTTGTTTCTGCAGCCCCATCTCTCTGGAACGCTCTTCCACTGAGGATCCGATCCGCAGAGACCATTGAAACATTTAAAAAGCTTTTGAAATCACATATGTTCGCATCTTGTTTCGATTGAATTTTCAACGAATTGTTCATTGGTGTGTATATCTCTACCTATCTCTTTCTTCTTTTTCAACCTTCTTATGTACAATTATGACTATGATGTATGCTATTCTTTTCATAATTACGTCCCTCTGCGCCTCAGAATAGGATACTAGATCGAAGGCGCATTACAAATGCTGTACTTATTATTATTATTTGTGAGATGAATAATACCTGTTTTGTTTTAGAATCCAACAGAGATCTGACTCAAACTATGCTATTTTGTTTGAATGATGATAAAAGCAAATGAGACAGCAGTTCTCTCTTCACTGATTTGAATTGCTGAACAGTTTTGCCCAAACCTAAATGCATCCCTATTAACACTTTCACATAACCTTTCTTAAATCACATTAACTCTTTAATAAAAGTCACGCTATATCATATGGATAAATCCTCTCTTCCACCAGCCATTCCAAACACATAAAGGACACTTCGTCACTGTCAAATCAGCTATTACTCAAAAAATTACAATCACACATCTGATCCATATAGGTCCCTCTCCATCAAATCTAGAATGTCAGCAAGGTAGGACGGGGGTATAATAATGCTGAAAAATTACATTATACCAAACTACTGCGGATCTTAAGATTCTACATCACAGGTTACTGTACACCCACTATGAAAAACAAATGCAAACCTACACAATGTCTCAGCATGACAAACCTTTAATGATGGTAGTGCAATACACCTGTATTCTTAAATCCTCCATTGTGTGTGTCAAAACTGTTGTGATCGATACTCGGGTAGCTTCCTAAATCTCTTGCTAGACAACACGCTTACAAAATACCCTATGTAGTCCCTCCTATCAATACAGAATCTTACTCTATTAGGGGAAGCAAAAGGAATAATATTCCCTCTTACAACTTCAGTGGTATTACATTACTAACCCACAACATTGTAGGGCCTAACTGTTACCTGCACCGTACATCTCTGACTTTATCTCTAGACTCTTCCACCATTCTTTCTTTACTCATAGCACACTGACTACGCTTATCCAACGCGTCCTGAATTGACCGTGTACAGAGACTCCAACCTAAAGTATCTTCTGATCTGGAGATTCTCCCGCCTGAAACCCCTAGCAAACGGGAGACTCAAAGTTGATGTGTGCGAAGTGCGAAATTCCCAGGGTTTTAGATGCTCTCTGGTGCTATGTAAGGCTTATTTTTTCAACATACGATAGAATATGTAAGAAATCCTTTCCAACGGGAGACAAAGAGCCAGGGCGGGAGAAATTAAATCTCAAACGGGAGAACGGGAGATTTTGCAAAAATGGGTTTTCGGCGGGAGATCTCCCGTCGAAAACGGGAGAGTTGGAGTCTCTGCGTGTACTCCAACCCACTTAGGCCTACAGTCTTTGCATACTGCAGTATATCAATTATCATACGTATAGCCTACGACCGCAGTGACTCAATGCGCCTATACACAACACACATATCCGCAGGCTATAAATTCACACACATTACGACTGTGGCATTGACGTGCGTACTATACATACTAGGTGTTGCATCAAGCCAAGTGTAAACCGTACTCCTAACACCAAATGATCCATCTTTAAAATAACATTATACAATCTAACAACAACACTTCGAAACCTGAAATTGGATGTACAATATGACATGATAGATACTGCATGACATTGTGCCATAGACTGGTATTTCATGAAAAATAACGGAGTTATTGAAATCTGCTACATATCTGGCCCTAGTGAGACCCATACTCGAATACGCATTATCCGTCTGGGACCCTACAACTAAACACTCCGTTAACTCTCTCGAGAGAATCCAACGGCAGGCAGCCAGATTCTGCACGAACACCTATACCAGGGAAGAGGGATCTGTTACAAGGGCTGGGAATCGCTCCAGACAAGGAGAAAGCATCAGAGGCTTTGCATGTTGTACAAAATGAAAAACGGTCTAGTCAACGTCCCCCTGTATAATTACGTTCAACCCAACGCACGTGACACCAGAGGTAATAATCAAAAATTCATTCAACAACGACACAGAGCTACAGTTTTCCGGGATTCCTTCTTCATAACGACCGTTAAAGACTGGAACCAACTCCCCAACGCAGTGGTTCAATGTCCATCATTGTTCCTGTTCAAGCAAAATTTGATGCAATTTCAATAGTCGCGCTCTATCCACACGTACAGAGACTCCAACTCTCCCGTTTTCGACGGGAGATCTCCCGCCGAAAACCCATTTTTGCAAAATCTCCCGTTCTCCCGTTTGAGATTTAATTTCTCCCGCCCTGGCTCTTTGTCTCCCGTTGGAAAGGATTTCTTACATATTTCTATCGTATGTTGAAAAAATAAGCCTTAGATAGCACCAGAGAGCATCTAGAACCCTGGGAATTTCGCGCTTCGCACACATCAACTTTGAGTCTCCCGTTTGCTCGGGGTTTCAGGCGGGAGAATCTCCAGATCAGAAGGTACTTTGGGTTGGAGTCTCTGCACGTAGTGCTCCTCTACAAGTTAGCTTGGATGTGTCTTCCTGGACATTTTGCTGACTAAACCATACAGATACAGATACAGAGTTCCACATAACGGGCGCACTCACCTGCATAAAGTAATGGGAGAGGTGCCCCAACAAAATTGACAGAGGCCCTCTATAGTTCAATGACAGCATATTGTGATCCATCACATTATGTTGATTAGGTTTTCCACGTGTTGGCAAGATAGAGACGACGTGCATAGAGAGGACGTGCCGGAGGACGGACTTGCTGGAGCGACGTGCTGGAGCGGAGCTCCATCTTATGCTCTGCTTTCATTCAGCACCTCTTCACCTCATCAGAAGAACTTTTTTATAGGCTATGCCTAGATTGCATTCATCGCGCTGATGTCTGGCAGCCAACGGCCATGGTGTAAGAGACCATGTCGGACTCAACGACTCTTCAGGGCGCGCCACTCCATATTCTGTGGACAGCGGTCGAAGGTCACAGCTATAATTTATATATCAGGGTAGGCAGGCCTCTTCAGCCCAGTTAAGCAACCTGCATACGAGAAGGACACTCCGATGTAAAACCTACGACCCAAGGATCTCGCTGCTACGTCCTAGCTTGCTTGGCTACAGCACACAAACCTTGGGTGTAAAGAGTGGGGTCACTACTGCGCACACTTAGCACACTCCACTTAAAAGCTCCTTTGCGTAGGCCCGAGGACATGTCCACGTCCTCCTCCCCCTTAAAGTCCTGCAGCGATGGGAAAGGGGCGAAAACAGCAGGTGAAAGATGTCACTGGCAGCCGCAGTTCCAATCCTACATGCAGGCGGTTCAGGATACTGGTCGCTTAAAGTGAAAACTAAGTTTCGGTAAGTGCTTGAGAACCCGTCTAGCACCATTTCATTTTTTTCTTGCAATATATCGAAAGAGTCCACCAAGAAACTTACCTGGCTGACGCGGTTTGCCGGAATGATGAGTCGGTTTGGAGTATTGGCTTGATGCCGGGCAAAGTCCTTGCTTGGATTAGATCTTTTTTACTTGGCAGACGCCAAAGGGTCGTGGTCAGTGGCCAGAAATCAGGTTGGTCAGCTGTCTCAAGTGGAGTACCACAAGGGAGTGTACTTGGCCCGATTCTGTTTGTAGTGTACATAAATTACCTCCCAACATGTGTTCGGTCTAGCTCAAAACTCTTTGCAGATGACACAAAGTTGTATGTGCGCTCAGATAAGCCAGGAGCTACTGAGCAGCTGCAAGAGGACTTAGAGGCACTTGAGTCATGGGCAGATAGATGGCAGCTTCGTTTCCACCCTGACAAATGTGTTGTAATGATAATTGGTCGGTCATGTTCAGACTCCCAATATGTCATGAAGAAAGGGTCTGACACAATTGTCTTGGCTCAAACAAAAGCTGAGAAGGATTTGGGTGTTTTAGTGGACTCACAATTGACATTCAAGGACCATATTTCCCAAGCTGTTGCAAAGTCAAATAAGCTGTTAGGAATTATTAGGAGATCCTTTGTATATTTGGATGAGGATACTGTTAGGCTCTTGTTTAAAGGCATTGTGAGACCCATCTTGGAATATGGTCAAGCTGTGTGGTCACCTTTCAAGCTAGGTGAACAAAGAAGACTTGAAAGTGTTCAGAGAAGGGCGACTAAAATGATTCCGGGGATTAGGCAATTTGTCCTACTCTAAACGTCTACGCAGAGCTACCAAGTCTCACGCATTCTGCGTGAGACTCAAGCATTTAGGGTCCGTCTCACGATCTCACGCATGTCACCCATTTTTCTCACGCATTGGGTGAAATCTGCAACTTGGGCCTATTAATGATTAGATAGTTGCAATTGAAGGTATATTTCCTTTTTTTTTCTTTCAAAATAAAAGAATAGTCACTTAACCGTTATTTATGCACCAGATCTTATCGCACCATTAAGAGCTAAAAATTGAATAAGCTCCCTACTAACCCCTCCCACACCCTCGCAAGCACGCCGAGACGTTGAGTCATGAAAATCTCAATCATAAAAATTTTTTGAACTTGGCATCCCTGTCTACGTCACCTTTCACTGCCATCTCTCAGTTACAGGTGAAAAAGAGGGGACATGATTGATGTGTACAAGTATCTACATGGACACTATCACACAAAGTTTGACATGTTCTCTCATAATAGTAATGGACGAACACGTGGTCATTCCATGAAACTGGGAAAACGGTTTGCAAGGTTAGATGTCAGAAAGTATTTCTTTGCTAACAGAGTTGTTGGTATGTGGAACTCTCTCCCAGAAGAAGTGGTCTCTGCTTGTTCCATAAATGCCTTTAAGAATAGGCTAGACAAGCACTGGAAAGATGTTGTGTTTGATTATGACTGATTATAGTCGTTACATGTATGTGTATTGATACATAATACATGCTCTTGGTCTCCAGTAGCTGTCAACTCCTGCCATAGACCATTTTTTGGTAATAACGCAAATACGCAATAGAAGTTGAGCTGTTAATTGTATTAGAAGGGTAACAGCGCTGGACAATTGCTTGATTGGAAAGAGAGCATCAAGAAATAACTCTACCTGATCGATGAACAGGTTCTGTCCTACACCATCGTTCCGGAAAAGTAAAGTAAAGTAAAGTAAAGTAAAGTAAAATATTTTGAGAAAAATAATAATAGCCGGTAGGAAAACCGACTTTTATTCCAGAAGGCTCCAGACTAACTCGGTCTCGGGAAAAATTCGACCCTACTTCAGACAATTCACACGCAGTTCGTGATCGCCACATTCTACTGGCCACTGCATAATACCAAATGAGGCCTAACTGAATGGACAGGAAAGTGCGTGCTAACGTAATCCTGTACAAACAAAACAAAATTATAGAATGGGTAGCGAGAATCCTGCGATCTGATTGGTCGAGAGCTATGTGTTCATTTTTACTGGCCGCACGCTGAGTCACAGTGGTAAACATGTTATCGCGCACTTAGCAAGAGTACGCGTACTTGTAACAAAGGTTCGCGCACTAAAGCAAGCGTTCGCGCACTCGGCTTGGCCATGCATCCAGTAAAACCTTATGCATGGCTGGCCATGCATCCAGTAAAAACCGTAAGTACGGGTATGCATGCCCTTTACGGAAAGCCAAAAGGAAATGCATCCAGTAATTTTGTCATCGGGTAACACGATAGAAAACTGGGTTTTTGACAAGAAAATTACCCATTATATAAATCAAATGACGCACATGTCTTTTCGTGCGTCAGTCGGAATATAGTGTGCATGCGGTAACTATGGAATTTAGCCTAAACCCACTCGGCTTCGCCTCGTGGGTTAAGCATTCCATAGTTACCTTATGCACACAATTCCGACTGACGCACTCAGACCTGTGCGTCATTTGTATAATGACAGCGCGCGGTCCTCAGTTGCTGAGACGCGCGGTCTTTGGAGTTTTTGTTGTTGTTTATCAAGCGCTTTTGATTGTCTGAGGTGCTTAGGCGCACACTAATTTTGCATGCGCGCAAAAGAGGTTTTTGATGCGCGCGTTGTAACAACTCGGACCATTACTGCGAGTAGCCAGAACACGAAGCGCTAGTTTATACAGGCCGCTCCCATAGGACAACACTGTACAATCAGAGGGACAACCATTACAACTCATCCCGCCGTCAAAGCGAAGCCGAGTTATCCCCGAGTCCGAGTTTAGCCTGACCCCGTTCGGGTAAGTACTGAGACTGAACCTTTTTGGTTAATATTTCGCATTTTCGTCGTTACCCATCGAATATCTTGTTATATAAAATAGCATACATACTTATGATACAGGCCGGCAGTGCACGACAAAAGTTATAGTGCACGTAAAATATAACGATTACAGACGATAACCCACTATCGATTTGATATCGGTTTTTGCTCCCTCATTTTAATCATCGAGTACTTGAATCCCGCACCTTATCAACGCGATTGCGCCGCAACCGCGATATGCTTTGCTCGATATCATCGTTATTCTCAATTCTCGCAGGCTGGCTATGCCAGCAACTTATCTGTGTGGGACTAGACTTTCAGCGGTAGATTTAAACATGGAAGCTGAAATGAACAGTAGGTTCGCTACTTTTAGAGAGACTGATCTATATAAACAGTATCTTAGACAATAAGGACACAAAGGATGCCATCAAATACGCCCTACGAATTTTGGACTCCTACTGTTCTGAAAAAGGAATCAATCCGACGGATATTACTGAGCAAGTCAACCCAAGATTTGTGCCGCTTTCTCCGTACATTCTACGCGGAAATGCGCCGTGGAAATGGGCAGCGTGTGGTGTGTACAGTATACGCTAAGCGCTCTTTGATCACGCTACGCTATGAACTTTACTGCGACATTCACAACACACTCGGAATCCGCATGTGCAGCAATGGGGCCTGGCACGAGCCTTGTGTTTAAATCCAGTAGATCCCTAATCCTACAAAACATCATCTAGTCCTGGTCCTGGACCCACAGTGCAGTAAGTAGGGCGTCTAACGTGTTACTGTTAGTGTTACTGTTAGATCCATGGTAGACCTATTGTAGGGTCAAGTGTTAACTAGCTCTGTCGCTCGTATATAAAGTGACGTACAGTACAGTGTACGTAGATCTAGTATAAAAACGTTAGGCCAGGGCCCCTAGGGCCCTAGACCTAACCTATCGTAGGGCCTAGAAAACGTTAGATATAACCACGTAGACCCTAGACTCTATAGTTGAATTTGGATCTTCAGGATTTTGTCTACACAGGTTCAAAGAAACTGGTATTATTGCTTGTGTAGACACGTGTAACTGTTAGAAATGATCTAGGAGTACAGGACCTTGGCTTATCTTGCCTGGGTATGTATGCTATTTTATATATCACATAGTGCATGACATCTTATTGCACTATAACAAGTACCAAGCACCTCCAAATTCTGAATTTGCCCTCAGGCAATTATATTCAATTCGGCCTGCGGCCTCATTGAATATAACTGGCCTTCGGGGCAAATTCAGAATTTGTCGGTGCTTATATTGTTATAGTGCATTCAGCCTCATGCACTATATATATAATAACATCGTTATCCTGCACATTTCCTAAGCATACGTTCACATTTGGGAGCGAAATTTGACAACTTTTGCAGGCGTACCAGAACTTTGTTTTGGCTTTACCGAAATAATGCTGACCTGGAGACGACAGCATCATTCGGCAGCACCTTGAACGACCAAGCAGCCCTTTTTAGGGAGAGCACTGCTTGCTCCGCATGGACATGGGCCTAGAAAAGGTGGCCTAACCAAAGCTTGTCTCCTCTGACCTAGTTGGCTAACCGCGGCCAAGTGGCATCTTCGAAGCGGTCGAACAAAATAGAACAAAAGGGTCACGCCTCCTTCAAAAGGTGTACACAACTTGAAGTTAGCAAGTTGGAACGTCAGAACAATGCTGGACACGGATGGCCAAAGACCCGAACGGCGGTCCGCCCTCATCGCTCATGAGCTCTCCAGACTTGACATAGACATAGCTGCTCTCAGCGAGGTCCGCCTTGCAGATGAGGGTAATCTCAAAGAGCATGACGCGGGCTACACACTCTATTGCTGGCAAGCCTCGGTGTGAACGACGTCTATCAGCAGTTGGTTTTATGGTCAAGAATTCCATCGCCTCCAGGCTCGAAATTCTTCCAACAGGCCACTCTTACCGGATTATGTCCATGCGTCTCTCCCTTCGCAATGGTCAATATATCACTCTGTTCAGAGTCTATGCCCCAACCCTTCAGGCGGAACCAGCCGAAAAGGATAAGTTCTACACTGATCTGCGCATCTTCTCCCAACAAGTTCGGGAAGACGACAAGGTTATCATCCTTGGTGACTTCAACACCCGCGTTGGGAAAGACTCAGAAACCTGGTAAGGAATCCTTGGTAAACATGACGTCGGAAAGTGCAACGACAACGGACGCCTTCTGCTGGAGTTCTGCACAGAACAACAACTAGTCATCACAAACTCCCTTTTCCAGCAGAGGGACAGTCTAAAGACTACCTGGATGCACCCCGGTCCAAGCACTGGCATCTATACTGGACTACATTCTGGTTCGCAGGAGAGACCAACGTGACGTGCTTCACACCAGAGTTAAGCCCAGTGCTGAATGCCACACTGATCATCGGCTTGTTCGCTGCAAGTTAAACCCTCATTTCAAGCCCAGGCTGAAATACAGAGGGGCCCATCAGAAGAAATTCAATGTTAGTTACCTGCAGTCAGCTGAAGTGACATGTAATTTTCAGACGAATCTCCAAACAAGGCTTGAAGATGAAAACCAATTAAAGGACATTTCTCCTGAAGTCTTTTGGGCTAGGATGAAATCAGCCATACAACAATCCATCAAAGAGGTACTGGGACTCTCCTCCAGGAAGAACAAGGATTGGTTTGACGAAAGCAATCAGGAAATACAAAAGCTACCGAAGAAGCGATCTGCCCACCAGGCTCATCTCACGAATCCATCCTGTCCAGTGAAAAAAAGTGCCTTCCATCTTGCATGCAGTCACCTTCAGCGCAAACTTCGAGAGATCAAGAATGAGTGGTGGACAAACCTTGCCAAACAAACTCAACTCTGTACCGACACTGGCGACCTGAAGGGTTTTTATGAGGCACTGAAGACTGTCTGTGGTCCCTCACGCCAAGTTCAAAGTCTTCTTCGTAGCGCAGACGGCGAAGTTCTAAATGACAAGACCTCCATCCTCACCCGATGGTCAGAGCACTTTCAGTCTCTCTTCAGTGCCAACCGCATAGTACAGGAATCAGCCCTGCTCCAGATTCCCCAACAGCTCTTTAAACCTGAGCTGGATGAGTTCCCTACCTTCGAGGAGACACTTAAAGCCATTGAAGAAATGAAAATCGGCAAAGCAGGTGTGGATGGAATCCCCCCAGAGATATGGAAGGCTGGTGGAAAAGCCCTACACACCAAGCTTCACGAGTTCTTCACGTTTTGCTGGAACCAAGGCCAACTACCTCAAGATCTTCGGGATGCAATTATCATCACCCTGTACAAAACCAGAGGAGAGAAATCAGAGTGCACCAACTGCAGAGGAATCACCCTGTTTTCCATCGCGGGCAAAATCCTTGCTCGAATTCTTCTCAATAGACTAACGCCTAGTGTCGCAGAAAGTGTTCTCCCAGAATCTCAGTGTGGTTTTCGCGCAAACAGAGGAACTGTTGACATGGTCTTTGCCCTCAGACAGCTCCTGGAAATGTGCAAGGAACAAAACAAGGGACTTTAAATTACTCAGTCAGCCTAAAATGCGGCTCTATGTCCACGAAAACAATGGCAGAGGAAGTAGGACAATTGTCCGTGACGCCACTGTTGTAGTAATGGTAGTACTTACCACTACTGGTGAGTTGCAAACTGTAACTTGTCTTGTAGCTCAGTCAGTATGTCTTTCAATCAGGTTCCAGGTCACAACTGAGGGATGCGCGCACAGGCAATCCCTTTTATACCTCCCCTATAATAGACAGGGGAGTTAGGGTGAAACCGCTAGGGGGCGCTTCTACTACAGCATCTTAAGCAACTCTGGCTTAAGGGAAATCATTATTTACTTTGCGGAAACATGAAGGCAAGCGTAGTGCTACATGTAGTCATATAATGTGTAGTGTACGTTAATTTGGATTTTTTATACAAACTTTTGCAATTTATTGCATCACTTCACAGCTTGGGACGGGATAACAATCCGAATGCGTCCAGAAGGGTAACGCTTCTAGGCTTGGAAGATCACAAGTCTGTAAGTCTGGTATAGGGTTTTTACAGGGATTACAGCCTCTAAACTATTTTTTCTTGTTGACATTGCAACAGAAAATTAATATTGCAACAGTGTACAAAGTGTATCAACATTGCTATAGTGTAACGGCGGATGGATAATGACATTACAAAGCTGCTATTTCATGATGTGTAGTGAATACATGCATGGATACAAAATGTGTATGTATAATGATGCAGTACAAGACAGTGTACTATTGTTTGCTCAGAAGAAGCAAACCTTTGTGTGTGTTAATGGAGAATTATATACATATACATTCAACCTATATTGTGATCCAAGAAATGTATGTTTGATATATTCATACAGTGTATCATTCATTGTTTCACTTACAGTTTTACCGTTTCACATACATGCGCACACGCACTTGGGCTTGCGCATATTATAGACAGCAAGGAGGAGAATTGTTAAAGAAAAGAGTGCAACGTTCGACTCGACTGTCTGCGATTTTATTCTTGTTGTGCATGTGTATACGGTTAGCTGACTGGATAGGATCTAGTGCTACCGGTACCTAGAAATCTGAGGCCAGCATAATGAGAATGGATGCTAAAGAAATAGATATTAAAGAACCTACCTAAATCAAGCTTTTCGAGCGTAGGTTCTGGGATGAGGAGCACGGGTACAACATTATGATCAAAACATAGAGGAAAACAAAAGAAAATAAGACAAATACAAATATATTTGTTTGTGCTTCTTAATGATTATGTAATACAAAATGGATATGCCTTAAGGCTTAAGGCTGTTAATATTCGAGTCATATATCTCTGAGCTCGCCATCTCGCACAGGCCTCCCTAGTACGATCAATGGTGATCGATCAACCCGTTCGTATCGATTCCAGACCTTGATGTTTCTGCATTCCCAAGAAGGGGCTCGAGATGTGCGTATCAGGACAACTCCCCCGGAGGACTACTCCCCCGGGGACTACTCCCACCTGACAACTCCCCCGGAGGACCACTCCACCGGAGGACGTCTCCCCCGGAGGACTACTCCCCCGGAGGATGTCTCCCCCGGGGGACAACTCCCCCGGGGGACTACTCCCCCGGAGGACTACTCCCCCGGGGGACTACTCCCCCGAGGACTACTCCCCCGGGGGACTACTCACCCGGGGGACTACTCCCCCGAGGACTACTCCCCCGGGGGACTACTCTCCCGGAGGACTACTCCCCCGAGGACTACTCCCCCGGAGGACTACTCCCCCGGACGACTACTCCCCCGGAGGACTACTCCCCCGGAGGACCACTCCCCCGGAGGACCACTCCCCCGGAGAACCACTCCCCCGGAGAACCACTCCCCCGGAGGACCACTTCCCCGGACGACAACTTCCAGGTTGACTAATCCCCTGGGTGACCACCCCCACCACTTTTTTTTTTTAATGAAAGAATTCGATTTAAATTCCTGTGGACGCTGATCTTTCAAGAGTGACAGAGTTAACTTTAAGTTTGTATGAACGTAACCTAGTTCCTCTATTCTTTGTTTATTCCTTCATTTTTATAATGATAATTGAGCTTCGGCTAAGTACATGGAATTTTATTTCAGAAATAACGCAAAAATAGATGTTCGACATCATTATTCTGTAAAACTAAGGGGTCACCTTGTCCCTTAATTCCCAAATTCCCATCTACTGTCTATCTAATTAATGCACTTTTTGGCAATCATATCTTATTTCTTATTATTTACAGACTGGAAAAAATTCATATAAATCCCATTAACAAAAACTGTCAACGTGAAAAAAATATACCACACAATATAGGAACGTCACTGTAATGTTATATTTTTGAAATAAGTTTCTTCCTTCCTTTTACATCTAGAGGAAGGTTCCACAAACCATGCGTTCTTTTGGAGACTTTTACAATGTAGGTTTGAATGTGATCGCATATGTTTTTCTGTGTTTTTGAGACACCTTGGGTCCTTAGTAATGGGTAAACTTTCCTTCTATTTATTATGATATTACGTTATGAAAAACTGATGGCCGGTAAGGAACCAAAGTCAACAAAATAAGAGTCATTGTGGGAGCGACGGAGCCAGCGTGTTTGAAAATTTTTGCATTTTTGCAGTCCAAACTTGCTCGTTGTCCCTTTATTATATCCGAGTTTATCTGTTTACTGCTCGCTTATTATTCCTTTCAAATTGGTGTAGAAAGAAAACAAGAGCTCGGGGAAAGGGGGGGGGGGGGGGGGGTTGTGCTAGACGCCCACCCGAGTACCCAGTACACAGTCACCACATCTGACGCACATACCCAATAAAACTGTATTATAGCGATCTAAGGGACATAACAGGTGTGTGTGTGTGGGGGGGGGGGGGTGGGGGCAAGACCAACATTTTCCCGGTCAGTGGCATGTACAGATTTTTTTCTTTTTTTGTGGGGGGGGGGGTGGAAGAAGTGATTTTCCCTGATTCTTAAGCATAGGTTGCTTTACAAAACACATTCCTTCAGCGTAAAACTTGTAGGTCGGGTGCAGAGTCTCCCTGCTGGGGGTCCGGGAGACGGAGCCTCTGGAAGCTCTCGAGATTTAGCCACTTTAAATTGAACATGTCAACTATGTTTTGTTTTTTTTTAATGTGACGCGCGTATGTTTTTATTTACTCAACACAATCAAGATGTATGTGCATAGGGTGCAGGCTTCAGAGCCCCTTGCCCCTGTCGTGGCTCGGGGACCGAGCCCCCGGAAGCTCCCGAGATTTTAGACATTGTAAGCCTTGGAATTGGGCCCTGTTTCAATCGAAATTAAGCATGGGTGGCTTTACAGAACACATTGCTTCAGCGTAAAACTTAATGTGAGTGGGGTGCAGGGACAGAGCCCCGGGGGGGGGGGGGACCGGAGCCACTTGAAATTCTCGAGATATATACATTATTTTAAACCATGAAGAAGGCTGCTATTTTGAATAAAAATGTGAAATGCCTATATGCTTTACAAAATAAATTGCGCCAGTTCTATGCGGGTAGGCTCCAGGGGCCCACCTAAGGATCCCTGGTGGGGTGCACCGTGCAGGGCAGAGCCCCTGCTGGGGATCTGGGGGAGCTCTAGAGATTTAGACATTTAAACCTTGAAGTTGGCAGCTATTAAAAAAAATAGCATGGCTGGCTTTACAAAACACATCGCTTCACCGTAAAACTTAGAGCCCATCCCGGGGGTCCGGGAGTGAAGCCCCCTCCCCTCCCCCACCCCCGAAGCTTTCGATATTGCAGCACTGTAAGGCTTTAAGATTTTTAATTAACAGTGACATGCCCATATACTTTACAAAAGATCATACGCACAGTTTTTCCTGCATGGAGGGGCACAATTTTCCTTAATGGTGCGAGGGTGCGAAGCGCCCGAGTTCGAAATTTTTGCATTTTCAGTACTGAAATTGAGTGATTAGATGCACATTTTGGGGGAATTTCGGGGGCGATTGCCCCCCCCCCCGCCCTTGCTGCTCGTTAAGCAAACACTTTCGACAATATAAAACTTCTGTCTTTCTTCACTTTTAAAAGGTGTTTACAGTTCTGGTTGAAGTGAGGATTTAGCTTTTAATGTTTTGCGAGATATTCAGAAACTCTAAGGGATATCAAAAGTTTATTTGATGAAAATTGGTTTTGAAATGGCTGAGATATCCAAAAATAAGGTGAAACAAAGAGATCCTAATAAAAGGCGTGGCCTGCCGTGAGTGGTCCCCCGGGGGAGTAGTCCTCCGGGGGAGTGGTCCCGGGGGGAGTGGTCCCCCGGGGGAGTAGTCCTTCCGGCCAGACGTCCGCCTCCGGGGGAGACGTCCTCCGGGGGAGTTGTCAGGTGGGAGTAGTCCCCGGGGGAGTTGTCCTCCGGGGGAGAAGTCCTAGAACCGGTAGTAGAGGTCTAAGTGTAACCGTGAGAACAAGTTCTCCTTTGTTCACCAGAGGAGGTCAGAGTGGCGATCGATATGGTTTAACCGGAATTATACAGAGTGGCCCAGAAAGAACTATTGTTTTTACGGACTGCACGCTTATTCAGTCGACCGTTGCTCTGCTTTAATAGTAGGTCTACTGATTATGTAACAATAGGTACTATGCACATACTATGATCCTATATTCTCACTGTCTGTGAATACATGTCTTGAGATGCTACGCTGACTTAACAAACAAAAAGTAATGCCACGACGATCTAGGGTTTCGTAAGGTTTAAAGTAGACGAGATCATAATAATGCGGTAACTAAAGAAGTTAATGGATCTGGAACATGTCGTGTGCACGGAAAACTTTCAGAAACAACTGTTCACTAAAGGGAACTACAGTGGACAAGGAGTTAAATAATTAAAAGTTTTTTTTTTTTACTCTTCCTCACTGAAAGCAACTTGCGGAGGAGAATTTGCTTCATCAAGACACGCTCACCAAACACAACGTAAGTGGACTCTCTATACTTTATCGTTTATGACATTTTTGTCCATAATATCTTAGACTTCCTTTATGACTATTTCCCCTTTGCCTTGCCAGCTCTTATCACTCTTGCTTCTATCATAATGCACGCTTATGTACATATTTCACCCTGATGTATAAACTCACTGTGGACGTATACTAATGTGATATCAACAACAATAGATCAAAATCATTGTTTATATATATCATTTATTTTTCTTTTACATAAAAGTTATCTGTCGTTACCATGAATCAGAAGGTAACGATGTCATAACCACACAAATCAATTAAATTAATAAGATAAATGAATAAATAAAAAAATAATAGAACTCACGAGACTCCCACCTGTCTGTATGCGGTCCTCGCCGAAATTCCCTCCTCTGTTTTCAAATGGAATAAGTTCAATCAAGGAGATTCAAGAGAGGGGGCTCGAACTTGCTATAATTTTTCAAACAGCTGTCAGATTTCTATTTATACATATACGAATTCTACAGTTCCATTTGTGCCTTTGATAATTGGGGTTCGATTCTGCCATGTTTCTGAGCAATCCGTAGATTCACTTTTAATGCGAACGTGACATCGGGTGTATTTGTTTGTTCTAAGTATTGAATCAAATGAAACTTCGCCTGATGATGAAGCATTCAAAACAAAAAATGTCGATTCCATACACATGTGCAAAAGTAAAAATCTCAGCTGTATGTTGTAAAAGCGGGGGGGGGGGGGGGGTAGGGTGTGTGGCCGTGACATCCCGGGAACGTGGCCAAGATATGGATGTTCTTGATAGTGTTCTCTTTTGCTTTTATGTGCTCGAAGTTAGAGCAAATCCTGTTTTTTTTTTTCTACGTTATTTTGGATATACTTTCCTTCTCGAATGTGTTACGATTTATCGTTACTTTTCAATGCATTTCCGGTACAACAATCAATAATTACCATAATCTTTATGTGTTAAGTGCTCTAAACAGTTCGATACAGTTTGATAGCAAATTATTGTCCATATATAGACCGGCTTTTGGAATACGCAAACTGAATCCTGTTTCTGAAAGAAGCCGCCTCAAGTCCCTATCAACTCATATAATGTCCAGAGTAGTCAATGTATAGCTCCGTGTGTCGAAACATTGATAATGAAGCATCTCGCGCTTAGATTTGTTAAAATGCTTTTATGGTCGCTATTTCGTCATGACACAGATTGCCCACAGTGCCGTTTGCTTCATGGATTTTTCCAATACCTACCGCTCATCCTTTGATATTGTGTACTTGTTACTTGTACATAGTTCAGCAAGTTACATTGCATTCTTACCACTATCACATTTTCCTTCTTCATCCCATGCGAATGTTATTAGTTTTGGTACTGTTCACCGGCGGAATGTTATTTCCGAGAATAGCTTCCAGTTCCAAGTGACATATATATATAACAACCAAAGTCATGAGCATGCATTCCTAGTAAACAAGTAATTATGTTACCTGTGTTTGTCTATTTCTAAAAACGGCTAAACAAATTAACGTAAATTTTCTTCCCGTAATGATCAACGGAGTATGTGATTACCAGCCAACTGCGTTCAGTTTTTCTTTCAACTTTTCTGACTGTGAAGAAGGTGACAGCACCGACTTTATTATATCCTTGAATACAGAAACCCAAGAATTAAAGCTTGATTTTAGATTCTAACGATGTTTCTGCCCAAAATTCATCCTATGATTATCATTTGGAAAAATATATCAACTCCTTACTTCATTCAAATCCTAAAGATCTTTTTGTTTCACATTTTAATATTGGAAGTCTAAACAAAAAAATTGACCAACTACTTTTATTTGTTAATGAGTTGCAATTCAAACACACTATTATTGACCTCAGTGAAACGTGGTTGTAAAAAGAATTGAATCAAAAGGAGTTAAATTACTTACCAACAACAGGATTAGGAAAAGGGGTTGTGGAGTAGGTTTCTATGTCACACGAACTTTAAATTGTCAGTTGTTACATAAATACTGCATTATTTCAGAATTTTTCATTGAGGTTATAACTCCATACAAAGGTAACATTATTTTGGGGTAAATTGATAGACCACCTCATTCCAACCCTTTATCTATTGAGTTAGATCATGGACTTCTCTCTGACATACACTCAGCAAAAAAAGAAAGTAAACACTTTTTCGAATTCATAGTTTTCACAGAAGATTTCGATGAAAATCAATGTATTATATACCATATTAAAGGTAATCTAATTGGCTATCAACCTAGTAGGTCAATATTAAACGAAAATTTACACATAAGCGAACACATTTGTTTTTGTCCTCCAAAGCACAAAAGTAAAAATTGCAAAAATTGACATTTGTTTTTCATTTGCAAACGCCCTTTAAGATAACAATGATAACAAAAGACCAGTTTAATACAATGAGAGACATGAATGAAATAGCAAAAAATTAGTTTTCGTTCTCTTTTATCTCTTTATATCCTCAAACAAAATCAAAGTGGGAAACTTAAAAGCGAAAATAAGAATTTTCTGTCAGCTCAAACTTCAAATGATATAGGGAGTATAACGGCACAAAGACGATAAAATGAACAGATAATCTTTATTTCTTTCATTCAGTTTAGCAGTTTAAGAATTTATGAGACAAATTCAAGAACGAAATATAATTTACAATTTTCCTAATGTGAGAAATTAATTCAAAGTGTTAATATTGCTTCTTCTCTCATTTCATTTGAATTTGGATTTGACAGAAAATTTTTCATTTTCCTCTATCATTTTCAACTTTTATTTGATCTTTTCGACATCAAAGATATCATTAAGATCATAGGTATATTTTTGCAACTGAATTTATGGTTTTTATTGTGTTAAATTTGTCTTTCGTTCCTATTGTAACATGGTGGAACATTTACGCATGACTGACAACTTGTTCATTTTTGCAATTTTTACTTTTGTGTCTTGGAAGAGGAAAACAAAGGTGTTCATTCACCTCAAAGCTTGTCCATGAGAGAACTCTTAGATTTCTTGTTAACTGTAATATTCTTTCGAATGTCCAGTTCGGATTCAGAAAACAACATAGCACTAACACCCACGCTTTATTGACTTTTATTGATAAAGTAGCACATGCTCTTGACGATGCTTCACACACCATCGGTGTCTTTATTAATTTTTCGAAGGCTTTTCACACGATAAGACTATGATATTCTCTTTTATAGTTTAAGCCATTACGGCATTCGCGGGACGGCTTTAGGTATTATGGTATAATGGTTTAGGGATTATCTAAGCGATAGAAAGCAGTATGTTTATCTAAATTGGGCCATGACGCGAGAAAAGGGCCCTTAGCACCGCTGCGCGCAAACGCCAGAAAACTGCGCGGAAGTTTGACATGTCTACACCTATCCAAAAACTTGTAGTTATACTAACTACGAGCGCAAAAATGCGTTCCCTTAACCACGACAAAACTTCGATGCCGTTCACACCTACATGCAGTTAGCAAAACCTCGAGGTAAACATAACTACGATAAAAAATAAAGGGCGCCTAGTTTGCCCATAGGGTTGCGCACTATTGTGGAAAAAACCTCATTTTCGGTATTTAATGCCCTAGGGGCCCTTTTCTCGCGTCACGGCCCAAATGGTCATGAGTCTTCCATGAAATCAGTTTCATGTGGTGTTCCCCTGGGTTCCCTACTCGGCCCGCTATTATTCATATTGTACATAAATGACCTCCAAAATGCTGATCGCCAGAGATCCTTTCTTTTATATGCTTTGCAGATGACACAAATTTATTTCTCTCACATCGTATAATTCTAATACGCTTATTTATATGTTAAACAATGAAATGAAACTTGTTCAGTCCTGGAGTCATGCCAGCAAGTTATCACTAAACATTGATAAAACATATTATACTCTGTTCAGTAACTCCTTGCAATCTATTCATGGTCATGTCCATATTAATGGCATTAACTTAACAAAGGTTGACAGTATTAGACTTTTAGGACTGCATATTGATAGCGATTTCTCTTGGAAATCTTACATCAACTTTCCAACCAAAATTTTATCTAGGAATACAGGATTTCTAAACAAACTTGAATATTATTTCCCCACCAATATGACATTGCAAATTATATACTCAAGTACATGTATGATTTGCCCTTACCTAAACTATGGAATTCTGGCATGGGGTAACACGTCCCAATCTTGCTTGACTCGCTTTTCCTTGTTCAAAAGCGCGCTATTAGAATAGTTAATAAGGCTGGGTATTTATCTCATACAGATGAATTTTTTCATGGGAACAAAATTTTGATATTGTCAGATTTGTTTCATTACAATTTAGGCACATTCATATACAAATTGTCCAAAAATGATCTTCCTGATATATATATATATATATATATATATATGTATATATATATATATATATTTGCATATGTTTAAAAGAGATTACTCTATCCATAATTATCCCACCCGCCGACGTGATGCTTATCACCTTCCACGTACCCGAACCATTTTTGGGAAAAAAAAATATGTATACAGGGCAGAAATACTGAAACGATCTCTTTGTAGAAGTCTCATGTTGTTTGTCGTTGTCGAATTATCCTCTGCATGAATTTATTTATTTAATCCCTTACCATGAAACTGGCCATGCACAAAACTGACAAAGACAAATGGATTACTATTCATAATCGATTATCATTCTTTTTTAAATCAATGAATTGATAGCGTCATATTAACATTACAAGTGTACCTGTGCTTATTTGGACTTATTCCAAATTTGGTTTCGAGCATGAATCACTTGTCATTAAAGTTTACTTTTGTTGTCAAACCAATCACTAAAGCAGCATATGAAATATTTTTCCAAGCTTCGACAACCATCGTTGTTTGCAGTTTTAAAGGTGACTCTATATGCTATTTGAGTAGGGTTATACATAAATATTCAACCTCCCCCCCCAAAAAAAAAATGGGAAAGAATTAATTTCTTAATTTCATCTTTTCGGGTTACAATTATTGAGCCGTAAAGTCAATGGACAAAAGGGCGCATTGTATGTACGAATTATCTTGTATTACAACAGATAAATACATTTATAGATAGATAGACAGATAGATGAAGGGTAGAGAGGGGGTACGAAATAAGAAATATCGAATAATCTAAACATTGTCATGATAAGCAGAATAAGAACAACTTTGAATCACAAGTTGTATATATCTTATCCTTTCGGAGGAAATATATTTCCTTTAATCGAAGTGACAATATGCAAACAAGGTAATTTTAACTAATTAAAGTGATGCCATAGGATTTTGTGTGTGTATGTGTGTGAGAGCGGGGGTGGGGGGTGGGGGTGGGTTGTTTGTATTGTAAGTCATCGGTCACAATTTCTATTAACTCATGTATAGTATTTGACCTGTAGTTTCACTGAAATTTTGATTTCAGGAATATACTCAAGCTGCGGTCTCCACAGCGCAGCAAAGGTTGCTCTGCTTGGAATCGCCACGACATTTTCACCGCCGTTGGAACAGATCTCACACTAAGAGACGTGTCAAAGGGTAGCCATGTTTTCTGCGACCAAGGAAAATGCGATATCTTTTCCCTCAAAACGGACACTAAGTGCCGTGTTTTCTGTGCTCCTCTTGGCCGTTATCCTGATTTCATCAAGCTTGGGTACGTGTTGTCTCTAAAGTCCTCTCTTTAACCATCGTGGTATTCATTTGCATTGTTTAACTGCTTTATAGACAGTGTGCTACGCAAACATGTGACATTTGATAGATTGTACGCTTTCTTGTAAATCCACCAAAAATGCATTACGTACCATCTTGTCGTAGCATCACAACGTCGAACAAATAATATGTCGTAGAAGTTCAGTGTTTTATTTATTGTATTTGTTACATCATTTCAAAATTTCAGATTTTGATTTGTATCACGTGGGAATATTTATGTTAAACGTTGAATTTTGACAATCCTTCCAGTATATTTACTTCAATGTTTGTTGAAAAGAGTGACATCTATACTAAGCCTATCAATTATGCAAGACAAATTAAGTGGATCCCATTATTGATCCTCGTCTGTATACAGTTCTAGCTCGTAAGGTAATTAGTTTCGATTGCTGTTATCAGCCCTCCATTCTGGCTTGAGTTAGATTATGTTTGTATGCAATCAAATTTCTAAGTTCCTTTGAGCAATATGTCAAAGCCAATATTGTGAAATCCTACCTTTAATTCTTCTACCGTGATCACTTAAAATATCTTTATGTGTTCACGATGAGCCTCACTCGGGTGACTACATTTTGTTTGACTATACATTGTGATTTTCTTTAGCATAGGCAACTACAGTCCAATTATGAACATACGACAATTTTTCGTGTATCACATAAATTACGTCTTTCTTTATCATTGGTATAAAGGTAAGTGTAACTGGGGTCATCCCACGAGACGGACACCCATGAATCATAAGGTCCATGAGACTGACAAAAAAAAATAGGTCCATGAGTCATAATCCAACGAGCGATATGGTTCACGAGTCATATGAGCCCATGACCTCGACACTACGCAGAAAAGGCTCACGAGACCGACACTAAGATCGACACTAGGCAAAGAAAGCCCACTAGACCGACACTACGCAAAGAAGACTCACGAGACCGACACTAGGCAAAGAAGGCTCACTAGACCGACACTACGCAGAGAAGGCTCACGAGACCGGCAGGTGAACAGCGGCATCTACATGCCAATTACAAATATACCTGTACAGGGTGTTCCATGAAGGGGAAAATAATATACTGGCGGATGCAATTTCGTCACGCTATCGAGCAAAGATATCGTAACTAATTGAACAGCACCATCTACATATCAACGACATTTATGTATTTCTACACGTTTGGCTTTTAGGGGACAGGTCTGTCACGCTACGGGATGCGACATTGTTACCGATTGTTTTCTAAAGTAAAATTTTAGTCTCCATTGACCCCCCCCCCCCCAAGAAAAAGACAATGAATAAATTAAAGAGGTCTTGTGAGCCTTTGTGCCTAGTGTCGAACTCATGGGCTGTATAACTCGTGGGCTTATTTTACTTGATGTCGAACCCATGGGCTTTGCTTATTCAGTGCCGAAGTAGTGGGCTGCATAACTAGTTGGCTTATGACTTGTGAGCTGTATGACTTGTGGGCTGTATAACTCTTGGGCTGTATGACTCGTGGGTGTCGGTCTCGTGACGTGCACCCATTCAACTGTGATGTTTTGTGTATTACATAAATCCCTACTTTATTTTGCATTGGCAAGTTAAGTTTAATTATGAACATTGTATCATATGTATGCATTACATAATTTCATCTATATTCTCGACATCATGTGTTATCGCAAGTTTCGTCATATTTCGTCATTGACACAGTGTACGAAATGTAACATTATTACTATGAGGTGTGCGTTCTACAAGTCTAAGCTTTCAGTACAGTCCTCATATTACACGTTTTTTAAATATATTTCCTTGATTTTTTTTTCATTTGACCGTCTTGTGTTAGGTTTATCCTCGAGACAAAATGGAATGTAAAATTTTACGAAAATATGAATATAGGACAAAAATGCAAAAAAGTGAATGCATATATCTCCCTATCTCTCTCTATTTTCAGTTTATTAGCGAATCATGAAACAGCAACTCACTGTAACATCTCATAAAGGAACGTGGACTATCAAATCTAGGACAATGAAGCTGAAAAGTTAATTGGCGATCAATCCTTAAAATATTCAACGATTTCAAAATGAGTCTCAGTCAAAATGTATTTAGTCGTGATTTTTATTCATGACTATCAATCGCGGCGATGATAATGATGGTAAATATTGATATGTATCTCAATGCTGATAAACAACGTAATTGATGCTGATGACTATTAGAGAAGAA
This sequence comes from Diadema antillarum, assembly GCF_040938485.1. Taxonomy (NCBI): domain Eukaryota; kingdom Metazoa; phylum Echinodermata; class Echinoidea; order Diadematoida; family Diadematidae; genus Diadema; species Diadema antillarum. The sequence continues at coordinate 248,530 of NW_027271291.1, read as the reverse complement.
AAGAGAACGGAGGTGAAGACACCAGTTGTAATGCTGAATATTGAACCTTTTGCAGATTCCTGGTACAAACACGATCATTGGACGAGGGGTCTTGCGATCGCGCAAAAATCCAGTCGACCGCAGGTTAGTAATCAAAAAACGGAATCACTTGAGATGCTTCTACGCCGACACTTAAACTATTGGCCCAATTCGCACTCCTAATAATTAATTGATATTTTGTTATTGTAAGCAAAAAAGGCGTTGAATTTTACCTTCATTGATAGAATGCACACAAACAAAATAGAACAGCAGAGAGATGGAAAAAAAAACCATAATTTTTCTACATTTGGAAAAGTTTTCACGAAATTATAGCGCCTGTCTCAGAATGATGATTATTTTCTATCAAATCTAATTATGTTTCCACACACATAAATTATAACACAAGTTTTTACGAAATTATACCGCCTGTCTCAGAATGATATTTTCTATCATATCTAATTATGTTTCCACACACATAAGTTATAACACAATACAAACTTTTTTTTCAATGTACCAGAGAGCACGTATAATACATCCCTTGAAAATCATTATTTGTAAACCATAGGAAATTTTGTAGAATTTGCAGGAGTAGATGAAGGCTCTTCGTCTTCTTTAAACACATAAAATGCTCAAGTGTTTCAAGGATAATACGGTACAATTCTTGTAGATTATTATTCGGGGGGGGGGGGATATTTTGAATGTATACGGAGGAGTGTGCCTTACAAAACACCAACAGTGAAAACAAAACACAGAATTTTACCGCGATTGCAGTTGTAATTATTACTAGATATGATGAATCCAAATAACTTACAAAATGTAATGAGTAACATGAAGTAGGCTTATCTCACAACCGCTTTTTTATCGGTCATCAGTCTTTTTTTTTTTTACTTCTAAAGATAAAGAGTACCCGGGATTACCACTATGTCATTACGAACTACAGATATTACTCGTTCACCTAATGTTGTGCATGTTGCATGAATTGACACTAAAAATTGATATGATAGTGCATAGAATATCTATGTCTCACCTGCAGTCAAACTTATACAAGAGTGTTCCCATCAAATAATGGATTTCTGTTCAATTGAACTAGCAATGATGTCTGCCCTCATAGTACTACGGAGAAGAAAAATATCTTAAATAATAGTATTGTATTTAATGAATCGCTCAATATCATTTGTATTACATCTTTAACACCGATCTGGAAGCTGTGATTGAGTGATAATCATCAGTTCTTCCAATTTGTTTGTGAGCAAAATCAAAATTTTATGAAAACATTATGTGATACCTAAAGATACAAATCGATTTTTTAATGTTTATGAATTTGATGAAAACCCTACGATATATACTTTCTTCGAATTGTGTTTTGTCATTTAAAGTTATTTGAGCATAAAATGATGCGGTAAGTTCAGCTTCTCTCTCTCTCTCTCCCTCTCTCTCATCAGCCTATGCCAGAGACGAAAGAAGGAACCATTACAAAACCGACTGATCTTCAGGCGAAAAGACGAGATCATTTGAAGAAGGCCTGTTCTCGTCTTGGATTCAATTCTCCAATAAACTACACCACGATCAGCAACACACTACATCACCCCAAACAAATGTTAGTATTTCCTAAGTACAAGTTAATGTACTGTGTTGTTCCAAAGGCAAGCTGCACGAGCTGGAAGCGACTCTTTGCTGTTCTCCATGGGGTAGTTGATGACGTCGACGAACTCAAGCATCCACACACATTTTTCCGCAAACATTTCACATGGATGAGCCAGCTGTCACTTGCAAAGAGGAAAAAAGTATTAAGGACGTACACAAAGTTTCTTTTCGTTCGGAATCCCTACTCTAGGATTCTTTCAGCTTACAGAGACAAATTTACAGATTCAGTAAAGAAGCCCTCTTGGACTTTGGCTGCTAGACAGTGGCTCAGGGAGAACACATCAGATCCTCCGCTAAGTAATAGCTCCAAAGTGTCCTTCCCTCAGTTTGTCACATACTACCTGCATGCTTCGCCAAAGAACAATCACTGGGAGGATATGAACAAGCTCTGCGATCCGTGTACCGTTGACTACGATTTCATCGGTTACTACGAAACTCTTAAACCTGATTCAGATTACATGCTGAATTTGACAAGAGCGCCGAAGGGTACGAGCTTTCCGGATCCTCAAAAGGTGCCAACGCATAGTTCGAGTGACGACATTCTGGGGAGATTCTACTCACAGCTTTCCGATGAACAGTTCAAGTGGTTATCAGAGAGCGAAGGATTAGCAACTGACCTAGAACTATTCAATTATTTCATGCCGGAAGCCATAAAGAGGGAAATATAGAGCAAAGCATTAAATTTATCAGTAATTTTAATAACATGTAGGCATGCAGTATGTCCCCTCCCCCCCCCAAAAAAAAAAAATACAATCAGGTTTTCGCATTGATAACTCCTAACATTATTAAACTGTCTAAATGCTACTTCACGGTCTTAAAATATAACATTTTAGCTCTATCTTGCAGAAAATCCCATTCGATTTGGTTAAGTGGTCACAAAGAAATGTGGATTGTTGTAAAGCGTATCATGAGTCTGATTCTTCCGAGTTTAGCACTTCGATGATCTTTTGTGTGCATACAATAGTCAGAACTTGGAGGGAAGAGACTGCCGACATCCTTTACAAAATTCCTCATTTCTCTGACCACTGAAGCAAATCTATTGGGGTTTTCTGGAGGATGTGGGCAATGAATTGTAGTTTCATTTCACACTCTGAATTTGTATTTAGATTGATTCAATATTTTTAAAGATATCATGGTGGAGGGTCCCGTCGTATTCTTTTTTCTTTTTTGGACATACGGTATATGTTATCTTAGTATTGACCTGGGAAGGCGAAGTTGCTGGAGGATACTCTGCATCTCGGCAGCCTTACTTAGTCGCTGCGTCACACTGATTGTGTGTGTGTGTGTGTGTGTGTGTGTGTGTGTGATATATTATGGGCAGTACTTGTAAACAATGGGTGTTTTGTGAATGGATAGTTAGGCTATCTGTTTGTGTTGTTTTCGCTCGATCAGTTCCAAGAGAAAATAGTCGTAAAATGTGTAACTTGGCTGTGAAGATAAAAGTCTATTCACATTCTCAACACATGGTGCTTCTGCTCACTCTCTTCCCAAGCTGGCTTCCATTCGTTCTCCTGTCTGCATCATAAACCCGTGTACCAGTCGTATTCTCCCTCATGGAGCAGTCTTAGTGTTGCCACATATTAAAGGACACTGTGATTCACAGTGTAAAACACAGTGTATTCTGTCACACTATGCTTACCTGTGAAATTGGGACATGGGTAATGCTGTGTTGTTATCATACTGTGGAAATCACAGGGTGGATACTGTGGTAGGCAGGTTGACACAGTATGTCAAACTGAGGCATCCCATACTGTGTTATCTACCACAGTCGCTTACACTGTGTTATCTCCCACAGTCGCTCACACTGTGTTAGCTACCACAGTCTTTCGCTCTGTGTTATCAACCACAGTCGGAAAAAAAAATCTGGGACAATCAGCTCCCTTGAAGGAAACCAAAACTCAAAGAGCAATGTGGATTGAGTGAAAGCAGCAACATTCTCAGAACACATCAGGGAAACTGTGAGGAAAATTGGACAATTGATGCAAAAGTTATGAATTTTTCAAATTTGGGTTTTGGAACCTCTGGATGAGGAGACTACTAGAGGTTATGACGCCATGTGTGGACAACAATATAAAGAAAATATAAAGGGAATTCCACAAAAATTCATTTTTTCATGAAAATCACACATTCCGTCAACTTCATACAGACATACGTTTTGTGTAGTAATTATTCCCCCTGCTTTCTGAAAGCGATAAGTCAAGTGCTCTTTCATTATGGTAGACAAGTGAAAGACTTTCACTCAATCCACAATCCTCTTTTGGTTTTGGTTTCCTTTAAGCATGCTAAGTATATCATGAACATGAATCTAAACATTTCACAAAAGTTTGTTGTTCAAAGAAACACCGAGGAATTTAGTGGAAGTATCTTTTGTAATGGGAATATCATTCAATATATATATAGGATGGAACTTTAGAACACAACCTTGAAGACAAACCTTGAAAAAAAAAATGTGTCGTCGTTTTTAAGATGACATTTTGTAACGCTGTACTCATATCACACGAGATCATTTTGCATGCCATTATTAGCCAATTTTCAATTCAATTTTATCTAAGTCAACGGCTTGTTATATAAAGAGGCTGTATGAACGAGGACTATAAGTTTACATGTTAAGAGTACAGTCTGGAATAGTTCATGATAGAGAGCGTATACCATAATTAGAGCACATTAATGTAAGATATGACTTCTCTGTGATGATAAATTTGACATGGTGCTTAATCAATCAAAAAGTAGCAATCGGATATTAAAGTACTAATATTCTCTGTCTCATTCCTTCAGAATGTAGTGAGACCTGTTCGTAATAATCTGCGCACTAAACTTGATTGCTTTAAATCGTCTTATGTCTCGTTTACACCAGATATACAAGAAAATGAGGTTTTTTTTTTAAAGTATGATTTAATTCCATCACCGACATCATTTTGTTCTATCATGTATACTTATAATATATGCGTAATATAATGCACGATAGCGTACATACATATACATTCAATGTGACTTCAATGTAACTTTTACATAACAAAAGCAACACTTATTATGTGAATACATCATTGCAACTTGTAAGTATAATCATGTGCATAATGTATGTGTCTAGGTATATACGAGTTGATCTGGCAAGACTAATATCGGGAGGTTTTTATCATCTCCTCCCCTTCACTTCTGCTCTCTCTCTCTCTCTCTCTCTCTCCAACCCTTATTCCATGAGCATCATGTTGGACCCTCTTGTTTTTCTGCATTGTAATGTTATTCGTTAACGGTTGCCAAAAGGTCAAGCTCTGTGCTTATTCTTGGCAATCGTTATGTATGCAAATTAAGATGTAACTCATGTAATTATATTACAGATGTATTGTATAATTGACGAAAATGATGATAATTGTTGAAAGTATTTACACTACTATTCTTTTGAACTATGTTAATGAAATAGCAGAAAATTGATGCATCTGAAAAAAAAATGGTACACAAAGAATAAATCAAATCAAGCAAATCAAATCGAATAATGTATATACAGTACAGTACATACATATTATATGCGTATATAAACTTGTAAAAAGTTTGGAAATCTGACTTCAGTTGTAAATTTCTCCAGTTTGTAAGCACTATTCAATACATGCTTGATATCAATGGAAAGATGATTAAATACTCTTTGAAATGATATCCTACTCATTATGATTATGCTATCAAGTAAAGGGCTGTACTCAAAAGTGTCTGATAAGGTTTACATTGAAAAGCTGCAAAATGAACAAGAACGGTCTTTATGAATGAGAATGGTCGTGAAGAGTAAATAGAGAACATGTTCGTTTGAGTTATGTCTTTTGTTCGCAACTGGTCAGCCACGAAGGCAAATTTCAATAGACATGTTAACTTCACATTCAAGTTTTCAGTGGTGCAATGCCAGGCAATTTTGATAGCTCATCAAGTTTTATGGTTGTACATCATGCCACGTGTAAGCAATGTTCAAAAAGCCCGCGCCATACGGCAAATTGAAGCTGAGATGCTTCAAAAAGATGACAACGCAAGACCACATAGAGCAAGACTTGTGCGCAACTTTCTCGAGAGAGAGGGCATCACTAGAATGGACTGGCCTGCATGCAGCCCCGACCTCAACCCCATAGAACATCTTTGGGATCAACTTGACCGAGCTGTGGGGAAGAGGGTCACAATTACCACGACATTGGCAGGACTCCTGCAGATACTTGTTGACGAGTGGAACGCCATTCCTCAGCAGCGGAATCACGAAGCTAAATCAACAGCAGCATGAGGACACGGTGCCAGGCGGTGGTGCAAGCATTTGGGTCGTCCACCAGATACTGAGTAAACATAAAGTATAGACAAAATAACGCAAAATGAAAAAAAAAATAAAGATGAAAGTCCAACAAAACCAAGACCATGCCATTTCACTTCTTTATGTCTTTGTTGTGGTTAATGTGGTGAGGTTTTGTGAGATAAAATGGTTTGAGTCATGATCGTTTGTATTTGTGTGTGTGTGTGTGTGCGCGCGTGTGTGTGTGTGTGCGTGTGTGTGTGTGTGTGTGTGTGTGTATGTTTGCTTATCTGTTTGGTTGAACGCATACATATTTCACTCCATAAAAATGCTGATGTTACAGCAAATGAACACCAAAGAAACAATGGGGAACTCACTCATAACGAGGAAACTCCATTAGGGACGTCAAAAATTCGGCCAATTTTTAAATTCTGACTTTACCTCATATTTGTAAGCACTGCACCTCCATGTATGCGATAATCATAACAAGTATGGTATCATTTTAAAGAGAATTAAACAATCTTTGTGTGGTACTAAGCACAAATAAATTATTTCTAAGGAAAGATGAGAGATGATTAATCAAACTCAGATTTTAAAACTTTTTTGAGGGGTTTATATACAACCATGTATATTATATTATATCATATCGAGAGAGAGAGAGAGAGAGAGAGAGAGAGAGAGAGGTATAGACTAGTTTTATAGGTAGGTAGATGGAACAGTTCGCCAGAAGAAAATAAAGTCATTGACATAAACAAGAAGGAAATCCCTGAGAGCATCCAACTAGTAGAGCAAAAGGGTTGTAAGTAAAATCAGAAAAATATTTGCAGTCACGATACTGCAATGCGCTGGCGTGATGAAAATGGAACTATCATGTACCAGATGTATCATTTTTGCTTGTGTTTCTTTGTTCGGCATCAAACGACGAAAAGAGACAAGAGCTTATAACCGCCAACGCTTTGCTGTCGTAGCAAGCATAATTGATGTAATACATAGCGATAGGACACAAATACCAACGTATTTTTGTGCACAACATTGATGATATTCATTAGATATTGATTAGGAAGCAAAAGACGAAGAATCAGTGTGAAATCACATACCGACTAAATGAGGATACATACAGGATGCTGAAAGGAGGATTTAACTATCGCCAGAGACGATTCCTCTCACATTCTCTCCTTACTTGATGTAATTCTTTAGCAACAAAAAGGCAAACTAAAATTTAACAAAATCAAAATAGATGCAGAACAAAAATGTTGAGTGTTCCAGAGAATGTATACCCAGATGTCATTACAAATGGCAGCCTTAAGAGTTTGACCCCTTTTAGCAAATTGAATGCTCTTTCTCCCCTGCAATGCTGTGTATATCCATCCCTTAGGTTTCTGTTGTCTAATTTGCTGTTCTCAATTTGCCGACTTCATTCCCCTGTGACACAAGAGATCATGGTACGCAGAAGCTGTCTTGGCTCTACTGACCCTCTCTTAAAAGGGGGCTTGCTAATCCCCATGTACTGACAACTAATGTTGCTTTTCAGCAGATATTCACTCATTCTTTCTGTTCTTTTTGTGTGTTTGTCTGTTTTACACACACACACACACACACACACACACACACACACACACACACACACACATACACTCTCACATACACAGAAACACACACACTCCTTCTTTCCTTGTCGCATGATGTTGTGATTTTGTGCACGTGAATAGAGCGTCTTAACCTTCTTGAGACCACCATTATATCAATATTTAACTGGGTTTGCGCTTAGAAGTCTTACACCTCATGGCTATATCACAAAAGGTCAAAGGTATCTCTCCCCCCCCCCCCCCCTCTCTCTCTCTCTTTATGGAGTAATCAGGAATTCGTCTATCTAGTCGTTACTTATACTTCAGAAGTTCCTCAATCGATTATTTTGAGTTAACATACTTTCAAAATTTCACTGCCATGTATACAACTACATAAAAGAAACTCCATCTAAACGATACACTGTCGTTTGTTTCTTTTTGGGTTTTTTTTTTTCGTAGAAAGGACAATATTTTGTTGGTCTTACTCCACACCAATGATAGTAAAGTTAAGTAACAGTTCAAAATCTTTTTAACGTCAATTTCGCTCTGGAAGCTCCTTCCGCTTTTCTTCCTATAACGTAAACGTAGATAGGAAGAAAGCTGCCTATAGGCTCTATTATTCCATAATATTATGTTATATATATATATATATATATATATATATATATATATATATATGTATATGCCTTGTCGCTGCTAATGTAAAGAATTCAACAAGCAGATGTGAGTTACACATACACAATGGCAAATAGAATAGAAACGAAAGAAGAGCATTTTCCCATGCTTTCCCCCCATGTGAAATACAATATGAACACAACAGTATATGAACACAGTGTGAACAAAGCGTGAAATCTTTTCTCACTGTAAAATACGAGCGTCTCAACGTTGTAAATACATTGTGGATAATCAATTCAAAGTGTGAAACAGAACATCAGTATTTAAACTCTCTGTGTAAAACTGCAACACAGTCTAAAACCATCTTCACAATGTTAAAGATTATTTATTTCCCAATACCTCGTCCAGATCCTATCGGTGTTGCTTAGAACAACGTACTAGTATCCGTCACCTAGAGTGATTAGAATATCATTGAATACATCACTTCAATATAATAGAGCAATCTGTTTGAACACAGTTATGTCATATACCGCTCAATTTGTAAAACCAACGCTGTTTTAAAAGTGTCCGATGTAGCAATTTATTCGGAAAAGATTGGCGCTTTGGAGAATGGCTTCACGTGTTGCCATGACAGAGTTAAATGTGTGGGATATTCTGATCAAATTGGAAAGCATCTTTGAATGTCTAGTTTATATAATTCCAGACAGCTTCTTTGCAAAACTGCTGCATCTGAACTGTGATATTGCGACGGGATGTTTATAAAAAATGATAAGAAGAGGAAAACGTTGTTACAGCTAATCCCAATGTGCACGTCAAACTTTGTATAAAACAATTCTACCATACAAAAACACACACACATTATATACCCCCCGAAAAAAAAGTATGAAAGAGGAGACCAAGCTTGTGAAGACGCTATTCATTTCGCCTCAAAGTCGCCCCTCAGGAGACTACAGCCACCCACTCCTACACGACTAGACCAATTTCTGAGAATCGCTCTATAATTTTCTTCATCAGACTGCATATTGTTCGTTTTCCATTTGTCCTACTTCAACGTATGTTTTCATTAATTTCTTGCCCATTTCATACATCATTTTCCTTTACCCCCCCCCCTCCATCACATGGCACACGATGTGTAAGTACGGTGTGATGAAAGGCGTTTGTCTACCAATGGCATTGAATTATTTGCCAAGGACGCTTAGTGATATTGCATGTAAAGTCAACGAGCAGAAGATCGTTGTATCTGGTGCCTGTAAACATAGATACACTCATACCTATACACCGTACACATTATTAGTCGCTGAAGTTGCAAAACCTTTTATCTCATATGTTGGTGAAAAATCTCTTATTTTTCACTATCATTATTACAATTGTCAGATAATTAGTTAAAGTAATATCCTGTCCAAATCCTAGTCCTCCTACCCACAAAATGAAGTCACTATGGCATGTACAAGGAAAGGTGATCCCACCCCCCGTACTTTGGCTGCCATGTTGTTGTTTCCTTTTTTTTTCGCTCTCTCCTCTAGACATTTGTCATTTTTTCGATACGAGGTTTTGTCGCCCTGACAGCTGTAACAATATGAATATAAGGCTGGATTTGGGATTACCAACTGTAATCACCTGATTCTCTCGCACATTATGCTTGCATATACAGTGTATGTTGAATGTATAACCCTTTACAAATTTATTTATTTATCTATTTATTTATGTATGTATGTATGTATGTATGTATTTATTTATTTATTTATTTATTTATTTATTCATCTATTTATTTATTTATTTATTTATTTATTTATTTATTCATTTATATAAGTGTTGCTGACAATGCAACAAATAGAAAGTGTAGAAAGCTACGTCTGTATCGCTGGAATACTATTTCACACGCCTATATAATCATATGATATATGTACACTATCGCATAATATTCCTCTCCATATCATCACACGCACACACCCACACATACACACACATACGCACACATCATATAAACACCCACACACAAACACACATCAACAAACATACATAAAAAAAAAATCCATGAAAGCCAAACACACGGATAAAACAAGTGGACAATAAGTAATAATTCCAGCGAGACTGCGGTAGATCTACAACTCGACTTGTATTTTGACTTCAGAAACTGCAATACTGCCAGTCGAAGGTGGCGCTGTATAATGGTAGCAGACGGTCATGATTGCTGAACGTTTTCAAAAGAAATGAAATCGATTTCCAACTAAATTTTACAGCTGCTGAAATTGATTATCCTCCTTCTGTTATCGGGCTGGTACCTTCCATCACGTTGCATCATCACAATAAATCATCATCATTGTTTCAATTAAGTACGGCGGTGTCAGAAAATATCACAAAGAATGTACTGGTCCCAGTTTTAGTGCCATTATGGAGCACTGTGAGCGCGAACCGAAAAATTCTATCCATATCTCTCAGTCTGATTTGGCGCGTTTTCCCGGCGTACCGCTGGATGGGAAAGTCCAGAGAAGGGCCAACTGTGTGATGCCAGACACCATCCCCGGCACACTTGGTATCTTGGAAGTAGAGCGACGGAGAAAAATGAAATAGAGGGATATTATCATAATAATGTGGTATTATCTATAGTTGTGACGGAGGAATGACTGCAGCCTGCTCGCAGACGTTGCAGTATGTTCACTTTGCCTTTAATTCTCCCGAGCTTTCGACCGAGTTACAGGTCTTTTTCAAGGACTTGGGACGTAAACAAAAAAAGGAACCAATTTGCAAACATTTTAACAAAAATGTGAAAAATGTGGAAAAAATGTTGAAAAACATGTGACATATTTGGAGGGCTACACATTATATGAAGTGCAGGTTTATGCCAATGAAAAAAGCTTTTAACCAGAACGGTGAAGCCTAGCTTAAACGACAAAGAAATTAGAATAAAGTGTAGGCTTTTGAGCGTCATGACAATTGATTACTAACAAAATGAATACAAATGACGTAAGTATGTGCCATTATGTTTACCCATGACAAACAAAGAAAGAAAGGATAAAACAGAAGAAGCAGCGATCAAAAATACATTTGACGTTTAGGTTAACAGTTATCCTGGAGACATCCATTAACTCTTCAATTTGTTTACTTTCATTAACTCTATATTCTTTTCACCATATGAAGTCAGTACAAGATATCATTGAGTGTCATAAATAATCACTAGTAAAGAGCATTCTTTGGTCACTATACCTGTACGTAAATATCTTCGATGAGCGCTCCGTATAAAGTCCAGGCAAGTGACGTCACAAACATGGCGACGGCCATGAGAGCCGAGAAAGATTCACTGCTGCGTTCTCTGATAGCCGAGCCCTGTGATGGAAAGATTGTAAAATTGTACGCAGACGATCTCAATGCTGCAGTAAAGTTGTGTGTTGATTTTGAGAAGTGGACGTTTTTAAAGTACACACTTATAAAGCAAACTGGACTACCGTTATAAGTATGATAAGAGAACTCATCACCATTGTCATGTTAATGGGATGAAATCACTTGGTAGTGCTGAGAGTAACCAGAACTTACGGAAAAACTGATATCATAGTCGTCTTAACTCTTACTTCCCGGAAGATGGTTTAGATTTTTGTTTTAATGTACAGATGGTTTGCCTCATTGTTCCATAGAATATTGTTGAGCTTAAGTCAGTCGCATCAGCACATCACTGTTAATAGACAGATTCACTTAGCCAAATCTAAATAAATGAAAGTGAATCATACATAAGATGTATAATTTGTACCAACCATTGCATGGAACGTGTGTTTCATTTCGGCGATACCCGATCTGTGTTCTACAATCTTTTTAAACGTCGAAGACCAATATCGTGTTAAAGCACAAAATAGAACAAAATCATATAATATCACTGGTTAAGTCGAGTTTGAATCCCTAGGAGGAGGACTAACCAGTTCGGCAAGCGGGGAGACGTTGGTGGCTAGCACCATGATACAAGTGGTCAGTCCCAGCTGGTTCTCCACCAAGGCTTCGTCTTTGATCACGTGGTTGAAGTAGACGTAGAGACCCAATAGGAATGTGATGCCGTAAACGGCTTGTTGTCTAGCTCCAGCCTATATGATACACAATGAAAAAAAAGATATAAAAAAATAGAGAGCAGAACCTATGCAGATATCTCATCTACGTAGTTCCTGCTCTGTAGAGGTCATGGTAAGCATAAACAGTAGTGACAATTATAGTAAATGTGTGTTTTCAGCCTGAATTTAAATGATTTGATAGTTGGGTATTTCCTAATTTCTAAAAGTATGCTATTCCATAGTTTTGGGGCCTCACATGCAATATAATTCCGTCTCCTCATGCTATTGCTGTTTTGCATGTTGGAATCTGTAGAAGAGAAGGGGATGCATTATTGATTACAAATTATTGAAAGACAATTTAGTTGGTAAAAGAGTAAAAAAACAACAACCTGCAATGAAATGCAGTTATAAACCAAGAGCAACGAATATCTTCTTGCCACAAGATCTCGCCACAAGTAAAGTTCGTCTAGATTATTAGTTACATCTGGTATCCTGTGGTATTCAGATTCCTTTTTGGATTTACGAAATTACACTGGAAAAAGAATTATCAAAATGTTAATACAAAAAAGTAAAATACTAAAAAGCTCTATACGATACAGATAATGAGATCTTTGTAATCCTTGTACCTGTTTTGTTTATTCGGATATTTCTGGCATTAATTTCTGAAAATCTGATGATGTAAACTTTAAAGCCCCTTGCTAACATTCGAAATTTTGCAGATGAGGAAAAAAAAGAAGCTTTAGTGCTTCAAAATAGTTTAAAATATGAGTTAGGGATAAAAATAACCAATCTGAAAATTTCAATCAACATAATAAATGTTAAATATCATACCAAAAACAATTTCTACAATAAACCGTCCTCGTGACCGTTTACTGAGAAAATTAGTGATATCTCCCTAAATATTATTCCCGCTTTCTTTTGCGAATTATTTGTACTTTAAGGAGTTTTGTGACACAACTGATAATTTGAACATTATTTACTCACTGTTCCCAATGTTGAATAGTGGCTTTTAAGCCCTACAGTTCTTGATTAAGAAATTTCAAGCTGATCTTATACAGTCCATTGTTTGTGGTATATCTTTTAATGTTGTTCATTGATCCAAGAAACATTCCTGTTCAATACCTGTTGAATATGTTCATTTCCGATTAATAAGTGTATAGAGACTATTACAACTGAAGATTGAACGATGTTACGCAAATGGAGATACCAAGCTAAGGCTAGGACCTTTATTCCATCAATGTGTATTCTACTTACCTTGTCTTTGGCACATAGAAGATATGCCAGGACGTAGAATACGTGGAGTACAGATCCCACAACGTTGACAACTATCATTGTAAAATCATCTTTGAGGATACCATACCACAGGCAAGCGATGGCACTTTTAACGAGAGGTAAATGAAATGGTATAGAAGTCTCGTTACACTCTGTCATAATCTCAACGTCACTACTCCCCATCCCCCCCCCCATTGCTCTCTTTCTGCCCTAATGATTGATAGCAGCACGGAGAATGATTTCAAACGGTTATGTCCCTTCTTGCGACAGTACTTAGAGAATTTATTTAAAAGTCTTCAAACTCTATCAAACTTAATGCGTGTAATCATATCGACTGCAAATATTTCGACTCGTCACCGAAAGTGTAACTCGATCACACTGTCAATAACATCGTTACCGTTTCTTTTATCTCATAGCCACATCTCCCCTCCCCTCCGACGGTCAGTTAGGCCCTACCCATTGCTTACAGAATACTCGATGACACTTACATTGGGGTCGTCCCACGAGACCGACGCCCATCAGTCATAGGGCCTACAGGCCACAACTTCGACATTGAAAAAAGGTCCATGAATTATTCATCCCACGAGTCATGCAGCCCATGAGTTTGACACTATAGGTAAAAACAGCCCACGAGGTCGACATTATACAGCACGGGGTTGAATGTGTCGGTCTCGTAGGCCTTGTTTGCAGGGGGTATCTCAGCGGGCTTGAAACTAGTTCGCGACTAGTTTGCTACTCCAGATTTTGCTAGTTGCAGAGACGTCTCCGCGACGTCTCCGAGACGTCTCCTGAAAATTACAGAGTCTCCGAGGAGTCGCAAGAAATTTAAACATGTTCGATTTTTCGCGAAGTCTCCACGACGTCTCCGAGATGTCTCCATCAGTTGCGAAGACGTCGCGGAGACTAATAATATCCGCGACTGTTGAGACGTCTCCGCGATGTCTCCGCGATGTCTCCGAGACATCTCCGAGACGTCGACGAGACATGCTGGAGACCAGAAAAACTGGTGAGAGGTTGGTGAAATACAGCCTTAGTGTCGAAGTCATCGGTTTCGATGGCCCATGGGCAGTCTACTCGTGGACTTTCAAATATTGAACATATTGCTGCACCCTATAAAGAATATTCATGCGTCCAGCCATGAATTCAGTTGAGATCTACTGGATTCCTTTACATTTATTACCAGGAAGTGATCAACCTGAAAGAGGTGGTTGACATCTTCATTACCCAAAATGCAAGAGAGATGATGCTGAACTTGGTATAGATAGTGGGATAGGACAATTCAGTTTGTATAGGCACGAAGAAGATCAGGGACTTTTTATTCATGGATGATGTTTGTGTCAAACCAACAATCGTTATTGCATCAGCGGTGGAAGATACATTGCTGTTTAAGTTCAAATAAATGTACCCCTCCGAGACCTTTCCACCCTCGGTTGCTTCATTCCCTAAGAAAGGTCCGCTCTTTCCAACTTTGACTTCCCCCATGCCCCTATAAACATGGGTAGGCCTATATGGATACGTGTATAGTTTCAAAACAGACTTTTATAAATACATACATTTGACTCATCGTTCATGAGCAAATCCCGCATCAATGCAAACAAACAAATGGAAACTCACTCACGACAACACACGGGTTTCAGGAAGAACTTTACGTGCTTCAACCATGTAGGAACAAATCACTTACTTCAGAAAACCAAGCAGGAACGGCAGAAATGGAGTGTTTCCCGTAGTACCAGACTTGATGATAGGAATAAAAACTGGTCTGAAGACGAAACAACAAGAAAAAACAAACTTATCAGTTCTTGTGTGCGAGTGAGTGAGTGTGTGTGTGTGTATATGTGTGTGTGTGTGTGTGTGTGCGTACGCGTATACTTTGTATATGATTATGTGTGTTTATGGGATTATAATTTGGATATGATAATTGATAGTCTCTCAGTGGTTTCTTATAGTTTTTATCTAAACAAACATAAACAACAACTCAAAAGCAATCGGAAAAAAAAAACTTAGTCGAGGTCGTGAAAAACAATGGTAATGATACTGCGCACAGATCGACATAAAAACGAAAGAATCCTCTAACCCGGGTTCACGGCCAGTAATCATGGTAATGTCGGAAATGGATAGGGTTGCAGTGAGAGGAACTGAATATCAACTGTTTTCGTTCTAAAAATATGGAGTGGTACTATGTTGCATTTCACACGGGAGAATATAATAGCAATATCAGATTTTATCTTCATAAAGGCTGTACAGCTTCGACGCCCTCTTCACGCTCTTAGTGATTCTATCGAGAAGTATTGTTCACGTAAATTGTATGAACTTTACAGTTTATCACAGTTATGTTGAATGTCACGAGCTGAGGGTCTATGATATCATATTTGGCCATAATAATTATGAGGTGAAGGCTGACAGTGCTTTGAAGGCTTTCAGAAGTCTTGAAACACGACCGGAGGTAGAAAAACAGAAGAGAATGCAAACACTGATTAATGAATGTTCGTTATTCTCATATTCGATCGAACCAACAATGACTTGATGTAAAGCCCCACATTCTTACCTATCGATATTGTAAGTAAATCAGAATTAGGTATTGCAAATCTCTATCACAACAACATCAATGCAAATCTTATTGTGGTTCTATGTATTTCATACGCGTATACACGTTAATGGTAACATGGTAACTTGTGACAATATCATTACGGTTTCCAATTTTAAGATCTCACCCCCTCCCGTAAGCACCATTGATGATCAGAAGCTAAGACTAGATATCTAAACTGTTACGTTATTTGCAGATTTGTCTATTTTTTTCACTTTTTCATTTGTAGAAACACAGGAAAATACACGTGTGTATAAGTTTGGATCTCCATCACAACATCAATGTAGTTTTCATTGTGGTTCTGCGTATCAGATTGTGGTAACTTTTGACCCTATCATTCTACGGTCACAAAATGAAAAATACGCAAACCCATTGTTGATTTAGGCTCCTATCTGGGTATCAGACTGCCTACTGTGCCCGGTTCCTGAGTTTGTTTTTGTGAGACAAAAACAAACTAACAACTATACGCTCTCCACCGAACAACAAATAAACCCTGAAACGAATGCATTTGAACTTTGGCCATGCTTTCCTTTTATTCATTCAGCATAGGCTCATTTCCAATCGGGTTTGCATTGATCAAAAGCTAAGATTATCTACGGAACTGTTACACTATTTGCAGAAGTACGTATACTTCCTTTCAGAGGGTTTCATGGGTAAGAAAATAATACCTTGTTACTAGTAGTGTTTTCTCACAAACTGAAAGATGATAATCGAAATTATATTAGCATTATATCAAAATGGTGATTTCAATTGAATCATATGTCAAAAAAGACATACATCATCATTTTTCTTTTGACGTGATATAACTGGACTCAACAAGATCAGAAACATTTTGAAATATGTTTTGAAGTTGTGGCACTATTTATCCTCTGGATTTGGTCATCGATCTAAAACGATTAAGTGAATGAACAGTTTAGTTGCAATGGAAATTATAAGCAGACTCACATCCCCGACAAGAAGAAGCCGATGGTTGTAACTATGCAAATCCACGATAAGATAGCAAGAGAATCCATGGTCGTCTACACACGATTTATCGTATGCTTGGTGATGTGAGGCAAGGACTGCAAGGAACAAGAACGACACCGCTGTGTAATTAAATGAATGGTGCAACCAGAGGTATAGTGGCAGACGACGCTCCTTTGCGATCACTACGGAGAGCTTCCGTTACGATAGTGTATCACATCAGCAAACAGCAGTTTAACCTGCACGTCATACAAACCGGACGTGTAAATAAAATAAATCTGTGTGATAAGGGGCCACGTTCATGAAAGATACGTGATCACTTATTTGGAGCATGGTCTAAAGTCCAAAGTGTGAAACACTTCTTATCTACCTGTTTTCATTTTTTTTCCTCGTCTTCTCTGATACTGTGGATTTTTCTTGGTTGATCGCATGCATGACACGTTATTGTAGAAGTCATAAATGAAAAGCTATAAATGATGATTGTAATGCTGAGTCATGAAAAAAAGTTGTTTCTATGATACTGGGTATGACAGAGCTTCAGGAACACTGCAGAACGAGGAAGACAAGGAAGATGAGAAGAAATACGATTTTCACAATTTCTTTCTTTTCTCTTTGGGGAAGTGCTTCCAATTTCGGTCCGAGTGATACTGTGTTTGGGTTTTGAAGTGGTGACCTTTTGATATCTTAACCCAAATAACAGCGACTTGAAAATGATAGAGCACAGTTTCCCCCTCTTACACAGCTGTGCGACAGAGCAATAAACCCGAAACAGTGGCATGTAAAAATTATTCTCGCTCTGTAACCAAAGCAAGCGGGAAGGGAATTTCTGTCAAGACGATGTACATTCTTATTACACTGCCAATCCCCTTCTGAATGCTTCTGACATGCTTGGGACAAATCTGTCACAAATAGAGGTTAGAATTGGCAATGTTAGTTGTTGATTTCAAGTTGCCTTCAATTCAAGTATTCATCCCCTAACCTATAAGAATATGCCTGCTAGAA
The DNA here is from genome assembly GCF_040938485.1 of Diadema antillarum. NCBI lineage: Eukaryota > Metazoa > Echinodermata > Echinoidea > Diadematoida > Diadematidae > Diadema > Diadema antillarum. Next base: position 230,581 of record NW_027271291.1, on the reverse strand, counting down.
TTAAATCCACAAGTAATGGCGGTTGTCGCTTTATTTCCTACAGGGATGGCATGGTATTAGTTGAGGTGAGGATTCACTTTTTAAGTTTTTGCGAGATACTTAGAAACCACTTTCTGAAATACTAAAAAATTGTAAAATTCTAATATGAATTCAAAGTTTATTTCACGAAAATTTGTTTTGAAATACATAAGATATCAAAACACAAAGTGAGACAAAACAATCCTAATAAAAGCAATCCTAATAAATGCAATCCTAATAAAAGGTGGGTTTCACCTTTTATTTTGATCACTTTGTTATGGATATATCATGCAACAATTTCAAAGCCAATTTTATAAGATAAACTTCGGATTTCTCTCAGAACTATTAATATTATGCTCTTTCATATTTATTTCACTGCACTTGCTATTCTTTGTCTTTGTACTTTTTGAAATTTGTATTCAAATTGTATCTGATTGAATGCAGAAATAAAAGCAAACCAACAGACAAACAAACGAGATTTCTTACTATCTCAAAAAAATCATCATCAATTTAAATGTTGGAAACCTGAAGTCCCATCTCAACCGAAACTGTACCATCTCTTTAAGCCAAGTTTTAAAACCAAAATGGTTGTACATTGTACCCAGCTAAGAATTGGACGTTTTTTTTTAATGTTCTTGGAACATTCTAAATTTGTTATTTGAGCATTTCGTCTAAACACTTTTCAGAACTTCCTTTTGTGGAAGGCATTCGACTTATTCAAAACGTTTCAAATGGAAGTTAAATAAGCATTTTAAAGTAAAAAAAATAACAAATAACAATAAAAAACCTTTCAATATTTATAAGGACCAGTTGATAACCTGTTTTGAATTACTGAGATACGTCAGAAAAAAAAACTTTTATGAATATTCAAAACGTTCTGTAGACGTTCTGAGGACGTCCAGAAAACACATTGAATAATGTCTAAAAAAAGTCTTGTGACCCTTCCAGAACGTTTAGTGAAATTGTCACATTCTTGTAGAGCGTCCAGAAATATTCTGATGAACGTCTGTGTAAAAAGATAATAAAATAAATACTTCTTAAGAACTTGCAAAACAAAACTGTCTTAGAACTTTTAAGGAATGTCTATAATTTTCTATAAAGTTTATAAGAAAGCTCAAGGAACATTCAAAAGGTGACAAGGGGCCAAGTGCTAAGACCATATGTATTATGAAAAAAAAAAAGGCAGCCTGGCCCCGCCCCCCCCCCCCCGTTTTTCCAAAATAAATCACACAGTCATAATGGATTGGACAAAAATAAATACAGTATTTATCATCATGTACCAATCACAAGAATATGATATACGTTTAATAGGCATACACGAACAAATGATTTGTTCGTTATTCGATCAAATTATCAGAAACAAAATGCGGAATACCGCAAACTTGAGCAGAGACCTTACTTTGTTGACGCCGCCCAAAATACGTATATGGTTTATAACTGATCATTACGGGGTGGGGTGAATAAAAGATGCACCAGTGCAAGGATGAGTTAGAGTACGTGTATGAAGTTGCAGGTTTTTTTTTTTAATTTTATAATTCTATTATTATTATTATTATTATCATTATCATTATTATTATTATTATTATTATTATTATTATTATTATTATTATCATTATCATTACAATCCAGTATGGTAATGTTATTATTATTATTATCATCATTATCATAATTTTCCTAATTATTTCTGTGTGGGTTTATTCAAATATGAATCTTATGTTTGTAAATAATATGTCAAAATACATGTGTATGTAGCCTAAGTGCCTGTCAACGTGCGTGTGTAGATGACAGTTCGGTGATGGTTTTCATTTGAAATGTAAATCTTAACTAGAAGTAAATGGATTTAATGGTGATTGTATATGAGTGTGGATTATAAAATAATGTGGAAGAATGAGAAAATATATAGTTGTCAAGGAGAATAATGTTTTGGAAGAACGTAGAATTGCTTCGGTGTTGTTTCAAATAGAGTTTTGCTCCGGGACTGAAGTCTGTTCATTGAAGAAAGGTGGAGTCAACCGAATCCGCCCAAATAACTGGGACCTACAATGGCCATTAAGCTGTCATCACTAGGATCAACGTCGTAGCGTCGCTCCTCATCGTTGGGGCCCTAACCGCGAACTCTAGAGTATGCTTAGTATATCTGAGGTTTTCGTGTGTTGAGTGCCTGCGAAAGTGTATCGGTCCGTGGGAGCATAGTAAGTACCTATCATGACATTTATAGACCCTGGATATTCATAATTTGCTTTCGGTCTGGAGGTAATAACCGATTGCAACTATTGTACATTTATGTTCCACTCTGCACGAGCGCTGTTGCTGTTATGGAAAAAATGACGAAGTAAACAATTTGCAACCTCACTTTCGGTATGCAACAATACTTTTGTTCTCCTGATTATCCGTAGCATCAGTTTTCTTTATTCAAATTAATGTCGACCCTCACCAGGGCGGTGACGAGAATGTTTATTAATAACTGATGATCTAGTACCTTCGTATTATCAGTCCGATCAATTACGGAGTACCGGCACGCGAGCTGTTGGATGGGAGGGGGAGTTCAGTTGCGTTATAACGTTGAAATGTCGAAACGTTTTACGGCATTCAACACGTAGGTCTATGCGATAATAGTTATAACCTAACCTAACCTTCCTGTCATTTCACCAGTGCGGGTCGACAGGTTAAAGGGATGGTGTAGTTATGGCTGAGGTGGGGATTCCGATTTATTGAATTTTGTGAGATAATAGAAATCACGTTAATGAAATGTTAAAGAGCATATGATTCTTAAAGGAATTCAAAGTTTATTCGATGAGAATCGCTTGATAAAAAACGGCTGAGATATCCAAAACAAAGTGAAAGAAAATGGCCCTAAGAAAAGTCGGGTTTCATCTTTTTACAAGAACCTTTTTATTCTTCGATACCTCAGCCATTTCACAACCAGTTTTCATCAATGTTAACCTTTTAGAATTGTATCCTTTTACATATTTTCAAAGAGGTTTCTCATTATCTCACCAAAAAAGCTGAAAGCCTGAACGCCCCATCTCAACCAAAACAATATAACATATAGTTTTGGTTAAGATGGGGCTTTTTAGGTTTCAGGTTATCAGGTTATCGGGTTATCAGGATATTATCATCCCTTTAAGTACACATGGAGTGTAGATTTTTATCCCGAGTAGATTTTTAACCTTTATTTGGCCCCGCTCCAACTTGCACGTAGTCATTCTTCGCGAGGTACAGAAAGAAGCCATGTCCCCGAGCCAACGGCACGAGCAATAGAAGAAACTATTTCACCGTGGAGTAAAACCGTTGTTTCTGGAGTCCTTACGAAAAGAAGCTAGATGGATTAGACATGTCTGTGAAATTGTTTCAGTACTCCAACATGGCAGTTAGTAAACTGTACGTGCAGTTGGCCGCATGCTCTACAGCGCTGCTTGTAGCGGCCTTGTTTGCGTTGCGTAACGCGTGTGGATCCGCGGCCGGCTCGTCTTGTTGGAAGTGTATCGGTTGGGGTAAGGAGAGATACTCGATCGCAACTGTTACATTCAAAGTTGAACGCTCATAAGCATGGCAATCAGGGCTGATGAGCTACTTCAAATCATCACCATGATCACGCATATCATACCAAGCATAACCACTGTCACCCCCGTTAAGTCATTGTTTCTGAAACGAAATGCATACAGCGAACCTATACTTATTGTTCAATAATTATGTGATGCATGCATGCTGATGGAATATGTGAATGGTTCATTTTTTTGCCTGTTCTTAGAATTACCATCGATGCAAAATTTTGAAAAAAACCCAAACAAACAAACAAACAAACCACAGATTGTTTAAATTTGTTACATTGATGTAATTCATTTTTTATTTGATTTGATTTGAGAAGCAAAATAAATATGGACGAACGAACGAAATAACAACATGATTCAATGGCCCCCTGAGATGCCTGACATACAATTTTGGTCCTGTGAAATCCCATTCCTATAGATGACTTCTGCTGATGTGACAATGGTCTTCTCATCACAATTTCCTAGAGATTGTTTTGATGAAAGAACTCGTATACTTAAACTAATATTTCCATATTTCACTGTAATCAATAAAAGAAACAAAAATCCCTCGTTCTTTCATCGACATCTATCAAAGTAAAATCATCTGGCAAATCCCAATTTATGCACCGTACGTACTCAACCCTGAAACGTTTCTCACGTAGGAATGACCGATTGCGGTTCTGAGGTGTTAACCTATTCTATTCTAGATGCCCTTGTTATTGTATAGGAGCTGACTTCATGGTCGAAGGTATTACGAACTTGAGACAAAGGATTGTGTTTAAATGGAGAGTGTTTAGTGACTTCATAAAAAAGGAGAAGAGGAAAATGAATAAAAATCACGTACAGGCCTACATATTTTGATTAAATCATTCGACTTTATGCATTTTGTAAACCTTGTCACATCGTCAAAAGTTCATGGGACTTGATGTCACGGGATCTAGGACCTATATACATATATAATATATACACATGATTATAAGCACTGTTGAGAAATTACCCTCTTAGCATTATAGTTTTAACTATTATGAAACTTACTTAAACTATATATTGAAACTTACGATAATGATACTTACTGAAACTTACTGAAAAAGTATAATTTCAGTATTAAATAGTAAAAAAAAAAACTACAACTCGAAGCAGTCCATGTTTTGTAAACAGTTTGCCTCACTTAAGTCGAGTCCAAAGAGACTTTAAAAGAGACCAAAGAGATCGTAGAAAAATCCTCCGACATTCCGTTACATTCGACTTGGAAAGTAGCATAAAAAATGTGTTTATATCCACCCAGGGTACAATTTTCCTTCGACTTAGCCATTTTCAGCTTGTATCCAGCCGACTTAAGCAAGGTTGACAAACGATCCACATTCCGAATGAACGTTTAAGGGTTACTATTGGTATCAACATGAGCTTTTGAAAATATTGCTATATCTCCTTGTCCCATCAAATTGTTCTTATTCAACTGTGTTTCAGAGCCAATAACAGTTGCCATCAATATTTTCTGTTTTCTCAGGAATGCTGGGCCTTGGGTTGCTCGGGCTGTCCCTAGTGTATCTATGGATCCTTAGTCAGCGGCCATCCAGGCGGCACACCTTTAAGACTGTGAGCCAGTTTGGGTTGCTAGTCCTGGTCATTAAAATGCCTTCACAATCTGAGGAGCTACCCAATGGCCAAAGCTTCCTGGCAAAAGCCTAGAGAGCACCAAGAGCGTTTGTTGATCGAAGTCATCAAGAAGAACGGCAACACCGAATACGGGAGGCGATTTGGTCTGCAGGAGGTGAAGTCGCTGGATGACTTACGCAGACGGCATCCGTTGACAACTTATGAGCACTATCAAGGGTACGTGGAAAGGATGATGGACGGCGAAACTAATATTCTCACTGCCAAAACGCCTGCTAGCTTCGTTCGTACAAGCGGAACCACTGGACCGTCGAAGTACATCCCACTCACACCTCTAAGAGTAACTTGTTCGATAGGATTGGAACAACGTTAAATCTTACACTAATGGAGAATTATCCAGATGTCAGTCTGCTGCAAAAACACTTGAACTTGTACGTGTCACACGGGTATTTAGAGCCAAGAGTGGTGCCCTCATCGAACCGATAAGTCGGTTTCCGGATGAGTATAAAACTCTTCTTTTGGGCTACACTTCTCCACCGGAAGGATTCCAACTCGATCAATCTTCGAGGCCAATTACATTCACCTCCTCTTTGGGCTACTCGACAGGGATGTTGGCATGATTACGTGAGCTTTATGCACTTCTTACGGAGCGCCCTCCGACAGTTGAGTCGGTGTTGGCCAGAAATCGTCGACGACATTGAACACGGGACTATCAAGAGCTCCCTCGATCTTCCTCCACATATCCGTGCCTCGTTGACGACAGCTTTGGAGGTGGTGATCCCGTGAGAGCCGCTGAATTACGCACAGAATTCGAGAAAGGTTTTTCAGGTCTGATGAAAAGAGTTTGGCCCCGCTTGAGAGTCATCCACTCCATTGATCACTACGGGAATCTGGCCCCAAATAGAAGAAAGATGGGCCAAAAGTACGTCCCATACTGTTACTGCCTTAGGGGGTGTTACAAGAAAGTCGAGTTGCAATCAATTGCAAATACCTATTGCAAACTTTGCAGTAGACAGATCTGATTTGCAACTTGCAATCAATCGTAAGTTGCAGTTGATTAGCAATCAATTGCGAAGTTGCAATTGCATCTTTCGTGCAACAGAATCGTTTGCAACTTGCAATTTATTGCAGGATTTCGCGACTGATTTTTGGGAGTGGCAATTGATTGCAAATTTCTTACAACAACGCCTTAGCCTGTCAAACCTGTCTTGAACATGGTGATTGACATTGTCAAAGCATGGTATTGCTAGGAATAATTAATCTATTCCCCATTCTCCATTCGCACCCTCTCACCATAATTCGTAGAAGGACCTGGAGACAAAGTCGTGATCACTTTTGTCACATTCTCGGATAATTTAAAAAAAAATCAGATCGGACACATCATTTTAGTGTATGCTGTCGATTAGCTTTAATTGTTAAATCCAAGCGAAAATTACATAAAGACATACTAGAAATAGGGAAGTGTGGGAGAGTTGAGCCACTTTTTACATTTAGTGATATTGTTCAATAACTATACACAGTTTATGGATTATTCGTTCGCTGGTATATACTACAACTATTCAGGCATAATATGATAGCCCAATAAGACACCTAGCACAAACAACTTGGGGTGACACTTCAACAAAATATTTTGCAAAATGGCTCAAGTCTCCCTTGATGTGGTGAGAGTTGAGCCACGGGTTGGGAGAGTTGAGCCACTATGCTATAGGCCCTACATATCATATTAAGAAGTTCAGGCTTATAAAAGAAAATGACTATGGAAACCTATCTAAGGAAAGATGGTGTAATGGTAACAGAGGGGGCGGGGCATCTGTTTGACTTACGGGTCATTGGATGGATAATGTGGATGTTGTTGGGGTCCACCTACGATCACATGATCAGGATTTCTAGATGCATTCTGATTGGATTTGCGTAATAAGTCAACTGTTGGTGTTAGGAAGAAGAAACCGCCTGTAGGCGTCACCCCTGGCAAGAACACCACATACCTTTCCAATATTCCTCACCTCATCCAATTGCAGACCAGTTTCTTTGACCAAAAAATGACACTCATTGAGCCACTTGAAGGGAGGGTTGAGCCACTTGAGGGCTGAGCCATTGGAATACAGGGTTTAAGCCATGGCACAACTCTCCCTCGACACGTTGGCACAACTCTCCCCACAGTCGCCTTTTAAAGTAACCCGCAAAACCTATGAAAGTGACCACACCAAACATGTTGAAATTTGCTGAAGAAACAAATGATATACAGACTATCTGCTAATCAAACTGATTCGCACTTATCCTCTACCATAGGTGTGAGAGAAAACCACATATCTGACAAGTGGACATTCACTTTTGGTGACCAAAAATGGTTTTTCTTTGACTATTTTGTCATGCTTCGTCCAATGTCGCTGCCCTCATACACTGGTACATAGTTAATCATAGGCATGAACAAGAAATGGCAGCAGCTGACTACTATCAGTCCCTATGGAGATGTGAGGTGGCCTGGATCAACTCTCCCAGTGGCTCAACTCTCCCACACTTCCCCTACTGAATAAAATACCCTTGAAATATGAAAGAAAGTACTCGACAAAGCGTTGCCGCTATCTAGTATTCCCTGCAATGTAATCTCTTGAAGGGAGGGTCCACTCGTCAGAATTACACGTCCCTCGTATCAGTAGTAAACAGAAAATGCATGAATTTGTAATGTATATAAATATATTGCTTGATTCACTCTCAAATTATATATTAATCGATCTGTGTAATTCATGTTTCATCCACATCTCTCTTATACTTTTATGACATATAAATAATTGTAAAACGGCAGGGGGGGGGGGGGGCCTTGGATAGTAGTTTTGTACAAATGAATAGGCCAGACCCGCAGCCTAAAATAAGGAAAGAAAATGATAAGAAGATGATTACGACCTTTTGCTTGTCTCGTCTATATAGGTGTTGATCATCTTCCATTAATATTTGCTTCGTCGGAAGCTTTCATCTGCCCTTACCTTGGTCTAAAGTCCATGGACGTACATGGCCATGTGCCGCTACCCTCCGTTGTGGTCACAGAGTTCATCAAAGTTGAGGACACGTGAGTTCAATATGGTATCTATCTGTCTATCAGTGTATCTAATGATATCTACTTGATATGTAACGTATTAATATAATATCAGGGCCGGGGGAGCGTTTTCAAAAGTGTATGTGTGTTGGGGGGGGGGGGAGGGCCCACTTCCGGGTTTCATGAGCTGACAAGGAAAAAAACAGGTCTTCAGCTCATCTTTCTCCTTCCACTTCCAGGTTTCTTCAGGTGACAAGTAAAAAAAAAAAAAAAAAAAAGGTCTTCAGTGCAAAAACATAACCTTACCGCTTTACCGATTTATTATTATTATTATTATTATATATACGTATAATAATAATTATAGCCAGCGAACAACAATTACTGTATAAAACACATTAGAATTAGAAAATACATCATAAAAACAAATGTGCTTAATGTGAACAAACTTTGTTAGTCTTTTATGATGGGTTTGTAATAGTCATAAGAAGGAAACTACTGTTTTGTACTTTTGTGTACCAAACTCTTATATAGATATTGTATCTATTCCCTCTGAGTTATTACATAGGCATCATGATTTTGTATAGTTACATGAATTTGTTGCCAATGATAGATAAAGCACAATCTGATTTGTCGAGACATTTTGATATCGTATTTGATATTTGTCAGGGATCAGAGTCAACCTAAAACATATTTCATGGATGAAGTAGAAGTCGGACAGTGCTACGAAACCGCTCTAACCCACGAATGGTCCGGATTCTACCGTTATCGGATGGGTGACATCTTTCGAGTTGTCGGTTTCCATGAGAATTGCCCAATCTTACAGTTTCAATACAGGTTTGTGGATCCAACCTCATTTTCCTTTTATTTAAACTGTGCCTCTATAGGAATGTTACAACTCTGTTCTGCTTCAAGTAAATGATTCTAACATAACGGATGAAATAAATCAATCCAAATATAAACCCCCTCAAAATGATCATTTCATCTCGGGAAAGATTATTAGGATGGCATAATGATGAATTGATTGATTAAATAATTCAAAGCAGATTTGTGGTTTTAATAACCGACTAATACGTTGTTAAATAAGTGGGCGTATTTTCGTTGCAAACTTATCAATTCGTTGGCTATCTTCACTAATGCTTATGGATCCATTTCACATTTTTTTAGTAGTGAGTTTCATTTTTTGTTTGTTTTAATGTTTTTGTTCTTTCACCCAAATAAATAGCCTATAGGGAACCAGGTATAGTGCCATGGGTGCAGGTATTTCCGAATCTCATAGGGATTGTGTCAATTCTCAGTTGCCATACATAATATGAACCCTCTCCCATTCATCTGTATAATGTTTGGCTAACTATAGAACAGGCCTGGTTTTGAACCTGTGTTACGAGAAGCTGAATACACACGTGGTCGATGAGGCGATCAAGGCAGCAGTGGCCCGCTGGTCCGGCGTCAGTCTTACGGAGTACACCGTAGCGGAGAGTCCACTTGTTCCCGAAGATTCTCCAGGTGACAATGTGTTTTGATAGCTTACTATATAATCATTTGAACTACATGTACTGTATTATCATTTGCATTAAAATGACATGTAGGACGCCTGATAACATGAAAAACAGTTACGCAATGGTCCCACACATTCTCTGGTATTTTGAAATATTGTAATTTATATCATTTACAGATTAAAGGGTGTGTACAGTTCTGGTTGAGGTGAGGATTTAGCTTTTAACGTTTAACGTTTAACGTCTATAAGATGTCAAAGAGCATGCAATTCTAAGGCGTATCAAAAGTTTATTTGATGAAAATCGGTTGTGAAATGGCTGAGATATCCAAAAACAAGGTGAAACAAAGAGATCCTAATAAAAGGCGTGGCCTGTCGCCTTTTATTATTATCACTTTTTGGGATATCTCAGCCATTTGAAAACCAATTTTCATCAAAGAAACGTTGAACACTTCTTAAAATTACACGCTCTTTCATATTTCATAAGAGGTTTCTCATTATCTCACTTAGGAATGTTCAAAACATGAATCCCCACCTCAGCCAGTACTGTACAGTCCCTTTAAACTTTGTTCCATACAGCCTTATATTATATGCCAACATACCATTCGTATTGTGTTAGTCACCATGTATTAATCCTGTATCATTGAATGTGTATTACTGCAGAGTACGAACCCAACGAAGACTTACCCTACTATTATGTCTTTCTGGAGCTAGCGTCATCTCAAAAATCTCTGACGGATGAAGAGAAAAAAGCGGTGAGATAGTTTTGTCTGTTCCCAACGGAATTGTAATTAGGAAGCTTTGACTATGGAAATGCATGCGAGCAGGTAAATCATTCTTTTGAACTCTTTTAGCGGATAATGGTTTTTGTTAACATTTTTGTTTTCTAAATATTAAGAAATCAGAAGAAAGTAGCCTACTGTTATTTAAGTTAAACATGTTCAGTCAAGTCAGTTGGAGGTTTTTCTTTTCTTATCTCTGCCACGAAATTCTTTACGTTATTTGCAAAAAGGTACTTTCGTTGTTGCTGATTCTAAAAGAGTATGTTTTTCGTTACTATGGAACCTGTGTATCAAGGGTTTTTATGTCATTTAGGGCCTACGGACCCTCAGAAACTGGTCTGTCTGTGCCATTACTTATAAAATGAGAAATCACTGCACTTGCGACCTTGATTGCGACATTGCGTAAATATAATTCGACCATGACGGAGGCAGTCTATGCTAGCCAGGTCTAAAACGGTGTTACCGTATGAATATCTTGATCAAAAGGTCATAAAGCTTATCGTTGATGGTGCATAAAACTTCACTGTCGCAAGTCTGTTGCGCCATTTCCAGCTTTGGGTAAGAGAGAATAACAGCTTTAGCGATTATGTGAATCAGCAGTACAGTAATACCCCCCTTTGTCATCATCCCCAGGTCGACGAGGAGCTGCGTCTCCGTAACGGTGACTACGACCGCCTCCGTCGCGAAGGGAGCATATCTCACCCAAGGGTATACTCCGTCAGATCTGGGGGCTTCGAGGCGCTCCGAGACCACATACTGCTGAACACCAACGCCACGGCTGGCCAGTACAAGATCCCGCAGAAATTGCGCTCCTATTCCTTCTTTCAGATAATGGTGGCACAAAGTTGGCCTTGAATATGCACGAACACACACACAAACACACACAGGCACAAACACACACACACAAGCACAAACAAAATAAACAAATAAACAAACAAACAAACAAACAAACAAACAATTTCACAGTTGGTAATATTCATGAGATAGCAATTTGCCCGGAACATATTAAGCCTTTTGTCAACCCTCTTTGATGATGATGATGATAATAATAATAATAATAATAATAATAATAATAATAATAATAGTGGCTACTTGTATAGCGCACAGGTCCACTTTTCAGTGCTCATGGCGCTTCAAAAATGAAAAGATATCACATATTTACATGCATATACATATTCAAACATTTCAACAAAGAAGAAAATGGTAAACAAAAACAAACATATATACCAAATAAAGAATACAACATATACCAATTAAAAATACAATATTGATCCAATATTAATGACATACAGCAATTACAGTCCTCAGTATGAAAGGAACAGATAAGTTTTAAGTTTGGATTTGAATGACTCTGTAGATGACAGTTCCCTTAACTGAAGAGGTAACTGATTCCACAATTTTGGTCCCATAACGGAAAAAGCACGATCACCATACCCATGTTTTACTGTGGGTGTTTGGAGTAAGAATGCATCTGATGATGAACGTAGCCTTCGTGTCGGATTGTATTTTTGAACAGAATTACTAATGTATATTGGGGAAAAAGAATGAACTGAATGATGTACTAATTACAAAATCTTGAAAATAATCCATTTTTTCTACAGGCAACCAATGTAAGGAACGGAGAACTGGTGACATGGAATCAAACTTATTAGTAAAAGTTAACAATCGGGCAGCAGAATTTTGCAACCGTTGAAGTTTTGTGACATCTTTTTTTGAAAGATTACACAACAATGAATTCGAAAAATCCAACCGAGAAGAAATCAAAGCATGAATAAGTATCTCAGCTGCAGGTTTAGACAAATATCTCCTTATGAAACTTAAATTACGCAACTGATATCGAACATTCCACTGAATATGAGTTACATGACTTCGAAATGACATTTCCTGAACAAATATGACACTTAAATTATGTACGGGCTGTTTTCGACGGAATAACGCAAGTGCTACCGATGTTGACATGACATGATTGATAATCAACTTTGCTTAACATATTATGCTTTGATCCCAATAACAGAAACTCAGATTTATCATCATTTAGTTTAAGGCCATTGGACGTAAGCCAGATTTTCAGGTCTTGCAAACATGCTTCGAGTTTTGCAATGGCGGATGACAATGAAGACAAAGTGGGTTTAAAAGACAAATAAAGTTGTATACTGCTAGTATCATCCGCATAACAATGATAACCAATACAATGTTTGCGAAATAGTTCACTAATTGGTTGCATTACATACAGAGAAAAAAGCAGCGGACCTCCAACAGAAAATTGAGGTACACCAAACTTTGTCATAGTTTTACAAGAGGTAGAATCAGCAATTCTGACATAATGAGATCGACCACATAAGTAGGATATAAACCAATCAAGAACAGTTCCTTTGATGCCCAAATATCTCAATCGTTGAATCAGAATAGCATGATCGACTGTGTCAAAAGCTGAGCTCATATCAAGCATGATAAGAGCAGTGATGTTACCACTATCTGATTCTCTGAACACAATATCTGATAAGTTGACTAACAGTGTTTCTACACTATGACCAGGCTTGTATGCAGATTGAAATGAATCAAGCAATTCATTATCTTGCAGATACATTGTCAGTTGTGAGAAAACAACCTTTTCAATCAATTTACTTAAATAAGGTAAATTTGAAATTGGGCGGTAATTTTTTAGACACTCCTGATCTAAGCCTGCTTTTTTCAAAGTTGGATGAATAACTGCTTTTTTACACACCTGTGGAACTACACCTAATCTCTGGCTAGCATTTATGATTCTTGTGATAACGGGTGCTAAAACTCTGCCACACTTCTTAACCAAATCTGTTGGGATTGGATCAAGTTCACATGACTTGTTAGGTGAATTTTTAATAAGCTTTTCTATCTCATTAACAGTGACAGACTGAAACTCACTCAATTCTGACTTGACTTCACATACAATGTCATTTGGCTGTTCACAACGAGTTGGGAAACTCCGTTGGATTGCCACAATTTTATCAATAAAATATTGATTAAAACAATTGGCTAACTCAACTTGATCACCATGAGTGAGGTGTTCTGGTAAAGGAGATCGCTGTTTTCGGTAAAGTAAAGCATTAGCAACTACTACGTGCTGGGTTTTTATTCGACATCGCGGACTTCATTGAGACTAGTTTACCACGATGGAGGAGGCCGCGAGGCAAAGGATGAATGCGCAAAACCACTCAGTCTTTTCGGACTAGGATTTGCTTTCCCCTCGCTATTAAAAAGAATACATTCTATGAGGCATGCATATACATCATGAAATATAGCAAAGTAGTCTCTTGGCTGTGCGTCAATTGCGCAGTCCAAGTGAGAGATCAGAAGTCCGAATCAAGAGTTTGTCTCCGAATCTTCCATTGTTTTACTAGGAGACGAACAGGTATTTACATGTATCTAGTTTCATAGTTTTTTTTTAATGCAAACTTCGGTTGTGATAATTGATATGAATAAATTATCTGATGGTGTGATATATTACTTAATCTAAATAATTATGGCAACATCCTATAATATCGATGGTACCTGCCATGCTAGTATTTCTATATATAACACAGCAAGGCACAGGCCTCCGTTATCAAATCGCTCTCCTCCCGTACCCAGTGTGAAGACTCGTGTGTGTCGAGTCCGATGAAAACAGAATTGATCGTTGTCATTGTTTTTGCGTGTCTAGACCTGCACAGCGAACGTTGGCTTACGTTGTATGAACGCTAAGCTCGCTGATTGACAGTTGCCATTCTGACATTATTTAGAAAATTCGAGCAGAAAAAGAAAAAAATCATAACCAAGTCGTAAAGGCTAGAAACACTATTATATAGCTCCGCGATTCGAAATGTTTGTGTATCATTTGTATAGAAATCCTTAGACATTGTTAGAGGGAGCTCTACTTGTTTTCAATGGCTAGAGTCTACATCACAGAGAGAGAAAATAATGAAGAATTATGAATTGGTTTTTGCATCATCATCATCATATACACGAGGTCCTATGGCGAAGAAATTACGAAGTCATGGAAGTCTAATCATTGAGGAACACTATATGTGACAGTGCACCTCAAAACGAACATAAAGTCGCACACACTGATTTTGCGTGAGGACTGAAAATAAGTGAAATGGGTCAACCTAGCCGAATTTGACTTTTTCATATTTACTGAAAGAGCGGGTCATCTTTTACATCATGCTAAAATTTGGTATCATAAAACGGGCAGGAAAGTGTGTTTTTTTAGCAGTTTATCTCCAACATTTTTGGTAGAATGGTGTGATTAGGTGTGTCTTTAGAATCCCTTTTTTATTTCTGAAAAACCTTGTCCACACTCTTCACTTTCAGCTCTAATAACTTTTGAAAGGATAATGCTACTGCTTTGAAAGTTGGCATTAATTATGGACAGAGTGTGTTAATGAGGCATGCTTAATTTCAGTTTAATCTGATAATCCCTTCATTGTTGTTACTCTGGTGGTTTACTTCCTGTTTTTTGTCCCATTCATCGCACAGCCAGCACGGTTTTGTAAAGATTAAGCGCTTGAATAGACAATGTACTTCAATGCCTCTTTTCTCAGTTGACACTTTTCCTGAGTTTGTGCTTTCTTTCCAATATTTAGATAGGTTAGGAGAGTCCATTTGATTTGAGTTATACATCATTTTAAAGCTTAAAGTCTGCTCTTTCAGAATATGGTCTTAACTAAAAATTCATGTCTGGCGACTTTTTGTTTGTTTTGAGGTGCAGGGTCACATATTATGCCATGATTTGCCACATATTGTAACATAAAAAAATGTATATATCACAATCAGATTATCCTATACAGTTCTTTGATTTCTTTGTATTTTTGTTCTCTCGACGAAGGAGATCATTGTATATGAGGAGCTTCATTTTTATCGTGGCTTACAGCTTAACAAAAGTAAATGTACGTGTATACTTTTGCTCTCAAAAATACATGTATTTGTATTACTCTCAGGATACGTTGCATCTGAAAGTTTAAAGCATTTGTACCAAAGATACTCTTGCTGTGTTTCTTCATTATTATTATTTATGTGTATTTCAGAGAGTGCTCACAACGGTGTGTAGGTGCACTATGTTTTGTGTGTATTCATGTGTGTGTGTGCTGTTCAACAGTGTTAACAATGATAACTTTATAGCAATTGATTGACAAATTGCCCTACATCGACGGAAATTTATCAATCAGTTGCCATGAAAAACATTTCGACGGAAGAATTTCATGAATTTGGATAATTGCACATTCATGTCGTGTGTAAATACTATTCTGGTAAAAAAGCCAATAATAAACAAAGACGTCTCTGTTTCGTAAGAGCATTTTGTGAGATATTTGAATATTATATTTCATGTACAAACTTTGAAAAAAAAAAAACCCCACTAATATCTCTTAAAAGAGAAAAGAAAAGAAACCATGCCGAAACTTGTACTACCCACCAATACTACATTTGTATGCAGCTCAAGTGAGACATGATTTTTGCTACAAAGATTCACAAAAAAAGTATAAGTCAGGTGAAGGAATTTAATATTGCTCGTGTGAACTAAAATTACCATCTAAATTGATTGTAATCAGAATTCACTACAGACCGTAGTGAATGCCAATGCCTCCTTAGAGTAATCCACTTAATTTTGATTGTAGTCAAAATAATGTAAAGAAAATGCATGAGAATGTTATCATTCCATCTTACTTGTTAATTACATAATAATCAGCCTACTCCCTATAGGTATTTTTACGACTCACTTCAACATACTAGTAACCAACAAAAACGGACACACATGCCAACGACACACGATTTATGTTGTTTACTACATTAATAATGGTTAACGCTGAAACGCTAGAACTCAAATATGGCATTCTTCTTATTTCCAAATATTCACATTTATCTAGTACATGACCGGTTGATTCAAGGTTTGTGAAAGAGCTTGAAAAATTAGTGTTTTTCATATATATATATATATACATATATATATATACATATATATATATATATATATATATATATACATATATATAATTGTGTACATTTTGGGGGGGGGGGTGTATTGTATAGCAATGATGATAGTATCAAGTGCAGTAGACTATGAGACTTAGAAACCATTAGGCATTAAACTACTCTTAGAGAATGCAGTTTGATAGGTATAAAGATGAAGTTAGATTTCATTTCTTTGCCTTCCTATCAGATGAAGACGTTAACTTCTTCTACATTGATTCAATATATTGAAAAGAAAGGAAAATAAAGGTTGCACACTATTTACTTGACAAAATGAACTTATTAAAATCTTAGTAATTTATACATAATTGATAACATTGACAATCTATTCTCTCCCCCCCCCCCCCCAACCAGAACACTCAGATTTTAACCTTTAAGTATGGGTAGGCCTACGCCAAACAACAAGTCTCGGTTTAGAACCCCCATCCCTAACTCTCCCGGCCCTCTACGTTCGTTTGTTTCTTTCTCCCTGTTCTCTGTAAGGTAGGACTTCAGGTCACAGGTGACTTTGCAATTAATCTTCAAGTCGTCGATCTTCACGTTGAAATTTAAGTTCAGCTATCACAAGTTCTTTCAACCAGGGGCCAAATGTGAAAGAATAGAGATGTGTAGTCACATAGCAGTGTCCCAATTATAGGCCTACGCCGTGCACTGTGGCTGTAATGCTTTGCCACAGACTCCTTTACGACCGACAAGGGTTTGTGGCTGCAAACTAAGTTATGTGCTGGGCTGATAACCGCCAGAAGCAGAAAGGGCCCCGTAGTTCCAAGACCTCTGGACAAAATTCGATATCTGTGAAGCAAAATATATATTATGCACTTAAAATAAACATGAATTCCTACGATTTTGAGTATTTTTTTTTGTAAGGCAATTGACAGACAATGACAATATTCCATGCAATCACCACTCACGGTAGTATATTGTGATATACACAAATCCATTTTCACTGACTACATTATTTTCCTGGCTTTTAAAGAAATAGATTCATTATCTTTTTGTCTGTCTTTTTACCTCGAATTCTTTATCTTTCTGTATCAAAATTTTCATCAGAATCGCTATCAAAAATGAAATAATTACCATTCAGTCACCATGAAAACTAACAAGTAACCTCCTGGAAAAATTAAAAGAAAGTAAGGTGTCAGATTATTGTGATCATACATGCAATTTACGAACTCTGTAAGAAGATAACATTTAATTCCGAGGGCGTTTGATGATAACTAGAACAATGACATAAACATGGTACTAACCTAATAGGATGAATGGAGGAAAAGGGTTCCCATCGGATGCTGCATGGCTGAACTCACAACCCCCGTGTCATATGGCTCTTAGAGAACTGGCATATGGAGAACCTGCCCTCTATCGAGGATCGAGACCTACGAAGCTTGCCGTCGAGTGACTATATTATCAATGCTTTTTAAGATCTCTGCCATAGACGGCCTCCTCAAATGGCTCTCTCGGGTGCAAAGTTCTCCCAGCTTGTGAAGCTCTTGAAGGCAGGATACATCGCCAATTTTCTTCAAAAGCCTACCCAGCTGAAAAATATCACTCTGAATCGATGTCCCGTCATCAAGCACTGCGCACTCCGGGGCTATGTGAAGAAAACTATTACCCCTTCAGGTAGTCCTTGTTTTGGGTGTCCGTAAATTGGTAATAGATAGGTGATGACTGATGACGTAGGTATCCCAAGTCAATCAGTCTTCCTCGCCATTTATTATTCTGGTCTTGATGGAGGAGGACGTTATCAGATTTAAGGTCATTGTGTAAGAAAGATTGAATGTGAATGTATTCCAGCTAGGCCCTTGGAGATGTCTCCCACTATTTGCAGCCATTCAATAGGTGAAAGTGACGGCTGCCCACCGTGCAGAGCCTCGTATAGTTCAGTCGTTTTTCCGGTCAGGTGATTTCCGACGAACTCCATTGCTATTTCCCAATGCTCATTGTCGATCCTGAACGAACCGTAAAATCTTGGAAATGCCGGGTGTGAAGAAAAGGTTAGTAGCATGTTAGCCTCCTTAATCAGGGTATTAAAGTACCATTCAGTGACCGGTCGAAAACTGGTGTCGAAAAATCGAATATTGCGTGGAAATCCCGTCGCCCGTCGCCTATTCCAACGGAAAAAATGAATAAAATATCAATATCCTATTTTCAACTGAAAATGGAACACAGGATAATGGATTTGCTCTTAGATTCTGTTTTTCGCGTTTCATTATAATGAAATGTCAAAAAATGACTCAAAATCCTATTTTCTGAACATTTCAAAAAATAGGAAATGGAAAACAGGATATCGGTTCGATATTCGTTTTTCCATTTTCCATTTGCAACGAGCGACGGGATATTGAAGACCGCCCTCAACGGCCACTTTATTTCGACACATAAATCGGTGGTAGCTGTTCGGTATCATTCAGCGTCTAGAAGAAGAAGACTATACCTTGGCTAGGATATGCTACGCACCTCATCAAACTACTAGTATCCAGCAGGCACAATCATGGCGTGTAGCTCTTTGTAGCGACGTGCTCTGCTGCGAAACGACAAGTTTGTAGAGACTTCCGACCGTAATTATGCGATGTTTCCATATCTACTGAAAACCTTTTTCTTCTCCGACTGAAACTGAGATGAACTAAGAAAATAGTTTTAGATGAAATCCTCGAATTTCAACAACTTCACCAATCATAATGTCGGTGAAAACCGTGAGAAAGGAGTTGCGTTTCCGTTGTCACTGTACCCAGTGCCGTATGTGCCGTATATAAGGCACTGACTGTACCAGGACAACAGGGAGAATAGTACCAATCATAGCTTTTCTTGGGGGGGGGGGGGGGGGGGGTGGGATGGAACTGGTAAATCTTATTTCCAAACCTATTCAGCAATTCTATATAATTATAGAGACTCTGTTTTGAATTTGTTTATCATTTATGACCAGACCATTGCGCTACATACTTTGTTCTAAGTTTTTTTCTTATTATGCAAACATCTAGGATTAGTCTGACAAATTTATAATCATATTCTACACAATGGATACACCAAGTTAAATCCTCTGTTGGTTATGATTCACCTCTTTTCTCACCGCATGTTTTTTTAGCTGCCCCTACTTTTCATGCTTCTCTTTGAAAATTAGCCCTAAGTTTAGCTGAAAGGGCAAATTTCTTCCCATGAGTGGAAAACGAATAAATAAAATAAAAGATAATAAAGAGGAAAACTGTCTTTCTTTGATTATGTATGCGCGCTTGTGAGTTGTCTCGAATTCATTGTTGGACATGTATCTTTGATTGAATCAGTTAATATTGTTCTATAAAAGGTGCCTTTTAAACGATATATGTTACATTGAATTTTCTGTCATGACCAGTCAGGTGGACAGTCCATAAAACAAAATAGAGTGTAGTCTCATGGTCCACCTGGTGGTTACTTCTGGACATACACCATCACATGAAATTGAAATGAAATGATCACATAGAAAAGCAAGAAAAGAAGGGGCACCTAAAGAACTTAATGGTGAGAAAAATCATGAATCACAACCAACAGAGGGTTTCATTTGGTGTATGTTTTGTGTATAAATTTGTGAATCTAATCTTAGATGTTTGCAGATAATAAGAACTTAAATACAGGTGAACATAAAACGAAGTTATTATTGTTATCATTATTATCATTATTTATTCAACATTTGCAATACAATACAAGTGATAACAGATAAACAAACAAAGCAAACAAATTACTTTAAGGATACAAGATGTCGGGTTTTCCCTGATGGTCACGGAGCTTCCCTATGTTGCCGGGTTGGAAAAAAGCAATCAAACTCAACTGAAGGAAGCACGTCAGGAAGTATTTGAAGACACACACATAAAGAATAATAATAGTAGATAATAATACAAATAATTTCAAATTGAGCACGTACACCAGGTGAATTATTGTACATGAAAACTAGAAATATCATTGTGGGAAATGGTATTCGTCCCTCCCCCCCCCCCATAAAAAAGTCACTCCAGTATACCAAAAAAAAAAGTGTTATCAGAGTACATCTCTGAAAAAAAAACCCACAAAAACAAATATAACTGCACTGCTAATTAATAATATATTCTTAGCACCCAAATCCTATCCGATGACCCAAAACCTTTGCCCCCATCCCCCCCCCCCCCAAATAAAAAATCACCTTCAGACAACAAATTCACGATACCAGGTATCATCAACATACCCAAACCATTTTAGATACACAATAAAAATAAAAATAAAAAATGATTTCAAAACCTTAGCTTCGTGTATCGTTAACCTGAGGCTCCATGACCCGTTTTCTCTATGAAAATCCTTATGTGGTAATACATACACCACTGTGCAATTAACAATGTATATACGCACCGAAATTCATAAATACTATTGGGTTTTGTGAAGAATGACTAAAAAAAAAAACCCAACCAAAGACAAAAACAGTGAAATACTGGATCAATTATATGTATGTCCTACACATTAGTCTGAAACCCAGGGACAATAAGGTTGGATCGGAAGCAAAACTAAATATAAATCAGTCAATCATAAATCGAAATGTATAAAAAATAATCTTAAATTCAATTCAATTGTACCTTCGAACTGAAATCCCGTGGTGAATGGTGTTCGCCCCCCCCCCCCCTCCAAAAAAAAAATAAAATAGTCTGTGTGTCATAGCAACCAAGAGCAGTCACATAAAGAGTAACAGCAAAAACAAAATCACAATCCTGGTCCTAGCACATTGAAAAGGGAAACGCAACTCCTTTCTCCGTTTTCACCGACATTGTGATTGGTGAAGTTGTTGAAATTCGAGGATTTCATCTGAAATTATTTCCTTAGTTCATCTCAGTTTCAGTCGGCGAAGAGAAAGGTTTTCAGTAGATGGAATATCGCATAATTACGGTCGGAAGTCTCTACAAACTTGTCGTTTCGCAGCAGAGCACGTCGCTACAAAGAGCTACACGCCATGTGCCTGCTGGATAGTTTGATGAGGTGCGTAGCATATCGTAGCCAAGGTATAGTCTTCTTCTAGACGCTGAATAATACGGAACCGCTACCACTGATTTATGTGTCGAAATAAAGTGGCCGTTGGGGGCGGTCTTCAATATCCCGTCGCTCGTTGCAAATGGAAAATGGAAAAACGAATATCGAACCGATATCCTGTTTTTCATTTCCTATTTTTTGAAATGTTCAGAAAATAGGATTTTGAGTCATTTTTTGACATTTCATTATAATGAAACGCGAAAAACAGAATTCAAGAGCAAATCCATTATCCTGTGTTCCATTTTCAGTTGAAAATAGGATATTGATATTTTACTCATTTTTCCGTTGGAATAGGCGACGGGCGACGGGATTTCCACGCAATATTCGATTTTCCGTCACCAGTTGTCGACCGGTCACTGAATGGTACTTTAATACCCTGATTCTCCTTGTCGATGTCATCCTTCACTCTTTGAAGCTGATCAGGGTCAGAGGGGAGAGTGAAGAGCTTTAGGGCAACAGGTGTCTATATAGACTGCAAGTGCTTAACCAGATAAACTACTCCAAATGTACCTCGTCCAAGCTCTCGAAGATAACCTACGTTGTCCATAGGCATAAGGTCCTGAAATTGAAGACTTCCGCGAGGAATGCTTACTGCTACTTGTGCTAATGCTGATGGGGAACTTTGCTGAGGAGTAGCACCCCAAATGGTAGAAGGGGTGGCAGATGTTGCTTGTCCAGAAAGAGCTATACCCCAGATTGGTGACGGGGTGGCCAGTGCCACCGCAAGTCCTGGACATGAGGAATGACTCAGATGTTGAGGCAAAGGACTGGTGTGCCCTGCTGATGTCACCCTGCGAACCAATGAGCAGAAATGTAATGATGAAGCTGATGATGACACGGTCCCGGAGTCAGAAGACGATGGTGACGATGGGGTGGCGGACATAATAAAACTATAGAAAAACTTGAAATGCATTTTTGTTGGAGAGCCACATCCACAAAAATACACTACTTCCAGAAGAATAAACAACTTACAAGGCTATTCACAAGGCTATTAATATCATAATGAAACAGCAATTCAATAAGGAATGCACTCTGCTGTACTCAGAAAAATGACACATAAACACATGCACATTTTTGTTTTAAGCTTTATTGCACCAACGTTCATACATAGACAATAACCAAAATAACTGGAATGATTATACGTGTATGCTTTTTTTTTTTGTCGCAGATTGATTATAACTTATAACTTTATAACTTATTACAACTCAAATCTTAAGAATGAACATTTGAAAGTGTCAACAGTGATAAGGGCAGATTCTCAGTATCAAATGTATTGCCATACATAGGCCATACTCAGAATTCCTTAATTGAATCTCATTTCGCTCAGTTAACGCAACATCTTTATTTCGTATAATATGCCATATTACCAGCTCCTGCAGAATGATTAAGCAATTCTTCACCAACAAATTCACTTTTAGGGCCTATAGAGAGCATAAAGAAAGTGAATTTTCTTTTAACGATAATTGAAAAGAGATCTGGTGAATTATGTGCTTCATAAAGGCAAAGTGCATTTTACAGCTGAACGTGTGTCCACAGTATTAGAGTGAAAGGGTATATAATTGTCATGACTACATCGATGGCTATATAATTATACAGTATATCCCCCCCCCCAAAAAAAAAAAATGGCATTGATAACACCCGATATGATTAAACTGTCTTAACCCTAACCATGCAGGCCGGGCTTTTGCGTGTCCTGCATGTGGCCGGGGGATTCAGCCCCCCCCCCCCCCCCCCCCCCGATCTCGGCTTTCGATCGCGCAATCGCCACGAAAAGTGGCACATGCATACCTGGCGTAATCTACCAAACTATACAAAAAGAAATGGAAATTTTCGTCATGATAATTAGGTGATCCGAGTATCCTTCGGATCACCTTCTGTATCTGTACGGATTCTTTCTTCTTCTTTGTTTCTTTATTTCTCCGCAAAAGTTGTGCAGAGGTTAGCTCAGAAAGTCCGCTGCCTATCAATTTCAAAATTATACCATGTATGCATCATGTCCCAAAGACGACAAATCTAATGTATCATTGTGATCAGTGGACCGTGACGTCACTATGACGTCATTATATGAAAACACATTCTCAATCATATCTCATTAATGGAATGAAATTTTTCAATGAAATTTACGTCACATATATTTCAAATTATGCGCATTCTACTCATGTTCTCAAAATTCATATATTCTCTTAAAACGTGCGCGTACGCGCGCGTTGAAATATTTGTATGCTCCAATCGAGCTCAAAATTTTTTTGCACACGTTTCAGACCATTTGGAGCATTTTTTGAAAAATTGAAAAAATCGGACGGACGCGTACGCGCGCGCGCATATACGCACGCACAGCTCATGTGCAATTGAAATTTCCAGTTTTTTCACTTTGATCGGATGTCTGAAATGTTAAGGAATATTTATACCAAGTTTCAAATCAATCCGACTCAATATGACTTCATACGGGCCCGTCAAAGTTGAAATTCCGCGCGCGCGTCAATGGCGATATACAGTGCAACTATGCCAAAAAACTGCCAATTTTAAATCCGATTTTACTCGTCAGGATGGACGGTGACCCCCCATTTTCTGTACATATTTTGAAAGCTGATGAGTTGTACATGTCATTTCATGGGGTGGCAATGCTGACAAAATGATTAAAAGATATCAAATTTCTTAATAAAGTAAAAAAAGTAAATTTTCAAAATGACGTCATCAAATTTCAAGTTCATTCGAGCATATCTCACTAGTCCTTTGTCAATTTTCACCCAGATTTCAGTATGATGTAGCTTATTTAATGTTCTTTCAAACATAAAATTACAATATTTTGATTGGATAACGGTATCACCTCGTAAAAATGGATTAAAAGTAATCTTGTCAAATTTGACCAGTTTACGTGTTATCTCTATGGGAGTGCAGTTTTTCTGGAAATGAAAATTGACATGACTATCTTTATCGAGCACTAGCTCACTTAAGCTTCGGTAAATTTCTCCCAGATTTTAATATGTTGTAGCTGAGACTTTACGCTACCGTAAGTGTGCCCTTTGTTTTTTCATACGATGTCAGAATCACGTCAAAAAATTGGGTTGAAATTCAGGCTTATCTTCGATGTATTGAGATATTTCTTTCTTTCTGCAACTTTCTTTGCAATAACTCAAGAAAAACGGCCTCTATCACTTCTATATTTTGCACATGTTTAGTTCATGTCACGTGAATTATTTCATAAAATAACAACTACTTGATCGGACACCATCTTGGGTATGTAAATTAGGGTCAAAGGTCATAAGTGTTTCACCCTGTATCTTAGTGAATACATGTCCTATCTTTCCCATATTTTGCATACGCAAAGACCATGTTACAAGGATCATTTCACAAAATAACCACTTTTTACTCAGATGCCATCTTGTCTGTACAATTTGAGGTCAAAGGTCATATGTACTTCTTTTTGTATCTTCGTTATGACGTGTTATCTCTATGGGAGGGAATTTTCTTTAATGTGAAAATTGACATGATTGTCTTTATCGAGCACTAGCTCACTTACCCTTCGGTGAAATTCTCCCAGATTTTAATATGTTGTAGCTGAGACTTTGCGCTATCGTTTTATTTCCTTTGTTTTTTCATACGATGTCGGGATGACGATAAAAAATTGGTTGAAATTAAAGCTTATCTTCTATGTATTGAGATATTTCTTTCTTTCTGCAACTTTCTTTGCAATAACTCAAGAAAAACACGCCCTATCACCCCCATATTTTGCACATGTTTAGTTCATGTCTCGTACATTATTTCATAAAATAACAACTACTAGATCGGACAACATCTTGGGTATGTAAATTAGGGTCAAAGGTCATAAATGTTTCATCTTGTATCTTAGTGAATACCTGTCCTATCTTTCCCATATTTTTCACACGTATCGACGATGTCGCGAGAATCATTTCACAAAATAACCACTATTTCATCAGATGCAATCTTGGGAGTGCAAAGGTGGGTCAAAGGTCATATGTATTCATTGCTGTATCTTCGTTATTCAGTGTATACAGAATTTGGTACCAAAGATGGCAGATATGACTCCCTTTTCTAAATGAGAATGCAAACATCACACGGACAATGTCTCTAAACAGAGATGAAACTTGTATGGTCATGCCTATTGCGATCAGGACTCGAATCATTGATAAAAAAAATCGGATCACCTTAATTTGTCAGTGATGACAAATTACAATCTCTAGTTAATTATGCTGATATATGCATAAAATCATACATTTTGCTCTAAATCTGAAAGTAAAGCTCCTAGAATCCTAATTTTTGGTGATAACATTCTTTGTAGCATTCCTAATAATGTACTAAAAAATCATTTATCGAAATTAATTTGTTATGTATTTTATCGTGTTATGAATTTCTTATGTATTTCCTTGTTTTTCGACCTTTTGTTCTTCATTTTTCGCAAAATTTATGATCGACAGAACCTATTTCAAGCATAATTATGCTAAAATTAATTGAGTTCAGCATATGAAAGTGAAAATAATCATTTATGAATAAGAAGAGGAAACTCCATTTGCATAGACTTTATACACAAAGTCACGTTTTTGAGCCATTTTCGGTCTGACAGGCATGTATGAAAGGTCGTGCAGCGTAGTAACGGTTTATATGCGCGATTTTCGCGAAAATGGTGTCAAAACATGCGCCAGACTTGAAAGCAAAAAGTCAGCGAACAGCGCGGTCAAAAAATTAGTCGCGTAAAATGTCGAAGGGTGTGTGTGTGTGTGTGTGTGTGGGGGGGGGGGGGTGATTCAACCCTCCCCCCCCCCCCCCGGCTCTTTTAGGGTTAATGCTAGTTCAGGGTCTAATAAAATATCGCAGCTCTATTTTGCAGAAAACCCCATTCAATTTGGTTAAGTGGTCACAGAGAAATGTGGATTATTGTAAAGCATGTCATGACTGTATGATTCTTCCAAGTTTATTGTCCTGATAATAACGTGGGCTCGGAAAAAAAAAGTGATCTAAGAGTCATGAAGAGAGAGAGGGAAAGAGAGAGAGAGAGAGAGAGAGAGAGAGAGAGAGAGAGAGAGAGAGAGAGAGGGAGAGAGAGGGGGGGGGGGGGGGGGGGGGGGGAGAGGGAGAGAGGAAGAGAAGGGGGTGGAGGAATCTCACCATAATTGCACTTGGGAAGATGAAGATATGCAAGAATACGACGGGATGGTATAGTTCTGGTTGAGACCGTCAGGCTTCTTGTTCCTATTTTTTTTTTTTTTTTTGGGGGGGGGGGGTGTTTGGTGAGATAATGAAAAACCTCTTATGGAATATGAAAGAGCATGTTGGAGGGGAATTCACGGTTATCCGATTTTAAACTGGTTTTGAAATGGGAGATATCCAAAACAAAGCGTTCCTAATAAAAGGTAGGACCCACCTTCTAGCATTTGGATATCTTTGTTTTTATACTTTGTTTTTATGGACATCTCTATCAGTCATTTCAAAACTAATTTTCATATAGTACATTTTTAATTCCTCTTAGAATGGTATGCTCTGAAACATTTCATATGCAGTATCTCGTACAAAAATGTTAAAAACTCAATCCTCATCTCCTCTATATACACCACCCGTTCAATGAATTGAGATAGACCCCTTTACATATAATCATAGAGGTAAAGCTGAGTAGATCTGCATGCATATAAATATCCGACAGATGGACCATATTAAATTAAGAGTTTGGGAGAAAGGGAGATCGAGGAGGAAGATCGAGCGCGGATAAGATGACAAATAAAATGGTGTGCGTTATCCTTTCTCCCCTTTTCAAAGTAAGTTGAATAGAAAGAGAAATGATATATTATGCTCACAACACAGGGTGGATGTTATACTTATACAAGAAAAGAAAAACAAAAACAACAGAGAAGCCACACACACGTCGGACCCTCGACTAGGTCCTATCCTTTGTTCACTTCGCAGGGACAGTGCATGTATTTTTATCTGTCTGACAAGTGTGCCCATCCGTGCGATTGAAGAGAACCATAACTCATTAGCATAACAAACAGGCGAGTGACGTCGCACCGTAAATAAAGACAGTTTTGCCAGGCAACTGGTACACGCTGAACCAATATGGCCGTGTGCTTCCTGGTACGAGTGATTCCTTATCATGGGTTTTGAACTGTAGATCCGTGATACTGGGGGATGGTTTGCTAAGCATTTCTGCGATTACTTTGAGAAGGAGTTAACGGTGAGTACCTAGAACATTTTCCTCCAAAATACCAGTGAATAGTGAGATTGTGATGGAGATACCGTAGTGGCTGTGAGTGTAAAATTATTGGTTCTTACATCCTCCTGCCTACCGTGTAGTTCCATATAGGTTCTAGTCACCTTTGTACGGGCCCTTGTAAATAGCACATCATCATCAGGGCCCTGATCCTGTGACACACACTGAATTATATAAATCATCATCTACCCAGTTCTGTGAGAATTGTAAGTTCAAGTTTCAACGAAGCAGACTATTGTCTAATCTATGAACCGGCGGTACTGAAGAAGAAGAAGAAGAAGAAAGGGGGTTGCAAAATCATCTAGATCTACCCAAGTTCTCACTAGATTAGACACTGAGACAGCATGCAGTGTTAACCTTTGCTTTTGGCTAGTATATAGAGAATGGGGATACCGGTAACTGTACTTTGGAAGCAGTGGGGCAAGTTTTTTATATATATATATTTTTTTTAATTCAGCTGTAACTTACATGTCTTATCCTCATGGTTTAGAAATAATTTAAATGAAATAAAGAAGATTTTATTACATATTGAGAAGATTCAGTCTGTTTTGTATTCCATCTATTCTTGCGGTCGGCTACACGTCACTTCCGGTCGACTGGAGTGAAAACAAACAGCTTGCAAGCGCTAAGCCTGCATAATGCGCATACTGCATGCTGTGCATGTGCGACGCGTATAATTTATGTGCAACTCTACGCAGCTCAGACATGGGGACTGTTTTTCATTATTCATTTTGTCATTTGTGCCATCATTAATGAGATACATGCATCATGTCTTGCCAGCAATATTCTAAAAATCTGGATCCTGTCGATCGATCGGTCCCGGTATTTTGCCAAGTTTAAAGCGGCCGGACTGGACCTGTGCCCGTATGAAATCGCGGCAGGACTCTGGATCAACGACCCGACAAAATGGCCAGATGTGCAGTAGAACCTCTTTGAGTAGGCCCTACCCCGATATCTACGCTTACTTAGTACCTCATAGAAACTTCAGGTAGGTCTAACGTTAGTACTGTAGTACTTAGGGTAGGGCCTAATTTAGAGTAGGCCTAGGGCCTAATCCTGCCGCCCGCGCAGCTACAGTAGTACAGCTTGCGCTAGCGCTATGCTCGCGGGGCGCCCCGGCAGAAAACACGTACAGCGTTACCACTCCAGGCTCACGCGACTGTTTGTTTTCACTCCACCGCTATCCATGACCCCGTGACACGCAAAATACCCGGATGTCCGACCATGAGAATTCTGAATATAGGGACCTACTGTAGACAATAACATCATACTGTTTGATGTATTGAAACTTTTAATACTTTTATTCTTTATCTCTCTCTGCAGATTAACACTTGGCACTCTGCATACATGAACACTTTTGCTGGATAGCATTTTTTTTTTTTTTAAAACCATGGCGACGGTCCAGAGACCAGCGAAACCAAAGAAGAGAACAACCCCTAAAGTCACCCCATCAACAGAATTGGAGCGGCCGCCTTCAGCTGCTTCACACAACTGTAAGTGTTCAACTTTTCCACGATGGTTTGGTAATGTACCGTAACATTTGTCATACACCGAGAGAATTTAAGGCTAAAATTTTACCAGCATATTCAATTGAATATTTCACAAGATCTTACCGGTGAAATTTTCTGAATTTTGTCATTGCGCAAATCATACATGTAGACTAGCACAATTTATGACTTGATTACTCTGTGGGAATCAAGAAATCAGTGGAAACAAAATACATGTATGACAACCTCATGTCACCAATTCTCTGTGTGACTCATGCTTTTCAAAAGCAATTTATTTCATCAGACAGTATACATATGAGGATGGTAAATACATTCCAATTAAAAGCTTTATTTGTAGAGAGTACTCAGTTTCATTTTGCCACAGGTTTTTATTCCCGCAGTTCAATTTTGGACAGTGAACATGCGCATGGTTTTGATACAGAAAACTTTCATCAATTGGG
Source organism: Diadema antillarum (assembly GCF_040938485.1). Classification (NCBI taxonomy): domain Eukaryota; kingdom Metazoa; phylum Echinodermata; class Echinoidea; order Diadematoida; family Diadematidae; genus Diadema; species Diadema antillarum. Next base: position 200,954 of record NW_027271291.1, on the reverse strand, counting down.
AATAATCATGCAATAGGAAGTTAAGGGTTGGTAGAAACCTTAACTTCCTATTCCATGCATGGTTTTGTTGATTATGAACTTTATCACATCATTTTATCTGTCCTGCATCTTCACCCTTTTCACTTCAGCATGGGTAGGAGAAGACCTCAACGGGGAAAGGGAACTTGAGCGGGTTACAACTCCCATCCAACACCTCACGCCTGGAGCAGGCAGCGTGATATCTGTCAGGGAACTTGACAATGGAGCAGATACTCCGGTAAGTACATCACAATGTACTGTAAACCAGACATTTTTGTGTGCATGAAACTTGTGAATTTCATGAGGAACCAAGATTCATGACAGTTTTATGCTGCAAAAAGTGGCTGTCAGCTCCAATTTGTGAAAGTTTCTTGCCATAAATGTTTCTTGTTTTACAGTATAGCGTATATGTCTCACTAACTTTAATAAGGATAGGATTTTGAAGATTGGGGCTCTCACTGTAGAGATCTGCTGCTGGGGCTGAAACAATCCCTATGAGTTCTCCACCTAGATAACAAACAAAAATGCACTGAAAAAAAAAATTACATTTAAACCATGAGTGTAGTTTACAATAACAAACTTTAGCTCACTATTCTAAATCCAACATGTAAATTTATGACATACTATAGAAAGATATAAAATCAAACATCCTTATGCAGTGAAAGATTCATATTGTTTCTCATAAGCATATTTTGAGATGTTATTATTTATTTATGTATTTTTTTTTTTTTTTTTGAGTAGCTCATATGCATGTAGGTATGGCGTTGATGATGTTGATTTTCTAGCCAAAATCGAGATTTATGAATGCTAAGTTCATTTTGAAAATGCTGTTGCTGCAGAACTGCATGGAACATGTTTGAGATGACCTTTAGGTCTATCATCATAGCCACCAGTCAGAGAAGCCTGCACCTTGGCATGGGATCACACATACACACAAAGACATGTGCTAAGACACAGACAGATATACAAAAAAGACACATACTCATAACACACACATATATACTCTTGTTCATTTTAATTTGAAATTCCCTAGCATAATGCAGTGCTCTGTGTAATTGTATCTGTATGGCAGAGTGGTAGCTCATTCAAGTTTGTGGTGCTGCTGCTTCTTCTGACAGAGAAAAATGCTTTGACAATACGTACTTCATACATTGTGTAATTACTCAAATCAACATGCAGCTCCAAAGTTTCTTGTCCTGTGACAAATTATAGACAGGTCTTTCTCTGACCCTAACTCCTGCATCATGTTTAATGATCTCCTGTTTCCCTGCTGTATGCTCAGGATGATCGCCCTGTGTCACCGCGTGCCCCCAGTCCAGGCAACCTCCTGGAAAGACCTCTGACCCCTGGCAGCGGTCGACTGAGTCCGCTGGACGGCATCATGGGAAAGAAGAAGGCTAGAGTGATGCCCACAGATGAAGAGTTACCAAATGTTGATGTGAACGGTCCTGCTGTCCATTCACCGGTCGTAGAACCCGTTGAAGGTTAGTTTACTGTCCAAGGCTTACACAAGAAGTTCCATACAATACTTGAAGATCAGTGCTCTAGATAATTCTAACACAGATGTACTTCAAATTCAGAGTTGGCGATAAAGATTGTTCAGTTTGATTATACATCTTTGCTCAGTTTATCGGTGAATCATTTGTATGAAACAAACCCAACATAATATTGGACTGTTTACAAATGCACTGCATTGATTGCACTTGCCATGCAAATGTCTTGGCATTACAACTTGAGACTTAGACTCCAGCAAATAATTGATCAGGATTCCTTTTTTCCTCACTGGATCTCACTCAAGGAATTTTGCCATTTGGCAAAAAAAAAAAGAAAAAAAGAAAAAAAAAAAGAAATAAAGATAGAAAGGAAAGAGTGAATTATGAGCACATCATGGTCAGTTTGCAGTGTGTGCCAAACTTCTGTTTCATACTTGAAAGACTGATAATTTCTGAAATGATATGTGTTTATATTACTGAAACTGCTTAGTAACTGTTTGGAAATATGATTGGATCAGCAGTTATTATACAAGTACCTTAATGTTTTCTCAAATTATAACAAAATGAAATCATTGTGCTATTTTATTTCTTAAGATGAAACTACTTCAAAGGCATTGTTACTGTGTAGAGCAAATCAAGTCTCAGTATATCACCTTCCTGTTCATTCCTCTTTCAGCCTGGAGTGATACAAGTCAGGTTGATCTCCATGATGATGCTGAGGGTCGGCCAAAGACAGCGGGCAAGACCCGCAGTGCGTCACGGACACGCACCCCTGGGGAAGGGGGACACACGGGCAGTGTTCCCAGCATGCGGTCTGTTATCAGCGTGAAAGAGGCCTCAGAGGAACACAGGATTGATGGACTGGTATCGGGTCCATCCAGGACAATGGATGGGAGGAAATCCCCTGCCATCATGCCTGCCACCAGCCCTAGACTAGAGCCAGGTATTAATAGACACTTCTTGCTCTGTATTCTCATGATTTAGCCAGCAGAAATATTACCAGCCTCATTGGTACTGTGTGAAACTCAGTCTGGTATGCTTTATTTGTTTTTTTTTTTTTTTTTTTGAATTACTGGCACATCTTTTTTTCTTTCTTTAGTGTGCCAGTGTGCCAGTATGTGTACAGTGTATGTTTGTGTGTCTCTTCCTGGTGAAGGTCCAAAGCAAGGGTTGCAACTTAAATGTATTCTTGGAATATTTACATGTGGATGTTTATAAAGACCAATGATTATCAGAGCCTATTGTAACATAGTCAACATGTTGAGTAAGTTTGCTTGAATGATAACTCACTTATTTATTCACTGGTTTTGCTTTAAAACAAATACGTTTCTTGAATGTGCCAATTGTTGCAATGCTCCATGTGAAAATAATGAAACCTATGCATTTTATTACAAAAAAAAGAAGAATTGTCCACAAGAATGTTATCATAAGAAAGGATTTCATAATTTACATTCCAGATAACCGAAGCATTGCTTCCAGGGGTTCCCGTGCTCAGATCCAACCTCCTCAGATGGAGCATGAGCAGCAGGCCTACGTCCCATTTGTCTATGCCCGGGACTGCATCGCCAGGGTGATGGAGGACATGAAGAAGATGAAATCCAACCACATCCGCATCGTCCACGAGATCCAGGATAACTACCGGCAGATCGAGGACCAGACACAGGTATGTCAACAGGAGGAGCTCTTCACAGGGTGTGGTAGCATATTAAACCCTTACTGCTGTTTCCATTGCAACTGATAGACAAATTGCCCTACATCAACATAAATAAGCACTGAATTGATCAGTGTTTTAGTAGTAGCAATGAAAACAACTCGACAGAAGAATTTCATGAATTTGAATTACTGCTGTTTGTTCACTGGTTGGTACGCATGTTGTAATGCCGTCTTTGCTGACTGGCACAGCTGTCTGCAAAGTAACTGTCAATGAATAGAGATGAATCCCTACCATGTCAACATAAAGTTAATGTTAGATGACTGAGGCACATTACTTCGCCTGAGTGGGCTTGCTGATATATTCAAAGTAGGTCAAGTTTGGATGAATTACTGAATGCTGATCAATGAAAAAGCTTAGTGTGACTTATTAGCCAGTTGCCATAAATGTGCCCAACATCTTGCTTCCACTATTAAAGCTGGTGCTTCCACTTTGTTTCCTACTGCATCAAATATCTTTTTGGTTGCAAAGTTCATCTTTAATTTTATTGCTTCCTTGTTAACTCCAACTGAAAACTTGAGCAGGAACAGGAAAAGTAGTTAGTATTAGCAACTTAGAAACTTTTAGAAAAGACTTTGAGATTCTAATTTCTTTCTAACCTGAGAAAGGCTTTGAGATTTTAATGATTTACTAACAAAGGGTTACTGCCTTTTGAGAGGAAATTATTAGCAGCTCTGCTCAAGCATGTTGTCAGAATTGATAGTGATATGTCAGAAGAGATGGTGATATCCATTCTTTTTCTCGTGTATGTTAATTGCAGGACCAGTTCAATGTCTTTGTGTTGAGTCTGAGGCAGCAGTACAAGGAGAAGGTTGTGACCTTCAGGCAGGTCATTGAGGTGCACCGTAAGGAGCTGGATAGCCACAAGTCATACTGGGAGCAGACTTTACTGGTAAGGATGATGACCAACAGAGAGGACAGATAGAGCATAATGAACACTATATTTGTCATGTTAGAATTACCTCTTTCATGAACATAAATCCAACTATTTAATCCATGTCTTCAAAATGTATATTTCTTCCAGACATGGCAACAAGTTTGCACATTTAGTTCCTTATCTGCAGAGTCTTTTTTTTTAATAGATATATATTTTGCGATATAGGTTTATTTTACAGAATAACTGAAGGTTCAAAAGTTATATTGCATTTGTACTGATTACTTTAATAATCTTTGCATCCTCTCCAGAAGAAGTGTGATTTGAGTGTATGTTCTGTTCTTGTGTGCTGGTACAACTTGTTAATTATGCCTATATTATGGTAATATGTAAAAGGGCTTTTCTTTTTCCACAGAACCTCTGAGCTTCCCTCGTGTTCTCAGTTCATTTCACTTACACAGAAGCTTACATGTAACTTCAGATTGTTAGAAAATGATGAAATATTGCGTCAGTGTTCTCATTGAAATATTCATAACCTGGATTTACAATGATTTTCTTCTATTTTTTTCCTTTCATCAATGTATAGAGTTTGAGCCAGCGTAACAAGGAGTTGATGAAGGAGAAGAAGAGACTTTTAATCATCAATAAAGTTGAAATTGAGAGACTGGAGAAAGAAAAGGTGAGAAAAATGAGAAGCAATCATCACTGTTCACCTGAGAACTTGTCAGCTGAGTATATGAGAATATGCAGTATGTGTTTTTCACTTTTGTGGACAGTTTGAACTCTGCAAGTAAAAAATACAGTGGTGAAAAGGGTTTATAGAGTTCCATCTCACATGTCAATTTGATGCACTAACAAACATAAGTGACAAAATACTTTCATGAAGAAGATAATGTAACAGAGTAACATGTATTATATCAGGTCAGATGTATAGATACATACATGTACATTTATTTGTGACTTTTGTTAAGGATTGTTACATGCAAACATATCCACTTACCACAAGCCAACTTTATGTCGGTTGTTTGTTCTCTATCCTTTCACACACACACACTTGGTACAGAAATACAGTTGTATAATGTATCCCTGCATATATCAGATTGGCGCCCAAACCCCACCTTAGGAGAAAGAACTATCCTTGTGCTGTGCGTAGGCTTTGGTACTGTTTAATTAATATGCAGCCTTAGTCTACTACATTGATGCACTGGGCAAACCCATGACTGGTGCAACCTCAAACTTTCAGTTGCTACATGTGTAGCCTTCTCTTTAATCAGAGCTTGCTGCACCTATCAATTCTTTTTCTTAGAAGGGTAGTCATTAGAACATGCACCATGAAGCACTACCCATGTAATCCTGATGGGTAGTATTATTTACATCTCATCACCGAAGTGTGTAAATCCTGTTCAGTGCAAGAGGGAGAAGAATAAGGGAACAAGTATCAGTGAAATTTAATGTTGACCTGTTTATCAATCTTTCCAGGAGGAGCTGACGAGCACACTCACTCAGAAGATTGACCGGGAACACCAGCAGGTCACCAGCACCAAGAAAGAGCTGGAGGAACAATTAACTGCATCGAATGAGGAGAAAAAGGTCAGTTTATGAATAGATTTGGGCAAAAATGCTAGAATACATGGCTGCTTTGCTATCAGTCTACTTGGTTTGAGCCTGATTTAGAAACTGTGTGCCTTCCATGGTTAGTTGGACAAAATCGTGAGATGATGAAAAATTCTGCCTGGCAGCCATGATACCCCACAAGATGATTATATGCACATTGGAAAAGGAAGTATCGTATCTGAGCTAAAGAGCTGCTGTGGTGTCAAATGCCTGGAGGTACAAGTAATAATAATAATAATAATTAGACAAATTTGTATAGCGCAGCTACTATGTAAATATACTCTACTGCGCTGTGATGTAACAGAGCTCCTGTCACTGATAAGACACACAAAAAATAAATAACAAATTAATCAAAGTGCATATTATGTACATCAAGTTGGAGATCAAAACAATAGTTTAAGTATTAAGTACATGGTGACTATGTGGACCTATCATTTTCACAGATAGCACATGGTGTTGCCTATACGTACATTGTATTTTGGCCGAAAAGAAATCACATAGATATGATAAAGAAATTCAAAGGAATGCCTATAAGCCCATTGAAGACGGGCTGATTTTGCTGTAATACGTATTTCCTATGGACGCCTGCCCGAGTATACTCATGACTTGTCCTCAATGGGTTAAAGATAATATAAAGTTTTGGTACCTCAAAAGTTTCCCTGAGTTTCCTTGTCTTAGTTTGTGTTTCAGGTTAAAGTACCTTTCATATAACTAACACTGAGACTTACTCGCCCCATAGTGCTCTCATGTCTTAGTAAGCATGCAATAATGGTTTCGTACCAGAGCAGAGCGGGCTCTGAAAAATTCGAACGAGCCGTTAGTTTGACTCGACGCCGTACCGCGACAATCAATATACATGTATTGTACGAAACCATAACTAAAAATTCATGTCTGGCGACTTTTTGTTTGTTTTGAGGTGCAGGGTCACATATCATCTTTAATATGGCATGTATGTCTGAATTGTAATCAACTGATACAGGTAATATTACTTACAAGATTCAGAAATCTCTGTAGGCTTATACAGGACTCACTAGGTACCTGTAGGCAGTGGGCTGATATCCCCCAGCAGTAGAAGATTACACACCTCTCAGAACACTCTTGTAATGGTGGTATGCAGGGACATACAGATGTAATCATGTTCATCCAGAAGTTTTTCTCCATACTCTGGGGTGCAGAGAAAACTTTGTCAGAATTTATTTTCCAGCGAAAAGGCATAAATACCAAGCATTGACTGGGATTTGAACCCGCAGCCATCTGATTGTGAATCAAGCATCAAAAACTTCTTGGCACATTCATGTCTGTCTTACGTATATGACTGATTACTGCATCAGATCCTTGAAGACCAACTCCAGTCAGAGAAGGATGAGGTGAACAAACTGAAGGAAGAGATAGCTGCCCTCAGGTCAATCCCGCGTGCTCCAGCGGACTCCGGCGACGTAGTGGTACCGGTCGTGGCTTCTGTGGAGTCGTCAGCACCAGGGATGGGTGACGAGGAGAGAATACGCCTACAGGAAGAGAGAGATCGGATGCAGGACAAGTACATCAACTCAGAAAAGGTGAGGAAAAAGTCATTTTATCGTACAACATCAAGTATAGTCACACATATATGGCTATAGAATACAGATTGGCACTTGAGGTATACTGATTTTATGATTGAAATATGTACTGAATAAAGGTTATTATTTAAGGGGAGATGACTGAGACACATCGCTCATTATCAGATTTGATCTCAGTGTGCAGTCATATAATTCCTTTACCTAAAGTCTATTCCAATGAATGAACTCTTACGTCTTGTTGTTTTTATTGTAACTAATTGTCACATTTCCCTTAAACAATGTACAATTGTAAATAAGGTCTAAATACTAATTATTTTAGAAGTAGCCATGATTAAAAAAAATAAAAAAATAATTGGCATACAGACCTTACATTTTCAACGTTTTTTTAACTGAATTTCATTGGTTATGCATCTATATTTATTTAGGAGCTTGCAACTTGGCAGGCCAAGTATGCAGCCCTAGAGGCCCAGTTTCAGTTGGTTGCCGTGGCAGCAGCAGCAGGAGATGGGGAGAAGATGGAGGAGCAGATAGAGACCCTTAAGAAGGACCAAGACACCATGAAGGAGGAGGAGACAGAGTTGACGGAGGAGATTAATAAGTGGGAGGAAGATTTCAAGGAGAAGAATGGGAGGGAGCCTGAGGAGGAAGACAGGTGAGTTTTACTTCCAGCTTCATCATCTTACAGTATGTCCTTCTATAGCCTTTTTAAAATTTGTTTTGTTGGATATGGATATTATCTGGTTCTGTTATGTGAAGTACAGTACTGTACATTTGTAAGTGGCTTGATAACTATTGAAGTGCTCATCCCTGCTGGGCTCTTTTGCACAGGAGACCTTGAGCAAATGTCTTCAAAGTATCAAACTCTGTAGCAAGAGCTTTTCAGCTTTTACAATGTTATTTAATAGTAATCTATGTTGCCATGGTAACTACAATATAGAAACACACATGAATGTGAAGTGAACGATTTTTATCAGGGAAGTTTATTTTACATGTCAGGAATAGTGTTATCCTATAAACAGTTGGATCTTATTGACCATTTGCAAATAAGTTTTGATATTAGGAGAATATCCATTTTAAGTGTGTGGTGTGTTTGTTTTTTTTCCTGAACCTGTTATATAATATTCAATATTTTTTTTTCTTTTAAGGTCAGCAGTAGTTACTTGTAACTTGTCATGTCTCTTTCAGGCCAATGAGCGTCAGAGAGCTACAGACCCAGCTTGACGAGGTGCAGACGATGCAGTCTGACCTAGACACAAAGGTCACGACCCTAACAGCGATCAAAGAGGGCAACGTCCCTGAGCCGGAACCTGTCAAAGGGCCAGAGCCCATCATCAAGACAGTGGAGGTGAGTCAAATCACTACAGAGGGACACTTCCTCGTGTTGATTAAAGTCCAGCCAAGGACCAAAACTGAATTCATGTACATACCATGGCAGGCGGAACCGTAGGGGCCGAGGGGGCTCGGGCCCCAACACTTTTTGTGCACCATACAAAGGAATACATACGGTGTCATTACTTTAGGCCCCCACTCATTTTTTAACCCGAAAGTACATAAGTGGCAATAAATAACCAAATAGAAAATAGATAGAGATCTTGAAGTGTGAGTGCGGTAAGGTTATGTTTTTCAACTGAAGACCTTTTTTTTATGCCTCCGCCACGAAGTGGTGCCGGAGGCATTATGTTTTCGGGGTGTCCGTCCGTCCATCCGTACGTACGTCCGTCCGCTTTCGTTTACGCGATAACTTGAGTAATATTTACTGAAATTTTACCAAACTTGGTCCAAGTATGAAGTGTGATGGGGCAATGATTTGATTAGATTTTGGGTGAAATCGGCTAAAGGTCAAAGGTCAAAGGTCAAGGTTAAATCATGAAATTGTATCCGTTTACGCGATAACTCAAGACTGTATGGAGCAAATTTCACCAAACTTTGTTGGAGGATGATGTGTGATGGGGCAATTACTTGATTAGTTTTTCAGTGAAATCGGACAGAGGTCAAAGGTCAAAGATCAAGGTCAAATCCTAAAATTTATCTGTTTACGTGATAACTCAAAACTGGATGAAGCAGCTTTCACCAAACTTGGTCCAAGGATGATGTATGATGGGAAAATTAGTTGAGTAGATTCTAGTGACATTGACAAGAGGTCAAAGGTCAAAAGGTCAAGGTCAAATGCTAAAAATGTTGCTATTTCCCCCATATCTATGCAATGCCGCAGTTATTTTCTTGAAACTTAGTGTAGACATGTACTACTGCGTAAAGATTCTCCAGAGAGAGTTTCATGTCATAAGGTCAAAGGTCAAAAGGTCAAAGGTTAGGTGAAAATGTTGCAATATCACTTTTCTCGCAAATGGTTCAATGTATCTTCATGGAACTTGGTACATATGCATGTACTGACTGGCAGGGATTATCTAGGGAATTTAGGGGTCACGGGTCAATAGTCAGAGGGTAAAAGGTCAAGGTCAACTCCTCAAAATGTTACTATTTCCCTCATATACTAGTATATGCAATGATTGCATTATTAGTTTTGAAATTTAATATATGTACATGTATTACTTAATGGAGATTCTCTTGGAAATTTCCAGCCAGAAGGTCAAAGGTCAAAGGTTAAGGGTCAAAGGTCAGGTTTAACTGAAAAAAAAAAGAAGATATAATTTGTGACTGTGCACCTCAAAACAAACATAAAGTCGCACACTCTGATGTTGCGTGAGGACTGAAAATAAGTGAAATGGGTCAACCTGGCCGAACTTGACTTTTTCATATTTTCTGAAAGAGCGGGTCTTCCTTTACATTATGCTAAGATTTGGTATCTTAAAACGGCCAGGAAAGTGTGTTTTTTTTAGCAGTTTATCTTGAACATTTTTGGTAGAATAGTGTGATTAGGTGTGTCTTTAGAATCCCTTTTTCATTTCTGAAAAACCTTGTCCACACTCTTCACTTTCAACTCTAATAACTTTTGAAAGGATAATGCTACTGCTTTGAAAGTTGGCATTAATTATGGACAGAATGTGTTAATGAGGCACGCTTAATTTCAATTTAATTTGATAATCCCTTCATTGTTGTTACTCTGGTGGTTTACTTCCTGTTTTTTGTCCCATTCATCGCACAGCCAGCACGGTTTGGTAAAAATTAAGCGCTTGAATAGACACTGTACTTCAGAGCCTCTTTTCTCAGTTCACACTTTTCCTGAGTTTGTGCTTTCTTTCCAATATTTAGATAGGTTAGGAGAGTCCATTTGATTTGAGTTATACATCATTTTAAAGCTTAAAGTCTGCTCTTTCAAAATATGGTCTTAACTAAAAATTCATGTCTGGCGACTTTTTGTTTGTTTTGAGGTGCAGGGTCACATTTGTACTGTAATTACACTCTTTCTTCATACCTTGAAAATTATACTCAATGCATAAACTTATAGTAAGGTCGGTCAGAAGTCAAGTAAAAATTTTCAATTCCCCAAATATGTGTACCTGCACTCTTTAATAGACAATTATAGCAAACCCAGTTCGTGGAAAGTGAACATTCAAGATATTTCTGACAAACCTGTTATTTCGATATTTTGCCAGTTATGTGAAACTGTCATCACACATTGTGAAGACATTGTACTATACACCTATTGGGAGAATCATGCATTATGGCGGAGGCATCAGTCGCCGTAGCGACATTTCTAGTTTTTGTATAAAATGAGCTGAGGACTTTTGAAACGCTCCGCCCGCCTTGCATACGCCCTTTTTGCTATGATCCCTACTATGGATGATTGTGACCATGTTATCATGTGAAATAGTGGAGAACACCATCAACTGACTAAAGAAAGCAAGAATACCTTGGTGCCATTACCAGTCTGCCAGCAATGTGACAATATTACAAATAATTTCATTTCATCACAGTTGGTTGTTTTATGAGGAGATTTGAACAAAAATCTTGACAAATGTAGCATGAAAGGCTTTTAAAATCATATGGTTGTGTGAACATTTTAATCAGTTTAAACTGTTGTACTGGTCTCACAGAAACTAAGTTTCAGATCCTATACTGAAATGAGAGAAAGAAGCAATACGCTTTTTTTTTCTTTTTTCTTTTGTGCTGCGCTTATTGATAAGTGTGACTTGAAATATAAAATCAGCACTAAGAAGGCATTACATGTATTTGATTGTGATAGTTCATGCATTCATTAGTGTTGCAAGTGATAAAGGTAACCAGAGATTCAAAATTGTAACCTGTAGAAAGAATGATCCTACTACTTTTCACTGTGATGATTCACTTAGGAGATACTGTGCTACAATCCATGGAAGCCATGTGTTTGTATGGCTCTAGAATTACCAGTCACTAGATAGAAATAGACTTAATGTATGCATTACTTTCATATTGGACAGGGAATTACATTGTAGAGCTCTAATGGATATCATGAGAAGTAATTGTCCCCGCCGAACGAGTTCGAGCAGGGGACTATGAAACGGGCTCCGTACGTGTGTGTGTCCGTGTGTCCGTCCGTCCGTCCGTCCGTCCGTCCGTCCGTGTGTCCGTGTGTCCGTGTGTGCGTCCGTGTGTGATCAAAATCTTCAATTTGCTACTTCTCTGTCATTTATGAGCCAATTTTGATTCTGTTCGCTTTATATGATAGCACTACATGGGAGCTTTGAAACTTCTACACAGAATTTCAGTCGTGACCTTTGACCTTGACCTTTGACCTATATTGTACATTTTGCTACAAAATGCTACTCCTTCGCCATTTCTAACCCGATTTCGATTCTGTTTGCTTTATGTGATGGCACTAGATGAGGGCTTCAAAACTTCTACACAGAATTTTGACCTTTGACTTCTTTGACCTTTGACCTTGATTTTTTGACCTATATTGTACATTTTGCTACAAAATGCTACTCCTTCGCCATTTCTAACCCGATTTCGATTCTGTTTGCTTTATATGATGGCACTAGGTGAGGGCTTCAAAACTTCTACACAGAATTTTGACCTTTGACTTCTTTGACCTTTGACCTTGATTTTTTTACCTATATTGTACATTTTGCTACAAAATGCTACTCCTTCGCCATTTCTAACCCGATTTCGATTCCGTTTGCTTTATGTGATTGCACTAGGTGAGGGCTTCAAAACTTCTACACAGAATTGTGACCTTTGACTTCTTTGACCTTTGACCTTGATTTTTGACCTGTATTGTTCATTTTGCTACAAAATGCTACTCCTTCGCCATTTCTAACCCGATTTCACTTCCGTTTGCTTTATGTGATGGCACTAGGTGAGGGCTTCAAAACTTCTACACAGAATTTTGACCTTTGACTTCTTTGACCTCTGACCTTGATTTTTAACCTATATTGTACATTGGCTACAAAATGCTACTCCTTCGCCATTTCTAACCCGATTTCGATTCTGTTTCCTTTATGTGATGGCACTAGGTGAGAGCTTCAAAACTTCTACACAGAATTTTGACCTTTGACTTCTTTGACCTTTGACCTTGATTTTTTACCTATATTGTACATTTTGCTACTAAATGCTACTTCCGGCGGGGACATATATTACGCACCGCGTAATTTCTACTTTTCCTTGTTTGAAGTACAGATGAAAGCACTGTTTACTGCTACAATACTATGTTTGTGTACAATCAGGTATGAACCCTATTTGAACCCTATTGTGGTCTTGTTTACAGCATTTTTGTGCTTTCAAGCTTCAGTGAAAGAAAAATGAGATTTATTGATTTGCTCATTCTCAAAAGAGAGAGTCAAATAAAAACCCTACTCTAGTGAATGCAGACAATAGCTGGCATAACAAATAGCTCAAGGGAAATAAAGGTCACACTGTGAAGTCAAGCCTGATTAGTCTGCCATGGGCAGCAGTGAAAGATTTTTGAGATATGATACAGAAGAGCTTGGGTACAATAAATGATCTTCTTTACAATAGTGATATAAGGTGAACTCTGCAAGCTTGTTTATTTTGTAGTTATGAGTGAAGATATAGTGTAATATAATTGTAGGCATGCTCAGTGGGTCTTTAACTGTGCAGCAACAGCCCTTTGATTCTTCCCCTGCACAGTCTCAACACTCTATCCCAACTCATTATATAAAAAAACAACAACGATAACTACTTAACAAAAAAGAGTGAAGTCAGATCGATGACTAAAGTGACAGAGTACTGAATACACTGGAGACCAGTCGCTGACTCTTGTCATTAACTTGTAAAATATGTAGTGTTGATGCTGTGATATATTGTAGTCACACAAAAAAAGTAAAAGAAAATTGAGATTGTCAATGGCGTGAGACTATGTTTACATCTTGAACTGTGATATACAATGTACATGTGTGAATAGTGAGATTCTGGACATGAAGGCCCAGTATAGCTCTCACAATGTGTGTCTGGACAAAAACTTCACACAGAGTGGTTTGAAGGATTGATTGTACAATGTCCCGCTTACCTTAACATGAATAACAGAATCTCAAGTAAAATCTATGAAAATCTTTGCTGAAATGAATATGCATATGGTACACTAAAATGCCAATTACATCTGAAAAGTAGCTGTTCACCGCACTTTCCCCGTATGAAATCATGGTAGACGTAGTCTCTTTAATCATATAAACCGATTCATATCAGGTACAATTATATCTCTGTTCTTATTGTTGACCAACCTAGGTTACAGTTCCAGACCCTGCTATGGTGGCAGCCCTCGCTGCAGCCCAGAAGCGGATATCGGAGCTGGAAGAGCAGCTCCGGGGTCTGGAAAAGGAGAATAAGAAGCTGATGAGCAGCAAGAAGAAAGAGAAGGAGAAAGTGACAGTGACAAGGACCAAGAAGGATGACAAGGAGGAGAGGAATCTTAGAATATTACTACAGGCTGTTCTCAAACAGGTAAACTTCTACTTCACATGAATGGAAATGAGTACCCATTATTATGAGCCCTCCAGTAGCTCCTCAAAATTAGTGTACTGTGGCAGTGTGTTATAAGCTGTCTTTGAGTTTGACTGCATTGCTTGTAGTGGGAAAGTTGTAATTCATCCATTTGAGAGCAGCAGTAAAGTTGTAGTTCAAACAGAATTTATCTGTTGTGCAATGTCTACAGTTAGTACACAATATTACATGAGTGCCCAGTTTATATCAAATTGCTGCCCCAAAGTTTTGGTATGTAGGAATTAGATGTCTACAGAATAGATATAAGAATAATAGGGATATCAACTTGAGTATATCAATGTAGATTTTGTTAGTAGTTATTGAAACCTTTCCAAAAAAAAAGAAAATCTAGTGACCCTGAAATGAAACTTAGGGCATTTAGCGATTAAAACAAACATTTTGTAGGATGCTGTGGTCATACAATGGGGTTTGTATGAAGAGACATTTATTTGTGGTCTCTTATAAGAGACCACAAATAAATGTGTGATGATTGAAAGCTGTGTATTTACCAAATAAACCCATTACCTACACAAGGCTGTTGGATAGTTACAAATCATGCAGGGAATGGCTTAATGGACATTAACCTCATCAAACTATGGGCTTTAGTAGATCATGTACTTATTCTTTGTCATGTGTATAAAAGTACTACAAAAGTATGTTACATACTTTCATAAATTTCACAAATCACTGTTGGGCCATGTATTTAATATCACACAAAAATATCGCCACCTGATCATGATTGAATCAAATTTGTGGCATGAAAATATCAATATGCTCATTTTGTGGCACTAAGTTGCATACTAACTATATGTTCAGTAAATTGGCAGAGTGAACGGACAGGCATTGATGCACTTATGATGGCCTCGGTGTGAAATTGCAAAAGCATCTCATGAAAACGTCCGTGACCTCATATGCAAAAAAAAAAAAAAAAGTATCTGTGCGTGAAAATAACAACTTTTGCAGTAGTTACCAAACATGCTGGAATTGGCTTGATAGACATTTTAAACCTCATCACACTTTGGTGTTCTGTTTTTCTTTCCTGCCATCTTCCTCCTCCCAGGTCCATGAAATCAATGAGGAGGAGATCACACCCAAGGAGCGAGTGGCCACCAGACTGGAGGAGGCTGAGCTGGAGAAAGCCGGCCTGGGGAAGACCCAAGACCAGGCCCGGCAGGAGGTGGAGAAATGGGAGGAGAAGTACCGGGAGGAGAACAGTGGGGAGGCACCGTCACAGGATGAGAGGTAAGATCTGCTGGCTCCGTCCAGTGATGAGGGGTAAACTGTATGATGTATTGCACTTGTTTGTTTGATTTTCTTTGCACTCAGCTTAGGAAGGTTCAGTGTTCGTCGTTTGTAATGACAATGTATTTTTGTTTTGTTTTTGTTTTTGTTTTTGCTTGGTTGATGCTTTTATTCTCCAGACTAATGATTCTTGCATTGAGTTGTTTTTGTTTGCAACTTATTGACAAATTGCCCTTTATTGAAGTAAATAAACATATTACCAGTGGTTTTTGAGTAATGACCGTAATGAAAATCACGGGCATTCAAACTTGGATAGAATACGATGCCTGTCTGGCAATCAGGGGCTCATTGGTGGGTTTCCCACCTGAGTACACGTATGTGTGTCCATGTTTTTCTATTATGGCTATCACTCAGAATCACTGAATAGTTGGTGTTTATTTATACTTTATACAGATATAGGGAATTTGTCAATCAAGTGCTTTCTTTTTTTATGCCTCCGCAACGAAGTGGCCGGAGGCATTATGTTTTCGGGTCGTCCGTCCGTCCGTCCGTCCGTCCGTCCGTACGTCCGTCCGTACGTCCGTACGTCTGTACGTCCGTACGTCCGTACGTCCGTACGTCCGTCCGTCCCGTTTTGTTTTTGTCGATATCTCAAGAACCGTGTGGTGGTTTTACATCAAACTTGGTATGAGGGTATATCCTTGGGGGATAATACTTTGTGTGGATTTTAGGGTCACAGGGTCAAAGGTCAAAGGTCACAGGTTTATTTTGTGGAAAAAAAATTGAAATTTCATGTTTTTCTCCATATCTCGCAAATGGTTCAAGGTATCTTCATGGAACTTAGTATATATGCTTGTACCGATGGGCAGTGATTATCTAGGGAAGTTGGGGTCATGGGTCAAAGGTCAGGGGGTCAAAGGTCAAGGTCAACTCCTCAAAATATCACTACTTTCCTTAAAATGCAATAGGCTGAAGGGTTTTTTTTTTTTTTAACTTGATGTATGGCATGTATTACCCAATATATATTTTTGGGGAAGTTTCTTGCCAAAAGGTCAAAGGTCAAAAGGTAAAAGGTCAAGTGAAAGTGCTAAATTGCACTTTTTCCTCCATATCTCGAAAGTAACTCAAGGTATCATCATGAAACTTACATATTTATGCATGTTCAACCTAACAGTGATTCTCTTTGGAACTGTGAGGTCAAAGGTCAAAGGCCAGGTTTAGATAATGCTATTTTCCCATTTGATACTGAAATTATACTTTTTCTCAATACCTTGAAAATTACTCAATGCATAAACTTATAAAAGGGTCAAAAGTCAAGTAAAAATCATCAGTTCCCCAAATACCTGCACTCTGACATTTCAATCATTCATCCAATTGAACCTAGTTCTAGGAAAGTGAACATTCAGCACATTTGTGTCAAACCTGTCATTTTAATATTTTGCCAATTGTGTGAAACTGTCATCACACATTGTCAAGACATTGTACTATAGACCTATTAGGAGAACCATGCATTATGGCGGAGGCATATCAGTAGCCGTAGCGATATATCTAGTTTTGTCTAGTCATTCAAATTCATGAAGAAATTGAAATTACATCAAATGCATAGAATAAGAGGAGAATGCATTGAGAAGTTGGAGACAGTTCCCTATGTTGTGAATGGATACATTTTATATCTGCAGCATGTGGTTGTGTAGAAATCACTTTTTCTATAGAACTGGGTAACGTTGAACTATTCAGAGGAAGATGGAAAAAAAAATATGCTGCAAGTTTTTACCTCGAAATTTAACAGACTTTTAAATACTGCAGTGTATCTTCATTGCTCAGCACATAGCGGCAAAGCATGTACAGTTGTATTTGTAACAAAGAAGGGCTACATGTATGCCATTATGATGATATTTGTTTTGTTTCTTAAAGGGGTTGCATTATATAGAGTGTAAGAAAAAAAATCTTAGATTTTTGAGATGCTTATCACATTACACTCCACGTTGTTTCTTTCCAGGGATGAACAAGCTGGACAGATGTATGCTGCCCTCAGTGAGGCCAACCAGAAAGCTGTATCCTTGGAAACAGACATCCTGGCACTAACCATGATACAGACGGGGGTGATCCCTGAGGAACTTGGAGGGATGATCGCAGCATCAGTAATTGTGACAGGTAAGACTCAAGTAAAAGTCTCTTGCTGTTAGTATCACATCATTACAAATCAACTCCTTTCTTCGTAGTGACAACCGAAACCCAATAACAAGTGCTACTACTACTACTACTACTACTACTACTACTACTACTACTACTACTACTACTACTACTACTACTACTACTACTACTGCTACTACTTCTACTACTACTACTCTTCCTATTCCTCTTCTTCCTCTCCATCCTCCCTTCCTCTTCTTCCTCCTCCAACACCACCTCCATAAGTCAAAGAGAAGGTAGGATTTTTTTTGTGTGTGTGTATGTGTGTGTATTCTTATTATTGCTGGGATGACAAGACCCCATATTTACAAAATGTCAAATGTTCAGGAGAGCCAAAAAAAACTATGGCGGCCAAGCGCTGTAGCAAATGGGATAGCCTTTCCTTTGACATGCCGTGGTGGCTTTGTTTTTGGGGTAAGGCAATTAGGATTTGATCAGGACGTCACTTAACCAATTATTTGACCATTAATCCGAACGAGTCATTTTCACCAAAATTTCAGATACAAGGTCTTGTCACCCCAGGGACATTATGTGAATCATGTAATACTGCTCTATACAGTATCTCAGAGGCAATGTAGATTGGAGAATGGCATTTAAGTTTCTCCTTATGACATCTGCCATTTTCATGTGTGGTGTAAATACTGGAAAGGCATACAGGTAATGCACATACATATGGGCAAGCCTGTCAAAACACATGATGCCTTGACAATTAAACTTGCTGCCATTGACCTGATGGACATTAACCTCTCTCATCCTTGAAATCAAACTCCAGGTGGGAGTGGCAGTGCTGCAGGTGGAGCCTCGGATGAGGAACTGGATGAGCTGAGGGCCCGCATTGAGGAGCTCGAGGAGAGGAACTCAGAGCTTGAGGACAGCAACAAGGAGTTGGAGGAGTCCAAGGAGGACCTTGAGGAGAAGATTGAGGAACTGGAAGCAAGGATCAAGGAACTTGAGGCAGAAGGTGGTGGGACAAGCATCGGAGGCTCTGCAGCAGCAGCTGTGGCCCTGGCTAGTCTGGATGTCGATGATGATGACATGGAGGTTAGTGACTGTGGTTTCCTAAAATGGCCTGCAATATCAAGTCCTTTTCTCATATGCAGTGTATTCACACATCCTATGCTCATTTGCAAAGAAGGCTCCGAGAGCCCAATTTTCCCTTTGCAGAAATGGTCTTGTGACTGCTGTAAGATATTCCTATAAAAGTAGTTATGGTATGAAGTGTGATTCAAGGGGCTTTTTCTGATTTTGTACTGGGATTCAATGTTGGTGAAAAAGAAGTGACAAAAGTGTGTTCCTTTTTGTCTAAAGAGTTTATCCTTCTTTTATATACAAGTAGAATGTCTTTTAGCTGTTTCACAATATCGCATCAATTCATAGTTGGTCATAGGGTTGTAAATTTAAGCTCCTGCTAATATTGCTGTTATGACATGTCTCCCAAAGTGTCACTTTTCATCCTAGAATGTATGGATTCACAGTTGTATTGAGCTTTGTCCAGCGAAACATTGAAGTAAGAAAAAAAAAAGAAACAACAAAAAGCATCTAGCAGGGAATGTTGTCTAGCATCAATGCCATTCTGTACAGCTGATAGGTTGTATCCTACCTCATTCATTAGTGACTATAAATGCATTTAATTGTAATATTGGTTGCAAATGCTGCAATTTGTTCTTTAACCAAGGGACCAGTTTCAAGACTTCTAGAATTCTATCAGCATTTTTATCGAAGATATTCTTTGCACATCACAAGATTCTGTAATGATGCTCAGTTGCCAAGAATATTGTTACCTGACTTTTGTGAAAGTGACAATTTAAAGTATATTTCCACTGACCCATATTGATCTCACAGGGTATGAGCAGCCAGCTGACAGCACTGCAGCTGAAGCTGGATGCCCTGGAGAAGGAGCTGAGGGAGGAGAAGGAGGCCCATGAGAAGACCAAGGAAGAGGTGGAGACTCTGGAGGAGGAGATTGAGAGGCTCCGCATGGAGAAAGCAGACAGCTCAGCTGGCAGCGATGCCAAGGTGGAGGCAGCTAATGCTGCCCTCACTGCCGAAATTGCCCTCCAGGCTAAGGTAAGAATTTGAGTTATCACCACCACCAACAACAACAACAGCAGCACACAACACCCAACACAAACACAAAGACAAACACCAATACCAACACTGACACCAACAAAATCACCAACACAATACCAATACCAATACCAATACCAATACCAATACCAATACCAATACCAATACCAATACCAATACCAATACCAATACCAATACCAATACCAATACCAATACCAATACCAATACCAATACCAATACCAATACCAATAGCAACACTGACACCAACACTAGCACAGACACCAACACCAACAATGCCACCACCAACAAGAACAGCAACAGCAACAACAACAAAGGAGATGTTGCACTAGCTGTCTTTCTATTGTCACACAAATAGGTCTCACCATTTGTGATACTGATGTATACTTATTACCTTCATATCTATTTTACTGCTGCTACATACATTGTACCCACAGGTGTCTGTTTTCTTTGTTTTGTGGTAAACAATGTGAAAGACTCCTTTGGAGTAATAGCTGTCTTAGCTTTGGCATCAACACAACACAGTAGGGTTTTGAATTTACTGCCCATACAAATTTTAAATCCATGAGCCAGCTCAGACTAGATTTACACTATGTAATTGTATTTCTTTGAAGGTGTTTGTATCCATTAATATTTCTAGATTTACTGATGTTTTGTACTACGTAAAGAAACCCAGTGTACAAATTCACCTTATGGAAATAACATATAGCTGCCCAGTATTGACCATTATGCTAAACATGTTGTCAGAGTAGACTGATGCTATGTGATTTTGTTTTTACTTATTACATTTAATCTTTGCAGAAACTGAAAGAAAATGAGGCGAAGATTGCCCAGATGGAGCAAGAGCGACTGAAGAATGTCCCTCCTGAAGCTGCCAAGGAAATCAACAGTCTCTACGACAGAGTGGTAAGCAAAAACTCTTGAATTTCTCTCGAATATTTCTACAGAGACCGTGACAGTCTTAAATTGCATCAAAGAGATTGTTGGTGAAGCTGAATATTTCAGCTTTTAAGTTAGTGCTACTCATATGTTTCAATCCTTCAGTGATGAGGATGGTGTCTTCAAACAGTCTTGTGAGCTGACTAATGTTTCTGAATTCCTGACTGTACTAATATAGGCTAATGTTGGACTTGCAACATAGCCTACATATGATACAAATCTAGATGTCTCCAAGAGACATCTATCCCTGATGCCTTTTTTTTTTCTTTACAGAGTAATCACCCCTCTTTTATGAAGCAGTTATTGATACTGTATATGAAGAGTTTGATTGCAAAATGGGCTAAGTGCAGTTTTTAAACATTTTCCAGTAAGTCCATCATTTGATAAACCAAAATAAAACCTTTGCGGTGATACATGTACCTCACTTGTGACATTACAAAGAATATTCTTATACTTAAAGTTGTGATAAGAAATATTGCGTTTTTTTTTTTTAACAGCTTTAATAAAATATGTCTCAGGTTAAAAGAAATGGAG
The DNA here is from genome assembly GCF_040938485.1 of Diadema antillarum. Lineage (NCBI taxonomy): Eukaryota > Metazoa > Echinodermata > Echinoidea > Diadematoida > Diadematidae > Diadema > Diadema antillarum. Next base: position 179,819 of record NW_027271291.1, on the reverse strand, counting down.
TTAAGTTGTCTTGCTATCGAACTCTTCATATCACTTTGATGCACTCTTTTGGAGATTGGACATTTCTTGAACAAGAAGGCCCTAGGTGTATGGAAAGAGTCACCAACCAATCTAAGTTGCTGTCACTTTGCCCTCTCTTTCTCTTTTTGAACAACAGAGGGAGCTAGAGAGGGAGCGTGATGCAGCCCAAAAAGAGGCAATTGCCAAAGCGGCTGAGGCCAACAAGATCAGTGTGGATTTTGCAAGCACACAGAAGTTTCTTGAGAAAGAGCGTGAAATGAACAAGAACAATCAGGTAAGAATTTACACCCCCTGTCCATTTCTCTTGAAATACTATTCTTAATTATATTAAAGGGACTGTACAGTAGTGGTTGAGGTGGGGATTCATGTTTTGAACATTCTTAACCCTTTGAACCCGAAAGGCCGGAAAACCGGCCGCGCGCAGAACGTGCAAATACCCTAAAGGCCGGTATACCGGCCAGAAATCATGTGACTTTGATAACTTGAGTTTTAACTGTCAGGTGACCCCCTAAATATGACGCCATCTCACGACAACGATGTGGAGAGGTTCTTCGGTCTATACTTTCGTTGATTACGGTTTGGATTTGCAAGTTTTGAGCTATAAAAATGGCAAAAAGATGCTATTCTGCAGAGGAGGCTCGTGCGATAATGTTAGGTGAATCATCTGGTGATTATGAGGAAGCTATTGACAAGTCATATTATAGTCAAAATCAGTGATTTTGAAGATGAAACGGACACAGATGATGAGCTAGATGCTGCACAAGGTGATGTACAATCTTAGCCGGGTACCAGCGGGGGAAATAGCAGCTGGGATGCTGTTAGAGCTGGAGCTGGAGGTGATAATGTTGGTGATCGTCGAAGTCAAGGGGGCGTGGCACAGTCAGGGAGTGAGGTTATTGTTTTTATAGCTAATATTACTATTGTTGATTATCATTATGATTATAATCATAATATTGTCATGCTGAGCTATTATTGCAGCTCAAATAAAATTGGAGTAATCATAACCACACTTCACAGACCTGTGGTTATTTGTTTTTGTTGTATTTTTGTATGTATTACCAATGTATTCAGTCATTTAGCAAAAGATGCTCAATATGTGCAAATAATGCAGGGTGAGGGTCACGACCATCTCAAATAATGCAGGGTTCAAAGGGTTAAGTGAGATAATGAGAAACATCTTATGAAATATGAAAGAGCATGTAATTTTAAGAAGGATTCAACGTTTATTTGATGAAAATTGGTTTTCAAATGGCTGAGATATCCAAAAAAGTGATAATAATAAAAGGCGACATGCCACAACTTTATTAGGATCTCTTTGTTTCACCTTGTTTTCGGATATCTCAGCCATTTCAAAACCGATTTTCATCAAATAAACTTTTGATACCCCTTAGAATTGCATGCTCTTTGACAGCTCATAGAGTGGTTTCTGAATATCTCGCAAAACGTTAAAAGCTAAATCCTCACCTCGACCAGAACTGTACACACCCTTTAAAGGGCATTGAGATATTCTTTGTGTTTATATAGTGTCATAAACACAACACAGCTTACTGGGTTTTTCAGTAAAAAAAGAAGAAAAAAAAAAGAAAAATGATTCATTGGATAATCCTTTGTGTTCTAAGTTTGTAAGTATTGTTTGAAATCATAAATCTTACTAACTGCTCAGTCATTTGAATTGTGATTAAAGCATTATTCATTGCCCTATATGCTTACCTATGAACGTGTTACAATGAATCTGAAACAACGAAAATATAGGAGTGCAATGTTTAATCGAAAACATTTGATTCTATTTGTGATTATCTGTGTGTGTTTGAATTTTTTTTTATTCTGTATAGCCGTTTGAAGCTGGATATATATCTAACAGGTGGTATTGTATGATTTGTCAGTCCTGCATTGTAGGTGATTTTGTCAGAAGTTTAACATCTTTGCCTCTTTTTGTGAAATACATATGAACAAAAATCAAAACAAATGTGCACCGACAATAATGGGGTAACAAGGCAGCATTGCTGACGCTACTCATCAGCTTTTAGCATTTCATTTGTAATAGCTGCAATGATGGAAAGAGACCAAGATGACAACTGATTTATGTGTGTAAGAGGGCATAGAGTTTACATGGTTCTGCTCATTTTTGGGATGGTCCTGAGGCATTCACTTCACTTTCTCTCTTTCAGGCAACACTGAAGAAGAAAATGGCGGAGAAAGACAAGCATGAGAAAGACATGATAGCCGCCACGGAGAAGAAATACAATGATCGACTGAACGAGAACAAGCAGCGGATAACAACACTGGAAAAGAAGCTGAAAGAAATGGCAGCTGCCGGGGCAGTTGGTGCAAAAGCTGGCGGAGGAGCAAAGGTAAATCAATTTGATTTGGTGTAGAATGCAGGGATCATAAATTGTCATGATTTTGGATGAAGGAAATAGATGAATTCAAAAGTGGATAACTACAGGTTCACACAGCATCATATTTTGTGATAGAATATGCCAACACATGCAGATAAAACATGGTGTACTAAACTACAATATATGTACAGGTGTAAACATACAATATAGAATGAGTCAAACAAGTGCTTTGTTGAATGGACCTCTCTGTATGATCAATGGGCTGCATTGATACACCTCATGAGTGGAAAGTATCAGCATTTTCCAATGTCATCAGAGTGTGTAATAGGTGTATTGTAAAGATGACTTTTACCTGTATGCAGTATCTTTAATCTACCATAGCTTGTGTGTGCAGAAAACATGTCAAGCATACTTCTGTCTTCAAAGTGTGCTAAAGGACATTTGATCGACAAACTTTATTTTTTGTTTTTATATTTTTTTTTTTCATTCTGCTTATCATACCATATTTTTTTTAAATATGTATGGATCAATAGACTTTCACTCAGTAAACAATTAAGCAATATGCAATCCAAAAGCATTTTTCAAAGGAAATCTGTAGCCTCCACTGCCAACATGTTCATACACTTTGGGGGGTTACCATGTACTGTATACGCTATAATTTTGCCGCTGATTGCCGCGAATTGCCGCTGTCACACATTTTCGCGAGTGGTTAAATTCGCGATTGGGGGACCAGAGAAAATATGAAGTGGCAAAGAAAGTGTGAATTTTCAACTTACTAGCAAATAAGAATGATACTAGTTATACACTGCATGAAAAAAAACTTACCAAACTCTGTGAACTATAAGTTAGAATTCAACATTTTTGAAGTGGTTAAGTCCATCGCGCTAGATTTCTGACGAGTGGTCCCCTTGCGATAATGGATTGGCTCTCTACAGTATTCGTAAGTAGACGTGGACGTGTTATATGTACGTAAACAAGCTTAGCCAGTATATGTTGGTCTGTTCGGTAAGCCATGACATGGTATACTAGTACTGAAATGTTCGTATCATCAAGGCAAGGGATTCATTTTGGAAGGTAATATTTTCGCGTGTTGTTAATTTCGCGAATAGCTCCCGACTTGCGAAATTCGTGAAAATAAAACCCCCGCGAAATATATAGCGTATACAGTAAGTTCCATGTTTCTGCTTGTGGTATCCCACCAGACGGACGCCAAGACGGAGAAGAAGCTTCAGCTGCTGCAGGAACAGAACACAAACCTCAAGAAGCAGCTACAGGAAGAGGTGGCCAAGTACAAACAGCTTGAGAAAGACATGAAGGAGGCCAAGGCAGCGGGAGCTGGAGATGTGAGTTTGCTCCCAAAACTTTCAGTCTGAGAATGAAAACAGAATAACATATCGGAATAGCCCTAAAAGTATTCCCCACCCAGTGTGATCATTGATATGTACAAATGTGTTATGTGCATGTGTATGTATTTTATTGATTCATTTATTTTAGACCATCTTCTATTTTGCCAGCTCTTTGATACAAACCCTGTAACATCATAACTAAATTATATCCAATCAGTAATTACGGACAGAGGTTAATCAGCCATTTTCATAATTAGTTGCCCCTGCTGACTTTGCTCACACTTTTAGTAAAAATTGGCCCTTGCCACTAAATCTTTGCAGTATTAAAGAACTGTGTTTCCATGTTAATTGTGAGGTAATTTGCATGCTCACTGAAATTGTGCTGTCCCATTTGATTATTTCTGCAAGCTCATGTACTGTTAGATTTACTTGAATATTCTTTACTACAAATGTACATCTCACTCTGTTGTTTCCAGGTGCACGTGGAAATACCCTGTTATATCTGGACATTATGCTCAGTTATAGTTGGAAATACTCAATTATTGTTGGATTTAATCAGTAAGACTTGAATGTACATCATTCTAATTGTGGGAAATAACATAATGATAAGCATCAAAGGATGATTGATAACAGGTTTAGGAACTTTATGAGACATTGGAGATGTAACTAAAGAAAGGAAAGTGAAATTAAAAATGCAGATTCTCTAAAAATATTTGCGGAATCTGAGTGCAATTATTCTTGATTTTACTCAAGTGTGTAAACAATCTCTCAACGTGTGGATCAACTTGAATATGCAATGTCTTGGTTCCCATAGAAACAAGCTTCTAAAAAGATTGAGAAGCAGATCAAGGACCTAGAGAAGAAACTGGAGATGGAGACGAAGAAACACGAGAGGGAGGCGAAGAAAGCCACGGAGCTGGAAGCACAACTCAAAACCACCACAAAGGTACGTTGATCATTGCAGAGTCATTTCTATATACCATGGAAAAGATAACAGACATAGATGGAAACGCATGGCTCCTAAGTTAACACCCCTGTGCTTGCATTCATTCCATTGCATAGATATAGAATACTTAACATATGACAGTCTGGCATTCTTAGAGGAGTATATCCTGCTGATTGATTATGCTCTATACTTTGATGCAAAATTTGTCCTTTTGGTATAAAAACATCACCTCGATAGAACTGTATGCTATGTACCTGTGTTGAAAATTTAGATTTGAATTGATGTTATGTGTGTCAGGAGTCTGCCTGCATATGACAAAATATGTCCCTGCTGGCAAGAAAACTACACTGAAATTTAATAGAGTGACAATGATATATGAGACTTCAACATAAATATGTATTTCAAGCTCATGACACTACAGTATGTACATGTATGCAGCAACTTTGCTGTGAATGGCTTTATTCCTTTTATATTTGGGGCAATGACATGGCCATTCAATCTTAATCCAGTGCAATGTGGAATTATTTCAAGAGTTTGATTGCAAAACAAGTTAAACTCCATGCTGGTTAAGATTACAATTAAAGCTGCCTAAAAACAAAGAAACTAACCAGAAAATATGGTATGTTTTTAATCATCACTTCAAGAATATTCCTTGTTATGTTACAATTGAGGTATCGCTGGAAAGATTTTATATTGCCCTACATGTATCTAATGATGGACTTCTTTAACTTGCTGAAGATTAGTCTCGGGTATACTCGGGCAGGTGTCTATAGTGCGTGTTGTAGCAAAATCAGCCCATCCTCAACAGGTTAATATGTCTGAAAGTGGCACTTAGCCCATATTGCGATCAAACTCTTCATTTACTGTAAAAGTGGATATTTTCGCGCGACTAATTTTTCGCTCTTGGCCGGGTAAGAAGAGTTTCGCGTGTTTTTAATTCCGCGGAATCAAGACATTACGCACAGGAACATGTGGCAAGCAAAAATATTCGCGTGCTTTTATTTTCGCGCTAGTTTCTGATTGCACAAAATGCGCGAAAATTTCAACACCGCGAAAATTTCCACTTTTACAGTATTGCTGTTATTTTGTAGTCATACTTAACTCTTTACCAAACAAAAGACAGAGAATCCTGATTTTCAAAAGACTTGCATCCTGGCCTTTCATTTTCTCTCATCTTATCTATTTTTCCCCTCTTTACCCCCAAGGATCGAGATGCTCAGAAGGAGGAGGTTGCCAAGCTGACGGCCCAGATCGCATCACTGGGCGTGGCTGCCCAGGAGGCTCTGGAGCTGAAGGAGAAGGTGACCACCCTGGAGAAGGAGCACAAGGAGCTACAGAAGGAGCTGAAGTCAGCTGTGGAGAACTACAACAGTGAGAGGGTGGGTGACTGAAGGGGTTGCTATGGGAATGGTTGCCTAGGTGATGGAGGCTGCATGATATTTCTGCAGATCAAGCCCACCTGTCAGCCAATCAAAATTAGTATAAAAAAAATTAAAAAAATAAATCTTTGTTATCAACATGCCTAGAACCTTATATGAGTTTGTAAATACCAGTCAGCGTAGTGCAGGTATGACAATGTGATGATGGACCATGTGTAATGTTTTCCTATGGGGAGAACATTTGTGACCCGCTACAACAAAAGGGTCCTAAAGTCGCGCACGGTCGAAGCCGTGAAAATCGAGTTTGAAGTCAGAGCATCAAAATTGGTCAAAACTTACGATTTTCTGATTTTGAAATATTATTGTAGTCTGACATATCTTCTATCATCTGTCGAAATTTTGAAGCAAAATGGTGAAAGGAAAGACCAAAATATAGCGTTTATTTGGGCCATGTTTTTTGGCGTTTCAACAAAGCAGAAACTGGTTCCAAAATTTGGATTGAGCACCACAGATAGGCTCTGCCCCTAACAACGACCAGAGTGATCTCATTGGTCAGTTTGCTGCTTGCCGCTATCCGAAGCGTGAAGCTCACACACTGCCCAGTCGACTGGTGCGTGCAGGCGGGGTGCGCTATGCCCAGCCGCTTCTCCTGGCATCCTGGTCACTGATTGGTCGGTGAGGAGACCGCCGACGCTGTGCTTGAATGAGCATTTCGGGAGTTGCTAGGGTTTGCCTTCTATTGTCCGGAGGTGAAAACAGACTTGCGTGTCCCTTGATCACGATTGCTTCGAAAGGAAGACTTTTAGTGTGCTTTTCTCGAAACAGTTATTTCCCAGACGGCTCGACATGCTCTCTTTTAAACATCGATATTTCCGCAGCCGATTATTTTTATAAGATGTGTTATATATCAATTGAAAGCAGAAAGATTAGGAAATTATGCCATGCAATTTTCAAGTAATTGACCTCGCCCGACTTTAGGATCATTTTGTTGTAGCGGGTCACATTTTTGTTTAAACGCATGACAAATGATCCCACATCATAGCAGAGGGATTTTGTTTGGAATATGCTGCACAATAGCTGCCAGTGAAAATCCAAGCAGAATTGTTCTCAAATTACTTTGGCATACCGTGCAAGACCTTTAGGATGAATCATTCTGTGAGATTCCCAATACATGCCCTGACTGTCTAGACCCCATTGAAGACTATTATCTTTGGTTTTGTATCAGTTTGCAATTATGCTGTGAGGCATTCTCATTATTTTGTTGAAATAATCTGCTCTTCTTGAAAAATGCATGTCAACCCCTTATCAAAAATGGGGAATGAGCATTTTTATTTTTCCTTCAAAGTTGAATATTTTCTTATTTTCATACATAAATTTATCTGCTTGTCTTTATTTCTGTGTCCCTGAAACCATTAGAATTTGTTTTGAAGCTTTGAGTGAAAGTATATGAGATGAATGGACATTTAGAGATGGTCATGCTATTTAGAGAGGGCATAGCTGCTGAGTGTATTTCTGCATGATGCATTATTGCAATGTCATGTCAATATAATTTGGTGTATGTACTTGTTTGCAGGTTTTGAGGAAGAAATACTACAACATGGTGGAGGACATGAAAGGAAAGATCCGTGTGTATTGCAGAGCCAGGCCTCTCAGTGGATCAGAGAAGGAGAGGGTGAGTTCAGTGCATACATCTTTGTGGGAATTCTTTAAGCTTGGAAAATATAGAGCTAAGAAATGGCTTGAGGAAACAATCTGATGAAAGAAAGACAACATCTTTCAATTTCAAGCTTCATTCTTTTCATGCAAATATGCTGGAAAACACCCCACAAGGGAAACAATTGTGTAAATAAATTTATGTTTTGATAATAACGTCTATCATTAGTGAATGAAAAAAAAAGTAATCATTTTAGTCCCACACACCCACATTTGTGTTGGATGCTGCAGGACATGTGTTAATGCTACCTACATAATCAAATAATATTCGTAATCATGATAGGCAAATGTAAAGTCAGTTATTACCTGATAGTCTGCACATGGGATGTTATGATTTTTTAATTCATTTATTTTTTTTTTTTTGATACATGTATCATCTTTTGCTTTTATTCATCTAGGGCAATTACTCAATCCTCAAAGCACCGGATGAATACAGTATTGAGGTTGCAGGTGGGCGTGGCACCAAAGAGTTCCAGTTTGATCACATCTTCATGCCAGAGAGTTCACAGGAAGATGTCTTTGAGGATACAGATGTGAGTTTTTGAGCCACTTTCCTTTGACTTGCATCCATTGCCGATAGTCGACATCAGAGACTGTATGTTGACTAACAGGCCTACTATCTGTTTGTGTCCTTTAAATTGTAAAGGCAACAACAATTGTTTTTTTCTTCATCATTGCTCAATTTGTTCTTTTAAGTTCTTGACGTGTCTTTAGGAGAAAATCTAAAGTATATTTTTGCAAATTTGGACTAGCTATGTGAGACAATAACATAAACGGTTAAAGTCACAATTGAGAACCAGTGATAGAATGAGGAATATCTGTTTTCCGTTTTTTTAGGAGAAAAGTTCATTATTTCTAACTTGTTGATTATACATAACATTTTTATGCCTCCGCCAAAGAAGTGGCCGGAGGCATTATGTTTTCGGGTCGTTCGTCCGTCCGTCCGTACGTACGTCCGTCCCGTTTTGTTTTTGTCGATATCTCAAGAACCGTGTGGTGGTTTTACATCAAACTTGGTATGAGGGTATATCCTGGGGGGATAACACTTTGTATGGATTTTAGGGTCACGGGGTCAAAGGTCGAAGGTCACAGGTTATTTTGTGAAAAAAAAAGGTTGAAAATTCATGTTTTTCTCCATATCTCGCAAATGGTTCAAGGTATCTTCATGGAACTTAGTATATATGCTTGTTCCAGTGGGCAGTGATTATCTAGGGAAGTTGGGGGTCATGGTTCAAAGGTCAGGGGGTCAAAGGTCAAGGTCAACTCCTCAAAAAAACTTTCCTTATATTTATGCAATGCCTGAAGGTGTTTTTTTTTTTAACTTGATGTATACATGTATTACCCAATATATATTCTGTGGAAGTTTCTTGCCAAAAGGTCAAAGGTCACAAGGTCAAAGGTCAAGTGAAAGTGCTGAATTGCACTTTTTCCTCCATATCTCAAAAGTAACTCAAGGTATCATCATGAAACTTACATATTTATACATGTTCAACCTAACAGTGATTCTCTTTGGAACTGTGAGGTCAAAGGTCAAAGGCCAGGTTTAGATAATGCTATTTTCACATTTGATACTACAATTATACTTTTTCTCAATACCTTGAAAATTACTCAATGCATTAAACTTATAAAAGAGTCAAAAGTCAAGTAAAAATCATCAGTTCCCCAAATACCTGCACTCTGACATTCTAATCATTCATCCAGTTGAACCTAGTTCTAGGAAAGTGAACATTCAGCACATTTGTGTCAAACCTGTCATTTTAATATTTTGCCAATTGTGTGAAACTGTCATCACACATTGTCCAGACATTGTACTATAGACCTATTAGGAGAACCATGCATTATGGCGGAGGCATATCAGTCGCCGTAGCAATATATCTAGTTAATAATGAGATGCAATATTGCACGTTTGGAGGTGGGTCCTTTGTGAATAGTTTCAAATCCAGAGAAAAAGGGAGAAGGCTCTTATGTTTGCCCAATTATGTATTGCAGTAGCGCGAAAGAGAACAATAGGTATCAGAATAAAACTTTGCGTAAAATAACTTGTCAACAAAGTGATTTTTTGAAAGCTGACAAAATAACACATACTCAAGACAAGTTCACTACCACACCTGTATTTTGGTATTCTATGAAAATACTCTTCATCAATTCAAAATAATTTCAGATGTTATTATTTTGTCTTCGTTTGCTTCCTACCACAAAAGATATGCAAAATATTTACATCAATCATGTAATGAAATCTTGAATCAAATTTCGAGAATATATTTCAAATTCAGTCACACTGAAACACATGTCAATGTGGACTGTGTTTGCATCAGTTATTGGTACTTTTTTGTTTGTTTCTCACAGCGATTGATCCAGTCAGCTGTGGATGGCTACAACGTCTGCATCTTTGCCTATGGTCAGACTGGGTCTGGGAAGACCTTCACCATGATTGGTGACAAAGAACAGAGATTCCCTGGTATCGCTCCAAGAGCCTTCCAGAGGATCTTTGAAGTGACGGAGGAGAACAAGTAAGAACAAAATCAGTCACTTTTTTTTTTAAAATTTTCAATTATATATATCCACTACCAACAAGTCATTGGCGTTGATACACAGTAATGAGCCAAACTACAAAATTAGTAGAATTAATAGAATTGTAGAAATACTTATGTAAGTCATTTCTGCAATTTACGTGTACATTACTTCTTCAGTTACCCAATATTTTGAGATCAATTTCACTTTCAATTACTGTATACACCGAATATTTCGCAAGGTTTTTATTTTTGCAAATTTCGCGAGTCAGTTGCTATTCATGAAATTAAAGACACGCGAAAATATTGACTCTGATCCCGATGTGGATGTGACGTACGTGTGTACATTTCTCCATTCAGTACGTGACTCCATGATTGCGAATTTAACCACTCGCGAAATCGTCGGGGATTCCCAATTCGCGAAAATTTAGACTCACGAAATATATGGCGCATACAGTATTCCTTTAATTTTTTTTTATGTTGCAAAAATACAATGTTCAAATGAAAATACAGCAATAATTCAGACATTTTAGTAAGATGTGTTTTACAAGATTAAAGTTTTGATGTGAATGAGCAAATACTGACATTTTTTGCCCCCATCGAATTCCTTTCTGCCAGGTCCAAATTCTCTTTCCGGGTCTACTCCTACATGCTGGAATTGTACAATGACAAACTCATTGACCTCTTCAACAAGAGCAAGGGAGAGGTGAGAACTATTGCTTTTGCAAAGTTTTGCTGGTGTACTCTTTTGAGATATATATACGTGCGTGTGCCATTGTGTGACTATCTCTTTCAAATTGTGCAAGATCATATTACATACAGTGCACTCCCATTATCATGAACACGGTTGCAGCTAAACTTTGTTACAACAAAGTAAACATTCAGGTCCCAAAATTGTTACAAATATATCTTTATAATTATACTCTGTTTGTTTAGCTGTAAGGAAATTTTTATATAAGGTAAGTAAACTGCTGGTCCCAAGGACTTTGGTTTTTACGGGAGTTGCCTGTAGATCATTGTCAAAATATGTATGCACAAGTGTTACAAAGTGTGTAATACCTGTGTAAGCCCCTTGATGTCCCTGTGTAGTTTTTGTTGTGTGAAGATGGCTGTATGTGTTCCCAGCATTTGATTTTGTTTGCCTATTCACTCATCCTCAATCCTGACTATGGTTGCCCAAACTACGATGTGAAAGGCAGTTTTAGATAAAGTGAATTGGCAGAGAAAATCGAACAATTGTAAATTGCATTCCATGAGGCACAAATTCTGCAATGGTCCTGGCAAAATTTTGGATGGAAATGTAATTGCAGTGAATGTCTGTAAACGTGTAAGTATGCAACTTCAGAGTCTGTTCATCTAATATCATGTCCTTTATTTTGACCACAGCCACCCAGACTGGACATTAAGAAAGACAACAAGGGACTGGTGTTTATCAATGGGTCAGTTGTCCAGCAAGCAGGCAATGCCAAAGAACTCATGGGTCTCTTTGAGCAGGGCTCGGCCAGCCGGCATGTGGCATCAACCAGTAAGTAATTAAGTATCAATATTTCATTCATGATTAAATGAATTTTAATAACCAGTGCACATTATTGAAATCATGTACATACAATTTCACTTCCATCAGGCTTGGCTGAAAAGGTGCTTTTGTACCCACGTTTTGTTCCCCAAAGAAGAATAGAAGAAGGCAGATACTGTAAAACCAGAAACATTCAAGGCATTAAACTTCAGTGAATTGGAGGCAACAGCTCTTTTCGCAGCATGAAACTTACGCCAATTGGTAACTGGCATTCAATGCATTGTGTAGTCAAAGGCTTTCACGTGTATGCATTTTGCTTTCACGTATCTTTGCTCCTCACAAAATTCGCAAAAGTTTCATGCACATGGAAATTTCAGTTTTTTTATAGTATCATGGTACTACAGCAATGAAAAGGCAATTAAATGATGTCTCCCGTACCTTTTCCCATCACCCAGAAATGAATTCTGAGAGCTCACGTTCCCATCTCATCATTGGAATCATCATCGAGAGCACCAACCTGGGCACTGGGACCGTCACCAAGGGCAAACTCAGCCTGGTGGATCTTGCGGGCAGCGAGCGTGCCGCCAAGACTGGCGCCACGGCTGAGCAGCTCAAGGTATAGCATTCCTAGGGTCTTTTGAACAAGCAAACAATAAACAAATAAATAAACAAGCACGAAAACAGATGAAAGAGAAACATAGCCTTGCTTAGAAATAATAAAGAAAAAGGCCATAAACTCTGATATGTGAAACGTTGGAAAGAATGTCACTTTATATTCCACTTTACGAGTCCTGTAAATAGTGAAGATATTCTATATCTTCATGTGTGACACTCAATGCTTTGTAGTGATCGAGTTTCACTGCCTTTGATATGGACATTGAATACCAGGTACTACTCAACGTATTGCGGTTGGTAACATTGGTTGGTATAATTCATGTTTGTGCAAGTATGTGTTTGGGAAAGTTATTGTATTCCCATTGTAACTTGTTATTCATGTCTAGGTGGAAAAGCAGTACGCTCAAATGGAAAACCCAGTTGGAAAGCTTGTTAATATGTATTAAATGTCAATCCATCTTCTAACCCTACATGTTTCCTCCCTTCCCCCTTGCATTGGACCAATAGGAAGCCAACTCCATCAACAAGTCACTGAGCGCCCTGGGCGACGTGATCTCCGCCCTGTCCAGCGAGCAGTCCTTCATCCCCTACAGGAACAACAAACTGACTATGCTGATGCAGGACTCGCTGGGTGGCAATGCCAAGACCCTCATGTTTGTCAACATCTCACCAGCGGACTACAATGCAGAAGAAACGGTCATCTCGCTGACGTAAGTCTACTGGTTGCATGGTGTTTAAACTCTTATCAATACAGCGTAGGTTTATTGAACTTGGTGCACAGTGCTTCATATGTCAGCCGAATTTATAAATTGCCAGCACATGACTTTCGACTCTTTCAATAGGAGAGCGTGGACTGGATTGACTTACAATATTTTGCTTGATCCATTTGTGTTGTTCTTATTAATATTTTATGTCCAGTGCACAAGACTTGGCGAGTAACAAAAGTGTTGATATACGAGGCCAAAAGGGCTATCATAATCAAGACTTTGCAACAAAAAAATATGAATGGAGAGCTTTCACATTCTCTCAATCTCAAATGTTTCAAGTTTCAAGTTTATTCAAAGTTTCCACAATACAAAAATTTCATAAGAACAATAATATGTAACAAGGAATACATTGTTGAATATATGCGATTATTAAAACAATTTGCAGAATATTTGAATATAAACTGACAATGCATGTAGATGCATTATAGATGTAAAAATAAGAATTGTACACCATTACTTTTCACAAAGAAGTCTCCCAGAGTAAAATTTGAAATGACAGTTTGAAGCACTAAGAATTTACTGCCATACAATGTATTTCTTTGTTTGACAGGTTCGAGTCCCACTGGTTCCTTTTTTTTGCCCAGACATATTTGTTAATTTACATATCAACAGTTGCGATCTTAACATTTTTAACAAATTTAATTTGTAGAGGGAGACAAACTGAAGAAACTCACACCTGAACCTTCACCCCTCTGAATAATATCTTTCTTTCATTTATTTCTTTTTTCGTGTATTGTTGCTCTGTTGCTTAGAATCTAATGCCATTTGTCATTATCTGTTGCTTTCATGTCCACAGATATGCATCTCGTGTGAAACTCATCACAAATGATGCCTCCAAGAATGCAGACAACAAAGAAATTGCACGACTCAAGGAGGTAATAATACATCTGTATTACATCCATGTACTTACCAGTATATCTAGTAAGAAGGGCATGCCTATTACTTTCAACAGAGAGGAGTATAAAGTAGAAGAGGATGAAGAGAAGGAAAAGAAGAAGAAGCAAGTGAAAAATAAACATTATGTCCTGTATCAAGAAAAAGAAGTACAAGATAATGATGTCTGAATTAATTATTTCCCTGCGGAAGTTTTGGGTTTTTTCTTTGTGAAACAATAGTAGAAGTAGTCTGATTTGTAGTCTGATAAATTAAAAGGCATCTCCGCTCTGAATGCAAACAATTCTGCTTTTAGACATTTAGGGGTATCTGCAACGAATGTACTGTGTGTCTTCAACAAAACGCAAATTTAGGGACATTTCATCGCTTGCACGGCAGAAGGGCACTAGCATCAAATGTCCACCCCAAAATCAAATTTCGCTTGTTAACATAACTCAAGTTTTGAAAGCTCTTTCATTATGATGTACGGGTGAGCAAACCTTAGGCCCTTCTACCCAGCAGGCGATGATTTGCAGACTTGGTTTAGACTAATCAGTTTAAAGGGGATGGCTAGTAACTGATCAGTGGGAATCAGTAGGAATGCTGGGGGATGATTGTTTCAATCCTTGTGGGATTCATTTAAGAGTACAAGTTTGTACGTTATATATCTATTGTTGTGTGAAAATTATTTGCTTCAGAATGGGCTCATATTCAAGTAATGTGCAGTTTAAGGCCCCGTCACTGTACAGGCATGCTAACCTGGAAACATTAAAGTGAACTGCACATTACTGGAATATGAGACCAACTTCCGAAGCAAATAATTTTCACACAATAATAGATATATAATGTACTCTCAAATGAATCCCACAAGGCAAGGACTGGAACAATCATTCGCACTGATTCCCACTGATCAGTTACTAGCCATCCCCTTTAAGACATGCATTGCTTTTGCCCAACACACATTGTATTTAAAAGCTTTTGTGTAATTCTGTCTCTGTCATCCATGTAGAAGGAAAGATATAACGTGGGGGAAAGGAGACAATTTCCCAGTTTATCATTGTTTTGCTGATTTGACTGCGATAGTCAATGTTGCCAATTTGATAGCCATATTTCAATCCGAGCCTACACCACTACAATAGCAACTAGAACGTACCACTATTTCATGGTATCAAGTTAATGGGGTTGGGAAATCGAGTTGCTTTTTTCAAAAGATCTTGAAGCTTTGCCATTAGTGAGCAGTGCAGTTATCAAGTTTGTTAGATTTAGATGCAAATTCTCTCTCTGAGGAAGATGTAGTAAGCTTGTTGGGATTTTCTTGTTTGGCAAAATTAATTGATCTTTTGTTGTATTTGTTTTTTCTTTGTCTCAGATCATTGCCAAGCTCAAGCAAGGAGAGACAGTGGAAGAGGAAGAGGCATAGAAGAAATTCTGTGAATTGAAAAAAACAGAAAGAAATGGTAGACAATCATATTGTTTTCATTGTTTGAAGAGCAGGGATGTATCCATGAGGAGCATGAAAGTTTTACTTTCATTTTGGATTAAACAGCTTGTGGCCGGCAGCATTACAGAGGGGAATCATCGCCCTGCAGTGACTGCCACCTAAATTAGTGGTAGTCAACACACCTGTTTGCTATCCTGGTAGATGCTCTTCTTGTAATGCTCTATCATGAAGAGGTTTTAATGCGACATGTCGCTGGAGAATCGGGGGTAAATGTCTGCCTAGTATGTCTTTTCCCTTTCATGGCATGTAAATTGATTATTGCTCTCAGTGCGATGTGAGATAGATGGCTTTATTTAGAAATATTTCATGTCATTTTTTTTGTGTGTGTGCTTATCTGCAGATTGTTTAAAATAAATGAAGAAGGAATTAATGTGTGTGTTGTATCTCATGTAATCTTGGACGTAATATTGTAGTTTGCAAGTGGCTATGACCATTCCCAGTATGACTCCAGGATAAATAAATGGGGAGGTGGTTACTGGTAATAGAATCAAGAATGGATGGAGTTTACCTTTAGGTTATAGACCTAAGAACTCCTCATCCAGGAGCAGTGTCCATCTTTCTCTCTGATGATATGAAGGTCTCTTCGTGGAAGAAATGAACGGTAGGCTGTGGAAGGAACCACTCCAGCGAGTCTCTGGTTCTATGGTTGTGATAATTTGGGAGGGCGGGCATTATTTACAAATTCTTCTTGTGTTTGTTTACATGTCCATGCTTTTTACCATTATAGATTAACTTTAACCCAGAACTGATCATTGGAATACGCAATATGATGTACAGGTGTATATAATGCTTCCAGCTAGGAACACAGGTCATTAAGGAGAGCAGATGTTTTGTTGCAAGCCTTTTTCCAAGTGAGATAATGCATGTGCCAAATTTGTTCTTTTAGAAACTGATGTCATGTTTAGAGTTTGTGTGATTGATGACAACACACACGCACACACACACGCATATATTTGTACAGGGATCAACACTACCTTTTTTTCAAGGTGGCCTGTTCTGGCCGCTAATTTCTTTAAATTTCCAATTTTGGTGGCCTCAAATACAAATGTACATGTATGTAAAGTAATGATAATGATAATGATAATGAATAACATTTATATAGCGCTTAATACTGATGTTTCTAAGCGCATCAAAAAATATATATAACGTAAAAACAAAATACAGCATTATGTACATATTATGATAACGACAGCAACAACAACAACAGCAAAATTAAGGTTGTGTAAACAGATGAGTTTTCAACAATGACTTAAACCTATCAACATTTTCAGCGTTACGAATATAAAAAGGGAGTTCATTCCAAAGAAGTGGGGAAATAACTGAAAAGGCCCTATCACCATAACGTGTACAGGTGCGGGGACCACGTGATAATTGGAGAGCGGAGGAAGAACGAAGAGAACGGGTTGAAGTGGAGGAGCGGAAGGAAATTAAATCTTTAAGATAAGATGGGGCAAGATTATTACATATCTTGTAAACAATAAGGAGGATTTTAAAAGTGATACGTTGATGGATGGGGAGCCAGTGGAGGGATTGGAAAACTGGAGTAATGTGGTCAGATCTTTTTGTAAGGGTCACAAGCCTAGCAGCTGTATTTTGAATTCTTTGAAGTGGTGCAGTACTTGAAGCAGGGAGACCAATAAGAAGGGAATTGCAGTAGTCAAGATGAGAGGAAACAAATGCGTGAATGAGACGTTCCGTGGAAGACTGATCCAATAATTTACGTATTTTACCAATTTTACAAATACCCCAAGCAGCAGAACGACATGAATTCTTAATATGTTGTTGAAAGTTCAGATGCTTATCTACAATAACTCCGAGATCTCTGACGGACTGAGAGATGGGGATAGTACTATCTTCAAAGGAAAATTCTGTTAGAGAGCTACCCCGCCTGAACTGAGAATGAACATATAAAAATTCCGATTTAACACAATTCAATTTCAAATAATTATCGTGAGACCATTGCTTGATATCATCAACGCATCTACTAAGCTTGCAGAGTGCTTCGACTTGGGTATTTGGTTGTATGATTATGTAGATTTGAGTATCGTCGGCATACATAACATGTAAAATATCGTTATGAGAGTTGATTACTGAAGACAGAGGGGCTGTGTATAGAAGAAATAGTAAAGGACCAACCACAGACCCCTGGGGGACACCATGTCTAAGAGGGAACGACTGAGAAAATGCACCGTTCACAGTAACCATCTGGTGGCGGTCGTGTAAGTAAGATGCAATCCATCTCAAGACTGTTCCCGTTAGACCAAAATTAGTCTCCAATCTGTTAAGGAGAATTTCATGATTGATAGTATCAAACGCAGCAGAATAATCTAAAAGCAGAAGAGCAACTTCATGGCCTTTGTCTACTGCTAAGAGGAGGTCATTGAGTACCTTCAATAAGGCGGTTTCGGTGGAGTGGAAGTGCCTGTAGGCAGACTGATTACTAGGAAACAACTGGTGTTCATCAAGATGATCTCTGAGTTGGCGAGCAACCACTTTCTCAAGAACTTTACCAAGAAAAGACAGATTAGCAATGGGGCGAAAATTATTCAAATCATTGCGGTCTAAGCTGGGTTTCTTTAGAAAGGGCAATATGAGCGACCTTTTGAAGTGCTTAGGAACTACGCCTGATGACAACGAGAGATTCAGAATGTGAGTTATTGCAGGAAGAAATTCATCCAGACACTCTTTTAGTAGCCATGTGGGGAGAGGATCAAGAGAACAAGACTTGGACGGAAGAGAATTGATGAGACGTTTCATTTGTGACTCAGTGATTAAACCAAACTCAGAAAATACACACTCAGTGTTTATATTTATGCGAGAGGAATTAGAGAGAGAGATTTCAGGAGACACCGGGAATGAAGATGCAATGGTACTAATCTTGTTGTCGAAAAACTCAGCAAACTGATTGGCAAGTGCAGGATTTGAAGTATGGTCAGGAAGAGAAGAATCTGGATGTGCAATTGTGAGTCTTTTGATGATGTTGAAAAGTTGTTTGGTGTCTGCAGCAGCAATCTCCTCTCTTAGGTGCCTTGACTTGGCGTCGGCAAGGTGGCTGTAGTAGGACTCACACTCTTGCCGATACAGCTCTCTGTCAATGCAAAGACCAGACTTGATCATGCGGCGCTCTGCACGGCGTCTACGCTTCTTAGCCTCCTTCACTTCTGTCGTGTACCAGGGATTATTTGGCCGCACTGTTACAGATCTAGTCTTGAGCGGAGCGTACTTATCAAGAAGTCTTGTTACATGAGAGTTGAGCAGCAGGACAGCCTCGGAGGGACACGCTGACTCTCTGATCTGGAAAAGTGATGCAGCAATGTCATTTTTAAAGGAGCAGAGGTCCATAGACCGTAGATTTCTGGAGGTAGTCTGCTTCTTGGGGTTCACTGGGCCTTTGAGGTTGAGAGTGGTGATGATGGCGGAGTGGTCAGAGGGCAGAAATGTGACAAGATTAACATTCGATACAATGTTGTCAACTTTTCTGCTTAGAACTAGGTCTAATGTGTGTCCAGCTTTATGAGTTGCCTCTTTAACATGCTGTTGAAATCCTAGAGAGTTAATGGTGCTTAGAAAAGATACAGCCAAATTATCCGAGCAATCGTCAACATGTATGTTGTAATCCCCAAGCAGAATGGAACGATAGTCATCGATTGCCACTGATTCCAGAAGTGTAGGGAATTCTGACAGAAATAAGTTATTGGTTAAATTGTTCTTAGCAGAAGGAGGTGGTCTGTAGATGCCATATACTCTCAGAGCAGATGAGTGAGAAAGGTTGATTGTGACATCAAGGAGTTCAAATGATGAGAACGTGAAAGTGTCATTTATGGAAATACGTGCAGATGAACGGACAAGCAAGCAGATGCCGCCACCTCTGGAATTCGTTCGAGGGCAGTGTACAAAATCAAAGTTTGGAAGAGAGACCTTCAGATCCGCTATTATCAGATTGTCTCTTTGTGTACCAGTTAACCAAGTCTCAGTTATAACGAGAATATCGAGCTTGGCATCAACTACTAAATCACATATGTACGCAGACTTGTTGCTCAGGGAGCGAGCATTCCATACACCAATACGAGTTACAGAGGATTTGTCACTTACTGTAGTTCTTGTCGGACGATCTGTTGAAACACGAGATGAAATATGTGGTTTGTGAGCTCTGCGACCACGATGTGTACGACGACGTCGTCTGATGCCAAGCTCACAGACCCTTTGCCAGACATCTTGGTGAAGAAATTGGTCGGTACCTATGTTAAAATCGTTTAGTGCGCGAACATCATATCTTACACGATGGGGTGGATCAGAGTCATGATGCACACGTAGGCTTACATTGTCACGTTGGTGTTGGTCTAGCTGAGTCGGGCCAGGATTCAGCTGTATGTCCCCACACAACAAGATAGAAAGCTGGAAACATGCATGGTGGTTACTGTAGTATGCAATTGGATGACCATGGTACTTCCACGAGTCATGTTTGGTGGTATTCACGCACTTGAAGAGGTCCAGAGGCTGAATGAACTGATCCTCTGCGGATGAATTGAATGGTGACAGAACTGCACAAAAGATGAAAAGCCACCTGCAAAACCCCTCCATTGATGATAGCTCAAGTACAAGAGTCAGTACACACTGAATACAAGAGTCTGTCTACACAGGAATTTGTGTCAGCTCACAAGAATGGATGAAAAGCTGCTTGGTGATCACCTCCATTGATGGTTGCTCGATCAAGTACAAGAGTCAGTACACACTGAATACAAGTAAAAGGAAACGACAATATCATTTTGAATCTTAGTTGCCTAATCGAGCCACCAAAAGATATGCTTTTTGAAAGTTTGGTGGCGTGACATCATTTCTTAGTGGCCTCGAACCTCCAGGCCACTACTAATGTTGAGCCCTGCATATATGTATATATGTATATAATAGAGACATATGATGTGAATGAATTACACTGAAAAGAGACAATGTCAAATAGTAGTTTCAAAAGTTTTATATACACAATCATTAGATTCGAGATTTGATGACATCAAATGAATTGACCAATGCATATAAATATGAGCTGTACAAAATAGGAACTAAGTAGGGCTTGGAACCATGGCGCTGCATGTAGAAAGATATTCTTCAAATCACGCAAGTTTAAATCCGACATTTTGGAAGATTTATTCTGCAAAGTAGATGCATGTGCCTCTCGGTTCTTAAGGATTCAACACGACAAATCATGTGTGCTGTAACTCAGTTTGTTTATTTGTTTTGTTTCTCTAGATGATGACAAGTGTTTAGCATTGCTGAAACTGTTCATGCATAGTACTGGTATAATGTGATTGGTCTTGTGCATTGTACACAATACACATACCTTGTAGAAATGAAATCCAAGTGTAATTAAGATTATGTAATTACATCATCTTTTATACAAAGTATTTTCCGCAAAATTGTTTGGATTATACGCATACATACCTTATACACCACAAACATTTGTACAAAAATCTGTTGAATTATGTACATGAAAAACAAAATTATTTTTTTTATACTCATTTAATCATTTTTTATTTGATGAAGAATCACACACTCTGTACATTTGATCTTATTAACAAAATGTATTTACATAAATACATCTTCTAAGTGATATACAGTTTTACTTATATTTATACCATCATAAAGGCTATCGGAATGTAAATATTCAATCTTATTATTGCGTAAATTATTGAACAAATGTATTCTTGTCTTTCCGTCCATTCCATTCAAACCTTGATTTGTCACCATTTGCTAATATGCTAGAGCAGTGATGAATACGCTTGCATACTGTGCACTATTTCTTATTTCAATTGATTACTCTCATGCTGCTTCTAGAGAATTAATGTGCCTCGATTTGCACAAGACTTTTAGGTAACAATCATTCAGCAGGCTGTATTCACGTTGATCTGCATTTGACAATGCGCTTGTTTTTACGTTGGTCAGTGTGACGTAGAAAAAAAAAGAAAACTCCAATGAAAAATATGTATTTCTGTATTCACCGTCACTTTTTCACTTTGCAAAATAATTAGTCGATTAATCTCTACCTCTTAAGATAAAACAGTGTAAGAAGAATCAATTCTGCGAGCTTTGACTTTCCATTAACTTTCAAAAGGTATCGCTGCAGGTTCTGAAGCGTTAACTGGTATACACAGTATATAGAATCTATCCTTTGTGACTATGTGTGTGAACATAATCGTTATAGAGCCTGTGAATAAAGGCAAGTTACGAATCATGATATTCAAAGTCCTTGTGTTCTTTTTTACACCTGTATGTTGTAGCGGAGATCATCCCTGATTAGAAAAGTTGTTTCAACAAACTTCTACAGGGGAAGGAAGAGATGTGTGGCAGAGAGAGAACATGTTCGATTTCTTGGCCAAAAGGGTCAACTTTCTGTTGAATTTGTGTAGTAATGTTCTTCACCCGCATGTAGGAACATAGGAATATGAAAGAAAATTTACAAAAGCTGGAAACTACCAAGGAAATCTAATTACCAAGTGTATGTACATGTATTACAGTACGGAATGAGCCTATAAACAGACGATAGTTACATAAACACGGCACGCACACAGAAGCACATACAAAGTAATAAGATAAAACACACCGGCTACACGTTTACACAGTCACCGTGCTTTTGATATGTACGTTTAGCTAATGCAATAATACGTGTGCTCTTCTGTACTGTAGGTCTTATAATCGAAGTACTCGAATTCCACCTGCAACTGTGCGTTTATTATGTACGTATGGCTATTTACAATATTACGCCATGAAAGACTGAAAAGAAAGGGCCAAATATTGAACCCCTCCCCTCTATTGAATATCTTAAACTCGAGGGCATCAAATGTGAAAGCCTAATAAGAAAAAGAGGGGGGGGGGGGGGGCAAATATCGGACCCCTCCCCTCTACCATCTAAAAATCAAAGTATCTCTGGGCAACTGTGCATTTGGTATCATGTACATATGGATATATGCAATATCACCCCGTGAAAGATCGAAAAGAAAGGGCCAAACTATCCTGTCGATCTACTGTAGATCTTAAAATCGAGGTATTCGAATTCTATGTGCAACTGTACGTTTTATGTGTAATTATGGCTGTATACATGTGTATTTCGCCATGAAAGACCGAAAAGAAAGAGCCAAATATAGGACCCCTCTCCTCTACTGTAGATCTTAAAATCGAAGCACAGTATTCAAATTTTAGGAGCAGCATGTATGTCGCTTGCCAGTGGTGTAGACTTGTTTGTCGCCTTCCTGATGAAAGCTTTCGTCTCCATCGCGAGATCGCTTTCTCCGAAGTCTTCGACTTCGTCGTGGCTTCTTCGCTTTTCGCTCTTTCTTTGGTTGGCGATGTCGTCGCTTCTCGCTCTTTTTCTTCTCGGCGGCGACAGTCTTCGCCAGTGGACGCGGCGATCTGAGGAGGCGAGATAGGAAAGAGCTTTCCTCGACCTGTGAAGGGCATTTCACCGTGTTGCATTCCGTACCTACGTGGACGCTGCGCTGACGAGAAGCCGTCTCCTGATTCGGAAAGCGGGTTGGGTTATCACAGTTAGCAACAGTTCCGTCTTCAAGGAAAGCACAAACGTCCATTTTTGAAGACATGGCTGCAACGGTTGCTGCAGTGGTGAAGGGAAAGTTTGGGTCGTATTTGCTCGGGGTGGTACCTGAGGAGCTGGATGAAAAATGTCCTAACGATCCTAACCTTGGTTCTGCTGTCGGCGTCAAGGATGATCCAGAATTTTCCTGCTGTGTATCATTATCTTCAGAAGAGACTGCGCAATGTGAACGCTGGTACACAGACAAATGAAGCGCCGGTGGGCGGGTCAATACGCGTACCTCTTTTTGCCCCTGGCTGTCAAAACGCATATTTTCACTAGTAGAGTCGCTGGCGTGGATTTCAACGGTATCGGAAGTCGTTCCGCTGCAATCATCAGTGAGAGGATCTTGAGAGTTTATCAGGCTGCAGACATCTACCGTGCTGCTCTCATCGCCTGAGACCGAGTCACTGACTGCAGTCAAATACTCAGAGGTCATCGGAGAGACGGCCTCGAAATCATCGACGGTGCCACCTTGCGACTTCCTCTTTAAATCCTGCGTCCCTTCATCCCCGCATGTGTCAGGATCAGTTGTCTTGCCTTTCTTGGTCTTGCCCTGTTTCCGTTTTTCTTGCTTGTCAAGCCACGCAGCCGCCCGGCAGAGCGCGGTCACTTTCACCATATTTGCGCGCCTTTTCCCAGCGGCATTCTTCTTCCGCTTCTTATGTCTCTCTTTGGATCGTTCATCATCGATGACCAGCACCATTTCATCTTCATCTCCATCTCGACTCGTGCTTGGATTTCCATCCGATGTTTCATCTCCACTTTGTGTCTTATCGGTATTCTGTGTGGCGCCATTTCGTTCCTTTACACCAATCATTATGCAGTGACTCCCTACTTTTCGTAACAGCATGTCTTCTTCCCGCGCTCCGAGACGACGCACGCGTTTCCGTGTGCTTACTCCCTCTCTGTTCTCGGCGTGGAGGTCGCTGTTCACGTCAGAATCTTTCGCGCAATGTTTTGTCTCCTCGTTGTCATTCAGACGGGAGGTGATTAGGTCATCAGCGCTGTCGCTCTTGTTCGCCTGATCGAGCTTCCTTTCGCCGCCATCCGTCAGAGTCGAATGAGCTGGGCTAGTGCCGCCGCTGTTCTTCTCTTCTTCAACAGGCATCATCGCCACTTCTGAAGGATCTTCGATTTCGGGTGTCTTATCAGAAGTACCATAGGAATGAACTGTCTTCCGTGTGTCTGCCTCCTCTTGGTTCGTTGCATGGAGCGAAGAGCGCAGTGATGCTGGAACCTGCAAAGGTAAATTAAACTTTCTCCTTTTAACTATTTAATGTAAGATGATGTGTATACGTTGACATGAATTGTTTTCACTTCAATCACACAGAATTGTTATATGTAATAGGCCCCAAATCGAATACACAAACTGACTTATATACATTGAACACAAGTCAAGAGTCAGCAAATTTCAACTTGCTGTCCTGTCCTACATAATTATAACTTTTTGCGTGCGTCACTTCAAACTGGAGATTCATTACTTCGGCTAGTTCATTATTTCGTCAAGATCATGATAATCAACCCCCTTGAGTCATGAGCTTCGTGAAAATACATGAGAAATTATTTTTTGCAGTGCTTTTTTTTTTCTTATTTGATGTACATTTGTGATTTTGCACACGCGGAAAAACTGTAAGGGAAGTGGTGTCTTTGATGATACTTTGCAGAGCAACTCATCTCAATAACTTCTCTTACCGCAGGGTATAATTGTCTGCTCATCTCAAACTCCATTGACGTACTTCGACTGTCTTTGTATCTTGACCTTTCAGCTGACTCCTTCCCTTTCGTTTGGTTGGACGTTGGTCCGTGCTCAACGTCGAGTTCGCGAGCATCCACATTGTTGTTAGTACCGCTATCATGCTGATCTGGGCAGAGATCTGTTGGTTTCCTGTTGAGATAACCAATGAAGAGGGCAATGACTTGGATGTGTGGTTGAGTGATATGTATGTACGTATTATGAACCAGGTGTCGACACTAACTTTTCTCTCTGGTTGCCTCTTTGGGTCACTGAAGTCTTTAAATCTGAAATTTTGGTGGCCTGAAAAAGAAATCTGGTGACCCGAAAGAAGAGCAAACGTAAAATCAATTTGAATCTTATTTGCCCGATAGGGACACCAAAAGATCCGTTTTCGAAAAGTGGTGGTCCGACATCACTGTTTAGTGGCCCCAGGCCACCGGTAATGTCGAGCCCTGCATAAAGACACACATATCCAATGATATCTGTACACACACTTTCTCTCTCTCTCTAACGCACACGCACACACATACATACACAAACACATAAAATATTTTACACAAAGCAATTTCAGGGCGTCAATGACATCACTGCCGATGGCATTCGGTGACGCCAATGAAGATACAACGGAGAAGAAAAGGTTTGCAATTTCAACAGAAATCTTAACCTTTGTTGCTCATTGGGCAGAAGCCTTTTTTGAAGATTTTTTTTTCTCTGATCCGCAGAAATAAAAGGGGATTTGAAATATGCTATATCATACGACTGGATTAAACGTAAAGCAGCGTATTGGGAGGGGATGGGGGAACTGACGTGACTTTGTTTGATAAATTGTTTTGTAAAATTGTTTTGGAGTGAAAAATTGGCAATAATGTCCATGATAAATGGAATGGTGTTCTGAATAAATAAAAATAAAAGAGCAAAAAGACTCTACATTTGATACCACACCAACTCTACAAGCAAAAGAAAAAACAACAAGTATTGATGGACGGAAATGTTTATTATTCATGATGAGGCGGGGAGTGGGATAAGAGCATCGTTGGTACTATTGCTCTTCATTCCCGCCATCAGGTAGGGGATGTTCAAATATCTTTTGTATCATGTTCAGGATCATGTATTACATTGTCATCTAGCTGCTTTTCCAATCAGAACGGGATGTGTCATTTTCTTGCAGCATTACGATTTTCTTTCTTTCCTCCTCCCTGGAAAAATAGTCGCCTCTGATCAATCATTAATATGCCAAGAATGCCACTTTAAGATATATCATCCGAAACACGAAATCTCGGTTGAATATGGCACACAAATATTTTATGAAGGATCGTTCCCCTCCCCTCCCCTCCCCCTTCCCCCTCCTCCCTCCCAGACAGAAGGTTTCCAGCTGTCCTAAGTCATTCTTCACGCAGACTTCGGGAGCTGGAGGCGAGATTCGCTGCCTTGAGCTCAGCAAGCTTCGCGCGAAGATGCTCACTTACGGGTGTTGGTCATATCGGATACGAAATGACCACTTAACGACTCTAACTCCAGCACCAGCGGGCATCACCCCCGTGGGTGTGCCGTCGCCATGGCATCACATCAGGGAAGGCAACGGCATTCTCGCCCAACCGCCCTCAACGAAGAATTGCACACTTCAATGAAAGCTGGTCACGCTACCTTATGGGTAATTGGAAAAAGTCCCCCCCCCCCCATCCCCTCCTTCTTTTCTCTGTGCGCCACTGGTCTAGTCTGCGGAAAGAACTATGATAGCAAATCAGAGCAGTCAAGTCGAACGAGGGGAGCACAAACAATTACGGAAATTCACTTCTGTAGGAATGACGCTGATAACGCCTGCTGCCGACTTCTCCTGGTATCGACACGTATCTACGATTCCCGAAATCGGCTTTCACTTCTAACGTAAGTAAGGCCCAAAGAAATGCAAATGACGCAAATGCTGTTTAGACTGAGCTTAACAAATGGAACTTGCCAGCGTGCCAGCGATGCGTATCTAATTAGTATTCGGTGTCGAAGACGGGAAATTCTGAGGCCGGAGAGTAAGCATTTTGTGTTTACAGTCGATACAGCATTGTTTCTGCTGAAAATACCATTTGGTTCGTTCCAACACGTGACGTGCAATTTAGCCGTAATTGGAATTAAACAAAACAAGGTAAAAAGGTATAGGAAATTAGTAATGGATTAATGATTCATGCATTATAGAGAGAGAGAGGTATGTATTATAATTATTGTATGCGTCATGTTTTATTTCTTCATTTCGCAGATCACTGATCAGTTTAGGTGTCCCTCCGCCCCCCCCCCCAAAAAAAAACTTTACAATACTCATATCTTGCACATGCATTCGACGCATATAGGTAAACAATTCTTCTGCTGCTCGCTTGATGAAATGTTCCGATAGAAAAATTGATTATTCTGTTGTTACACTCAGTCTTAAAGTGACATATCCAATGCTTTAGTATGCGAGCACAAGGCCATGTTGTTCTAAATTCCACCGCGTATGTAGCTTCCTACACTGCTCTATGGACATTTGAGCCAAACGACATTTAAGTTAATTGCCTCTGCTATTATTAATAAACTCTTCTAAAATCTAAAACGAACATGAGGCCAGAGGCCATATGGCAGATTACTCGAGAAAGGGGCGCTGGAATGTAATGAGGAATCCAGTCCGTATCTCATTTTCTTTTCCTCTCTCTTTCTCTTACACTTTCCGACACGTATTCAGACAACCTTTGAATTTAAGATTCAAGTGATTGATATAGGATCAAGCATGTACAACATTCGTTCACCTTTCCAAATCTGCGGTAAAAGTACGAGATCTTTGTTCGTCTTTCAAATTCACGATAAATATTTTGTATAAACTTTGTAATTCTGCTTTTTCAGTTCACATGCTATCACGAGTTCAGTATAGACCCTCTGATGTTCCATTCAAAACCAATACTAAAACATGCAAAACAAAATTGAAAGTAATTTACGTTTGCGAAAAGAAAACATCAACAGCTTAGTTCAATTCCCTTTACTTACCGCAATCGTGAGCGATTGCATACAAAATAATGTGTTTAACTGTGCATAAGCGTTTAAAGTGAAGTTGTGGATTTGAGAGGTAAAATACAGAGTAGATTTTCAATTTAATTTTGATTCTGCGATTTAGATGTTGTGTTTCTGTTGTATTCTAGCACTGGTTTTCATATCTGTATATACGCATCCAGAACACTGCAGATGATGTCTGTCTTCAAACACGACGCGCAGACGCAAGCAGCGTGTAGCTGTGAAGGCCTGTTTATCATTTCTTTCTTGCATGCATACAAACACAATAACAGACGCGATCACGCAAGCACATACAATTACAAATTCTCTTTCTTGAGAGCAAAACCATGCCTATTTACATTTCCTATCCATTTCATTTCCAAACAGTTGTTCATCATTTTGTTCCTTTATTAACCATGTCCATTACTGATTAGTTTATGATCTATCTATCGATCCACAAATTGATTAATCCATTCAGTTATTCATTCTTGTAAGAAACCTTGTGTGTTCCAGCCAGTTGAGGTAGTGGTCCCTCTGGCGGGATGCATCATGTAAGAGTGATGTCAGCTCCAAGGCCAGATCAGGATAGTCTTGGAGCAAGTGGACAATCCTTGTCTCTATCAGCAACTTGGCGTTGGCATGGCAACAAAGAAAAAAAAAAGCACTACATTAATTCTTTAACATGAAGAGACAATTACTTCGATCTAAATGATTAAGAGTAAACTCACACAAACAGAACGCTAGAACGTTCGTTAAATCGGACAAAAATGTAAGGAAAGTAGAGGAGTTTGGCAGTGTCACTCACACATGTATATGTTGGTTCCGACCACTATATGAAATAATTGACACGTATCATTCGCATTAAAACAAGGAACCATAACTTGGAATAGTAGCTTCCAGGATTGAAGGATGAAGCCTTTAGATTGTTCCACTTTGTCTTTTTTGTACAAGCCGATGGGAGAATATTATGGTGAGACGATGACATCATCCTCCTATCTGATTGGCATACATTGTTGAAAGAGCTATTGTGATGTCAGAGCATGTGAATGTTTTCCTTTCTCACGTATCACACGTGTACGACCTTCCTAAAGCTTTGACTGTAATTCATGTCTTTGAAATCTTTCCAAATGTAAGGAAACCTATAATGACGGCAATGTTTATTTATACCAATGTATATAGGCCAATCATCTTTGAGTTAGCATCATAACTGTATTTCAAAGCGTGCGTATTTTTTTTAATCATTATATCAAACCTCGTTGATACAAACTACTCAAAAATTATTGACAAGACAAAACGATTATACAAGGCGATTTTAAGACCCTCTAGCATCGATAAAAATCGTCCCCTGTATAAAAAGGGGGTAAAATCAGACGCAATCATTAAAACAGGATTACACTAATTGTTTATCTCACATGACACCAGTCCGTTTGAACACACCATTCTAACTGCAAACTAAAAGAATTTGCCTTAATGGCGTATAGACTCGTTTAAACATTACTCTAAGATCTAACTGCACATGTAAACTCTTGAAGTATTCAACACACGACACGAGCCCAAATGAACATGATTGTGGTTTTTGTTTGCTGCTGTACTTACGATGTCATATTTGTTCTCGAGTGGCACAGGGTCAAAGTCGATTTGTAGTAGCAAACTGACCAGGAGCCGAAATTTGTCGACTGGAAGCTCCTTCTATATGAATACACCAGGAAAATTCTGACACCGTGTGAGTGATGAATAATAATTTGTGGAAAATCACATGAAATAGAATAATGGCGTAATTCTCGCAAAGCTCAGTAACAAGGCATTCCTGCCGTTGTTTTTGTTTTCTCTGCAGTCTGAAAATTAAAGAATTGCACAGTACCCCGAGGGCACAAAGAAAATTGCGAAAGTATTAGTGTTATTCTGGATACCAGTTACTCATAATGTCATGAGTTAAATAAAAATATGTGACACCTTTCACTAGTACATGTATAAGTATTATTGTCAATTCTGTCCTTGACACTGAGGAGTATTTGAAGTGGTCTTAAATTAGATTAGCAAAAACATCTAGCAGATACTTCAGCGTGTTCTTATCTACAACCTCCAAAATTTAAGTTTATGAAAATGATCGGTCGTGTCAGCACAAAGGAAATAAAGATATAGATATAATCTGAAGGAAATTGATTAAACAATCAATTACATACCTTTATTACATTTTGGAAATGAAATATTCAACTCTTTGGTGAGTTTACTTATAGAACTATTGACTTCACTGCCAAAAAGTTGTCGAATTACAATGTAATGGAAACAGAAACAATTAAGTTACCAAGTTACGCTGTACCTTGATTTTATTGAAGAGATCCACCACAGGTCGTATACTCTGCTCTGAAATGTTAAAGGCTGGGGAAAATAAAAAGGAGTGATCAGGGTCATTTAGTGTTTGGCATTTCATTCGCATCTTAATTTGCTGCTCGGAAGATTATCTGACCGGCCAAAATTTGGACGAAGAAATTTACGTAGGATGTGTAAAGAAATTCTTCAAAGACAAAGATTGACGTCATTCATATTGCTTTTCTCTTTTCCAGTCGTGAAGTGTTTTGATTTCATCAACGCAAAAAAAAAGAAAAAAAAAAAGAAGTATACACTACACCAACAAAAGGGTCATAAGAAATAGTTATAAAATACAAACAAATTGAGAAAGAGGCAAACGAATTCAAGGATGAAAATCGTTATCGTAACTTTGATTATTTCATGCCCTAGTACCTGGCTATTGAATATCAAAAAATGGGAAGAAAACAATACAGGTGATCGAAATGGAGAAAAAAAAAAATCTCGTCTTGTTATATGCAGTCACGCGTGACAGCGAGTTGCCTATGTTGGAGTATTGAATTGTCAAAGTGACATGGATACAAATAATGTGTATGCTATGATAATTGTTACAACAGCATACATGTACATCATTCTGGCAGCTGTACTGGTACCTGTGCATGAAACGACATGTTTTATATACCACTTCGTACCTGGAGAGAAGACGGCACGTAGCACCGTCTGTGTGTCTTCGCTGAGGTACTGTGTGGCGAGCATTGTTCGCTCTAGAAGTGGCGTAACATTTGCCCAGTACTTCAATGGATGGGAAAACACCGCCCTTCAAGCTGTCGCCTGTTGGTACATGCACAGATGGAGAGGTCAATTTTTAGATAAACACAAGAGTGACGGAAGTTATTGGGGAACAGATATAGAGAGAAGAGAGAAGAAATATGGAGAATGGACGAGAAAGAGAGAGAGAGAGGAGGGGAGAGGACAGATAAAGAGACACGGAGAGAAGTAGAAAAATAGAGATAAGAGATAGGGAGAGAGAGAGACGGAAAGGGGTAAAGTGGGACTTTCACTTCTATACCGCTGCAATATACACATCACTGGAAACTATGATCAGGTACTTTCTGCTCAACTTGTGTTTTCTTGCTTTATTTAATTTTGCAGGGTTTGGCAATCAGTCTGAATAGGCCTAATCTTTAGTTCGTTTTGCTTCCGATTTTCAAATAATCATGACATCTGCATGATCTGAATTCAACTTTCACTGATATCGTATGATTATAAAGCAGAGCATGTTGAAAGCAATACACAGAGGATGACAGCAACGATAAACTTGCATAATATGCGAGGCTCTGTATGAATGATGGTTGGTGTTTATTTTGTGTGTCTGTGTGTGTGGGTGGGTGTCTGTGTCTGTGAATGTGCTGTACATCAAATATTTCGTTATACATACACTTCCTCCTTGTTTCAAAGCGTGATCTATAGTATTGCGTTGTGTGATGATCACTCCACCTTGACTGAATGCCATCATTCCATTTGAAGATAAATTATTCCTGCATTATGGAAGAACACATGGTCATTTCAGTCTTATTACCAGTCAATATATCATGTCTTTACGGGTCGTCAAGTGATAACAATCAAAATAAAAATGGATAGAACTCTACAACGTATATTGCACCCTCCTAACAGGACAACCTCTTTCAAAAAATAGGACTGTGAAAGAACAGGACAAATAGTGTGTGTGTGTGTGTGTGTGTGTGTGTGTGTG
Organism: Diadema antillarum; assembly: GCF_040938485.1. NCBI lineage: Eukaryota > Metazoa > Echinodermata > Echinoidea > Diadematoida > Diadematidae > Diadema > Diadema antillarum. The sequence continues at coordinate 147,907 of NW_027271291.1, read as the reverse complement.
TGTTTCCAAGAAGAAGAATGGACAAAAATGGACAGATGTTAGGCCTACACTGCAAGTTTTTTTTTTTTTTTTTACTTTATTTTTCTCCCTTAAAGTGTCAGAACAATATTCAAAACACTTTAGTCTTCTGAAGCTTGACCGATGGAATGCCCTGACTGGAGCAGAAAGTGTAACTTCATCTTTGTAAAAGAAAAAAAAAAGAGAGAAGACACCAGGAGATTTAGCTACGGAATATTTCCTTTACCTTGCCTGTTCTTTTCATTTTTTTTTTTTTTTTTTACTTTTAATCATACAGGTGTATATTTCGTTTTATAGAAACAGGTCAGTTTCGGGGTTTCTTCAAATGTGAAATGCTAAACTTGCAATGATTGAAAAGCTTTTGCGAGATGATGATCACGACCTGTCAGTCGTTTTCAGTCGTCATCAATTGTAAACCAAACCACAGCTTGATTGGAGATGGATCGGAAGCGTGTTGTTTTACGTTTTTAAAGCTAGACCTCTAATTCGTTTCTGTCCCTTTTCACGTGATAAACATAGCTAGACAAACACACACGCTAGTACACAGTACATGTAGGTCCTACTGGTAAATGAAGTTGACATAGAATCTAGTTCTATAGCGTTAGTTCTAAAATATTGATTTTGCATGAAAATACTCAGAGTCAGAGTCAGAGTACTCTACTCTCTAATAGTACAGTAGTACCTAGTAGGTACCTAGTAGGCCCTAGTACCGGGTAATTATTAAAAATACTTTTTACTTTTCTCTGGGAGATCTAATAGTTACCAGAGGATTTAACATAACCTGTATAAGGCTGTAAAGTTTTGAACATTGCTATTTTTCTCAAATAAACATGAATTTTCATTTATTTAAATTGTCTGTCAATTGTGCATGGTAATCATAATGAATAACAACCGGAAACCATGAGTAAAGTTGAGAGATCTGCTTGAATTTGAAGCCCAAAATATTTTTTTTTCTTTTCAAATGTTGGAGACATTTATTTTTAATGCTCTATAGTCTTATAGAATCTAAAGTTAATCATTTTCTTTCTAAAAATGTTAGCTTTACTTTTGAGGATAATCTTTATGTGTGCCATATCGATGTCTGATTACTGAGGCCAAGGGGGTTGGACACCTCACGTGCAAAACACTAACGTTCTAAAAGAACTTCTAATTTAAGTGAAAGTTCAGTCAGTACACACACCACGGTCTATCTCCAGATTTGCAAATTTGATGTTTTAGTTTGCATGTTTTGCCACTTTTGGATACATGTAGAAGGTCCTAGATCTAGGTATTTTACTCTTATCACTCTTAAATCTTAGCACAGTTACATCTAACGGTTAACATTAAGATTGGCCACTTCTAACTTTTAGATCTATCGTTAGTAACATTAGAATTTACCAGTATGAAACGTTTCTAGAGGTCTTTTCTGTTAGTAGTAAACGCTATCTTACGAGTACGACCTTTACGTTAGAACTAACAATGGTAACATTAACGTTAAATCTAACGTTAACGTTAGGCCTAACTTAGGAAAATGTTCCATTCAAATTCTAAGATATGAGGTAGATTCTACTTTATCAAAACGTGGTCGATATGATGAGCAGACCCTGTTAGTGCCATAATAATCAACCTATTGATTGTGGGCATCTTCGGCAAGACAAGACAAAGCCTAGCTGCAGAGACTCCAACCCAAAGCACCTTCTGATCTCTCCTGCCCGAAACCCCTAGCAAACGGGAGACTCCAGCTTGATGTGTGCGAAGCGCAAAGTTCCTATGGTTCTAGATGTTCTCTGGTGCTATCTAAGGCTTATTTCTTTAACATACGATGGCAATAAGTAAGAAATCCTTTCCACCGGGAGACACAGAGCCAGGGCGGGAGAAATCGACTCTCAAGCGGGAGAACGGGAGATTTGCAAAAAATGGGCTTTCGGCGGGAGATCTCCCGTCGAAAACGGGAGAGTTGAAGTCTCTGTAGGGCCTAGCTGTAATTTTTCTAATCTACTCAACAGTTAGCAGGTAGGCCTACCACAGTGTAGGCGTAAAAAGCCCTATGTCAACTATGACAAACTCAAACGAATTTACCTTGTCAATCTAACGTTTAGACTGCATGCTCTTCATTACCGTAGTGCGTGCTGTGATGATCTTCTATAGACTATAGTAGCCTACCTCCGCTCCGGACCTCCGGCTAGCGCTAGCGTTAACGGTTCGTGAAATCATTAGGATATTAACAAAAAATCCTGCTTTGACATGACGGCTTGACGCACAATAAAATCACGGCTTGTTAGATTTCAACAAGCCAGTAGTTAGACGTAAGACACCATGGTTAGGCCAATCGCGTATCATCCATGATATGATACCATGTATATGTACGTACCAAAGAGATTATACCTATAGAGTAAGTAGTCGCCATACGCGTGCGTACAAATAGTGCGTCCAAAATTGAAGAGGGAGCGCACACTCAGCTCCTGGCACTGGATCTAAGTCTACGTTCAAGTCATATCTTCTCATATCATACCTGGAATGATCTGTTATTCTTCATTACACATTTTCATTTTCAGAATCACAATGTGGTTAATTGTTTAAATATTAGTTTCTACGATGATATCATATCATTTGAACCATTTGGTAGAGTCCAGACCTTTTTGTTGTTCGCAAAATAAACAGTGGGAACTTGGATGTAGACTAGACAGTACTTGAGCATTATGACGTTTTTTTCGCGTAAATTCCCACTCACGCCATAAAATCAAACAACATCAGCACCATTATGACGCTTAAACATGACCATTGTGACGTCACAATAAAACAACGCAAGGTCACTGCGCCGAATATTCAAGTCGAGCGCAATAAACAGTGCGCTGCCATCTACTGTACAGGAGCCGTGCAATGGCGGCTCCCACAACGCGAAATGGCAGCTCCCTTGCGCGCGCGGCTGCCTCCCCACTGGACTACGCCCTCTTGTGGTATAATCTCTTTGTACGTACCCTGTAGGCGCGGCGAGTCTGTCGTGTATCGAGGAATGTAAACTGCGCGTGTATGAAGTGTGTGAGCGTGTTGAGGCCATAGAGATATATACTAAGAACACTAGAGGGTGGACTCCGTAAAATCCCAATAAAAGGAGGCGTTCGCCATTTTGGTGCGGGCAAATTTCGACTAGCGACCGTAGCGGAGGAGCATGTAGGGAGATCGACGACGGGATGCAACGGCAGTAGGCTAGCATCCTATGCCAAGGTCTCCATCGAAGTATGGAAATTGAAAGTGTTCTTAAATTCGTAAATTCTACTTAAAGTACCATAGATCTATGTTGCAAAATGCCTGAATCATGTGCTGCTTTTGGATGTAGAAACAGGAGAAAAGAAGGGGAGCGGAGTTTCCTTTCACAAGTAACTAAAATGACATTTATAGTGTGTGTTAAACAGATCGATTGAGATTCAAGACAAAAAAAAAAAGAAAAAGAAAAGAAAAGGTCTTGCAAAATTCGTCAGGGGGCACTCCGCCCTCCCTCAGCCATTCTCGATCTAGTGCTACTAGATAGCTAATACAGTGCATAACTATATGCAAGGTCGGCGGAACGGGGGGGGGGGGGCATTTGCCCCCTTTCCACAATGAAAAAAACCTCCCCCTTTTAAGTTTAAAAAGTGCTCTTTTCTAAGTGCCCTATTTGGCCCTTGAGCCCCCCCCCCCAAAAAAAAAAAAAATGATAATAATAAAAATGAAATAAAATAAAATAAAAATCGTTCCTCACCCTTTGCTATACCAGCAGTTAATTTTACTATGGTGATAGTGTGAGAAAAGCTAGAATACGTAATATATGCCTGGTGACAGGACATGTATGCTCCGGCAGTGATATCTTTCTGAAAATAGAGTAAGCATCATGGGTACGTCTGACTGGGCTTTTGGTTCAAGGCAGGGTGAGGATTAGGATTAGGGTTAGGTGTTATGATTTGGGTGAGGGTTTATGTAGGCTTCAACATTAGCATTTCGAGCTTGAACATAATGTCATGGCAACCAATATGCCTACACGTACTTATAAAAATGATTTATTTCATTTCCAAAAAAAAAAGAGAAATACAATGAAACACTCGTATACACAGATGTCAGGACTATAGAATGCAGTCCCCTCATACAGAAAACATAATTGCCCCCCCCCCCCAAAAAAAAAAAAAAAAAAAAAGTTTAATGTAACATCACAAGGGGCACCCGGCTGTCTGGAGACCAAGAGAACCCTTTGTATTGCATGGACCATGGTCGTGTTGGTCGGCTTGAAAGTATTACCTCGTGGAGAATAAGGTAAAATTTTGTTTCATTTTCATTTTTTTTTACCACTCATAATAAGAGAATGCTAGCAGCTTAAATTTTTCAGTTGTTTCCTTCTCTCATCTCCGACCCCCTCATCTTCTTGCTCAAAAACAAGTAGGGCCTATATATGCATACAAAATGTACTATAATTATGCTAATTCGCGTGTTTGAGCGCTTTACGTGTCCACCACTACTGCGCTGCCCGGACGCGATTCTACTGTATTTGTTTTTGCCCGGACGCGTTTTTTTTTTTTTTTAAGATGGCGCACGGCCTCTTCAACTCGGCACACGAGCACTGCGTACGCGCCACACGCAGTCCGCGCTCTAGTATATTATTAGTATGCATCTCTATGGTTGAGGCCAATGCACTACTGATTGATGCTGTTCGATGCGCGTATTGTATAGTGATGCGCTGTCCATCCCCTGGGGCCCGTTGCATAAAACTCCAACCGGATTTTTTTTTTCCGGTTGGAATCACAAAATTCCGGTTGGAAACTCCCAACCGGAATTTTACGATTGCATATAAGTCCAACCAGAGTTTTCTACGGTTAGCCGGACAAAACTCCGGTTGAGAATGAAATATGAAAGATTCCGGTTGGTGTAACCCTTGCCCTCACACTAGCGGTTGCTACGCTAACAACTCCGGTTGGACTTCTTTGTTCCAAAATGGCTGCAATTCTACAGGCAATTCAGGCTGGGGCAGCTCTTAGAAGAGAAAGAATATTCCGAGATCGCCTGCATCCCTTAGATGCATACGACGACCAACAATTAAGAAAATTATACCGATTCTCTAGAGCTGGGTGCATTGCCATCATTAACAGGCTTGCCCCGAGGATTGAGCATCCAACTCACAGAAATATGGCTCTTCCATCCAGCCTACAAGTGTTTGTGTCACTTCGATATTTTGCCAGTGGAAGTCTTCTTGACGACACCAGTTTCGTTCATGGGATACACACATCGACTGCATGCAGAACCATTCAGAGAGTTGCGCACGCACTCTTTGATATGAAGGATGAGGTAATTATTGATTTCATTTTGGTTCCCTTGATGAGAAATGATTGCAAAGCTAAAGCTGAACCAGTATAGAATTCTAAACCTTGTATGGCCTTGCCCTTGGATTTGATTGCTCAGCCTGATTAGAGGCTGAGCTGAGGGGTAGACTAACAATTAGACTATAAACACTGTTATTCTGCCAGGATTCTTCAACTCCCTAAACTAAAGCCTAAAGGCTACAGTTAGGCCTAGCAGAGTCTAGAGCAGCTTTCCAAGATGTGCTGTGATGTAGCAGACTATATGCTTTGTATCAAGTAAAATCATACTGTCGCAGTCAGCTGGGAGTAGCTCGCGCTCGCTACAGCTACCCTGCCCAAGGCTGAGCTAGCCTGAGCCCGAAGGCCGAAGGCCAAGGAGCTAGCTACACTGCCTGCTATAACCATTATTTTTTGTTACTTTGAATCAATTAAAAAAAAAAATCCTTTCACTAAAAAAAAATGTCACTCAGAATGACAGGACACTTTTCAGACGTAATAGAATCATTATTCATTCCGAATAATAGCCTAAATAATCTTTAACAAGTTACCGTAAAACAATTCGACCACCACCAACGGAAGTCACCAGTCAGTCCCACACACACTAAATAATGTAGTGTACAAAGTAACCCCAAGCCAGCTAACGCCGCTGCCTATAAACGTTAGAAAGCTGCATCGTAATAAATTTTAGGTTAGCACTGCAACTTTTTGCAGTCGTGGTGTATTCTGCAACTGTTCCAAACCTAAACCATAAACGAGTATAAACAGGCGAGCCGCCGTAGTATAGTACGGACACGCAGTGGTGGTTTGGCCTATTTCATGAGTATGCCCATTATATCTTTAATTTCGGTAAGTTATTAAATAAATTATCTTATGAACGGAAATTAACAAAAATTACCTCATTTGCCATCTCGGACTCGACGTGGATGTGCGTGTAAGCAGGGAGATGAGAGGAAGTACGATCGCTAACGTTAGTTTGTAGTGCACACCGTGCGCAAATTGCTTAGTGCATATCGCATGCAGACGACAGCGGTAAAAGTGAAACTTCCCTTTTTTTCAGTGCGCATCCTCATACAAGTGTACACTTTGTATTTACAAATAAAAATAACTAATGATTTACGCTTACAACCATAGAAAATTAAGGTTGGGATTTTGGCAACCCAATTTTTTTTTAGGGTTACCAACCAGAGTTTTTATGCAACGGATTTTACGTTTTTAGGTTAGCAACCTTAAAAAACTTAGGTTGGGCAAATCCCAACCTAAGTTTTTTTAAGGTTGCTAAAAAAGTTTTATGCAACGGGCCCCAGGGCCCCGTCTTATAAAGACTTGTGATTGATTCAAATCAATCACAACTTTACGATTGAATGCAAATCCATCTTATTACCTCCGCCAAGGGAGGAGGTTATGTTTTCGTTACCGTTGGTTTGTTAGTTTGTCTGTGCGCAAAATAACTCAATAAGTAGTGGACGGATTGGGATGAAACTTGCAGGAAAGGTTAAGAGTGACACAAGTACCAAACAATTAACTTTTGGTAGTGATCTGAGAATTTTGGGGGAATTTATGAAGGATTTTTGATATTTTAGCAGGTAGGGTCAATGAACTTGGAGTTCAGGCTGCGCGTTTGAGGTTTGCCTGCGCGCACTAAAGTGCGTGCTCTAGTTTATGCTGGGGTGAGGCGCGCCGTGCAGATGAGGGTTTATGACGTAACAAAGGCTTCTATATTGGGAAATCTGGCAACTTTCAGCACACAATGCTATAAGTACGTATGGGTGGAAACAAGATCAGTGGTGAAAATGATTTGCATGATTGGCGGAGGTCTGCGCTCTCAGAGTGCTTTTCTACTAATCTAGTTAAAAAAGTTATGATTGAAATTAAGATGGAGAACTGAAATCAATCAATCAGAGGTTGCGATTGATTGCAGCTTTCAAGAGATTTGTGATTGATTGATTTCTATCACAAGTTTTATAAGACAGGGCCTAAGACAGGTAGAGGGGTATTTGAATCCAGTCAGCGTGTGGTCGGGCAGTAACAGAATATCCTGGGGTGGTATTGTGACTGAATGAATGGGTGGACTTTTTATTAACAAATGAATAAATTTTATTACCAAATTTCAATGATACATACTTTGATTAGAAATCACAATGATACATATTAGGCCTATATACATCTTGGTAAAGGGTGCTAACAATTAGCGTAGGTCCTATGCAAATCGAGGTTAGCCCCATAAGGTTGATTACCAGAAGCAATATCAGCAAATTGACTGAAAGTATACATCTCTCATGACAACACTTACAATATTTACAATAAGAATAACAGTAATTCTGAGGTCGTAATTAAGTGTGTAATTAACTGTTTTCAAGCGATTCAATCGAAATTTGGCAGTCATGTTGATGTGAAGTTTAGTGTAAAGTTGTGCAAGACACACGTTTGTTTGTTTTTTTCAACAGTAGGCTTATATAACAGAAAGGGTGTTGTCATGGTAATGCGGCACTGGTATACACAGACGGCCTCAAATTAAGCAATGTTAAGGTAAAAGGCCTGCGTATCGAACTACTCCAGTTCATCAATGTTTCACAATATTATAGATACATTTTATAATGAGAAACGCGCGTCGATGTACTAAAACTTGTGCAACACTGGAAAGTGCGTTGTCATGGTAACAGCTAATTATGACTCCCAAATCAAGAAAAGGGAGTTGCAAATTGAAATTCTTCTCCCAAGTAAATAGTTGAAGTGCATTGAGATAGTCGCAGTGCATTATGACCACAAATTGGGAAAAAGCCTTTCAGAGGAATTTTCCCTCCACTTTTTGAGCCGTTCAAATCAAATTTGGCACACTCTATAGTTGATGAACTTTAATGAAAAGTTGTGCAGCACATATTTATGAAAGTAGAGGAAAGTGCGTTGCCATGGTAACACTGAATTATTGGCCCCCAAATTAGGAATAAAATCTGACGGAATGAAATTCTTTTCCACTTTGTGAACGAACCAGAAGAATTTTACACTCAGCCCGCATAACATGCTCTGTTTGACTGTGATTTCTATTCTGCAAGATAAGCCTATATATTATTTTTCAAGACTATAGTAAATGATGTTGCCATAGTAGCAATAGCACGTACAAGGTTACTTTGCACTTCACAGTGTTCTCGTCAGTGTACCACTTAATACCATAAGTGTTAGACGGGGGTAGACCGTATATTATACAGTAAATTATATACCTGTACCTGGTATTTCTACAGTTGAATTAATTGTGCAAAAAAAAAAAACCCACACGAAATAATAGCAACTCGTATCCGATCCATACTATACTGCATCTAATAAATGGATCATTATAAATAGTCTTGTACTCCTATTGAATATACACATATGTCCAAAAAGGTCGCAAAGTTATTGCTACCATTTTCACGTTACTCTAGATTGGATCATCCTTATCATCATGTTCCATCGAAATGATGAAATGATCCCCTTCTGTAGACTTTGAGAGTTCTAAACTGCCCTCCTCTGTAATATGAGGTATATAAGGGTGACTGTTATGGAGATGAAATTTTACTTTTCTCTCTCTTTTTTTTAAAAACTTGGAACAGATTATCACTCGTGAATCATGTACAGTGCTAGATATCTTGTGTACTATTCATGTAACTTCTGGGAAAGTATTTTCTTTATTTTCAGTTTTTTATTTTTTTTTTCAAAACGGTACGTGAGCATGAAATTGCATAGGGAAACTTATATCGATATATATATGGACAATATAGCTATTTTCCTTATTATGACATTTTCTCTTTATGTTTCTTATCGTTGTTATGGACAGTGAATGGCCGTTTGTTTTTGCGACAATCTTTCCTCAATGATTCTTAGTGAATGGCACTGTCGTTGTTTGATGTTCATAATAAGTATCATTTTTTCCAGTTACGACGAACTGAATGGATGTAAATTAAGATTTCCTTCTTATTTTCCATATTTAAAATAATACAAAATCATTACATGGTGACAATAATCGTTTTTCAAGCAGGGGAAGAGCCACATCGGGTACAAAGTTAAACAAAATACGTACGGAATATAAATAATAATGAATAGGGCCTTAATGCGCGCATATACACGTGCACCTGAACAAACATGCTATACATACGCATAATTACGCAAATATTGTTTTGACTTTCATGAAACCAATGCGGATTAAAACATTATGTCAATTAAAGTGTATAAGGAATATAAATGGAAGTTGCGAAAAAAGCAAACTCAAAATAAAGATTGCATAATTAAATATAAGTAGCAAGTTCCCTTATACGAGCAAGGAGGGGTGGACTTAAGTACTCTTTTTTTTCTTGTATGGAGAAAGTTATGAAGTAAAAAGTATGCTTAAATAAATAAAGAATTGAACACTCTAATTCAGAAGCAGTGAAAGCAAGAGGACGAAATGACAAACACAATAAATATACAAGCACAAATACAGGATCATCCACACAAACCTGAGGAAATAAAGCCAACAACGAAGGACAAATGGGCCATGTGAATCGACAACCGACGTGGAATTCAACATGTCAGTACGGTACACAGATTATCTATTAAGATTAAAGATGCAAAAGAAGAATAAAGGTAATCACTGAACTTGAAAGCAAAGTGCTCTGTTTTATAATCGATGTTTCAATATCGACCGAGTAAAAACTCTTTCAAACTGAATTCATGTGCCAAAAGTACTGAATGATTCATTTCAGCCGGAAGGGAGTTCCACAGGTTTGGTTCACGGTTTATACTGCCAAAAAGTTTAGTTTTTTTTTCAAAAATAAATACATAAATACACAAACCCCAAAAAAAAAAACATAAGATTGTAATAATAATAATGTCCGCTGTAAAGGTATAGATGGGTTCAACTAGACTGTCTAGTGGGGTATCTTTGTAGGCTTATTGCATTGTTTAAAACAAGCATTGAGTTAGAACTGATGATGGAAGATTATTGTTATGAAAGTTGTACATGGATTGACCAATTTACATCTGGTATCTTTCATTAATCTCGAGGTTTTTGTTCTGAATTTAACAAAATCATTACTGTGTGCATAAGTGATAGTAATGGTTTACCATCCTAAGAACTTTTTAAAAGTAAAAAATGATTAATAATGATTATAATTGTAATAACAATCCACATTAAGTACAGGACATAATGATCTAGAAGATTCTCTATGCAGCGTGATGCACATAACTTTTGTATTATACATCAGAAAAAAAAAGCTAATTCTTTAATGTTTCAAATTTTACACAATTCTTTTTGCTGCAGGTATAAGCAATGCGATTCAACATGGGCACAAGTTATTGGATCCCATACCCGCGTTGCACGTTCTACCGGTTGAGCGGCACTGTTTTGGACTATCTGCAATATTTTCCCATTTCTCTTTTAAGGGAGGCCATACAGAAGAACATTACATGAATCAAATCTAGATGAAACATATATGTATGAATCAATTTCTTATATTCTTTTTACCCAAGAAACTGCGAAATTGTGCCATTTTGTAAGAGCAGACATAACAGACATTTTCACCTGATCTTGAACATGTTGAAGTTGCAGGTGCTGTTCCATGTGAATGTTTCCTGTTTCATTTACCGTGAAACCAACAACAACTACAACGTCTGGCGAAGTGGATGGATTGAGCCTCGGTGAGAAATGCTATATTAAATCTCATTGGTCTTTAAGGCATTGACTTCAAGCATGTTTTTCTTAGCCCATGCAACAACGTCAGCAAGACATCTATTTATCGAACCATGGACCTACCACACATGTGTACATCGCTTGTTTATTAATTCAAACACCTGTTTCTGTGAAAAGCGTCACAATAACATTTTAAAGATGTTTTCCTGCTGTGATCTAATCGTGCATTTACCGACAGGCAGTCTAGAGTAAAAACAAGACGGCGCTTCGAGATATCTAAAGCTTACATGCGCAGAAGATAACAACTCTCTTAAATCAAGAAAAAAAAAATGTATGTGCAGTTGTAGTGTACATTGGGAAATCATCGCTCAGTTAATTTCCTTTGCAAATCGCACGTACTTTACGAGAGAAAGCAAGTATTTCGGCTGGTTGGTTGTAATTTGTAATCTAATTTTCCCCATTTTTCGCACATTGTTTCAAAGTAAACATGGACAGTAATGTTAGACGACTTGTTTGTCTCATTTATTTGAAAGGAACAAGGTTATGTGAGACGAAGTCACCACCTTTGCCGAAGGCACAGACCTTCGCAGGACAAAACCACCTTAAACTATACTAGTTTTCGACGTTGAGGACGTTAATATCCTAAATAGCGAAATGGTACGGGCAGAGGGTCTGGAAGCCAGACTAAACTTGGTACCGCATTTGGCCCAGTTTGCGTTTACAGTGAGGAAAGGCCGCGGCTCGAGACTACCTCCAGAGCTTGGCCAAATGCGCGGCCGATTTTGTACCGCATTTGGCTTTTTGCGCGTTTACAGTGAAGTGAAGGCCGGGCTCGGCCTCAGCCGAGCCCGGCCTTTTCACTCACTGTGAACGGGATCCATGTGTAATAAGTACATTGTTTCATTGCCATCTGAGAAGATAGTTGGATAGCCCGTATTCAGGTGCAATAGCTGGTCTTCCATGGGGTCCAGTTGGATGTAAGGCGGGACCACTTCACCGGGCTAAACACCCTGCTCTATATGCGATGAAATGAAGTAGGATCTTTTTACGTGCGTGAGTTGTGACTCTCTCACACACGGGACCTTCATTTATGTTCTATCCGAGGGACAGTGTTTTGCCTTTTTACTGTAGGGGACGGTATGATTACACACAACATTGCTCAATGGGACCCGGTAATCGAACCAAGGTCCTTTTGATCGTGAGGCAGAATGAGCTAACTCACCGTCCATCCAGTGCATGCGAAAGTCTATCCCTCTTCCTGATGTAACGCTGTGTCGAATGAGCCCACCCCCTGTTTTGAGCTCTTTGAACCGTTTGCAATAAAAGTCGCTTAAGACATTTCCTAGGCCATTACAAGCCTACGCTGGTCTGACGGAACGGTGGCACTGCGGCAAGACGGCTACACACAGAGTGATATCGAGGATGTCCTCGCGGCATCCTAGAATACAGACTGTAAGACTGTTAATTTCTGTAGGAGAAACGGGAAAATGTATCTTCGAATCATCTTCGTCGCTCGTGGATCATGGGATCGACGTTTCTTGGTCAGCCGGTAGGAGCCCGCCTAACCGGAGATTGCTCGGATGCTACATGGTTACCAAGCACAACGGTTGACGGTTCAGATGTCCACGCCTGGTTTTTCGCCAGGAGAACAGCCTCGCCACCGCTGGTCTAAGGAGCACAGAATACTTCAATTTGGACACTGGCGACATGTTTTCTTCGAGGACAAGAACCACCACTTGACCGAACCGATGGGAGACAAGGAGTTCATCGATTAGCCTGGGAGAACCTTCTTGCTGACTGCATCGAAATAGAGACGACTCGTGGCAGCTCAGTGATGACATGGACCGGCATCATTTACGGTGGAAAAACGCCACCGGTAGGAAATGTCAACACCGTTGTGTACAGCCCTGCATCTCAACTGGTGGGCAGTGATGTCAGCCAAAAAGAAAAGAAACTAATAAAGAATGGGCGGGGTTGTTTTGCTTCTTGGAAATTACCATGGGTCTTCGATTGGAGAATGGCAATGCCTTTTCTTGATTTGTACTTGAATATCAAGAACATGACGTACAGCTTAGTCATGTAATGATGATAGACACTCTATTTCATCAGGAGAATTAGTGTTGACAGCAGATGAGAAATCTTGCACACACACACATACACACACAAAAAAAAAACCAACTTCATTCATCTGCATTGAAGAATTTGGTACAAAAGAGCTTTCTTGACGACTGTCGGTGGACCAATTTTAATGGCGACGGCGAAGCTAACTACTACATGATCAGGGGTATGGTGATATTTAACATTAGATGCAATTGTATTTTATCTCATCAAAATTAACATGGTGAAAATCAAAACGTGAGTCAGGTGGAGTATTTGTCAACTATACGTTTCAGTGATAGCAAAGAGATCAATATTCTCCTCTTTCACAAAATCACCTAGTACGAACGCTTTCCCTTGTTTTAAGAGATCTGGGCCCCATTTCACAAAAAGTTGATATGATAGCAACTCTTGCTGAAATGGCAGTTGTCATGGTAACGACAAGTATCCAGATTCCTGATTGGCTGTTGCTTTTGAAAGTTTGAAAGAAAACTAACATCATAAGACAGCCGATTCAAGGTTGTAGAAAAATGGTGACGCGAAGGAGAGGGTCGAAACTAGGCCCTGGACTATACAAGGAGTAGGCACAAAGTTGGACAAATACATTAACGCTGTGCACACGAGGCCTAGCCTCGTCTGCATATAGTGTATATAGGCCTACCCTGGTTATGTAGCAGAGCAGGAACAAAGAAACAGAATAAGGATTATGCTGCTTAAACTTCCACATTGTGAAGACTTCTCAAAACAGATTCCCAAAAACAATTAGTGTCGGCCATTCACCCATCCAAGGTTCCTATCACTTGTTGTTCAGGTAGAAAAGTGGTGAAGTGTGGAAGTCACGTAAAACATGGCTTGGACTCCATGTATTAGCAAATAGACCATGGTAGAAATGAAAAGAAGAAGAAAAAGAAGAAGAAGAAGAAGAAGAAGAAGAAGAAGAAGAAAGAAAAAACTTCCCATAGTAATTCCAGGATGGCGTTGAAGTTTTTGTGTAAACTGAAATCCTAGCTCCACGATAGACAACAGAAATAGACCTACGTCTTAGTAGGAAGTAAGAGCAAAGTGAGGGGACACCTGTCAAGCACACACTCAGGAAAGATTTGTTCTACAAATTCCACAAATTCTATCAATATGAACATTCCAAGAAAGTTTTTTGTCTAAAAAGACAACGTGAAATTTAGTGGCAGTAATTATAGTTATAAGAATATCATCTAATGATATTGAATTTGGAAGATATATATAAGTATAGACCAAGAAACATATAGTTAGTGTTTTCCAAATTAAGGGAAAAAAACTTGTTAGCTCTCATCCAGTCAACTTCATGAAAAGCTTAATTGTTTAAGTTGGAAACAAGTTCAGAAGGGCTGGAATGAGAGTAACCTATGTTGAAATCATCTGCGAAATAGTGTAAATTGCAATATTTTAGAATTTTTGAAAGTCATGCATATAGACGAGGGATAGTAGTGGCCTAAGATATCTTGTTGGACACCGCAAGAGATCAACCGCCATGAAAGAAGAGGAACCATTCACGTTCACATTTTGCCTTTGGTTTGATAAGTAACTTCCGAATTACTCCAGACCTTTACTGGAATTCCGGAAAGATTTTAATAGTATGATGAAGAGACAATGGATTTAGAATTAAAAATTTTGGTTCATGACTGTCAGAAGGGCGTGCGATATGAAGGTGTTTCAAATGAAAGCCAAACTGTTTGTGGGTTAAAATGCTGTGTTTGCTTAAGAATGATTGTTTAGAACAGTAGAAAAACAAATTATGTTAATTGAAGTGATGAATAAAGGCATTTTTGTAATCTGCTTTTCTTCTTTCCAGGTCGGAATGACAACTCCGAAATGGGTCGATATCGTCAAAAGATCGCTCTTCTCTTCTCGATCGCCTGCTTCGTCATGCTCTGCCAAATATTCCTCGCTCTCTTCCACTCGGATAAGATTGAGCGAAGTTTGCTGGACGTCGCTGACAGTCAATCAGGCAACCGAGGTGGTGACGAGGTCCGCGAGAATTTTCACGGGAACAGTTCCAACACCGCTCACCGCTACCGCTATCGCACCGACAGTGGTCTCTCTCACAACAGGAAAAACATGGCAGACGATCATGGTTCCCATCAGGCTGCCGATAGTGGCAAGGATAATGATGACGCCAAAACCAAAGACAGAATACCAAGAGAGGAACAAGATGTTGTTCAAAACATCAGTAAGAAAGAACACAAGGACATACAAGACCATCACATGAGACAGCCGAGTCAACACACTCAAGATAGACCACAAAATTCGAAACCAGACCCCGCGGTAAAGTATGTCTTACCATTATTACTAGGTAATCAGGGGATGAATAATCAGATGCAGGCTTTTAAGTTGATCTGTATCATCGCCTTGAAGAGGAATTTAACGGTTGTTCTGCCCCCGTTCTTCGACCACTCTCCGTCACCGGAAACCCAAATGCTGCGGACGTTTGACGAAAGCTATGACGCCAAAAGCTTGTCAGAAATGGTTCCGGTCGTTTCTTTGCAGGAGTTTAAGCGCAAGTGCAATAACAAAGTTGACGCCAGTTTTCTAGGCACCAACATGGTGGAAAATCAGACTGAAGCCGATAGTCAGCGCATCAACGAATTCGTCGAACGAACTCTAAAAGTCTTCACCAACCACACAGGAGTCCATGTACCTAGCGTGCTGGACAACTTGAATAACTCGGACGTAATTATTCAAATAGCTGATGACCTCCCATATTTGGTAGCGGTTGATGACTTTCTTGACATGTATCCACACTCCCTGGTAACGAAGAAGCAATGCAACGCATTCCTCTATGGCTACGGTTACTTGGGTAGATTGCGGTACATGGATCACATCATGCGCTACGCACAGTATTTCGTGAAATCTCGGAATGTCCAGACGATGACCTACACAATCGTCCAGCAGGGTATGATGGCCAACCAGCCATATCTGTGTATTCACTGGAGATACAACGATGAATGGTCAAAATCCTGGTAGGTAGGCCTACTATACACCTAAACAGCACCGGCAGGGCACCTGATAGCATGCGGGCTTAGTTTTGATGTAAAACTTCAAATGAAAACAAAAGGGAGAGGATGGATATGGATTGAAAGATTAAAAGGAACATTCGTTGTGACATTTTATCTTAGTCATAAGGAGCAGAGTATAGTAATAGCAGAAAGGTGTAAAAGTCTCCGAGTTTCAAACACTTTTTGGTACAAGTCCTAGGCAATCTACTCTCTAAAAAAAAAAATCGAGTGAAAATATTCACTCTTAAAGGAGTGAATACAAAAAAAGAGTGAATTTAGAGTGAAATTGGAGTGAATTTTGAGTGTTAATGTTCATTTTCACTCATTTTGGAGTAACCTCAGGGATCACTCGAAGATTTTGGAGTGATCCCTGAGGTCACTCCAAAACGAGTGAAAATGAACAATTTCACTCAAAATTCACTCTAAATTCGCTCTTTTTTGTATTCACTCCTTTAAGAGTGAATATTTTCACTCGATTTTTTTTTAGAGAGTAGGGACTTTTTGTTGTTGCAATTATTACCAATATCTTCTGCTTATACATTGAATATAATTTCTTTGTTTACTGTATTTGATAGAAATGAAAATAAATTCGAATCTTGAATCTTGACGTTCAATGAACTCTTAGCCCCCAAATGCATATCACAGAACTATCAGGCATTTATAAAAAGACGCACTGGCGTTGTCACGGTGTACTAGGAATGCGAAAATGAGCAAAAAATGAAGAAACATTATTCCCGATGATGTGACCAATAATAAACACATCGTGACTGGGCAACTTGATGAGAAGGAAATTAACACACAGCTTGATGCATAACCGCAGAAGAAAATAATTAAAGGATGACATAAATGGAAGAGAGCGAGGGACACACACACACTGTACAAGGGAAAGAGAAAAGATATTCAACCAGGATATATGACACATTGGCAATATTGAATTTAAGCATTGTTCTATTTTCGGCAAGAACTTGACGAAACAAGGGAAGAGGGGCTTCATAATGTATCGGATACATACATACATGCATGCATACATACACTGTACATACATACATATTAGTTGACATACAGACGTCCCTTCAGATAGGGAATTAAAAGGATAATCAATTTAGTTTAGTAAATTCCCATAACAGATCTAATTCCACCGTCAATAGATCAATATTAGGTAACACTGATTAATCATGTTGTTACAACCGAAATCAAGGCCTATTATTTTCTAATGCCTATAGGTGCGTTGAATGCTATGGGTTGGGGTATTTCAGTTACTGTGAATCGCTCCATTGCATCCACACGCACATACGTACACCCACACAGACACGTATACACAGAAACAAAGGCTTAAAAAAATCATGGGATGTATTATTATTAACAATGTGGGGTTTGTTCTTCTGAGAATAGTATATCATTTAGTCTTATTTTCGAAACAACATCAACTAGATACTGAAGCATTGTCGTAATCCTATATACAGAAATACTTGCTCCAACCTCGTCCTGTGAGTGTCGTAATCAAAGATAGGTCACGCATATATGATTTGCATCTCCATCAACATCCAGAACAATTTAGGACCGTCATTACCCTGAAGTAAACACCATCTCCTGCATAATATTGAACAGCGCAGAAAAAAAGAGTGTATATACTATGCCTCTTGCAACGGCATTACACGGAGCTTGCGTGGTCGAGTCATAAGTCATGGGCACATGGGCAATTAAGTCCGTGCATTAGTTCTTCATAATGCCTACAGTCATATCACAGTGTTGTAGAAAAATCGCGGAAAAAGGTCTGATAACCATGAAATGATGTCATTACGTCATTTGACAATTGTCCCTGAACCAAACCTGTTAACATTACCTTTTTTGTTGTTTTTGTTCGTTATGTGGTTTTAACGAAGCGCTTTCCCCAGAAGTAATGAGAAAACATAATTTTGAACGACAGGGACAGAGAGGGAGAGAGAGAGAGAGGGGGGGGGGGGGGGCATCGACCTGCATGGAAGAACTAATAACTAATGCACGCACAACGTACAGAAGATTTGTGAGAATCTACAATGGGATTATTTCCAGCCCTAATTTTCATGACGTGACATCTGGATGGGAAACAGCCTATGCTTAGTCGAGGAAATACGTATATGGTAGACACTTAGCACATAAACACCATAAATGCAGCCATGCAAAGAAAATAATTGTGTCGCTGAACATCGATTATTTAATAATTGGCATGTTTACATTTTCCAGAGACTAAGCGTCCAAACAAACATTATTTTTCAGAATTAATTCTGCCCAGCCAAAATAAATGACTTTATGTTTAGAAGGCGGTCAAGCAGAGCAGGAGATCAGATATTATAATATGATATCTGATAGCGTACTAATTAATATTAATATTTGATAGCTTCCTGGGAATAGGAAGAAGCGATACCAACATTTCACTGTACCACCGACAGTTTTGTAATTAAAAGCATTCTCAAAAGTCTTTTGAAAGTCTCGAAATTAAACTAAAACGTTGCTAAGTTATCAAACTTTGATTTTTCATCAAAATCATCCTGTTTTGCATTTCTTGGCATCAATAATAATTCATGTAAAATCCACGATGCGTCCATATCTTTGTAATCATGTTTATAAAGACGTAATTACTTAATGTATCTAATAAAACATATATGTTATTGATATCTATCTATCTATATATATATATATATATATATATATATATATGTATACATATACACATGATTTATTTTTTGCATGCGTGTGATATTATAAAAAGATCCGAACTAGCTATAATTAATGGTAATCTACATCTAGATTCCTGTTCATTCTCTTTTCGCCCTGCCAGGTCATGTTCTCTCATCTTGTGGCATTTAAGAAAGACGATTAGTGATTATTAAAAGATACCTAAACTTCTGTATGTCAACGTGTATAAATTTTGTTCATGTTAGTACAAAGAGGTTCATATTTTTCTTTTCCTTTGTAATTTGCATTTACAGGTGTAAGCATGATTACGTACAATATATTTGTAAAGTGCTTGCTCAGATTTCTCCTACTGCCCTGGCGAAAAACATCACAAACTTCGCAACGCAGAGACATTTGGAAGCCGTTTACTTCGCCTCCGAGTTGTATGAAAATGTAAGTTATCAGCTATCTAACCACCACATTCTGTTGCCCGAAACAGTTTCACCATTTTAATGCGCCATTGAAATGATGAGTCTGTGTTTTTCTTTGCATTTCATTTATATGATTGGGGGGGGGGGGGGCACTGTCAAAAGTCATATGCATTCTTGTTTGTTTTGTCGGAAAAAACAAAAACAAAACTGACGACCCGGGGAGCGAACGTTTATATTGGCCTAAAACCTGAATAAAACTGTCGAGTTTCAATAATCTTTACCCCTTAGGAGGGTTTTCCGAATTCGGCTTTTCGCCCAAATATCGGTTTGTTGAGCAACTTCCGACGAAAAAAATGGGGAAAAAATACGGCCTTTCTTTGTGGCAGTGCAGTTGACCCTTATGACATTCCAGCTCAGTTTAAAGGAACTTTCAGTGGTTTTCCTGGCTCTGTCATTTTCAAGAGGGAGAAATAGAATCCTTGAAATTAGATAAGCCTTTCCGTCATTTTCTTATCACCTAGAAAGAGCAAAAACTTAAAGCTCCGATCGCCTTTTAAACATAGTTGTTTTGAAAATAGAACTAACGATTCTTCGTTGAAAGAAGAACAAATTTGATTTCACTCACTGTTGAGTGACGCAGTAAAATGCCACAAAATTCTTAATGCAATACGGATGATTATATTTACATTGTAAAACAAAGATAAATGATAAATGCCAGGTATAATTCTTTGACTGTTTGAAATTCGATTTCACTTTGTGAGTTTTGCGTCTTAGCAAACCAATCGTCTTGAATAAAAGATTTGTCGATAACATATTCTTGTTTTGTTTCTGAATTTTGAAAATTCTCGAATTTGCGCAATTCCTTTGTCTTTTTCATGCATATCTTAAAAGGAGTTTAAAGGTTCAAAAACAAGTTTTTGGCTTTTTACTTATTCATTTTACATAAAAAACATTTGAGAAAATCTAACTTAAAATCAAACAAAAGTTCTGCGATCTTACGAGAAGCTGTTGTATGCAGCCATTTTGTTTTGGGGTTTCCAGGAAAATGTGACGTTTTTGCGTTGAGCGTGTGATTGGCTACTGGGGCCTGCACTCAATACTAAAAGCCACGATAAATATTAACACTTAAGAATGGTCTGTTGTAATTCAAACTTTACAAAAAAAAATCGTACTAAATATTTGTATTACCTTTAAACTCTGTAAATTCTACCGTTTTTTTTCTTGTTTAATAGTATAAATTACATCAAAAATTTTACATCATCAACATTGATTGATCATCGAGCTCCAACGTAAATTATCCACAGCAGAAGAGGATCATGTGTTTTTGATACTGTTTACTGCAGCAAATGCTATTTCTGTCACTTCATTCGTCGATCGTGCTATTTTTTGTTTTGGTAAAAAGTTTCAGTGTTTCTCGTCATAATTTACGATCTGTAATCTCCCGATTTGTTACCTTTGTGTATATTATAATGGCTGGCCCAGGGGCTTACGCGTCTGAAGAACGAATGTTGAATTTCTAAAGCGTTAATTGGAGCGCGGCAGCGACGGTTTGATGTAGTTGCAGTATAATAGGAGCAGCCGGGAGCAGCACAAACAGCGATGATGATCGCCCAGCTTTCCTTATCCCTCCGGACCGGTTGGCGAACAATCAGTGGTGCTCCTATAGCAACTGAGAGCCACTAGACTCGGCTTTGCATCGCCGATGTTTCCATAAAGTGACGAACTGTAAGAGATTTGTTTTTCTCTGGGTTTGGGAGGGGATGAAACGGTTTCCCACTCGACCGTCTTTCCACTTTTGTTTGTACATCGATCCGAAGGCCTGACAGCACGGTTGCGGTGAAGAACTAGCGCACTCATTCTTCTTCGCTGTACAGCAGCGGCGTCGACAGGTCTTCAGACCGGGGGTATGATTTACAACCAAAAGAAGCAATCACAATATTTGTTCAAATAACCAACACGCGCAAAAATAAGCAAAATTAATATTCCAGGAGTGTGAATGGCTAAATTGTGGTATGTTTAACCTCTTTTTCCGCCTGTGCGTCTTTTACTGTGTACTATGTATTTTGAGACGGACAGGGAGGGTGTGGTTATGACACTTCCCGCGCGGCATAGAAGAAAATTGCCAGGGAGCAGAGATAAGGAAATAAAGACAACGTAACGATACCGAGGATGGCGATAAGGATCATAAGGATAAAAACTTATCACAATGATAATGTCAATGGTAACAACAAAAACAAGAACAACAACAACATAAACAACAGCGACAACAATATCAATAATAATAATAATAATAATAATAATAATAATAATAATAATAATAATGAAATAGTGAATGGATGACTATAATGAAAAGAAGAAGAAGAGTGATAAGCATAACACACAATAAAAAGAATGCCACTAATAATAATATCTTTCCCTTGTGAGCTGGGGGGGGGGGATGCATACCCCCCCCCCCTCCTGTAATATACGCCCCTTTGCAGCCTTTCACAGTACAGCGCAAGGGTACGGAATTCCTGGGTCCGCCCCTGTGACGCGTTATGACATTTGCAGTAGATTTGGAAATTTTGACATTTGTGGTCGACGTGTTGTGACATTTGTGGTTAATCCGATTTAGACATTTGTCGTCGACGTGTTATGACATTAGTGGTCATTATGACATTTGTCGTCGACGTGTTATGACATTAGTAGTTGTTATGACATTTGTCGTCGACGTGTTATGACATTAGTGGCTGTTATGACATTAGTGGTCGATTTTGACATTAGTGGGCTCTACAGGGGCCTCTGCATTCCAATAGACGAAATGGCGCTCCGCTAAAGACCGAATACAGGTCTCGTAGCAGACGATGATTGCATTATAAAAGTGTACCTGGTAATAACTTTGTTATTTGGGGGCCTACAGACTTGCCATAGCAGATGTATCAGACTGGGGGCGCTGTGGCATCGTGGATAAGACTCCCGACTCCCGCTCGGAGGACCCGAGTTCGAATCCCGGCCAGTGCTTACGTCCTCGGACAAGATGTTTTTACCCATTGTGTCCCTTTCGACCCAGGTGTATAAATGGGTACCTGGCAACGCTAGGGTAATAATGATAACAGGGCCCTCTGGTAGAGCAGTGGCAACACTGAAGAGGCTGCCCTGGGTAAACAAGACCTTATTATTATTATTATAGGTTTTCCCGCCCCATTTCATCAGATTTGCATTCGATTTAACGATGCGGTCATTCAAGTTCGGGTGAATTTGAATGATCACCGAGATCGACATTCAAAAAGGTAACTACAGTGTGTTCCTAAAAAAAGGTAACACAAGTTCAAAGGTCAGGCACTTGAAAAATGAAAAGTTTGAAATCATTATGGTTACTTGGGATAAGAGAGCAACTCTCTGGCTTTCATTTGACACCAAGCGTGTAAAAGTACTACCATCGGTCACTGAATTAGATGCTTCTGAAGGTAATACACTGCAAAAAGTCCGGTGTTAAATAGTGAACACCGAGCTGGTGTTAAATTTTCGGTGCTCATTTATGGTGTTAAATCAACACCTCCGGGTGTCATTTCCAAATTTTAAACTGTTTTTTGAAGAGTTTCTTAGTAACTGCACTTCTTATTGATTTTTAATTTAAACAAGACGATCATGAATTTTACACTAAAATACTAGATTTTTGAAAAAATGTGAAAATAAATTTACACCAAAGTAACACCAGCTGGTGTGGTCTCTTATTGAAGCTGGACGGGTGTTAAACCATTGATATTGACACCAACACATATCGAATCAACACCATGTGGTGTCATTTTTGAATTAACACCAGTACAGTGTCAAAATAACACCAGGTACAGTGTCAAGTGAACACTTTTCAAAACCATTACAGTGCATTTTTAACACATGTGGGTGTGGTCCTTTATTGAAGTTTGATCGGTGTTAGATTTAACACCCGTGGTGTTAAATCTAACACTGATGTTTTTACAGTGTAGGTATACAATATCCATTTTTTCCAAGTTTTTAAAAATCAGAACCCGGAATAACGTTTTAAGAAATAATCAAATCGTAGTTTCTTTTCTATTTGAAATCTTAAAAATGTGTGATATCAGGGCATTCCCCCCGTTTCTTGACAATCAAGCAGTGTCAGTCATTCCGAAGAATACGGGGTTATGCATACCTGACATTGCAACAGGGCAATTTCCCCGATACATGACAATAAAGCAAGTTTAATCATTCAGAAGAGTGGAAGATTATCCATGTAAATGAACATTGAAGCAGGGCAATTACCCTGAAAATGTAGCAATTAATTTCAGTCATCTCTTATTTCGTTCATTGAGAAGAATGGATGGAAGGATGCGGTTACTGGAGATAGCAGTTAGACACTGGTTATGTCACATTACATTCACTCACTAAAAGCTAGCAGAGGGGAAAGCAGAAGGAGAACATTTCATTGAAACTTGCTATGAAAAAATAATGCAAAAAAAAAAGAAGATAGGTTTTGTATCCGACAAACCAAAAACTTGGAAAAAGTAGGTTTTGTACCCTTCTCCTTCGATGGACCCTACCTCAGTGACCCGTGACAATGTTGACGCAAATAAGGTGTCAAATGAAAGCTGATTAGTTACTTTATACTTTAATAAACAAATCACAAGAATAAAACAAATATTCTTTATATGGCTGACCTTTGAACTCGTGTTACCTTTTTTAGGAACACACTGTAGTTCATTCAATTTAATTTCATCAGCATGCCATTTCATGAGTTTCTCACACAAGGGTGTAAAAAGGGCATTCAAATTAAAAGTGCAAGTTTTAATGTGGAGAGCGTTAAGGAATTCAAATTCACGATAACACAAACAATTACAAAGTATGGGCAGTCTTTTTCTTTGCTGCTTTTATTCTTTGTAGTTACTCAGCTGTTTGAATATGGAGACTTAATATACATTGAAATGTGATTTTTCACTCATACTATATATAGCTAATAACTGTATATAACCCCATATTCAATCACATACATTTACACTTTAATCATGCACCATTTTAGCCGCTGCTACATTACAGAGTATGCGTGAACATCCCGAATACGGACAGAATTAGTGGATGCATGAAGCATGATCATGAATTCTATCTAAATTGAATGAAATAAAATCTAAAAGGAATGACATGAAATGAAATTGAATACTCAAAGAATCAAAATGAACCCTGAGAGGAGAGCAGTGGACAAAATCGCTTGAATTTGAACGCCTTTTCATGAATTCGAATGCAAATCTGATGAAATTTGGCCCTAGTACTGTTCTCTTTATAGAATAGGTGTTACGCAATACCTTTATTCTCCTTTAATCTGGTGTCCAGCAATAATAGTGTGAAGGGAAATCCATTACAAGCTTCCTCTTGAAAGGTAAACTCGTCACAATTACTTTCTCGTAACTAAAATGATAATTGTAAATGTCCACAATTAGTAGACTTCTACCAAGTGAATGGATAATGAATAAGTCGACTGCATTAATTGGAACACTTGTTGAAAAAGACGCTAGATATAAGGCTTTAAATGTCAGATTTGCAATGACTTCTCTCTTCAGACAACACTCATCAGTGGTCTACGCCGGAACCTCGGCCTGACGAAATTCTTTACTTCAGCCGACCTCTTCCATGCGGGCGCCCGATTCCTGAAAGACGACAACTTCTTGACGTCCCTGGTCGAACAGGAGATCTGCAAAAGTGAGTACATCAATCCATGATATGCCTTATTCATACAGGGACAATATCAAGACCCATCAAATAACCCTCCCTGTCCTTGAATTTACATCTCAGTAGGCCTATAAATTATGTTTAGACCGGTTACAGTAACTATTTCGAATGTTCGTTAATGGCGTATTCTGAAGTTTCATTATTCCGAAAGTTTGTTATTCCGAATGTTTTCCTTATCCCGAGGGTTCGTTGATACAAAAAAAAAAAAAGATGTTCGTAGTTCTGAAGGTTCGCTAAAGTGTTAACCTTTCTTTTCATCTTTGGAATAACGAACCTTTCAGAATAACGGACATCACCGTCAGCCAATAAGAACGTTGTGTAATTTCTTTTTACAACGAATTAGACAATAGCTAAATTATGCACTTAAGTGCTGGCAATCACTGTCAAAGAGCTGTGTATACTTGACGACCGATACACAAACAAAAGCTTGACACAGATAAGATGCTCTAGGTAAACAGTGTTTACAACCCTCTATAAACATGTCCACTAATCGAGACCTTAACGAATAAATAGCACGAAAATATGAGGGATAATTTCCTTAAAGGGAACGCAAACACAAAGAGCAATGTGGATTGAGTGGAAGCAGCAACATTTGTAGAACACATCAGTAGTGAAAGTTTGAGAATAATCGGACAATCGATGCAAAAGTTATGAATCGCAAAGTTTTGGTGTTGGAACCGCTGGATGAGGAGACTACTAGAGGTTATGACGTATGAGTGGACAACAATACAAAGAAAATATAAAGGAAATTCAACAAAAACTCACTTTTCTAGCATTATGAAAGACCACTTGACAAACCGATTTCAGAAAGCATGGGGGATAATTCCTACCCTTAACATATGTCAGTATCAAGTTATGGAATTTGTAATTTTGTAAAGAAAGCACTGTGGACCCTTGGTTGCCATTGCTTGATGGTTTATTTCTGCCCGCAGGCAATGCTTGAATGTGTCTCACATAGTATACACAAATTGTCATGTTTGACAATAAACGCTCATAGGTAGAGCTTAAACCAGTTGGAGCATTTGAATAAATGAATAATTGTTGACACCATAGTAAAACGTATTTGTCTCGGTTTTGGGTTGTGTAGTCACTTGCTGGGCGATCGTACCTCGTCCCAGCACGCAATTACGCCAACGGGATGGTGCTAGCTTTTATTCTTTACAAGTATAGGGGCCCAGAGAAGTTTAATGCCACCTTCCACCCAATTTTTTTTTTTTTTTTGCCTTCCTTAATGGGGCAGTTTTCCTTTATATTTAAATACCTTAACATCTTGAAAACCAACCATTGATTCCTAAACAAATAAGTTGAGGAGCACCAGTCTCTCTCTGGGCCACCATGCATTGAGTTTGTCCATTATTAAAGCCAAAATATAGTTTTCTCCACCTTTTTAAACTGAAAGATCCACATTCCAAATAAGTTTCCAGAACCGGAAAATAAAATTAAACACCTATAGTGACTTTAAATAACAGAGTTTGAATAATCCCTAAATGGCCACTAAAGGGAGCTCTATATATAATCCTTTAGGAAGAGTCTCGAGGTCCCCCCCCCCCCCGAGATATTACATTTTATGAACCTTAAATAATCACGTATTCACCGGACTATTAGAACTCATACAGCTCTATACACTAGAACCAATTAGGGATTTTGTTTTTAAAAAGTCCCAAAACTATGCTTTGGCTTTAAGTTATTCTACGAATAAAGTTGGGCTGAAAATTGCCATCGGTGGAACAGCGGTGATAGGGGCGAAAAACCAGCAAGTTGCAATGGCGTTTATAGCTAATTATTGTGTGTGTATACTACGCTGGGAAAAAAATTCTCCTATGGCCCACTATAATGCGCTTGTGCGACCGAGTTTCCTCTCCACCACTATGCCCCCAGTGGCAATGTCCCCAGGAAGGTTATCCTTTATCGGGTGTTTGATGTTCATGTGACAACGCCTTAAATATACACACAGTGTATATAAAATTACGATATAATATGATGTAAATATATCATGCATGCTTCAAGGCTGTATTGCCACGTATTGTGGCATGACCGAATGTCCAGGCGGCCCTGGCCCCTCTATTTGTGTATCATTCTCATAAGCAACTGCGTACTGAACGAGGGGGGGGGGGGGGGGGGGGGGGGGGGCAGCGGTGTACCTTTGGTCTATCCCAGTCTGGCTTATTATTGGAATAGTTCTTTCTTTCAGCGTCCACATAATGATACTTAATGATAACGATAATTAGTAACACTTATATGGCGCTTAATACTGATGTTTCTAAGCGCATTAATCCGAAAAAAAAAAATTGAGGTAAGATACAGCATTATGTACATATGATATAACAACAGCAACAACGACAGCAAGATTAGGATTGAGTAAACAGATAAGTTTTTCAACAATGATTTGAACTTATCAACACTTTCAGCATAACGAAAGTCAGATAATCAGTGTAATGTAATTAGTTGATGCCAACTCGAGATCTCTTGCTTGTCTCTCATCCTTTGCATCAGGTAAATATAAAGAGTTCCTTTCCAAGAGGTGCTAAATCAATTTTTCATCACATTTGACTTTCTTAACGGAAATAAATTTATTTTTTAGTAAAGTTTGATAGAGGAAACTCTTCAAAGTCTTTTAAAATCGGGAGATGAAAATGTGTTTTATTCCGAAAGCTGCTAAATCCAGAGGGATCAAGGTCAGAAACCCGTATGCATGCCTGACTGCACTTTGACCCCTGAGTAATACCAGGCTGGCTAGCTGTCCTTACAGTGTAGCTTCCCAGATTGCCCACATTATTGCGTGATTATCAACAGTGAAACAGTTTTTCATCTTCTATTCATACAAACTCATTGGAGAGAACAGAAAGAGATAATGTATAGATAACAAATCATTCTAGAAAATTCACAATGTCACACAAACTACTCGCTAAAACAACGTTTTCAATGCTGTACATCGCCGTATGATCACCGTACTGAAAGTTTTGTTCCAAAAGGTGCCAGGCAAAAGAATGCTATCACAAATCCCCCCCCCCCAATATTAATTCTTTAAAGATCAGTTAAGATTTTTTTCCTAGGCACATTTTCTTTAACTCATTATTAGGACTATGATGCAACGTATAGTCATTGCATGAAAACGTTTAGACGCTTGTGAAATAAAACTCCAGTTTTTCTCCTTATCATCTCCTTAGCATGGATTAAGTATACCTTTAGGAAAGGAACTCTTCACTATATAAACATTTGAGAATCACTAATAAACATTGTCTTCACTTCGTCTTTGTTATGCATGAGAATTGATGGTGTTTTACCTTTTTCCAAAACACGACTAGGGTCTGCATTCTTCCTCGCTAGTTCTTTCTCCTCCTGGTCGGATATGGTAATCGAAGATCGACTGGGTAGGGACTACGACATGATTGCTGGCGCCCTCTTCGGCGTGGAAGCTATTGGATAGAGACGGCAGCCCGCTTGTGGTCCCATAGGTTTCATAACGGCTAGTGAAAAATTGAAGTATAGGTCTGTATGCCAGTTGTATACGAAGTCCGAACTGCTGATTAATATCACTTGACTTTCAGAAGTTTAAAGGATTAAAAAAAAAAAGCAAACACCTTTTTTTAAGATTATATTTCTCATAGAATATTTGGCTGAAAACCAATGTATTATAAAAAAAAAGAATATAGGTTTTCCCGGCCAATTTCGCACTTTTGTCAGTCCATTTGATAAAAGGTTCATTCAATTGAGCAAAAATCCTCGTCACTGCACATTCTGACATTCAAAATTGCAACTTGTTCGTTCAATTTAGCTTTTCAATCAATGAAAGTCGCACATGTGCCTTTCGAATTCGTAAAACGGGCATTCAAATTGGCACGTGGTCTTCAGTCATTCAAACTCGCCAGCACTGGCGGAAAATGGTATTTCAGTCATTCAATTTCGCGTATGGGCCGTCAAATTCCAAACATGTTCATGCAAATTGGCGTAATGTTATTTCTATTTTGAAAAGGTGAGAACCGTGATTAATACGTATTTAAATGTTAATTTTTGTTTCATCCACACACTGCTAAGTATTATGGTAAAGGTATCTTTGACCCCAAATAACTCAAGTCTGTTGTTCTGCAACGCCCCTCTTCTTTCATACATGTTATCAGAACTATACATGCACCATTACCGATTACCTTACCGATTACCATATATTCACTTCATTTTCTTATGTCCATTTATGGCAGCACGAGTTAGATACAGGCTTATCTCTCAAGAAGACAGGGAAAGAATCATATAAGCATTTGAGGGTAATAACCTTGACAAATTGATGGCTAGAGCTGATCCAAGAACTTTATTCCTAATGATTAACGCAATATAGCACCCACCAAATGAAAATAATGAAACATGCAGATGAAAGAAATAATCACGATGTAAATTGAAACCTCCTTCTCCCAATTAATGTCAAAACAAACTTAAGATTAATGTATCTGTGAATGAAATAATGCTATCGAACATTATAAACACATACACATATTTTGAATGTACTCTTGCAAAGATGATATCAGAGTAAAGAATGAATACGAAAATATGAAATGTTATGATGCTTGGAAGCAATAACTATGATGAATGAAAATGAAAAAAAAAGGAATAAAAGCATAAACGTGTCTGCTAAATTGACTGCAGTAAATGCGAAATTGGATGACCAAGAATGAATTCGAATGAACGAGCGCAGCGTATACGTGATCACGTGACTATATCATGCTAAATTGAATGAACGATTTGCATGGTATATTCGAATGATGTTAAAGGTAATTTGAATGCTCCAAAATGAATTTGAATGAAAAGATTATAAAATTGAAATACCGTCCATGCCATTTGGGGTAAATTGTGCTAAATTCAATAAAGCAATTAGGAATTGGACTGAAAAAAGTGCGAAATTGGCCGGGAAAACCTATATCAAAGGTAATTAAATTGGCTATCAACCTGGTAGGTCAATAGATATTAGGGGAACTTTACGTATTAGTGAAGATAGTTTTTCTCTTCCAAGACACAAAAATAAAAATTGAAAGTAGTTTTCATTTATGCGTAAGTGCTCGTCCATAAACAATGAGAACAAAAGACAAAGGCACTCGTAATAAGAAACGTGGATCAATTTGCACAAATCTAACGTGTGATATAATATGTCTTTGTAGACCGAAAGATAAAGAAAAGAAGAAAATAATAGACGAAAATGAAGAATCTTCCGTCAAATCCAAATTCAAATGACATTATAGCAAAACCATTATTAACAAAATATGGAGAAATTCGGATTGTTATTTCTAAATAGAAAAAGTTGAAAGTTATATTTAGTTTTTAACTTTGTCTCATGAATGTTAAATTCTTAAAGTAAAATAAATTCTCTCCATTTCATCATCTTTGTGGCTTTACTCCCTATGTATTGTGAAGTTTAACTGACAGCAATTTTTTCCCATTTAGTTTCCCTCTTTGTTTATGTTTGAGGCTATAAAGAAAAACAAGAGAACAAAACTTGTTTGTGCTTCTTCATTCGTACCTCTTATTGTGTTAAATAACATGGGTCTTTTGGCGTCATTTGAAGGGCGTTTGCAAATGGATGACAACACGTCAATAATTTGCCATTTTCACTTTGCCTTCAAGGATACACACGAATGTGTTCACTCATGGATAAAGTTTTCCTTTGTATTGACCTACCAGATTGATAGCCATTAAATCACCTTTAATATAGTACATAATGCATTTATCTTATAACAATCTTCTATGACAAATATGAACTGGAAAAAGTGTTCACTTTCTTTCTTTCTTTCTTTTTTTTTTTTTTTTTGCTGAATGTATAGCATAATATATGCTAAATGCTAAATACAAACTGTAAGGACCCAAATCTTATGAATGGTCTCATTAAAAGGATATTTATGTATCATGTATGTGATATATTATTCTATTCATATAATGTCTGGATCCAGCTTTACGAAGACATTGTATAGATATTAGATGAGCAATGTTAGTAGTAAAGCAAGCGATTTGATAGAACGTAATATACTTAAAATGATAAGGAGACACAATCTCCCAAAGACCATGTATCATGAGCATAATAAAGTATCCCTTTAAGTTAGATAGACAGATTTATATGTACAAACATCTTTTCACGGGACCATGAAAAAGAATGTGTTCTTAAAGTTTGTATCAGCGAGCAGGTGGTCACAATGAAAAGCAATGTTTTAAACATTAAAACGGCACAACTGCAGATAGTGAGGATAATGATGATGATTCCAATTCACTTCTATTACTAGTATTTGACGTCATTGCATCATCTATGAGAAAATCATTGCCAGGATCAGATGTATAGTGTTTGGTCATTTGCCTTGACAATCAAAAGATGAATTTAAAAATTCTGTTGATATGTGTATTGTTATTATTTAAGGACTGAAGAGATGCTGTAAATTGTGCCAGAGTTATTTCCCTGTGTTTGTTAATTTTAATTAGGCAATTTGATCCGATTGCAGTGTAATATAGCAGTATAATAGAATGAAAACATGTGTTGAAATTAATGGATTCTTGTGTCGAATTTTTATATTTACTTGCAATCGAATGCCCAATTGCTCTTCGTCGAGGTTAATAAACGCGGGTTGGTCACTGTCTTTACATAGTACTTGCCATTATATAAAGCATGGACAATCATACTCGGGTTGGACTCGATAGTATAATCATCCACTATAAGATTAGACCCAACACGAGCTGTCGAGGCGAAGCTCGGTACTCTATAGTGGATACGACGGCTGTCTAGTAATCAGGAGATCGTTGGTTCATCCCGATGTTTTTGTTTGTTTGTTTCATTTTCTATCTTGGGAAGATGTCTGGATAGCTAATATTAAACTGTCTTCCATGGGGTCCAGTTGAATGTAAGGGTGGGACGACTTCACCGGTTTATGCGCCCTGCTCTTCGCGATAAATGAATGAAGCGTGAGGGATCTTTCACGTGCATGAGTTATGAATCTCTGACATCACGGGACCTCCATTTAAATATGTCCTATCAGCGGGACAGAGTGTTTTGCCTGTTATACTACGAAAGAGGAGGGGATGATAGCACACGTCATTGCTCAGTTAGACTCGGGAATCGAACCCGGGTCCTTTGGATCTGGTGGCAGACGCGCTTCCGACTGATCCAAATCATCGCCCATTATTATATATATATATCTAAATCATGATTACTACTAAAACACTTGATAAGCAGTGCTTATTCACGTCGACGAAGGGCAATTTGTCAATCATTTGCAACGAAGAGAAGCGTGTTTCTAAAACATTCACTTCGTTGTAAAAGTGTGTATGATGAATCAAAGCACCCAACAACAACAACAAAATAGGTAAATCTTCCCCGTGATTGTATTAACGTGAGTCTTTATTTATTTATTTATTTATTTACTTTTTAACGATACAGACGATGGCTTATACAAACTGTGCAATAAAATAACACATTAAGTGTTACTGAACAGAGGCCTTTATAAGGAAAATGTTGGTTACCATTTCAGTGGACGTATGTGCATTTTAGAATCTATACATGAGGTCTTTTCATCGTTGTTACAAATATGTGTTATACACGATTATATATATATATATATATATATATAGAGAGAGAGAGAGAGAGAGAGAGAGAGAGATATATATATATATATATATATATATATATATATATATTATATCCTCCAGACATGTGTAAATATATTATATAGGTTTTTGCAGTCATTTTAGTATTCAATTCAATTCAATTCAATTCAATTCAATTCATTTATTTTCATTCTTCTTCTTTTTTCTTTTTCAACAAAAACATAACACAAGATAAATCAGGTTTTACATCATAAACAAAGAACGTTTGTTATTCAGTTAGATCATCGAGTTATTCAAAATTGCGCAAAAAAAAAGTTGGGAAGACGAAGCTTCATGAAGATTCATGAAGGTTCATTCAACTTCCTTTTTAGATCATTCAACTTCACACTTCTGTCAAACAATATTAGCATTTACACCATTAAAACAGGGAAGTATAAGAGAAGGAAAAAAACAAACAACCCAACAATCTCTCCCTTCTATCCGTGCCCCGTAGAAGTTATCAATGCACTCTTTTCCCTCGACTTTTGCCTTGACAATCGACAGCATGGACAGCATCTCTGCTTAAGTGTCCATCATTCCCCAATCACAACGAACCAAGCAGGAAGCACCTCGCTGTCCATTTCAATATTTTATATTTCAGCACCAATTATTTAGAGTATAGAGAACAGGATATACGCGAAAAGAATCTGTAAAAAACAAACAATCGTGTTTCTTTAAAGGACAAGTTCACCTTCATATATATGTGAATTAAGAGAATGCAGCAATATTGATGGAACACATCAGTGAAAGTTTGAGGAAAATTGGACAATCCATTCAAAAGTTATGAATTTTTAAAGTTTCAGTGCAGGATGCGAAGACTACTACAGCTTGTGATGTCACATGGGTAGAACGATATAAAGAAAGTATAAAGAATCTTCTTTTTTTTTTTACTATTCTCGCGTATTATAAAAAAGCACTTGACTTGCCTCTAACAGAAGGCAGGGGCAGTGATATTGCCCTTACCATACGTCAGTGACAAGTCGAGGAAAAAAAAAATGAAATTTTGTGAAATCTTCTTCTCTTTTCCCTATATCATTCTACGCATGTGACATCATAAGCTATGATAGTCTTCTTATCCAGAAGTGGCTACGCAGAAACTGTAAAAATTCATAACTTTTCAACGGATTATCTGATTTATCTCAAACTCTACTAATATAGCTGCATTCACTCATTCAACATGTACCTGAAGGTGAACATTTCCCATAACTGCAAGTGCTTTTAAACAAGCAGAAACACGCATTAGCCAAATAATCAATCCAAAAGATTTCATACTCAGGTACTGAAGCTGGTGAACAAAATATGCACAAATGTGGGCAAGATGGTTAAATATTCACTTTTTATGCGCTACTAGTATTCTTGTTTTTCAGTCCTGGGGGTATTGATAACAAGATTTGAAGAAAAAAATGAAAGGATTGTTCCCTAAAATATTACCAAAAAGTTCCATGGTAGGATTTCAACGTTTCCTCTGAAATCAAGCTTAAGTTAAAAGAAAAAAATCAAATCACGAACCTATTCTTTGGTCTCCATGTCAAAACTAGTAGGCCCCCTACGGGAGAGCGGCTTGGAGCATGGGACATCAAAGGCATTGAAACACTAAGCATCCAATTGTCATGCTATAGAACCTACGCATAAATTTGCACAAATTGGAAAGAGATTCCACTCCTTCTCTTACATCTTTCTGATTAAAATTAGAATGCCCATCGAGAGCATTCGAATTTATCGGAATGGGAGGGAGCGTCTTTTCGAGCATTCAAGATTCGCACGTTCCTTCAATTTGGCAGCGAAAGGGTTGGCAACCGGGCAGAAGAGGCCGACCTGACCAATAAGTTACATATGCAATCACATGTCATAAAACAGGTCAAAACATATTTTTTACTCCAGTAAAAATATGTATATTCGTTTGCATATCTCTAAGAGAATCTCCCGGACCGACCTTCCGAGATACCTCGACAGCCGGGAAATAAACAGAAAAATAGTTCCATCTAAATTAAATCTCATTATATCAAGATAATCATGAATCAATTATTATGTAAGTGTGCATAGAACCAGTTCCCCGATGAAAAAAAAAAGAGAAATATGAGAAATATGAGAAATTTATGTACTTTCCCCATCAAGATATAATGCATGGGAAGAACACCTATCACAACATAAATAAACTGGTATTCAAATGTTTCAAATCAAAGGAAATGAGCATTATTTTGTTCAAATTGTGAGAGAAAATGAAAATGATGGAATACGACTGCATGAAGTCTGTAACAATAAACGCATGTACCTATGCAGATATTTATTAAAAAACATAGACAAGAGATGGACACGACAAGTACTCAAAGCTTAAACAATAAATGAAAACACCAACGATTATGTTAATGATAATAAGATAACGCCGGAACACTCTCAGGCTAATATGATTGCTCGAAGTGTTACATAGATTGCTCCTATAAACGAATTTAAATGCTTGAATAACGGCATTAATTGCGCAATCACATTCCTGTATCTTGCTAAATTGAATGACCGCTTTGCAAAATTGAATACTGTCAACGAATTTGAATGACAACATTTTAGATTTGATTGACATTAATGAAGATTCGCCTGAACCAAAAATAATTTGAACGACGAAACGGCCGCGTATGACTGAAACCCTAGAAATTGAATCATCTCAATATGAATATTCACTGACGAACTTACAAAATAGACCGCGAAAAACCTATTCTTATATGTATGGTTGTGTATCAATTCATTTTGACACATTTAATTTGTCAAATTAAGTATATGTGTATCTATGCGTGTGTGTCACTTTTCGTTTCAGTCTTTAACATTTTAAGTTATAGATAGGTAAGAATTTGCTTTTTCTTTTATGCCTTACAACTTTTTCACCTTAAAGACAACAGCAAGTCAAGTGGACTTTAAGATCCAATTTCTGAGATAAGGAGGAATTGTTTGATTGCAGCATAAGAAAGAGAGAAAGAGAGATAGAAATTAATCCATCATTTGAGTGTGCACGAAAATAGATTTTTAAGAATTGATGTGTTCAGGAGAAAATCTCACAGAACATTGTAGGAACAGTTCAGATGATATTTTTTCCAGGAAACCATATGGCATGATCTCACTCAAATGACTTGAATATTCCAAGAAGGTCTAAGAGTTGGAGTTCCAACGGGCTGTAATTATTTAAACAGTTGTCAGTTTTCTATAGATATACAAAAGAATTATTGCACAGGTGCATTTGTGCCTTTGATGATTCATGTTCAATGCCGCCGTCTTGCTGAGTAATCTGAAAATTCATTTCGAATGTCTTTATAATGCTGGCTATATTTTGCTTATTTATTTCATCAATTGAAAGGAAATGTCACTTCATGATAAAGCATATAAAACAAAACTCAGTCCCGTCCAGCAATTTATTCAAAAGTGTAATCGAAGCTGTATCATATGAAAGTGTTTAAAACTGTACTATCCTTAAAAGCCGGTTTTATCATTTTCCACTAATTCTCACAAATAAAACTGATATGGAATAATCTTCAGGTACATGTATATATATCGGGCATGCGCAGTCGAGTAATTATTAATTTCTATTTCATCATATTTTTAGCGCAATTTCTATTCGCGCATCCCAGTGTCTCTACCATTTTATCATCTATCTTTTACAAGTAGGGATGGCGAAAAGTAATTACCATCACAATATAGACATTTTGTTCCCTGGAAAATGGCTGGTGATTATGCAATGAGACACGAGTCAATTGTCTTCTTATCTGCAAGGAAGATCCATTTTGGCAAATGCTTCAAATGTTTTCGATTGGCGGCATCGATCATCTAGCGTTGTCTAGCAAAGAAAATAAAATGGTTGTGACTCCATTCTATATTGAACCTCCTTGGATATACTAAGGTAGGCATTTGAAGATAGCCCTCCTTGCATTTTCTATTCGTCTTTAACAATGGTATCATAAAGAGATTCGACACAGTAGGCCTAATTTTGGACTCTGCGAATGTGAAGCAAATTTAAGACGGTTATCTTACCTGATGAGACGGGATGGAAGTTAGTTCCAGTTCGAACATCAATAACGTTTTGTGTTTGCTAAAGCCGACATATACACCAATGGTGTGCGAGATATACGGTAAATGTGATAACATCTTGTAGATTATCCCACCTGGAAAACTTGTTTAGATCAGAATAATCATGAGCATCACGACCGCAGTAAGTTTTGGTGTTACGCTCCTACAGCCGTAAAAGAAAGTGGAAGAGCATTCTTTTGGCACGACATTAACACAAGTGGAGAAACATTCTGCAAATACTTGCCCGTCTGATATTTGCTAAATGTGTGTGTCAGCAGGTTGAACGTGTCAAAAGTGACAAGTGAGCATCGTTTGATCTAGCAACATGTGTACACAGCTGCCGTAAAGTGTATTACATCAGGGAGGTGTTGGAGAAGGAGAAGAAACAATGAAGAGCCTCTCCTTTGTATACGAATGCTCCGCTATTATCACAGGTGTTGATGAATTGCCAACATTTCTGTTTAAGTATTCATCAATCACAACGAATTGAGCGAGCGGCAGTCCCTCTCAATATTTTTTGGCAGCAATTGTTTAGTGTGTGGAGAACTGGATAGAGGGACGAATATAATTACATAAAAATTTTCCATTTTGAACTGTAGAATGTTATTAAACGAGCAGAAACAGGCGTAAGCCAATTACTTAATCCAGAAGATTTCGCATTCAAGTACTAAACCTGGCGAACAAAATTAAGCGCAAAGTGTACGCAAGATCTGTTGGTTAAATGTTAAATTTTTAAGCAATACTATGATTATAATATTCTTTTTCTCAGTCCTGGGGTATTGATAAAAATTTAGATTTGAAGAAAAAGTGCACATTAACCGTAAATTGCCAGAATGTTATGTGGTAGACCCAGGATTTCAATGTTCCCTCTGAAATGCAGCTTCATTATTGTTTCCAAAAAAAAAAAAAAAAAAACCCTCTTCTTTGGTCTCCGTATCAAAACTCTTTGAGAGAGCGGCTTGCAGTATGGACATGATGGAACATCGCAACCGGTGGGACTTAAACCTAAACGCATAAATTTGCACGAATTGGAAAGAGAATTCCTCTCCCACCCTCTGTAACACCTCCCTGATTACATAGAGTTTGTCTTTCGTTGACAGTTGCAAAATCTTTAATAAAATTTCCTCCATTATGAATACTGCAACAGAGTAAAAAAATCGTTGATTTTACCAAATGTTCGATCATCAAAATAATCTAATCACGTTCACACATACAAATGAGCTTGGCATATCTCTCTCCATAATCTCTCCCTCCTCCCCTTCCCTCTCCCTCTCTCTCTCTAATGTATCCGCTCTCTGAAACTCCTTTTTAGATTGTTTGATTGTGGAAAAAAAGGATAATGATAAGAATTATGGTCTAATTTCATCAATGCAGGGTGTTCATCGGTACCACGCCACAGCTTTCCTATACAGGGCCCTGTCGTTCTTTCATTAAAGCAGTACACGCACCGATACAACTAAAATGGAAAATAGGAACGTCGTTTCATAGCATTCTAGTTGTACACTACGTCTATACCATCACACACATTGGATTCGAACTTGGGAAGTCCGTTTGAAAGTCAGGAGTTATATCCGCTTTATTGTCCTCTCCATCGATTCATGTTCATTTTCATTATTCAGAATGATGATTTCATCTGTTTTTTTATTGCTTTTATTGTTTTAATCAACATTTGCGAAGAGGACTTATTTTGATCAAAGACCAGACACAGCACACGCCGCAAGCACTCAAACAAACACTCTACCACGTCGCACAAATGTGTTATAGTAATTGATTGCATCGTACACACGACATCACGTCTACGTCGTTCCTCCCAGCACCATTCTTGTGTAGCTCTTCCGAAGCGGAGCTAGTAAGCTTTATTCTGCTATGAACAAAAACAAAATGGGAAAACGAATAAAACCAGACAAGTTCGTTGCATCGAATGGACGCTAATGACAGTATCCAACAACTCATACCTATAACAGTAAATACTCGTTACTAACTATTTTCTCTGCTGGGTCCGGGCCACTAACATCTTTTAATATGAAATTCTGGTGACTCGAAATAAAACGGAACATAAAAATCTATTTAAAATCTTATGTGCCCAAATCGAGCCTCCTAAAGATAACTTTTGTGAAAATTGGGTGATCCGACATCAATTTTCAGTGGCCTCGGGCCACCGTTAATGCCAAGCCCTGCCCATAGAGTCTGATATACTCAGCAAAAAAAAAAAAGAAGAAAAGAAGAAGAAAGTAAAACACTTTTTCCAGTGCATATTTCTCACAAAAAGATTTTGATAAAAAACTTTGTGTCATATACAATAGATTAGAGGTTATTCCAAGGCACAAAAAGTCAAATTTGCCAGAATTTGACATTTATCATTCGTTTGCAAATGCCCCTTCAAGGTAGCAATGATAACAAAAAACAAAATTTAACCACATTGAGAGACATGAATGGATTGCATAAAAATAATTTTTTGTTCCCTTGTAATGCTTTTAAATCTTCAAACAAGAGCAAAGTGGGGAAAACTTAAGGGGGAAAGTAAAAATTTTCTGTCCACTCAAATTCAAATAACATAGGAGGAGTAGGCCGCAAAGGTGGTAAAATGGACTTATTTTCTTTTTATTTCATTCCTAATTTAATTTAGGAAATCGAGAATTCATGAGACAAATTCAAGAAACAGCTATAATTCTCATTGTGCTTAATTCGAAATAACATTTCAAATTTCTACCATCTTTGTTGATATTGCCTCTTCTCTGATGTCATTTGAATTAGGATTTGACAGAAGATTCTTCATTTTTCTCCATTATTTTTTGTCTTTCTTTATCTTTACGGGCTACACAGACATTATAGAGATTGATGGGTAATTTTTTCCTGATTATTTGTTGTTTCCTATTGTGTTGGATTTGTCTTTTGTTCTCATTGTTATGTGGAAGAGCACACACACTCCCCATGAATGAGAACTTGTCCATTTTTGCAATTTTTTACTTCTGTGCCTTGGAAGAGAAAAACGAACGAGTTCCCTCATGCGTAAAGTTTCTCTTTTTGATTTGTTGACTTACCAGGGTGATAGCCAATTAAATTGCCTTTATCCATGATATATAAACCATCAATATTTATCTTAATATTCAATGAGAAATATGAGATTGAAAAAGTGTTTACTTTCTTTCTTTCTTTTTTGCTGAGTGTATATTCATACGTGATGCATTGTAATAATACTTCACACCTCGGTACGGGATACATGCCTGAGAATTGGATCGCATCTATATAGAGTTACATAAACTACGGAACGTGGACTACATCCAATAGTGAATATGCCATCATGGAACATACGAGACAATTAAGGAGCATTTCAGATGATTTATATAATTTTCCATTAGGTGGCACATAAACTGATAGTGCCGATCTATAGATTTGAATAGAATAGGATGATGACATATATGAGGCTTCCTATTCCAGTAATGTGGCAATGTATAATCCCATTACAATACAATTTTGTTTAAACAAGTTCACCTGTGTAGAATTTATGCCTACTTTCTTCTTTTGTTCTGCTTCCCGTGAGCATCCAATCATACATTCTAATGTCCAGCTGCTACGTTACCATCAATGTTCACTGTAATTCTTGTGAATTTGATCCCAATCACTACAAATTCTGTAACTCTGCACATACCCAGTATAACCTATATATAGATGTTGAAATGCAAAAGTAAGTGTGAAATCATCCGACAAGTGGACTACCTCATCAAATTGCACACACAACAATGTAAAATGAATGATCTTTGATAAGTCAAAGAAATGAATTAAACAAAATCGTTAAATTTCTTCTGTACCTACGTGTGTAAAATCGAGTAATATTACCCCACACATATAGAGAAAATGACGAATCAGAAGGTAAAAAAAAAAAACTTCACAATTGTCATGTCAGTACAAGCAGAAAATATCGCACTGGACATCCGGGTATTTCATGGCGTTTTGCCTATCTCAGTATTAAATGGCGGACCTTGTTCTTTTTGCATCCCATCTAACATACAATCCGTTTGGATCGAAGGGTTGTATTGCGAGTTGCCGCTCTTGTTCTTGTGTATACGTCTTTAAAAGAAACCAAAGTCCAAATATAAATCCCTGAAAAGAAGACTACACTTCATGACGTCATTACGGACAACAATGTAGCGATAATATACAAATGGAGAATTTCACAATTGTTTTTTCACGAAAAGTACACATTCCGTCGACCTGTTACAGGCATAAAATGTTAAGGGTACATCACCCAACCTGCTATCCTGAAAGAGGTAAGTCATGTGCTCTTTCATTGTTTTAATTTTGTTTTCTTTAAGACACGCATGTCAAGTTTTGTGATCTCTTTTAACGGAAAGGGGGAATTCTACCCCGTTTCCTACGTGTCATCGTCGGGTAAAAAGTAAGTCCGCAGAGCAGGAGTGAATGGAAGATAGTTACCTGTCGTCTGTTGTGAGGGACCGATCCGTTACCCGCTGTACATTGATATTTGTAATAAAATTATCAAGAGGCCACCGAACAAGAGGCAGATTAATCGGTCTACTGATATTGCCGCTGTAACTCAATCCATATTTACATTTGGACTTTGGTTTCCTTTAAGATCGGTTCACCTGGCTTTACATTACGAGTTTGTGAGAATGATGGACCTCTGCAACCACAGACCTACATTCAGTACGTTCGTGTGCATTTCTTTTACTTTGCAATATCCGCGACGACATTATGGGCTTCTATAGGCAACTACTAGTCACACATTATACGTCACATTAATTTTGGCTATAGTCCAGCCGCTTGTGTGTGGAAAGCTGTATAATCATATTACATAAGACTGTTTCCCCCCCCCCCCATCTATAGGATCTCACGCTATATACAAATATAAACAGACTGCAAGCTCTCTTTGACATGGTTCCTCATGACTTCCAAATTCATATTTTTGCACTCAATGCATTCATCCTGACAACAGCAACGACAAGTGATTTACTTTGAAAAAGAAAAAGAAAACAATTGATGTCAGAACTGTGCATTATAAAAATATGTTGGTACACTTTGTGGCTCTGAAATGACAAATCAACGCAAATTATCAAGACTACAACTATAACACAGCAATGACTATACAAGAGAGTCATTACTGCTTGAAGTAACGGATAAGTATAGCCCTATTAACAAAGAATGAGATCGAGATTTATTGTTATAGTTTTGAATGACATTTGAAGAGTCTGGTCACAGACGAGTTCACTCTATTCTTGTCAATTTGAAATATTTGCGATTAAACCCATTGAAAAAAAGGGAATTACTAAGAAAATATTGAATACTTGTCATGACTTCGAGAATATTTGTTATGCAACAAGTGAAGTATCAATAGAAGTGCTTTATATTGCTCTTTCTGATGATAGTCTTAATTTAGACCATCTTACATTCAAACTTTTCATAGTAAATTATGTCTTCATTGCGTCTATGAACGCAGACTAATCTGTGTAGTCTGCGTATCTCGGGAGGTGTATAATGTGAAAATGTACAAGAAAGAAAACAGCGTGCTCAATATGCATAATACAAACTTAGGAGGTAGCTGGGTGATACAGTGTTAGATGTACTGATAAACATTACGACTCTACTTTTAATACAAGGGAAACATGCAGAACTATTGATAGATACAGCTTGATGTTATTTACATTGTGGTGAATATTGATATAAGAGGTCTATTATAACTATGCTTCGTCAAAATTTTCATCGCGTATCCGTATGATAAAGGTAACGATAATGATCATTTTATTTCAGCGTGGCTTACGATGCAACGCAACTGCACTATCACATCGCTGTGATATTGCAACTCCGATCAATATGGGCAGCTGTGGGAAAAATCTTACTCCATATTAGATTCATAATACTAGACCCCAAGATTCCAGATAAAACAACACAGAAGGCGTAATGAGTTACACGTTGTGGCGGGGAATATTGATGTCTCTGCTGTATCAATCAATAGGGGCTATACTCTATACTGTTTAAAGTCATTCCATTGATACACAACGCATTAATAACGCATTTAATTAATCACGTCAATGCCGCGAAACAATATCCGAAGTCTTCACACAATTTGAACCCTGCAAATACATATGACCGGATATTTCACGTCTATACTGATCCAGCTAAAAGTTTGTTGAAATGACAAAGCAACAAAACAACTTCAGATCATTTTTTTGCTACAAGTGTGATATATAGCGGCGCTGATATAAATGCGTTTAGCACCGAAATGGTTATATTGTTGCACCTCCAATGCGTTCAGTAAATAAGAATTCATTAAAGGTTTGATAACTCAACATTTTGGCGCCTTTTTATCGTCTTGTAACAAGATGATCTGCGTAAACTGACTCACTGACTCCAGCAAATATACATACACTTTTAAATTAACTAACACCTATCTCGTATAAGTGCAGGTCTTGGTCCCTTTTAGCACAATAGCACCCTTTCATCTGTTTTATTTTTCGGTTGTTGTTTTTTAAGATCTTATATTAGTTTGATCCTGGTTTCCGTATCTTCACCGGGGTAATCATTTATAACAGAACTCAAGAGATTTGTAATGCAATATCAATATCCAACAATCATTTTCCTACGCCTCTCTGCATTCCTCCTATACAAGGTGAAGAATTAGAGAAACGCATACAGTTTAAGTCTTAATTCATTAAGTTCGAAGTCTTCATGCAAAAATCTGAAAAGAAACCAACAAAATTTATAACAAAATTTAAAATATATAACATGTAACACCTTATATAGTTATCTATTTCTCTACGACTACGCTAAGCAAAAAATAAAGCTGACACATATTTCAATACAATCTTTATATCATGACTTATAATTGATTTTGACTTTTTTTTTTCTATTTCGCTGATTTTATCAGCATTACTCGTAGCTTGTATCCGGCGATATCAAGTGTCAACAAAAATGGTATAGACTGTACATATTGTAAAGTTAGATTAACTTTTTGACAAATTTTGGTTAACGAAATAATACTACTGTTCTGCTGAGGAGCAGCATATCTAGCAATCACTGGATGCAAAAAAAAAAAAAAAAAAAAAAATGTCAAACTCACCTAATGACCTGCTCTTACAAATACAATGTCATCTTCACTTCAGTTTTATCAATTTTATATGACTCTTTCCAAATGTAATTATTGTACTTTAATGCTTTAGAATATCATGGCCACCACCACGTTAGCTTTATAGGCCTTTGCCTCAATTGCTCAAACGTTGTCAACTTCTTTTGTTGTTGTTGTCCGACAACGGTGCAAGTGCTTGATAAACGTTGAGGGCGCCATAAACAATATTCTTCTGGCAACATTGATTTGCCCATAGCAGATGTTGCATCTTCAATGCTTTTTTGTTATGGATTAAATCAACTGAGAGACAGGCAATATTTTCCAATGTGACCTCAGAAACTGACGACCACAAAGGTTTGCAGAAGTTACGCCCAAATTACAAAGTGTAGCAAAAAAAGAAAGAAAAAGAAACACTTCGTTCCAGGTTTAGTGTGCATAACGCCATGGATGAAAAACAACCTGTCTGAATGCCTCGGAGAATGGATCATCACCTTCAGAATCAAGTTCTTCAAATTATGGC
The DNA here is from genome assembly GCF_040938485.1 of Diadema antillarum. Taxonomy (NCBI): domain Eukaryota; kingdom Metazoa; phylum Echinodermata; class Echinoidea; order Diadematoida; family Diadematidae; genus Diadema; species Diadema antillarum. The sequence continues at coordinate 103,762 of NW_027271291.1, read as the reverse complement.
GTTACCATATTATGGTCTTCATTAAAATGCGAAGTATCATCTTATAGTCGTGAGATCGTTTGGTCAAGGGAAGATAAAGAGCTAAAGTTTCGGCAAGTTCGTGTTATATGTCAATTGATACTCGATGAAAACCATGAGCCAATAGCCTCGTCATGCAACTGCAGCAAAGTTCGTGATTGAGGCTAGAAGCGTAGTCTCTTCTCAGGGCTCGCCGTGATTCTGTATCTTTGGACTGTCCTCTTCCTTATTGGACAGCTCAGCCATTCCTGATCATGGGAAAAAATAAAACAAAACAAGACGGTTTGACTTGGAAAGATGTTTAAAGTAACCGTAATGAAATACGCTAAAGGATTCATCATCACCTATAGTGTATGTTTTGTATTACGTCATGACGGTATAGAGGAGACATGTATGCTATTGTTGCAATATGCTATGAACAAAATGAAACAGAACCCTTTAAAGAGACTGATTAGAAGGTCACGTGATAACAAACACTTCGTGTTTAGACTTTTGCACTTGGTCAAAGCAAACAAACATTCCTATTCACGACTACTGTACTACGATAGCACTGGAGAAATAAACGTGTATATTACTGGAATAAAGCGTACAACGTGAAAAGTTCATGTGCCCCCCCTTTTTTTTTCAACCCTGAAACGAAACATGTTTAAAGTTCTTTCAATAGCTGGTATATTGCAGAGGAAGGTAATTCAGACCTTTCCTCAGTATAATAAAACTGGAAACTTCTTTATGATGGAGGGAAAAACAACACTACATATTTCCAGTGAATTTATTCAGACCCTGAAAATTCATTCCAAACCGTTATTTTCTGTCCAAAAGGGGAGCGTATTCTCGAGTGAGACGAGGTTAATTTTTTTCATTTCTTTTTTTTTTTCAATCTTTGAGGTGTATAACCGTACGATTTTATACACGATGTTGGGAGACATTATTCTTCAAAATCTGTTTAAGCAAATCACCCTCTATGACAGGCTGCTTTTATTCATTACGGTGGATTGTCTTACTGTATTGTCCACCACCGTCCTCTAATCTGGCCGAGGTTGGGTCGGGGTCGTGATGGAGCTCGATCACGAAAACGTACATGTAGCCTCCCAAGATCGCCCCGAGGATGGGACCGATGATGGGCACCCACCACCAGTGCATGCCGTTGGGACTGGAGATCGATGACATCGGAGTGACGTAAGAAACGTGAGGATAAAAATGAATTAACATAATCATTATACCGTAGTAATTATTGCATGTGTATTGTGCTGCTATGATCCCTTACTGTTTAACCAAAGATAACCATCAGTCATATGGGTATTTTTGCGATGGTGTTTCATAAAACGACTCGCTGAAATTTTGCACTCGCGGACACGTTATACAATAATAAAGCTACTAGTGTACTGACTTTGTAAAAGGTATGGGTATAAACAGAAACACAGACCTTTTCAGTATTCTTTGTGTAGTGGATCCACGCAATCAAATTGCTAGGACATTTTCCTTTTGGGATTAGTCAACTTACTTTTAATTGTCAGGAAAAAGAGATTATGTAACATTCGACTCTGCGTGTCAATAAATTTTAGTAGATGGAGAAGTTTGAAAACATTCGAATGAATTTGTGCATCTGCCCTTCACTTCTTCCTGATGATACTTACACCCAGACCTCCTTGCCGTAACCAGCACACGCGGTGAAGATTCGCGGGCCAAGGTCACGAGCGGGGTTTATGGCATAACCGCAGTTGAACCCGTAGCAGATGCCGATGTTGAAGACCACCAAACCGATGAGAAGCGGCTCCATACCGCTAGGGGGCGCGTTGTTCTTCTTGTCCGTTATGGCAAGAATAGCGGACATAAGCAGCGCTGTGCCGAATATCTGCAGGTTATGATTAAGTCATCGGAGAGACGAATAAACGATTCTAAACGTATCCTTCAGACTGAACTTTTTATAGTTGTCAATTATAGACAAAACACTGGATTGGAAATATTACAGTTTAAACTGTAATTTTGTTATATGCATGTTTTAGGTTTACAACAACTCTTACTGCCATCCGGAAACCTATACTCTTTTTGAGAAACGATGTATTTTGCTTCGGTAACTATTTTTCATTTAATTTATTTCATTTCGTTAATTCAATTTTTAACAAAAATTATATTACACATAAGAATTTGAATACACATGATTACAGAAAGTCAATACAAAATTGTAAGTAAGGAAAATGATGATATTAATTGCTGAACTAACAAGACTGGGCAAATTGCTTTAAAAAGGAAAGAAAAACAAAAAGAAATAAACACATACAAACAAACACAAGGCAGCTCTCTTGTGAAAAAAAGACAAAATACCTTTCTGGCTGGGTATCTACATGATACGCCTTCCTATTGACGACTCTATACTCTAAACATCAGGGCATAGACATAATTATGCCTTGATACTTCGCATAGTCATTGTCCTTGTCATGATATCAAACTATTTTAGATGCTTTGCGTCTTTAATGTTCTCAAAGAATAACAAGAAAACCGTTGCATGTAGTATTGTAAGCAATTGAAAACGAATATTCTATATTTATCATAAATCGACTTGTTAGGCATTCAAGTAAAAAAAAAATACAAGCGGGTGTTTTTCTTTTCCTAAACTTTACTATTCTTTGTATTAACACGCTGAGTCGAGGGTGCTGCCAGCATTTATTATGTGGTAACAAAATTTATATATTTATAGGCCTATTTCCCTCTCTCGCTTACTGCATCTCTTTCATTAACATACAGCCTAATGCATTGGCTGCGTAATTATTTAATTAGTTTGGCTGATATCAAATTAGGTTATTCATTCCAACCTGAGTAATCGCAAACACTCTTTGAGATGGCTCTCAAGTTGTTGTTTTTTTTTGCATTATTTTGTTATCTCTGTCAGTGTGTGACCCATCTCACAAAAGCATAAAGTCTTGCCAAACTTTAATCGTCTCGAATTGATATTTCTGAATTTTCAAGACTCTTTATAGCTCTCTTTATAGGTTGGTGTACCAGTAGATGAAGAGAAAAACGATGCCCGGTTAGTCTCCTACCTGATCACCGAATCCGCTCCATATTGACAGAAAAGGCTGTGGGTAAGTAGCAAAGATACCCGCTGTGCCGTTGGGCCCGAGAACTGCACGAGTGCCTCCGTCGAAGGCATTAATTGCGTCTGGAATTTAAACATTGTGAGAAGCTGTGTAGCCACATTTTCCTTACAGTCTGTACTTGATAAACTAACGAACATTTTAAGTGACAAGAATTTAGCAAACATCATTATCAATAACAACGCATCTTGCCTTCATCTTTAGAGGAAGGAGAGACATAAAGAAATAACAACCTCTCTGGAGTGAATAAAAAATTAACGATATCGGATAACATGGTCTCCAAGCATGTGATAGTCCACAATTTCCCTTGATTATTTCATTCTTCACACAGTTGTTTCACCATCCATAGCGCCCCCTATAGATAAGACAATGACGTTTCATCACTGGAAACAAGGGTGTCATAGCATCAGAATGAACCTTTCAGTTGATTTCGAGTTGATATCATTTTCACTGCTCATGCGTATATTCTGTTTCAGATGACATATAAACTGAGACAGATGCCTCTGATACAAAAGAACCATGTGATTATAGGTCCAAAACATTTTACATACTACGTAATATGTCGTATTAATTTCCTAATAGCACTAAAATCACATGGAAATAAGTATTATGAAAATGGAATATTATCACCTTGATGATTACAAGAAAATTTCGTGTGATGACCAGCAATCCTTTACAAACTCTACCCACGTGGGTGAAGGAAATTTATGTTGACAACATTTTTTTTTTTTAATTTTAGCCTTGATTAAGAACAATTTTGTTTTTTTCGTCATTTTCAAATTCATCCGCAACGACTTTTTTTTTTGGGGGGGGGGTGGTGGGGAAGAAAAGAACTCAGTAACCTATCAAATATATATGCAATTTAGCTCTAAATGAAAATAAAAATAACTTCGACATTTTACGAAACTCTTCCCTGGTCAAATCGTCAGGATAAAAATGCAAAACAAGATTTGAAAACGAGATCTTAGACCAGTTTTTGTTAAACGAGTCGAATAATAGAAAAATAAAGAAAGCTAGGATATTTTCTAGAAAACAATGTCTTGTTAAATGAGGGTGAAAGTATCAATGTCATATTTCGTATCATGTTTATCTTCTCATATCATTTATGAGGTGATACACACGATCGAGACAAAAATAGTTACACAGAAAGACTAGGCGAAAGGTTGGGATATCAATGTGTTTGGGGTAGAATGTTTATTGATTGTACTCGGGATATAAACATGTATACAGTACTTCGAATGAATACATTTCAGTCACGGACTTCGCACTGCAAAAGGCATAGAATCAGTCACTCAGAGCTCAAGCTTTCATTCAAAACGTCCCCTTTACATCTTTCTCTCTCATGAATTCATTGCTTACATTCGTGTAAAAAAGAGGGAACGTGGCGTGGCAACAGAAATAAAAAGGCAAGCAGATAAAGAAACGAATATCGGGGTTTTAATAAGAAGCAAAGTCAAAAGGCAGAAATGTAATCATGAAAACCTGAACAACAGCTGAAAAAGCTAATTGACGATATGCCAGTGTAATGAAGCGACCAAATGTAGTAAGCGTACATGCGAAAAGAAGAAAAAAAGAAGGATTGATAGCTATGACATTAATGCCACCGATCGAATTAAAGTTCTTGATCCGGAAGTTGTCAAGATCTAATTACATTTCTCCGGAAGTGAACGCCTTTACTAGCTGACCTTTGATAATGTCTAAAACGAGCGTCCTAGTTTCATTCAAAGGGGTGAAGACACAGATATCTGGAACGTGAACTGATTCCAGCAAAACAGGTTAGTAAGGGGCTCAGTCAAGGAGGAAGAATATACCGACAACATGGAAACGTATATTTCACAACACTATCTCGAGAAAGCGAAATCGGCCCCTAACATCAGTAGAATAATGACACAGCACAAATACACAGTTTAATATCCTAGTGTTATAGTAGATCTGGGTCTTTTATATCCCAGCCAGAATCCACTGAGGATGTTATATCAATGTTGTATGTTTCTTGTTATGTCTATGATCGAAAAATGAGAATTTAATCTGTTGAATTATTCTACCCGATTTCCCGAAAGAGAAGGGAGTAGTGGACGGCCTGGCGGAAGAACAGAACCAACCAACAAAAAAGTACAGACTCCGTCACTCAATCGTGAGGACAAGATGTTAGCGGTATCATCACCATCATCAATATTTCTTCATGTTTCTTGTCTTTATTTAAACCCTGCTTTTTTTTCTTTTATGTAAAACGATTCTATCCACAGGCTACGGAGTGATGTTATTATCATCAGCAGTGTCCGTGGCAGTCAACAATAGGATATGACTTGGGTTCCGATGATAAACATGGCGCAATGTGTAAAATCGCCCAGTGTTTGTTCCAATTAGCTGCGTGACAACTCAGTTAAATTCAACTTTTTCTACAGAACAGCAATAAAGCAAAGCAAACGATGGCTCCAGTGTAGTCTGCAAAGACAGATGTTTCCTGTCGTCAATTTGTACGGTTTCCACACCGATGGGAAGATTTTTGGCAACGTATATCAATGATTCACGCAATCAATTTCGGACAGTCTAGTGGTGACAGGCCTTTTTGGCCGTTTTTCGTCAATTGTCCGAAATCAAACTGGAAAAGAGATTAATTCCTTGCCTACAAACATAATTGCGTTGCCCCCTTTTTTTAAAGGGAAGATCTCTTGACTCTCCTTGGCAACTGACAACCGTCGTAAAAATCGGCCAAAATAGGTTATTGTTCAGAAGCATTTGGCAGATTTTCCAAGCCGTGTATCATTATTACAATGGTTGAACAACATTGTTCACATGCAATAGCCATTTTACAGAATAGATTTGGATGTCAATGATAAGGACGTAGCTGAAATATTATTGATAAGGTGACAGAGAGTCAAAGGCACATGTTTTTAAGATGCACCTGAACTTCGTCATATGCTATCACAATAAAAAAAAATCTTACAAACTATAATATGGAGCAGTAATCTAGGCAATAGAGGAGACTGCTACATCAGAGTTGTGTACTTCAGCTTACATGACATCAAAAGCCTGATCTATACAGTCACAGACAGCAGAAAATTATCTTGTGCCTTTGGTCAAGTCAGCAATATTACAACATTATGTGGACATTATTCTCATTATTAGATGTAGGGATTGGCGAATAGAGGAGGGAGACATGTATATTCTGTTCGTAGAAAGACAATCCCTTAGTCTGTATAATCGTGGAAAAAAATACGCAAAATCTACTGATCTTCAATTCCACAACGGAATATAAATTTATGCTGAAGCAATGTCTTCATTCCGAATATTACATGTAGGACATCCCCCTGTCATTTGCAGTTTTACGATGTCATAATCATTACTCCGTGAAAAGCCTTGCTACATAAAACATTTGAAAAGGAACGATTATTTTGATTACTGCACGCAGTGACCAAAGTGCAGATGGCAAGGGATCAAACTCACGACCAACTCGTCGGCGTATTGAGCAAATAACATTAGGGCAACAAACGTCTATTAATAGAGTAATAAAATACTCATTAGATAGGGCACATCACTATCAATCACAATACGTGATGAAACATTCAACATGCAGTGGAATGATCTAACGAGGTATCAACTTGTTGTTTTTGTGTTTTCGGTCGTTGTTGGGTTTTTTTTTGGGGGGGGGGGCAGGTAAGGTTTAGGGTGATTACAATGAAGTGGAAAGGTGTTTTTATTGTATCATTAGTAATAAAGCGAAAAATTATTCAAAACAAGAACAAAATTATACAGGCGATTCTCACAGCAGCAAAAAGACCCGCACGCCCACCCCCATCCCTCCAGAGAGCTAGTGAATCTTTTCAAGAAAAACAAACAAACAAACAAGAACATACAGGAACGGAACATTCCAATCTGTCAAAACGCGACAATTTTCACGTTATCAAATCTGACGTTCTCTCACTGGCCACAAACCCCCAAACCCGCCCATTGGCTTTCATGCTCCGCGGCCCATCCCGTTCTCACCTGAATAGATGCCAAATACAACAGCTGCGGCCACGAAGGCCCCCACCATCTGAGCCAGAATGTAGAGCGCCACCTTCTTCCAGGGGAATCGACCCAGGCAAGCGAATGCCAGTGTCACTGCCGGGTTCATGTGCGCACCTGCGACAACAACAACAAGAAAGCGATGTATTGTGATAATATGTAATCTATTCACTATTAAAAACGATGGTGAAACAATCTCACATAGTGTTTATTCGTTGTGGGAAAGACTGTTACTTTTAACGTGTCATACATGTCAGAACGTGTCAGACACTCGGCTTATTGAGTCACTGTTTACTCCGTGCTGCTTCATTGGACATACTCCATGGAAGATTATCCGAAGTGTTGCTTAATACACAAAAGTCCTGGAACACGTAATTCGGCAATAGCTGACCAGAAATGCACAATTCCCGCTCCAATTCATTTTGTTTTATTTCATTTCTAGCACATATTATCAGTACAACATTTGGATACACATAATAACACAACAATGCAATGAAAAACAAACTATGAGGAGTGATACAATTTTGTACATTTCAAGACAAATACCGAAAAACATGCGAAATTGTTGGAAATGGAGTGGACTGCTGAAAAGCAGAGCTTATAGTCTGCAGTCTCCTCCAGATTGACTGGGCAGTGCTGGAGTCAAGTTTCCCCAGTTTGCAACTGACTTCTTTTTTTTTTTTAACTGATAATTGACTGCTTGATCTTGCAGTGACATTTCGCAGTAGAGACACATTACCTAGTTTGGTATCAACTAATTGAATTCGATTGTGTGATATTTACTTTAATTTGCTTCGTTATCATCACAATACGTAGGTGTCATACATTAGATTTGTCATGTTGGTTTTCGCCCTTGATTCACTACTTCACACGCCATTGCCATTACCTGATACGCCAGAAGCGAAGTAAGCTCCGAGTGCTACACCGACACCCCATCCCCAGTTGATAGAGAGGAAGCCGCCCTTGGTCCCGTTGCTAAGGACGGACTGTGCGACCGAGGCATCGCCAAAAGCCTGTCAAACAAAAAACAAACAGAAAACAACCCCAAATGAATGAACAGTGATTGACAAGACTTGAGCGAATGAATAGTAGCAAACCCGATTTCCGTGGGGAAATTATACATACAAAAACGACTCCATTTATTACAATGTGAATTCCCTCGGCGTTTGTCCAAGAATTGTGTATGAATGTGTGCGTGTGTGGTATACATATTTTTGAAAACATTTCTTTTTTAATTTTGATGGAGAGCAAACTTGATTGAGACGAAATGTGGATTATGACAAAATCAGTGGCTTTGAGATAGAAGGAATGCCATTCACAACTCCGTGTATAGTGAATGATTCGTATCCGGATCAATTGAACGGGTTACAGGGACATACTCTGAACTCTATGGAATGCATGTGGATTTACAGCAAGAAAGCCAACAAGCAAATGGTAAGAGACAAACAGCCACAAAAAGAGCAAAACAGCATTCTCTCTCTTTATGACGGAATAATGACACAGTGTGGGTCAGAATAATAGGACAATAGTATAGGCAGAGTGTATCCAACAGAGTATAAAACTTTGCCAATACTGCATTTGAAATTCGATCCTTTATCATCATCACGAAAAGAATGATACTGTATATGCATGTTTCTGTGACACACGCCGAGAGGGCGAGTACGTACTTCATACTTTGTTGTGGACGGACAACTATGATGTGAAACAAAAATGATAACAATGAGGTGGAAGGATGAACTCCGAGGTCACTCTGTACTAGAAGGGAGGATTTTAAAAAAAAAAATCATAATTTGTGTTATGTTTCTCACTTTTTTTACGATTTTCATGCACAATAACGCTTACATTGCCAGCAGGGCATCACTGCATTCGGACTTTCTGCAAGACAGGAAGATTGTTATTTGTGAATTAACCTGTTTTCAGTGCAAAGAACAAGCTGCCAATGAAGCAAAACCTCTGAGTGGCGTAGACAAGGTTCATTGCACGTTTGTATGCATAATTAGTGTACATATACAGGCGACCTACATCATCTTTAACACCGTCTTAAACTCAACCTCTTCAAGCGCGGCAATATTTCAGTCAGTGAAGATGTGAAGACGGCGGACATCTATTCGGTCGCCACACCTCGCATACCGCCCAGCGCCACATCAAGGTCAACGGCAGCCGCTTTAATTTGTCATCAACTACATGATTACTTTAAAAAAGCGCCACTGGACACCAAAGCTCCCACTGTTAGCACTGACAATCTTAAGTGAGAGTTTCATGGCCTCAGTCGAGTTGAGTTCCCAACAAAACCATCCCATCCTGGCAATCACAGTACGCGCCCAGTCAGTCTAAACTCATCAGACTTTGAGAGTAGGTAATACCATTAAGCAGACAGGCGTACCAGGAACTTGGGCATCATGAACGAGGGTGTAAAGGCCCTGTATTCTGAGCTACGTAGAAAAATGTCTTTAACACAGGGTAACACAAACTCTGTGACAGAATACAAGTAAGACTTTTGACATTTAGGGATGATACGGGAAGCCATACGGTATAAAAAGGTGTAGTCATCTTCACGAATTTCCAAATGTCTTTGAAAAAAAGTAACATGCCGGATTTTCGAATCCAAAATAATATTTCATGAGTCAAGAAAAGAAAAAAAAATACTCAAGATGATATCTCGTCTTTGTGTTGGCATTTATTTTCAGAACTTTAATATCAGAAATGTTGTGTAAAAAACAAAATACATCAAGCATGCTCTCTTGTTCTTCTATAACGTGGTCGAAAACGTCGTACTGTTTACCATGCACGTTGGTATAACCATGGAGCTTTCGTTTGTAGCTCCATGGTATAATGTATACTCAAACATAACCGTGGCGGAGGTAAGCTAACATTGATTGTAAAGGTGTTTTCAATGAAGTGGATTAAGTAAAATCACGATTACTCAAGCATGAGTCCTTGTACTCGCCACAGGCAACCACTGAAGATTTCTCGCTTGCGCTTTTGGCGCACCAAATCAAGGTCACGCGTTCTTCAAATCACTTACGGACGATGAAGCATGCAGGCGGCCCAGAAATCGGTACTAAAAGAACGGCAAGTGCCATTATGCGTGATTTCCGAGCAACCCAATTTTGGACATTTTGGAAGGTTGCGGAGATCATAGGAATTGTTCCACGTTTGCATCTACACATAAGTTCAGCGTGTCGTAGATGTTGTAAACGAATGCGCAAACGAAAGCAAAAGTATGACTGATAGTATATGTTTTGAAAATGTGGACAATAAACAACATAAAGTTATGTCCTAAATACCTAGCATATTTGCAAAATGAATGATTTTTTTTTTTGTACATGCTATACATGGAACCCATGTCACAAGGAGAGTTTAACACGTATTTTATGAATAGAACTCGCTCGCCTGCTTGAAGTCAAACTCTTCAATTCTACCTCCGTTCTTTGAATGTATAAGCAATCCCGGCCAGTTTATGGCATGGTCCGAAATCGGGGCGCATGGCAACAAGAAACTCCCAAACGCGTCCATCACATTCTTACACCCCTTAGAGAGATGAGAGAGGGAAATGAAGCGAATATCTGGGATAGCGTAGATGCATTCATCTCGACCCGGGCACCCCGACCACGGAAGGAGCGACAACTGTCGAAGAACCATCACATTGAATTAGGCAACGCTGCTTAATCTTCCCCGTCCAGTTGTATCCCATTTTCGTCCTGCTGAACTCCAACCAGTGATGCGGAATGGATGTGACCTTTTGGCTTCCTGTACAAGGTAAACATCTCGAATCTTCCGCATCCACACTTCTGTTTACAGACACGCCCTGGTCAACATCACTCTCCGTACCTTTTCCCTGCGAGAGATAGAAATATCTCATTACCGACGATAGACTTAGTAGAGGTGACAATGAACTAGGCGATTCTTAATCCACTGCAGCATCTCTGTTGGAGTCAATATAGACAACCATTGAGAACTTTGAAACCAAACATCAGCTGACAAGACAGAAACATCACACGTCTATAGTAATGAACATTTTCACCTATGAATTGACCGGGTGGTTAAGGAAATTAACAGTGCACATCATGTCACAAGGTATCCTGTTGTTATTATTACCAATTTGAAGCAAACAGTAAATCGAAGCGAGGGACAAGGACAAGGGACAGGGACAAGAGAAAAATAAACAAACAAAAAACAAGGAAATAAACAAAAATTAAAAAATGACATAGACATAATATTTATGATAGATAAGCAGTCATATCATACTCAACTTTGTAAGGCATTTTACTATCCGCATCATTTTCCAAATGTGGTATATGTTATCTGGTGTATAGCTAACATAGATGAGAGTACATCGGTAATGGTGGACCAAGATATTGATATTTCATTGAAGGTTATAACGCGCATCCTCCGCTTGGAAGGGATAATCTGATCACTGGTATGCAACCTCACGAATATTTTGCGGCGTTACGGGAGAATTAAACATCAGGAGAAGGACCGCAGGATGAGGGAGAACAGGAGGAGGGAATGTGGCCGAGTCAAAATGAGATCCAGATTTCACTCCTGGGCATTTTTCACTTCATTTAATTAAGTAAAGCACTTGTCGCTCTGGGACATTTTAATATCCTGGTCTTAAGAAAAAGAATGATCGTATACAAACATAAGGGTCTTAGTTTCAAGCATCCTCACATATCATAAACGAAAAAAAAAAATGGTTCAGGCTGGTTGTCGGTAAGTACGTCCTAGTTTTTGCTCTAGCTGTAAGTGTGCGATGGAAAGAAGGAGGTTATACACACAAACAGATTTACGATTTAAAATTTACGTGCAATTTTTTCATACAAAGAGAATGAATGTTTAGCAAAAGTCGATTTAATGCTGCTTCTTTGGTTTTTTGTCTTCCCCTTCTTTGTCGTCACTTTATTCATGAACTCTATACTCAATAATCATCTTATTGTTGTCCTTGCGAATTATCTGTATGTTAAGTAACTTATCTGCTTGTTAATGCGTGTGTGTATGTGCGTGCACGCGCTCGAGTGCGTTGATCTAGTCAATGCGAACATAGTTATCATTCATGAGAACTTTCACAATTATTATTGATCCGCTGATGAGTTGTCAAACATTTGCATACTAAAAGGCCGTAAAAGTTGATGTTTTAACAAAACAGTATTCTTGACAAGGGAGAGTGAGGAGTGCATGCAAATGATTGTCGTGCACCTTGCGCTTTCGCTGAAATGAAAAACAAAACAATGTGAGTACTCCCTTAAAAATCGTCGATTACGGCATTAAATAAATGAATGCACCACGAGCCTTTGAGAAGCAAATAAAGTCTACCCTGTATATATGTACTGTTTTATAAATAAATTTCTCCATATGTACACCTTCTCGTGATAACATGTCTTCGTTGTCATGAAAGAAATTATCTTTAAGCTGATAAAATTGACGTTGAGCTTCGCTGGTGGGTAGCGTGACGCACCTCGCTCTTCCTGGCTGGGCCCGGGGGCGCCATACGGCTCGACCCATCCTCGCTCCGGGCCCGCCTGTTCACAAAGCCGGCAAGCCTAATGAAAACACCTTTAAAATATTAGATTAAGATGCCCGCAAATCTTTTTTATTCCGAGTACATATCTTTGGCCCCATAGACCAGGCTCCATGCAATAGGCAGCAGATTAAATCACCAAAGTAAAGTCTTATTTCTCATGTGTTTATTCAAACCTCCGAAAAGAGAAAGAGAGAGGCGGAAAATAAGAAAGAGTATCCATCAGTTCGTTTACAGAGCTTAAGGCCCCTCTTTTCTGAGTCCATTATGTAATATCCATATAAGAATAACTGGATAACAGGAGAAGAAGCAAATATTTCTGTAAAAAAATATTGACAAACAAAAATCAAGTTCAAGTTCAAATTTATTTCCATTCGACATAAAATCATCAAACAATTCATACAATGAAAACACATAGATACAAATATATGAATATCAAAAGAAATATACACACATACACAAAACAACAACAAGAACAAGAGCCGATGCGTAAATTCATGTGAATGGGGGGTCAACAGAGAAGAGCAATAAGCCTTGTAAATCGCTGACCCCTAGAAAACATAAATAATGTGTAAAATATATCGGGAGTATAGAAACGAAACTAAGGAGGGAAAGAAAAGGACAGGACTGAAGAACAAATCAAAAGACATATATAAGTGCAATTAAAGTGATCATTCTGAATGAGAATAAGAATTCAGGAGTGAAAGTTTATAATTCCTTTTAAAACTATTCAAAGACGGTTTCATTTTCAAATCAAATGGTATTTCGGTCCATATTAATGGACCTTTATAATAAACTGTATTCTTAGAAATATTTGTTCTCACATGACATAAATGATAATTATTAGCACGACGGGTGTTATAAGCATAAACATTACTATTCAATAAAAATTTGGAAGAAATATTGGAGGGCAATAAACCTTTTGAAAACATATACATAAAAATTGCAAGATTATATCTATTAATATCATATACATTTAAAAGCTTCAAATGAAAAAATAAAGGTGAAGTGTGAGATTTAAAAGATACATTGGAAATTATTCGAATAGCTTTTTTCTGTAATACAAACAATTTTTTCATACAAAAATCATTTCCATTGGACCAGGCCACATTGCAATAATTGATATGGGAAATGAATAAAGTATGGTATAACATAATCAGAATATATCTGATGACGAAAGAAAAGTATCCGATGTGTTTTGGTTCATACCTGACGTTGTTGAAAAGGTGATGAAGCCGTAACAGAATGCGAAACACATAATGGGTGGACAGTGAATCGTTTCAGAGTAAAAAATCAAACATAACTTCACAACATACCCAATTAAACCTCGCACAATTTTTTGATCATGGTACCAATCAAGCGCCCCCTACCGAAAACAAAAGAAAGAAAGAAATCGAGAATTTTTTGAAAGGTAAAATGTGCTCCACTTCGTCGAAATGAGTTGGCGGCCGACATGAAAATCGGAAAATATATCAACTCTGTTAGCTCCAAGTTCTGCATATCTTTTGACATATTTTCAATGTAATTTTAGTTTCTGAATGAGTGGAGGTGCCGGAGTCGAATCTGAAATGGTGTTTACCATGCAAGGTTCAATCAGCAAACGGTAAGAATCCAAAGGTTATTTTGCGCTAACGTATATTTTTCATGGTCATGGACAAGTCTATTCATATAATTATATAGATTGAAGTAATAGATTTTGTGCTACAAGTCAAAGTTACTTCAGTTTGATCTTTGAGTACTGACAGCCTTCAGTGCCTTGTTCAAATGCAATTTATCGCCTTTGAAAACGGCTTATATGCTTATAAATCACTCACACATAGATGAACCATGCAGATACACCAACAAAGATGTCAAGGGGACGTTGCGCTTCCAAAATAGAATGCAGACCATGATCATAGAATGAAAGAGAGAGCGAGAGAGAGAGGGAGAGAGAGAGATTATACAGATCATGTGTGAGTGTGTGTGGTGCGCATGTGTGTGTGCATACAGAGCGTGAGTGTGAAAAGCGTATCTTAAGAGTGTCATATTCCCCTCAAGGACTATACGGAGATCACAGCAGAGTTTGATATTCTTTACGAACTGTTCCACATGTTTCACATCTTATAATGTTTCATGAATTGGAAGTGCTGAGAATGTTTGCTAGTGTCTGAGATCTCAGTAGAAACATATACATATATATATATATATATATATATATATATATATATATATATATATATATGTATAATATATATATATATATATATATATATATATATACATAAGGGGAATAATGATGTCAAAGCTACGCACCGATTTCTCCTTCCTTTCTCATATTTCACATACATGTATATATACGTATATATATATATATATATATATATATATATATATATATATATAAAGACTTAGTGAGGCAGAAAGAAAGAGGGAGAGCTAAAAGGAGAGAGAAACCTATATCCAACCTTACTGTCTTCTCACTTGAATTATTTTTCAAGTCGCAAGGAATCATGGGCCACATCAATACAATTAAGATGAAATTAATAACACCCATCTTTCATACGCCTTAAGAATTAATCAAGGAGACACGGCGACTGGTGCAGAGAATTAACACCTCCTCCAGCTTTTGATCTTTCTGCAAGCATACAAATAATTTAACTAATCTGATGATTGGCATAACTGGGACATAATTTTGCTCGTTGCAGTTACCACCAATTCAGTTGCCTCTGACCGGAGCACAACCCCAGTGCACTGGTGTTGCCTGTAATAATGACAATTGCTGTTGACATACAATATGGTTGTTAAGCATTTCTTCGTTATGATCATCACGAATACATTTGCTCTGTACAAGCTCGCCTTAACACTGAGCGAGTATATGATTAGACCTTGCACAGCATTCCTTTAGACATTTTTTTTTGACGCAGCAGTTTTCTTTCTGCTTGTAAACAAACACACATACTTATTGATATACTTATTGATATATATATATATATATATATATATATATATATATATATATATATAATTATATATGAAGAGTTTGTTCGCAAGAACCGATAAGTCCATATTTGCCAAATGGATATATTTGCGATTAAAGGTCAAGAGAAATAGAGAGAATGATAAAAAAAATGCTTCTTTTGACCATAACTTAAAAAATGTACCTTTACATGTAGTGACCAATATATCATTTAAAAGTTATTATTTTGTACTTTATGACAGAGACCGTACTTCAAAATCTTCGAAAATGGACTTTTGCGAACAAACTCTTCATATATATATATACATATATATATTATATTATATATATATATATATACATATATATATAATATATATAATATATGTATATATTATATTAGAATACATTATGTATAGCTTATATGTACAAAAGTGTATATATATATATTTATTTGTATGCGCGTGTGTGTGTTTGTGTGTGTATGCACGTATGCATGTACGCTTGTTTGTATGTGAATAATGTGACTTATCATCCGGAAGGTTTCCTTGTAAATTATCTGACAATGTTGTCTCTTGTTCTTTTTCTCTTTTTCTCTCTTTTTTGCTCCTTATAAATGATATTAATATCATACCACAGCGCGTATTGGTTTCATTTCACGCAGTTTTTTTTTTTTTCAATTGCTTGCTTCAAGTATGGCTTGGCCGCAAAGAAACAATATACACTTTAATTTCCTCAATGACTACCGCCATTATTGGATCTACCGCCAGAATCTGATTTCATGTTCATTTTTCCTCCTACGCATCTCATTCTATTCTTTCTACGTAAATTTGCAAGAAAGATTAAAACAGTTGTACGGTGAAAAAAAAATTACTATGCTAGGTTGATTGCTATCTCTTCTCTCTTTCACCCATTATAGCAGCGCATTTCCTCCCATAAACACTTTTTTTTTTTCGGAAATCGTTTTAATGCATGGATAAACACGAAGCGATGCGGTTTAATCGAATACATACTGGAGAGAATGACCGTGATACGCACTGAGGTGAGGGAAAGGAAAAATGAGTCGAAAATGAAATTGCTGTTGGTGTGTTTCAATTAAATCACCAACATCGGTATTGGTTGGCAAATAAAACAGGTTTTACACAAAGTCGACTCGACAAGCCCACGATGCGAGGTTTGCCTAGTTATTCAACGTGCAATATATATATATATATATATATATATATATATATATATATATATATATATATAGTGTGATGATGCTGATATTCCTACCGCACGCCTCTGTCATCTTAAGTGAAATTATAGTTGAGACAATGCAGATAACAGAAGATGTCGCATGAAACTGCCGGTTTCATGCGACATCTTCTGTTATCTGCATTGTCTCAACTATATATATATATATATATATATATATATATATATATATATATATATATATATATCGTGTCATGATTGCTAAAGACTATAATCAGTATTGACTTCTGTCATCATTGCAAAACAAATGTTCGGAACAACTGACAAAATGTATGTTGTCTGTCCATACCAGACAATCCCCTCCTAGAAAAGAAAAAAAAAAAAAGAAGAAGAAAATTCTTGTTGCTGGGAGCATCGCAGCAGGTAGTCAAATTCCCAAAGTATCTATTATCAACCATACATAAACTATCATGGTCGGGTCTAGTCCCGAATCACAGAAAGAATCGATAACTCTGGGACCTTGATACAATAGGGCCTATCATCAAAATGACATTGATTTAAAGGAACCAATGACATGTTAATGCGTGTGAATGACATTATCTATTAACATTGACACGAGGAAGTTACCCCGCTAGAGAACGTCCTTTCAGTATTCCGTTCGTGGATGACTGGATAAACAGGAACGCATACACAGTGGGTAGTGAGTGTTGTGAGTTACTCTTTATTTGATCAATATGTTTGAGAAATAAAACCACGTATATAGGTTAGAGGTTTGACATTAGTTTGAACCCCGATTAACATAATTTGAAGCAAAGGTATATCGCCACAATCGATCTTTGAACTGTATTGTTACACGGGTCGTTAAGCCAAGTTTTTAAAGTCTCGTCATATACTCAATAGGCATTGCTAGGGCCTTACTGTGCAAGTATTAAGCTTTTAAAGATTTTTAAAGCTTTTTTGTGTGCAATTGTTGTCAACCTCACAAATCTGTTGCGAATATAGCTACATTGTTATCTATTCACTGTGTAAGTATATTTTGTAAGTGTGTCTTTACCTGCCATGTGTCCAGAATAGGACCATGGACCTGGTATATGTGACAACATGTCCTTTGTTTGTACCTATCAAGAAGGACATGTTTACAACAACTCTGTTATGTGAACAACATGCTCGAAATGTGTAATTTATCTAAATAAAAACAGCAGGCATTTGTGTGTGTGTGTGTGTGTGTGTGTGTGTGTGTGCGTGTTCGTGTGTGTGTACGGTATGTGTGCATGCAATGTGTGTCTGGGTGCGTGTGTGCATGTGTGTGTGTGTGTGTATAAACGCCGTAAATATCGTATATGGACAGTGCTTATAGTACGCTAGTAAAGTCCTTATTCTTCAGCCATTTTTCTTATTTTTCGGTATGTCTTAGTCTGTGAGGTAATCCTTCATTGTTCCTCGGGATTTCGCTCGACATGAACATCAATATCCCACAGAGAGCTCTCAACGAGACCCTGGGCAAACGTAAAATGTTTCACATACTTGGGATGCGCCGATCATCCTAATCGGTTACCCGACATCTCGAGGCTCAGCGGGCCCGAAGATGCGGGGCCACGGATGGTGAATGTTAGGCATTGCAGAGCAGAGCACGGGAGCCTGGATGGTCACACTATACACATGACTGTATTTGACATGTGGACGTTTGTAAACTCAGCATGGTCATTATCTGAGACAGCAGCCTTCATTCCAGGCGTCAATACGGGAGTTCAGGTCACGAACATGAGCCATAAAGAGCTGAATTCACTTCACTGATAAAAAGATGTAACATTGAAAACTTTCATGGCATTTGGAAGGGCTTTACTTTTCCAACATTGAAGGCTACTTAACTCCATAAGAATATTCAGCTAAATATCATCTTAGTTGGTGGGAGCTTTAAATACGCTTATTATTATTTCAAATTATGATTCGTCGTATAAAGCAATATTTTGCATAGCACGTCTTGATATCTGTAAACGTCAGCAATCAAAATTCTGTCGTACAACGAAGAAAAAACTTTAAAAAGATTTATGTTTAAAGATGGAGGAGAAAAGAAACAAGAGACCCGCGGGTCTAGCGCTCACCTGAGTATCGCAAGTTCACCTTTCACGCAGTCACTAATCTAAATTATTCACAGCTCTACCAAAATTTGACCAGGCATTCTCAAGTAGAAGATGAAAATGTACAATAAGGGCCCAATTTTTTTAAGATTCCTTAATTTGGGGGGATTGGGGCCCCCTGGGGCCCTCTGGGTGGGGCATGGTGCCCATTTTGATAAATTGAGATCCTGACCCCCTAGGGATGCTACCTGCCAAGTTTGACAAAAATCCATCATGAGGTTTTCAGGAAGAAGATGAAAATGTACAATTCAGGCCCCCATTTGGACCCTTCCAACCACCACCCCCCCCCCTACCCAAGAGGGGCACCCCTGGATCTCCTATGAACAAACTTGAAACTACAGTCATTAATGTACTCACTCATAGTATTATCTCAGCTCTATATATAACTTCTGATTCTAGAGAAGATTTATAAAGATTCCTTCATTTGGGGGATTTGGGACCCCTGGGGGCCCCCTGGGTGGGGCATGGTGCCCATTTTAACAAATTGAGATCCTAACCCCCTAGGGATGCTACCTGCCAAGTTTGGTGAAAATAGGTCATGGGGTTCTCAAGAAGAAGATAAAAATGTACAATTTAGGCCCCATTAGGACCCCTCCTCACCCCCTCCCTCCCCTGGGTCCCAAGGGGGGCACCCCTGATTCTGCCATGAACAAACTTGAAACTACAGTCATCAATGTACTAACTCATAGTATTAACTTAGCTCTATCACTTCTGGTTCTAGAGAAGAAGATTTTTGCGGATATTCCTTAATTTTGAGGGGTTTGGGCCCCCTGGGGCCCCCCTGGGTGGGGCATGGTGCCCATTTTCATAAATTGATTTCCTAACCCCCTAGGGATGCTACCTGCCAAGTTTGGTGAAAATGGGTCATGGGGTTCCCAAGAAGACGATGAAAATGTACAATTTAGGCCCCATTAGAACCCTTCCCCACCCCCCTCCCCTGGGTCCCAAGGGGGGCACCCCTGATTCTGCCATGAACAAACTTGAAACTACAGTCATCAATGTACTAACTCATAGTATTAACTTAGCTCTATCACTTCTGGTTCTAGAGAAGAAGATTTTTACAGATTCCTTAATTTTGGGGGGTTTGGGCCCCCCTGGGGGCCCCCTGGGTGGGGCATGGTGCCCATTTTAACAAATTGAGTTCCTAACCCCCTAGGGATGCTACCTGCCAAGTTTGATGAAAATCGGTCTTGGGGTTTTCAAGAAGAAGATGAAAATGTAAAAAGTTTACGCACGACGCACGACGCACGACGGACGACGGACGACGGACGACGGACGACGCACGACGCACGACGCACGACGGACGCCGGACGAAGGGCGATCGCAATAGCTCACTTGAGCCTTTGGCTCAGGTGAGCTAAAAACCCACGTTTGTATCGGTGCATTGATTATAAGGTAGAGGTAGACATCATGTTGGCAAATAACACCAGGCAAAAGAATGATTATGATAATCATTATAAAAGGTGACGAGACGAAGTCTTTGCCACTCATAAATATTACAAAAACTGATAAACTTGTTCTGCAATTGACGCTCGCATAATTCAACTGGATATAGGCAACTCTTTTAGAAGAGAATCGTAAGTTATCACAGCATAGTGCGCTATGTAACTGTATAATGTACGTAGATAATCTACTAGCTCCTTTTCTTCGCGCTTCAGAGGAGTTAACGACAAGACGTATTGATGTTCAGAGAGTTGGATAACACAAAACGTGACGTGTTCGAAGAGAGATAAATCATATTTCCAACGTTCGAAGATGACTTCCAGGTCAGCTGTGAGCATATCATACATCACATTTTATATCTGTCCGTCTGTCTGTCTGTCTGTCTGTCTGTCTCTCTCTCTCTCTCTCTCTTCGTTTGGTAATCCTTTCACTTCTTTCAATTTTCCTTACTCTCTGATTCCGAAATCTGTAGTCTTTTCCTTTTTTTTCATTAAAAAGGGTATTTTCAGTATCTAATGCTTTATCTTACACAAATCAGCAAGCTCTAAAATACCAGAGCAAGAATTATTTCCCAGTCGAACTTCCGAATATTACAATTATACAGGATTATCACCTTCCCACGCATAGACCACACAATCGTACACACATACTAAATCTGAATCACACACAAACTAGCTGGATAAATGTATATTGTCATATTTCAGGAACTAGTATGCATATTGGTAAAAACCTTCCTTCTCTGGCTTGAAATCCTCCTGTCGTCAGATGCTATATATTCTGCATGTCATAGAGGAATGTAAATGTATATTCGTATCAAAGAGAGAATCGAGCTGAACGCCCAGTGTGAACACATCAGCGTGCCATTGAGAGCGAATGTTGTAATTATATGATCCGAATTGTGACTTTTGGAAGTGTACATGCTGGGAAGATGCAAATCTGTGGAAGTGCATCATAATGTACGTCAGTGTGACGTGGGAAACATATTGTTATGTAACGGCTGTAAACCCATAGTTTATAAAGGGGACCTTTATAGTACGGGCATCAAAAATTAATCTACGTATCATAAGACAATTGGTGCACGAGGATTCATTTTTTTAATTAGGTTTTTAGAAAATATCCCCCAATATAAATATATATACATACATATACATTGGTTTAGATGGGGATGGGGTCATAATTTCCAGAAAATGATACGGTCCATGATGAGAGATCTGAACATATACTTATTAATGGCATCTTAGGCATATCAATCTATTTTCAAAGTATTTCTAGCAACTCTACTTCTACAGTAGATGTAATATCCAACACACTTTTTTCATGCATATTTTATCATAGCGCACACTTTACAGGGCCCTTTAGAAGACATCCACATTGTGAAGTGATTATTCGTTACAGATGACATAAATAAAAAAAGAAAGAAAGAAAGAAAGAAATACGCATATAATATATAATCTAATTTTGAAGATGAAATACGTCAATCATGTATAGATTTTGCCACGACAATTCATCAGCACTTTTATAGCAGAAATGTCGTTATTTCGTGTATGTACAATGGGTAATTATGATTTGTTTTCTACATCGAAAATAATGTCAAAAGAGACATACCTTACCATGAACAGCAGAATTTCATGCACACTTTAGCTAAAAAATAGATATAGAGGCTAATTCATAATAGCTTATAGAGTTGATTTTGCTTTTTCACGTTCGTTTCTATACTCCAGATGTATACTTGTTTGATCAAAGGTATATAAAGGATATATATTTATCAAACAAGTAAATGCGTGGTTTTTGTTGTATGTTAAAAAAGTCAGTGATTTCTGGCATCATAATAAGAGTGAGACGAAAAATGAGTGTGTGTTTTTTTTTTTGCTTGTTTGAACATTAATGTTACTCATTGCCCATGCAAAAGAACAGACAATTCTGCCGCCATCTGTAATTACACTGTGCCGTGTTCTTTCCTACACTCATTCTTTATGTTCTTAGATCTAACATGACTCGGTATATACCTGACCCGTCCAATTCGAATTCTGAAACCCTCGTTGACTCTGTACAGAATAATCAGGTCCTGGTAAGCTATGGGTTACTTCCATGTGCCAGATCATACCGAAACGTAACCGAGTAGTCTTCTGTTATCCACTTTCCCTCCTCTTCAGAATCTTTTCCCAATTTTTTGATATCTTTCTTTCTTTTCTTTCTATCCGGTTCTCATCCTCTCTCGTCTCTTGTCTCTCTCTGCCTAAACCCCTTTTCTCTTTCTTTATTTTGCCTGGCGTTTCCCATACCTACCGTCTGAACCTTAATCCACACTTTTTAAAGTAGCTTGGGCATTGACATGTCTCGAAATGAAGGTCCCCCATTTTCAGCCTTTCGTCTGAACTATTCTATTTTGGCCGGAAAAAAAAAAGCAGCGCGGCCAAATGCTATTTGCATCCATCATATTTAGGAAGAAATGCTCAGTTCAATGGCTATAACCGTCAATATACAGGGGTATGAAAAGATGTGAATGCTTAAGAGAGTGCAAACCGCATGCACTTTATATCGAATGTGACCTATCAAGGGACTGATATATGCAACACATTTCACCTTCAATATCCGATATCGAGTATTCTATTCATTGTAGATCTCTTTTGTATCGAATTCGGCTTTTCTCGCCCTCACTGTTCTTCCTTAGGTCGCTCAATTACGATTGAAACAAATGTGCTTTAGTTTAAACTCCGGAAAACGAGTCTTATTTTATTTTTCTTCATCAGGTCCTCTCTTCACTGATAGAACAGGATGGCTCTTTCGGAAGTTCAAGTAATTATGAATAGAAAACAACAACTAATGGGCATCCCTGGGAAGGCATACAAACTGTGACCTGTGGTGTACGAAATGTTCCGGTTTGGGATATGATATATATTTCTCTCTTACTCAATCTCTGTGTCGATATAATTTAGTAGATTACATGTAATGATATACAAATATATAGATATTTAGTAGGTTGTCCACGTATATGTTATATATGGGACCCTGCACCACAAAACCAACATAAGTCACCAGATATGGGTGTTTAGTCAAGGGCAGACTTTAAGCTTTAAAACAAGAGACCCGCGGGTCTAGCGCTCACCTGAGTATCGCAAGTTCACCTTTCACGCAGTCACTAATCTAAATTATTCACAGCTCTACCAAAATTTGACCAGGCATTCTGAAGTAGAAGATGAAAATGTACAATAAGGGCCCAAATTTTTTAAGATTCCTTAATTTGGGGAATTGGGGGCTCCCTGGGGCCCTCTGGGTGGGGCATGGTGCCCATTTTGATAAATTGAGATCCTGACCCCCTAAGGATGCTACCTGCCAAGTTTGACGAAAATCTATCATGAGGTTTTCAGGAAGAAGATGACAATGTACGATTCAGGCCCCCATTTGGACCTTCCTAACCAACCCCCCCCCCCCCCACCCCTGCCCCCAAGAGGGGCACCCCTGGATCTCCTATGAACAAACTCGAAACTACAGTCATTAATGTACTCACTCATAGTATTATCTTAGCTGTATAACTTCTGATTCTAGAGAAAATTTTTAACGATTCCTTCATTTGGGGGGTTTGGGCCCCCCTGGGGGCCCCCTGGGTGGGACATGGTGCCCATTTTAACAAATTGAGATCCTAACCCCTTAGGGATGCTACCTGCCAAGTTTGGTGAAAATGGGTCATGGGGTTCTAAAAAAGAAGATAAAAATGTACAATTTAGGCCCTATTAGGACCCCTCCTCACCTCCCTCCCCTGGGTCCCAAGGGGGGCACCCCTGATTCTGCCATGAACAAACTTGAAACTGCAGTCATCAATGTACTAACTCATAGTATTAACTTAGCTCCATCACTTCTGGTTCTAGAGAAGAAGATTTTTAAAGATTCCTTAATTTTGGGGGATTTGGGCCCCCTGGGGGTCCCCTGGGGGCCCCCTGGGTGGGGCATGGTGCCCATTTTAACAAATTGAGTTCCTAACCCCCTAGGGATGCTACCTGCCAAGTTTGGTGAAAATGGGTCATGGGGTTCTCAAGAAGAAGATGAAAATGTACAATTTAGGCCCCATTAGAACCCCTCCCCACCCCCCTCCCCTGGGTCCCAAGGGGGGCATCCCTGATTCTGCCATGAACAAACTTGAAACTACAGTCATCAATGAACTAACTCATAGTATTAACTTAGCTCTATCACTTCTGGTTCTAGAGAAGAAGATTTTTAAAGATTCCTTAATTTTGGGGGGTTTGGGCCCCCCCTGGGGGCCCCCTGGGTGGGTCATGGTGCCCATTTTAACAAATTGAGTTCCTAACCCCCTAGGGATGCTACCTGCCAAGTTTAATGAAAATCGGTCTTGGGGTTTTCAAGAAGAAGATGAAAATGTAAAAAGTTTACGCACGACGCACGACGGACGACGGACGATGGACGACGGACGACGGACGACGGACGACGGACGACGCACGACGCACGACGGACGCCGGACGAAGGGCGATCGCAATAGCTCACTTGAGCCTTTGGCTCAGGTGAGCTAATGATGTATAACTCAACTCAAATGGATTCTCCTAACCTATATAAATATTGGAATGTCGGAAAGAAAGCCCACACTCTGGAAAAGTTTGAACTGAGGAAAGAGGCGCTGAAGTACAGGGTCTATTCAAGCGCTTAATCTTTACTAAGCCGTGCTACCCGTGCCATGAATGGGACAAAAACATGATGTAAACCACTGTAGCAATGAAGGAATTATCAAATTAAGCTGAAATTCAGCATGCTCTATTAACACATTCTGTCCATGATAAATGTCAACTTTCAAAGCAGTAGCATCATCTTTTCAAAAATTATTCTTGTAGATTTGAAAGTGAAGAGTGTGCAAAGGATTTTCAAGAGAAAAACCTGATCACACTATACTCTACCATAAAAGGGTTGTAGAAAAACTGCTGAAAACCCACTTTCCCATTCAATTTATGATTCCAAACTCAAGAATAATGTAGAAGAATAGCTCTTTCAGAAAATAAGGAAAACTCAAAATTGACTTGGTTGACACGATTCACCTTTCTTGAGTCTCACGTAAAATTAAGGGGTGCGACTTCTTGTTGTTTTTTTGTGATGCACAGTCATATATATATATATATATATATATATATATATACATATCTGTAAGCCTACATAATAATTATGCGTTTGTATATATAGCACAATGGAAAGAGAGCTGTTATTGAAAATGCAAAATGAAGTTATTTCTTGATGTTTTGAAATAAGTTAAAATTTTGAAGGATCAGAGTGGATATTTCCCTATACGTGCACATATACATAGGCCTGTACGTTGGCCTGTACAGTAGCCCACGGTTAGATGGATTAAAAGGGTCCATTAGAACAGTGTCATGTCGCAACTATCGACCTCTAGTTGATATGATTTCCAGAAACTCTCTCCCCGACAGGTTTCCGTTAGATATAACCCTATCTGCCGGGGGCTTGTTAGGCCTCGTGATGTTCTTGACTTGAATGGTTCATCATAAACTGGCAACAGAAAGATGAATATTGACTTGAGGGGCGCATGCATACACGCGCTGCAAGCAACACCATGCAGCAAACACGAATCCCCTTTACACTCGACACTAAATCGCGATAATCTGCACGTCCTCGATGATAACACCAGCACCACATACATGTAACACCAACACCAGAGGAGTTGTAATGATTACGTAGTATCTCCAGTCTATCACAGTCCAGATAATCGGAAGACACCATCACTGACATGTATAGGGCCTACCTAAACCTCGGAAAGAGAATGTAGTCATTTATCAGTTTCACATATCAAAGGGACTGTACAGTACTGGTTGAGGTGTGGATTCAGGTTTACAACATTCCTAAGTGAGATAATGAGAAACCTCTTATGAAATATGAAAGAGCATGTAATTTTAAGAAGGATTCAACGTTTATTTGATGAAAATTGGTTTACAAATGGCTGAGATATCCAAAAAAAGTGATAATAATAAAAGGCGACAGGCCACGCCTTTTATTAGGATCTCTTTGTTTCACCTTTTTTTTTTTGATATCTCAGCCATTTCTAAACCGATTTTCATCATATAAACTTTTGATACCCCTTAGAATTGCATTCTCTTTGACATCTCAAAGAGTGGTTTCTGAATATCTCGCAAAACGAGCTAAATCCTCACCTTAACCAGAACTGTGCACACCCTTTAAGCACTGACACCAACAGGGCTGTAAGTCATGTTACTAATGCTAGGGACTACATGTGGATACTCAACTTCATTCATTATTTATTTGACAGAGTCCTCGAAATCGAAAATGAATCCTTGAATGAGACACGAAATGGGCCTGATTGTATATAGGCAGGATATAGCACTCAAACCACGAGAAAGGTCCACGTGGTTGATTCTTCTGTCAGCGAACATTTTGCGCTTAGAGCCCCTGGAGTCGTTTATAATGTGTATGAGAATGTATTTTCCTAATGCTGTAGGCCAACTGGCCAAATATCTGACCATCTGAACCAATTTTAATGATTTTGGTATCATTGTCTTCTGCGGAAGATGCTCTTTCTAATGATGTCAAAAAATATATCACTTTTAGAACGCAAAGTACTGAAAATCCACCGTTCCGCTTTTTTTGGGACACCCGGTATATATATATATACACTGGATAGCAAAAAAAGTACCCACTTCTGTCAAAGGCCGCACACAAAAATTCATCCCCTAGAAATAAACATTTTTTGTACACAGGTGTGCTGCAATGCCCTTACTTATCACATGCACATAATCAAGTGAATGTCTTCATAACAAAGAAGAACTTGACATGCACATCATCTTGGTTATTGAATCAAAAGTCCCACACAACAGCACTTTCTACCATGCAAAGATGGCCACTGAATGGATAACATTTTTAAACAACCAATATGTCAAATGATGTTAATGAGGGATTAACAGGGATGCTATCCTTCCTGATAATGCTAATTCTCAGAATAAAATCAGTTAGCTCTTTAAACTGGACATTACTTTACTCTGGTCTAAGCAAGCTTCCATCAGGAAAATATTATGCCATGTCTTGTAAGGCTTGTATTAAAGGCTCATTCTGTTACATTTTGTGACTTTTGATTCAGTGACCAAGATGCTGTGCATGTCATATATTTTTCTTGTAATAAAGATAATCACTTGCTTTTGGATATGTGACAACTAATGGATATTGCAGCATACCTATGTACAAAAATTGTTTATTTCTTGGTGGTGAATTTTTGTGTGCAGCCTTTGGCAGAAGTGGGTACTTTCTTTTGCTGTCCAGTGTATATATACTGGGTGTCCCCAAAAAAGCGGAACGGTGGATTTTCAGTACCTTACGTTCTAAAAGTGATATATTTTTTGACTTTCATATTGGGCGCGCGCGCACACACACACACACACACACACACACACACACTGTTTTTTTTTTTCCTGGCCCGTGCCCAATGTGAAAGCTGTATCTTTTGTTGACATGGATCACCGAGCTTACACAATATCCACCGTATGGATCGCGTGTCGTACTCAAATTATTATCTCATAAGTCGCAAAAATTCGGCGAAATTTGAAATTGACGGCATTTTCAGAAATTGGTGTAGAATAAAAAGTACTGAACCAAATTTATTGATTTTGGTATCATTGTCTTCTGCGGAAGATGCTCTTTCTAATGATGTAAAAAAATATATCCCTTTTAGAATGCAAAGAACTGATAATCCACCGTTCCGCTTTTTTGTGGACACCCGGTATATATATATATATATATATATATATATATATATATCGCAATAGATGCACAATTCATATAAGGAGATATACTTAATTTTCTAAATCAACCTTAGAATGCAGACGGTTTTTCCTTCAAACGATTTTTAAAGAAGACTATTGTTCCCATTCTGTATATTCAACAGTACTTAACATTGATTATACTGATTATACTCTCCCTAACTCACATTTTTAGAACTAATTTGAAGCACTAAAGCTGTTTTTTTTTTCATCTGCAAATGGTAAATTAGTATCTTTAAGGAATGTATATGTCCATGGCAAAATAATCTTTGCACCCTTAAAAAGCACGCAAGAGTTGGTCTGGCTTTCTGAACGAAGATCATGACATCATTCCCATTCGTGTTGTCTCCTAGTATGCATGCAGAAGACAATAATTGTGAACACGAACGACCGTGGAGCTACAATACACTCCATGCTTTGACAGAAAGAAAGAGTTTAGTAATGCAGAGGGGTGAAGATGCTGTGGTTGAATTTTTTTTAATCAATATTGTCACCCTTTGTACAAATGTTTTGTAAGATCGCAACTGTACATTTTGTTCAGAGGTTGACAATGATAAAAAAAGAATCAGCCATAGCACGTCTTTACCCCTTCGCATCTATACTCTCTTTATTTCATTCAGCAAGCTTTGCCCGCGATGGACTGACAATGACAATTGAACTGAACATGACAATGTCGGAATTAAGGAGCCTGGGTATTTGTTACAAATTCGCCGTGTCACTTCCTTAAATTACGCACAGCCCTGATGGTATCGTTGCTGCCTGGAAAGCAGTAGATGACAGGTTCGATTCCCACTGGCTCCTCTTTTTTTCAGACATGTTTATCAAATGTAGTTCAGCAGTTGCGATCTCACAAATACATTTGTACAGAGGTTGACAATATTGATTAGAAAAAAAAAAATCAGCCATAGCACCAGAAAGGACACGTATGGGGAAAAAGGCTAGGCTTCTCTCTCTTCTTGTACCTCAAGTTATTTTCATTCAAACACTGCAAAGTCCCTCTGGTGGCAAATCACACTCAAAATATTATTCTAAAAATTCTCACTGACAGGCGTTGGTAGACAACATTGGTCACACGGACGATGTGCGGATGATGCGAAGCGTAATAATTGTATCGCTTATTTTCCTTGATGATTTCCTGTCCTTTCGCAACCATTAGTCGAGCAGTGTCAACGAAAAAAGGTCCCTTTGCGTACCGGGTGACGAACGTCAACACAACTCTCAAAATATCCACAGGTCACAGAGGTCCTATCTTGTCTACTCGACATGACGTCAGTGTTGAATATGGTTGAAGTTTTCTTTTTTCATGATGTCAATAACGCTTTCCTTATGTAGGATGCGGGGAAAGGCATCCGAAATACAACTATCTGTATAGCCTGCTTGCAAGTCAGAAACAACCTTCCCAGCGAAAAAAAAAAAAAAAAAAAAAAAAAGTATATGAATAAAAAAAAAAAAATAAGTGCCAGAACGAATAAATGCAATTTGTAATCGAAATATGTAAGTGATTTGAAAGTTGTAACAAAAAATGTACGAGCGGTTGATCATTTAAAAAAATACGAAATTGGAAAAAGACATTAATTGGCCAGGAGTTAAACACATAAAATCAATTACGATAAACGGCTTCTGTTTTTCATATCGGAGAACACTGTAATTTCCAGTTCATTTCTGATAAAGAGACACGCTTTCTAAATAAGCTGAAAAGGAAGGTTCCACCCCTGTGTTATATCATTCTGTCTATCCGAAGTCCTACGATATGACCACCCTCTAACAGCCTTGGAGCAACGCCCCCCCCCCCCCCCCCCCCCCCCAAAAAAAAAAAAAAAATGACTGTGTGCATAATTCAAGCATGTGCCTGTTTGTTTTGGTATATAACCATGTATGTGATTTTACTCCGGAACTCACTGCTCGTTTTCTACTAAATCATGTATGATGTCTTCGAAAATACTAAGCTATTAGGAGGCATAAGTCGCTTCCGGTAGGCATATGGGGTCGTAATGGGGGTATGTGGGAGCGCTGCAGCATAATAGATAGGACTCCCGACTCCCAATAACATCGGAGGACCCGAGTTCGATTCCTGCCCAGTTCTTACGTCCTTGGACAAGATGTTTTTATCCATCATGTCCCTCTCGACCCAGGCGTATAAATGGGTATCTGACAACGCTAGGGTAATAATGATGACAGGGCCTTCTGTTACAGAGCAGTGGAAACACTGAAAAGGCTACACTGGATAGATAAGACCTTATCATCATCGTTATTATTATCAACACATATCAATGTGAACGAGTTGACACAGTCTGTGACATAGAAAGAGCTTACCGCCCGATAATTTTTAGCGCTCTCGTAAAAACAAACAAACAAACAAAAAAAACCTAATTCGCAAACTATCCATCAGATATGGACTTTCGGTATTGCCTTCGCCCTATTACGAATTTTCACACGTATAGGCATAATTGTTCTGAACACGAGTAAGTGAGATTTTCTTGTTTTCATCGCCACACAGTAACAGGATACTAGTAAACAGTAGACAACTTCAGTCTCGTTGCTCATAAGAGTCCGATAGACCAAGCACGGGAAACATATTCCTCTCTCTTTCTCACACACGCGCATACATTATCATACACAGACACACAATCACAAATACACACAAAGGTCCGTCATACCCTTGCTATAAAGTTCCTTTACATATTATGTACTCATGTAAGCGCTATGTATATTACTTTGTATTACTTTATATGGAAATAAAATCACTTTGAATTGAATTGCACTGAATTGAATAAACATTCACAGTCATATTAAAACACAATGTATTGATGAGCAAGCATTTTGAAAGGCACGCATGCTATGAAGTAAAACAGATGTTTTCAATGTGTTGCTTTGACTATATCTTTGATCATGATAAAATTAATGTCAATGGCAATATCATAGTTCTAAGCAGCGTTATAGTGCACTGCAAAATCGTTGGAATAAACAAAAATAGTTTGTGGTTATCATACGAAGAAAATAATCTTTCTCTTCTTTAACATCGATTAGCTCGCCTTTTATTTCAAATCATTACTATTAGTAAGCCCGTGTTATTATGACCGATATTACTCAGCGGGTGAAACACGTCTCACGTCAACTTCATATAACGTCATTATAATTCCACATCATTTCAATATTATGTTCTTTCAGTCAATTTGAGTATAAAGTGGAGTATCCCTTTAAGGACAGTCAACCAATCTACTAGACCCGCTACGTCTGTTTGAGTAAACATGTCGGCAGACGGAGTGGTTCCCACTGTCCACTGCACACACCAATATTTTTACTGAGATGTGTAGTGATATGGGAAAGGGGAGAAGTGATGGCAAATATTGACAATGTCCAACGAATCCGTATCTTCCAATTCATGTTTCATCTCTCTTTTATTGTCTTTTGCATAATCGCCTTACAGCGGAAGGGTTAGTTGACCATAAGCATAATAATTTTCCCCAAGAGAGAGACCGGGGAGATGGGGGGGGGGGGGGGGGGGGGGGGGGGGGGATGAAGAATACGTCGCTTACAACCCACCTTCCTCACAACTTACCAGCTCCCTCTCAACCTACTTCCTTCAAGATACCTCCTTCACAACAAACCAGCTACTAGCAGTGTACTGTATCATGCTGGCTATCAGTAGGAAACCCTGCTCATAACAAATAAAGAAGGATTATTCTTAAACTGAAATCGCGTCACGATCTGCCTAAAACTGAGACATTAGTCTTTTTTATTTTTAAAAGATGATTTATCATATATTATGTTTGAGTTAAAGCAGTAATGTTATTGTTATTGACATGCCATTCTTGTTATCACCATCATTATTTTTATCATCACAATAAATTAATGATAACAGTTGTTATCATTATTACTATAATTCTAGAATTTCAATCGCTTTTACTGTATAAGAACAATTAATAAACAAAGTTTTCTGTGTGTTTTGGTACTGTAGGAAACGGGTAAATTGACCATAAGCATTTCATAAAGAGATCAGGGATATAAGGGGTAATATATTTTCACTATCATCATTAATATCATTATCACTCTCAATTTAATTATTGTAACATGAATCTGCACATGTAAGGATTAATCTCCACACGGAGAGGTTAGAAAATTTGGGAACTTTCTCATGAAGACTGGACGAGAACAAGATTCAGAAAATTCATGACACATGATCAGAGAAGGAGGCATTAAAGGCATAATTTACCATTTGCAAATAAAACAAAAGCCCGGCATTAGTGCTTCAAAATATTTTGAAAATGTGAGTTAAGGATAGAAACAACCAATTTAAAGATATAAACCAGTATAACCGATGTTAAGTATTGTTAAATATACAAATGTGAACAATAGCTATAATAAAAATGTTTCCACAGTAAACCGTGTGCAGTTATAGTTTAATAAGAAAAATAGTGATATCTCCTTATATTTCAGGCTTTATTGCAAAAATGTTATATGGTAGGATGTTTTGTGATACAATTAACCTACACATACGCATTATTTTTTTTAAATCACTGCTCACAAAGGTAAACAAGACCTGTAAGATAAAAGGGAGGTGAAAGAGAGAAAGAAAGAAAGATAGATATACATATATATATATAGATAGATAGATAGATAGATGGATGGATAGATAGGTAGATAGGTAGATAGGTAGGTAGGTATAGGTAGGTATGTAGATAGGTAGGTAGGTAGGTAGGTATAGGTAGGTAGATACGAGTAGACATAAGAAGAAATAAGAGGGCAGAGAGGGAGAGAGAGGATGAGAGAGAGATGGCATTCGTAGAGAGTATTGTTTTAGGAAGTTGTATTTCATATGAAATGTTAGCAATGACGTCTGAATTGAAGATGGAGGAGAGATATACTACCTTAATGTTTATGTGATGCACTACATACCAACCAGGCGCAGGATGTCATAACGGACGAGAGCTGTATCATGTGATACTCTCACGTATACAGCAGCCTATGTTGAATGATGACTTCATGAAAACATTAATTTTGACGTCTATATTATGAGGTGGGTGTGGAGGTTAGGGAGGAGAAACGAAGAGGGGAGAGGTTGCGGGGCAAACTCGAGGAGGTACAACAAAGACTCCTTTAAGTGGTGCAGAAGCAGAAAGCGAAAAAACGTTTTGCGCATGCATGCCATAAATGCATGTATACATCAGTTACACGTTACGTCAGACGACCATGGCTCTTGCTGAAGTGAAATACCAATAATTACAAGGCGACAAAGTTTATTCGTATAATGAGCTCATTTGACAAAGTAACAGACCCAAAATAAAGTGAGCATCATTAGATCCAGGTTTAAAAATGGCACTGCCTCTCGTTACGCCCCGTTCCTGAACGTGACAATTATATGCAGATGTTCCCCCGTGATCATTATTGACGGTTCGAACCCAATTACTCGCTTCGAAAACGCCAACACAAATTACACACTCATATAGGCCCACTTTCAAAATGATGAACTGAATGATTAGCTAATTAGTCATTGTAAATTTTACTTGCTTTGTGATAATATGAGTATTTTGGCATATCGTGGCGTATGGGGTTTACGCGAGAGTGTGTAGATAAATGACGGTAGTGTGGAACTTTATGTGAGAATGTATGTATACCAGTGGTGCTAGTGTGACAGTGCAAAGGAGAGTGAATTCTGACCGTGCATGATTTTTGGTGAAAATTTTGCACCTGTATGGGTGTGATAATTATAACATGCAAATAGTGTTTTATGATTATTCATATCCAAAGGGGAAAAAGTCTTGAGGACGAGAATGTGTCAAATCAGATAACACTTCTATTGTAGTTCAGGAGTGAAGAAATAGGTGGGGGGGGGGGGGGGGGACTTAACGAGGAAACTAGGTATTTCAATAACAAATATCTTCTTAGATGTGTCTTTAAAGGAGAAAAGTGGAGTATACAGCTTTAGTTGATCGGGTAAGTTGTTCCAGACGTCGGGCGGGTCTGTAAATGTCTGATTGATTTCTGGATTAAAGCATTTTGGCGTTTCAAGAGGTGATAGTCTGTCAAACGGCAAGCACGAAAGGCCTATCTTTGAATATTCAACTTTAAGTGAAGTGTGACCTGTAACACACAAGCAGAGTTGATTTGTTGTGTACTTTTACGTGAATATGCCTCTTCAAGCGATAACAAAAGGCCCCATGAATTATGATGTAAATAATATGCTTTTTTAATCATAACAATTTATGGGATCAATTAAGTAATATTACAAGTTCCCCACACAGTATTTGACTGCAACTATCATGAGAGGCAAAAATTATCAAAGATTTGTGTAAATCACTAGGGATCGTAATACAGGTAAGAGTTTTTTCAGCTTGGAAATATACTGATGTTCCTTGATAGGGATTTATGTGCATAGGATACAGTTCAATCCATGTTAGTCGAGAATCGATTGTAACACCTATTAAAATTGAATGGATAGCTTTCCTCAGAGAGGAAATCCATAAATTACTTTTTCTATCATTACTCAATTCATGTAAGTTGGATTTTCTGAGATTATTGAAATTTTTTCTTGTTACATTCAAAGTTGATCTATTAAATACAAACCATTGCGATATTTTACATAATTCGAAATTCAAACCATTGGTAAAAATTCCTATTTCATGTGAAGAAATTATCAGTGATGATGGATGTACATATATAATATAAATATCATAGAATTGGGAAGCGGGAAAGACTTTATACTTATTCTTGTCAAAAATAAATAGATTCTTTGGGTATCCAATAGTTTATGTCGAGTTCTTGAGAGATGGTCATGGTGATTATTGACGGTTTTACCAATACTTTGTGAAACAGGACAATTAAGCTTATCCTCGTGATCCATACAAATTACCTGTATGGATTTATATTTCGTCGTCAATATTATAATCTAATGTTTTCAACAATTAAATACATGTATATCAATGATTACTTAATTACACGGCCTTTGATTTTCAATTACAATCGTGTCTCTTAGCGTCAAGTCATATCAGCACGTCAGATGCTTGTATGTGTCGTATCATCATAAACAATACTGAAACGTATAATTAAGAAGGAGGTGGGTTGTGAGGAAGGTGGGTTGGAAGGGAGTTTGATAAATGTCCACTTTAAACGTGATATTAACTCGTGAATCCTGATACAAACTGCGAAATCATCTTGACTGATAGGAGGAGCAGATGTCACCTCCAGTAATTTTCTATATGTGAACCTCAAAGCTGTTACAAACCTTTGAACCCCATTTAAAGTGTTACCTGACCCACCTTTGTATGGGGGTGGTCACTAGAGAATTATAAAGCCATAATAGTAGACGCACCTACAAGCTGGCTTTTATGACGTGTAGAATCGTGGTCTATTATAATAGTTTTCTGGTCGGGAGTTAGAGAGTAGCCTTAAAAGGCGAGAAATTAATTTAAATAAAACATGCTATATTACATACACAACACTATTACAGAATACGGGAAACACGATGAAATAACTTGCACACACCATGCCTCATCAAAAAGCCTCTAAAAGGAACACATAAGGTTTTGCTTTTGTTCGTCCATTTAACTTGTAAACCTAATTGACGTAAAGGATATTCATAATGATAAGTGCGTGTAACATCTGTCAGCATGACAGCTGATGTTAGTAATGAATCATTATACGATTCACTCGTTAATTCCATGCTCATGAAAAAAGAGTGTTAAGGTGTCAAGAGGATTCAGGTCATATGGGTTACGCTCAACATCAACAAGTCGATTTGTACACCCGGATTCAAAGTGCATTAGAGCTCCTTGTCTTTCTTATTTTCTCAAAAATAAATCAACTCGGAAAAAAAATTGTGGTATGGCACCGTTTAAATTCGTTGCTCCATTTCGTAGAATAAACCACTATGTTCCTTTCATGTGATATTTGAGCCCTTTGTTGTTCATGTCTAGAATTATTTGTTACGGTTGCAGAAATTTCTGAAATGATGAATCTCTAATTGACTCTCAAACAGGCAAAAATTGTTAGATTATGACAGTTTTTGTTTTCTTTTCAAGGTGGCATATACGTTCTCTTTCTGAGATTGTGTAGATTGAAGGAATTTAACCAGTAATACTTCTCCAATTTATTGAAGAAAATCAATGGTATACACATGTGCCGATTTTAGTGAAGATTAAATAATAATGTCTACATTATGGGTTTGATTCATCCACAATTCATATTCCGGTAATAATTCATACAAGGTGCCATCCACATCCATGACTTTTGAGCATTTATTGCTTCCAAAGTCAAAACCTAACCACTTGAGATCGAAATGTTTTTTTCCCTGTCCCCTGCCTGTTACCATAGATACCGACAGCTTCGAAATGAACTGCCCATTGCACAAACACTGCAAATTTCGAATAAACGCCTTCAAGTTCAGAATCTGGACATAGCTCATGAAAATATTGGCATGTTCAACAATATCTCGGTCCCTATATTATGACGCCCAAAGAAGGAAATAAAACGTAGAATGACTTTGAAGCAACAACGTTTTGGGCATTTTTGGACTTGAGCGTTTGTACCCACTTGTGCCTTTCTATACAAATAACTCGTAAATCTTATCTATCTGTGGACATAATAAGAGATTTTAAATTCGCGGTATAGACATACATTGTAGCCAATCTGAGAATCACGTTATTGTAATGATACTTATTAGAAGTCTTCTTTGAAGCAAAATCTCGCACGTTGTAGTTTTCAAAACATACTTTCTTTTTTCATCCATATTCCTTACCGTGTATTCTGCTGATGACGCATTAATGAGCTTTTAACTCTGCCAGTCTTTTTGCTTTTTCTATCATAATGGAAAAGCTATGTTTAATCATCTTGGCACCTTTGTGATGTATATTACATCACTGAACGAAATTCGGATAAAAGATACCAAAAATATGTAAAAAAAAAGATAAATGTTGTTTATTTTCTAAATTTGATTACAAATATGACAGTGTGTGAAATGATCGAACATCTACCAAAAAATTCGGGTAAAAGATACCCCCAAATAATATTTAAAAAAGATAAATGTTGTTTATTTTCTAAATTTGATGATAAATATGACAGTGTATGAAAAATGATTCCGCACTAACTAATAAGATGGTTTCATATTATCACCAACACCACCAACAATAATTCTAAGTAAAGTGTAACGTAAAGCGCCCGGCTCGATCTTTAAAAATTCAATACTTTTGAAATATACGCTTATGTTTTAAGTTGGGGGAATTGAAAGGATGACACGTCAGTGGTAAAAACAATAAAAAAGGTTATTTTCTGCAAACAAAGCTCTGTCCATGAATCGTTGACTTTTCTGATTCCATTTCTCTGCACATACGACATTGTATAACCAACGGGTTATATGCAATGCATTCAGTATACTTCGGTGTACCTCTAGTTTGTAAATTTGTGTGCGTGTGTGTGTACACATAGCATACATTAATGGATTGTGAATCTATATCGGGTCTTACGGCTATCGACGCAGACTATTAGGTTATGAGCCAAATTTCATACTTTATGAGTGAAAGTTGATCGTCTGTTGCCTGCAGGGTCTGATGCAATGGAATTATGCGTCTACGCTAGAGCTTATTGCTCACTTCTTATGTCCTTATGTTTCGATCCTTAAGTATCCTGAGTATTTGAAAGGTTGACGTTGCGAAGGTAAAAAAAAATGACATAACTAACCTTAACCAACTCTCTGAGGAATTACGATATGAAGAAAAATAAAGATATCTTCGACTACAAGAAAGGCAAAAAATAATCGATATTAGGAGCTTAAATGATTAAAGATAGACAAAGGTGGAATGTAAAAGATTAATATGAAAACATTACTGATTTCTGCAGAGATAAAATTTTGTTCTATTCACTGTTATCATTCAAGAAAGAGCCCAGAACTGAACGGACACAACAAACATGAACATAAAAGACACATTCATTATCATGTACAAAATTGTACAACTCATCTCCACACATACATGACATACACTTCAAATTCTTGCACAATGCACCACCGCACTTTTGTTTTCGGCTTCATTATTTTTTTTTTCTCTCTCTTTATCTCCATCCAGTGTATTGACTTGAGTGGTTGTATATCCCCGATTATGTTGTAATGTTTAGACAGCTATTTCTGAAGGTATTATCCTCGTTAAGCGTATGCTTGTAATGACGGTCTCCTATATTTCTGTTATTTAGATTAGAGCTGCTTAATTTGTATTTTGAACTGCATGTACATGAGGTTTTAAGATGTTTGCATACTTATGTGCATAAAATAACACCTGCTCTTTTTCATTTTGCGTTATCATGGAATATTGTCGTATATTTGAATTAATTGCTTATATATTTCAACTGCTAGATTCAAATTATATTACACTCAATTACCTTATTCAATTGACTTTGTATTATATTTACGTTTGAGAAAGCAACTCAGAAACAAAATCAATGGACGAGAAAGAGGGGGAAGGGAAAGAGGTTGCGGGGGGGGGGAGCGAGAAAAACATGAGCCAATTTGTTGCTAGTCACTTCTCAGGACCTCAGCTTCAATCTAACCTCTTGACACAGGGGTATAGCAAGAGATGTTTGACTACGGCGGCAGCGTATCTGCTTGGGAGTGAACTTGCCGACCTAGAAACTATGTCGTATTATGATATTTGATTCAAATCGGGTCACACGATCAGCATCCAGTGACACACCTCCCCAACGCCCGTCCTGTCATCACCTTTGGTGTTCGTAGTCTCTTATCGTAGCACAGACCTTCAAGTTTAAAGAAATGTTTTATCTATTCGCTTTCGGTTTACATGATCCTTAGATTAATCACAATATCAAGATATGAGTAATGATTTACTCATAGACATTACCGTGCGTGATCCAACAATACATGGATACTTCAGCCTAGGAAGAAAGGTTTAGCAAATGTTAATAGAAATCATGTGTCGGCGACTTCTATGGCTGACTTGTTATCAAAACCTTGTTATTTGCGTGCGTGTATTCGTGTATGTGTGATGTTTGAGCCTGTGTACGAGTCTCTGATATGGTTTGCATTATGTATCCATGGAAACGGTCACCAGGAATCTCTTCAAAAGGAGACACAATGAAAGAAACGATGTAATAGATACATCCTGCACAGGGACTGTACACTTCAAAGACTCGCAACCCTAATCAGAAACTTGCTAAGAAGAATTTTATATTCGACCCGCAGCAATAAGAATTGAAAATAAAAACTTTATGATAAATTATGTTACTGTCATATCTCCTGCCATGAATCCGCATTGAAGAATCCAAAACTATGATTATGGAAGAAGAAGGAATTTAATAGTGAATAGTTAGAGGTGATGAACAGCCACGATAGCCAAAGACTAAGCGACCTGCAGATCCCAGTAAACACGCAATGACACGCTGGTAACATGCAATTTGAAAAGATCAGAGTATTCAATTGACAGGTGCGAGTGGGTAATTTAGATACAAGTCTCATATAATTACTGAAAACAATAAGTGTACTTCCGTTTTAACGAACACGGTTATAACGAAATCCCGTTTACAACGGAGTAAAAAGTCAGGCGGCAACATTATCCGCTCTATTTATTTTTACTGTTCATTTGTTCGGTTATAACGAAATTTCGATGTAACGAAAGAAAATTGCCGGTCCCGACGACTTCGTTATAATGGGAGTCCACTGTATTGTGCCTTGTTTTTTTTTTTAAGGATTTCAACGCGTCGAAAACCGGAAAAGACTCTTAATGATACAAAAGAATTCTTCCCAATTTCAATATGGTGCAGGCATATCTCCAAATAATTAGGTGATTATAGAGGTAAGGGTATACACAGTAACATACTTACATGCTTACTTAATAACGCACTAAAGCCTGTGGACTATTTATTATTACTACTGCCCTAGCCAACTCCAACACGTTTTGCACACAGATAAAATCGACCAATCTACAATATTTATTCGCATTCTGATACGGGATTGAACTTTGCTCTGTCCCCGCGTCGTTGAGAACACACATAAATCACCCTCCCTCGGATCAAGAGACCCAACACCCAGCTAAACACGCACTTCGCAACAACACAACGTCCGACCAAGGAGCTTCAAACACACAGTTTGAAGCTCCTTGGTCCGACAGAGACTTACTATTAGGATGAAAGTACCGATAAATTCAGCCAGAATTTCTCGTGCAAGCTTGTTGCGAATCCGCAGGGTCTCGAACATCTTCTCCTTCGCTGTAGGCATGTTTGCAGCGAAATCACAGTGGTAGCAATTGAACTTGTCGTCTGCTCCGTAGGCTTTGATGTGAAGTCAAGTTGTACGTCTAATTTCGCTCGTCTGCGCACAGGCGATCCTCGTGTGCTCAGTAAATAGCGCCTATACCAGCAGTGACGCGCTGATCTTTCCGGAATTCCAAGGGTATTTGGGCGGTGTTGTGATCCCCCGAAAAGTCTCACAATCAAGAGTCGGTACGCTACCAAGACAACAGAATTGAGAATACTCCTTACGTTATCACAGTCATATGCAGAGAATGGAAAAAATGACTGAACACGCTATTAAAGGCATACACCCTATTGCTAAAGTGAGCTGCAGTGAGCCGTATTTACATTCTTCCCTCCTCAACTCTGAGAGGTAACTGTATAACTGTCAGACAAACCTGGCAGATATCTAGATACGTTTGACAAAATAATCAGGGGCGGAGGTAAATCAAATAGCCACGAGGAGCCATGGAGAGTTGCGTCTGTCACCAACGTAGATGGGGCTCTACCTGCTTTCAGTGACGAACGATCTTCCAAAGACTAAGCTTCAATGTCATTCGTATGTAGGTATGGGTGTGCTATGACACAAATAAGTCAAGAAGGTTATGCTTCTAACGGTTTGAGGCATTATCTACTAACATCATTATTGATTATATAATGCTGTTATTACCAGTTCAATTTAATGATCCGTCCTTAATTTCGTTCTTGTCCTTGTTAAAGTCCTTTCTTTCTGACAGTTTCGCCTGACGTCATAATGTCAAAATTTTCATACACGGAATATTCCTTGACGGATCTTGAGATATCCTTATCCCCTAGAGTAATTCACAAAATGTACAAGTTATGCTTCGCCTGTGAATTTCTCTTTGCCATAATACAGTTAAAAAATAAATTGCATTGTTGCTTATTTGTTAATTCATCGAAATACAAAGATGATATTGCTTCAATTTCACAATGTTTTTGTAGAAGTTTGTGTTATTTGATATTCTTTAAACAAACATCTTTACTCATGTAAGCGTTAGCTATATATTACTCTGTATTAGTTTATATGGAATTAAAGTCAGCTGAATTTGATTTGACGACTTTCACTATCACTCTTTTTATTGTTAATGTCATCGCTGTCACTGTCTCATACTTCCACTCATTCATCCTCACCATCATTCATTATAAGTAAATTCTGCGATTCAGATAAAGAGTTTGTATTCTAACACGTCTGGTAAGTGAGAAAGAAAAACTCGTGACAATTGAACCAACATTTAGCGCATACTGATATAATAACTAATATTTGGGAGATAGGTTAACAGCAGTTTAAGAGAAAACAACATTACATTCAATGCAATGCACTATTCAGGTGGCATGTTGATGTGCGATTATCATGCACAGACCTCTAAGAAGAAGCCAAACAGCTGACTATAACGTCGATGAGTGTGTCTTTGCATCAAATAATCCTTGTCCCTGCATTAAAACAAAATTTTACAATTACTTTTTTTATAGTGTCTCAAACTGTCACATCATTTTGAATGCTGTGGTGCGGTATAGGGTCATTTGTCTTCCAACAACACGCTCACTCGGCCGAACAAAATAAAGCAAACACCCATGATACAAGCATATTATAAGACGACCTATTCACAAAATACCATCAACAAATACCAGGTATAAGTGTTGATATACCAGGTATAAGTGTTGTCTGCTTCATCACAGTAAACGATCTTTCATCTACAGTCATCATACCTATTAATTTTGTAAATTCAAGCCCACCTGGTATGTGTCCAGACTCTCCCAAGGATAAAGACGACGTTAAAGCTCACCTGCTCTTTTTCTTCTAATCAAGCAGCACAGCCTATATTAGACCTCAGTCGCAGTGTAAAATTAGAACCACTTGCCATCGGGAAGCAGAGTTCTGCAGTCTCCACCGACACTTAGCCGTGTGCGACGCTTCACTTCGGCCCTGGCTCTGATCTACTCGTGCTCATAGTTAGTACACATTCTCCTCCCCATTATCTCAATTATCCCACATCATTTTCATTCTGTGATGTCAGAATACCCTCTCGGCACTCCATGAGATTCATAATCCATTCAAATGTATGCATGTCTTCTTCTGGCAACCCAGGTAGCTATCTGCTCACCTGTTGAATAGATTATAATTTTTGAAAACATTTCCTTCCTTGCGGCATGCGTCATTTGTCACCAGGTTTTGGAAACATGCAACAGATTTTTATTCTCAGAATGGAGTATTGTTAGACAGTGCATTTTATAAAACGTAATTAGCTGTTAGGGGATCGTAAGGTGGGAAGGGAAAAGAAATTCTCCCAAACCATGCTAAACAATGATAATTCTTGTCCTTTTTTGTGCTTTAATTGAGAGATGTAATTGACGTCAGGTGTGCACCAGACAATTTACAAGACCTCAAATGCAATTTTACAAAATTACAAAAGAGGAAAAAACCAGTATTCTCCCATTTATAGCTTTGTTTAACAATTCATTTCAATTCAATTTGATTCATTGACTTTATTTCCATTAAACAGAATGTAATACATAACACAAAGCATACCTTCGACAAATTGTATCGCCTAACAAACGTCTTTGATCTTAATGAAATAGAATTACGCAGGGGGGGGGGGGAATCATGAACTAGAATGCATGTAATGTGGATAGAGTACTTTTGAACACGCTCCAGTTATTTCGGTACACAAAGTGAGCAGGGCTGTCTAATAACAAGCAAGCAAGTTATCATTCCTATGAACGATGTATGTCTATAGTAAAATAAAGGGATTTTATTTATAATTGTGATGCTCTGAACATGATAATGAAGTGATAATTCCATTGCCTCGCGTGTGTTCTAATCGTAAATTGTTTAGGGCTTACGAATTGTCACCTTTTCTCGCAATGAAATAAATGAATAAAATACCATGTAACTAAGTATAAAGTATACAACTGTGATTTAAAAAATGAGACCTTCTCGTCAGAGTAGTGTTGCATTGTCTTTGGATTAGCAATGACGAATGTGAATAGGGGAATTTGTAGTTGCCGAATTGTTGAGAGAATTTTATTGTTGTTGTTGTTGTTGTTGTTGTTGTTGTTGTTGTTGTTGTTGTTGCAAACCAGTGTTGCAGATTTGGAAGTCCCCATCTCGTGACAAAAAGTGCTTGTCATTGCTATATCGTGTTAAATCATGAGAAAATCTGACATTCTGTCACATCTTCATTTCATATCCGTTCGATCTTGACGAAGCTTTTGCATACTAGTCGG
Source organism: Diadema antillarum (assembly GCF_040938485.1). NCBI lineage: Eukaryota > Metazoa > Echinodermata > Echinoidea > Diadematoida > Diadematidae > Diadema > Diadema antillarum. The sequence goes on along the minus strand of NW_027271291.1, from coordinate 60,158 downwards.
TATGTTACTCATTAGACTAGTCTATTCCACTTATCATAAAATCACTTCGCATTGTGTGGCATAGTCCACCGGCCATTATGGCCATGTTTACACAGTTCTACTAACGACGCAGATAGATGGCGCTGTAGCTTTTGGTTCTAGTTCGAGGGCAGTTTCCTATAATGCTCCGCATTCCTTACATTTCTTCGTCTTTAATTTGTCCGTAGTTGAAGAACTTCCTTCCAAAAGGCGCTAAATATATAAAAATAATGATGGATTTAGCGCCTTTTGGAAGCAAGCTCTTCATTTTGTTACCAAAAGTTTTATCTGTCAAAAATTTAGGGAACACAACTTTGAAATAATATCGCTTTTTATGGCGACCAGTTTCACAAGTCCTTTCTCTTCACCTCATTCATTAATATGTTATTGAAATCAAGCTTATAATTGCCGTTGCACTATTGTAACTCTTCAAAGGGTTATCATCTAGTAGGCTGTATACAGGCTCACTCTCGAGAGTGATAAAAAACTCGGGCCATTGGGTCCCTCTTTCTTTTGAATCATTTTCAACATGCCCCCCCCCCCCCCCCCCCCATCCTAAGTGCCCGTTTGGTAAATACCCTATACATAATACAGATCCTATACTCAGTCTTGTCTTCGGATTATTAAAAAGTTTGACAGTGGGCTTTGTCCTTTTATGGTAGTTCTAAAAATTATACGTGCAGTGGCGGATCGGGGGGGGGGGGGGGGGGGCGCAACCGGCGCACGTCCCCCTTTATTTTTCGTTAAAAACAAAAGAAATAAAAACTGAAATGAAAGCCGGAAGTGGCCCTAGAAATACTAGTTTCGCCCGCCCCCCCCCCCCCATTACAGAATTCCTGGATCCGCCCCTGTACGTGTAGATGAAACTGCAGAAAGAAAGGACTTGAGACAAACACAGTCACTCTCTCATTTCGTCTTTTTATTCTTACTCTTTGTATCTGCCTCCTTGAATTCTGAAAATTGCTACCAATTGTGTATTACGTCCCTATTTACGGGACTGGATACACGCATGACCGTATGTTATTGTTGAGTGTCTAGGCCTAGAATGTAAAGAGGCCTTGGCGAGGAAAATTCCTTCCCATTCAAATATTGGCTACCCTCCGTAAGATTGTGACAGAAGGCCTCTACAGCAATGCCATGACAGTCTCTTCAGGCAAGCTGAAGGATTGTGATAGGTGTTGTTCAGTCCTGGAGTCGGGCAGGGAGGTATTTTTTTTCGTCTCGCATCCCTGAGTAGGGTTAAGTGTAGCAAATTGAATGCGAATTTCCTAACAGTCCGATTGATGGTGCTGTGCATTGGATTGTGTTGAATCTATATACAATGGGGTTGTGCATCTTGTAGATAGTGATTGTGATTGTGATTGTGATTGTGATTCTGAGTGTTTATCTTTTCCTCTGAAGTCTTATAGCAGCATTTGGGAGAATCATCAATCAATCAATCTATCACTGAATTCATTATTACGTCATAATTATATGTTTAAAATCCTTGCTCAGCTTGTGCAGCCACCAGCGGTCTGAAGCACGTACCTCGTCAATGTTCTCTTCCGTTCTCCTTGTTCAGCGTGTAGCAGTAGTTCTTTCTTTCTTTCTGTCTTTCTTTCCTTCCATTCTATCTATTTAATTTGGCAAGTCATGTCATGTTGTGTTTATCATGTTTATTTCGTCCTGTGTTAAATTATTTTTGTGCTAATTATTTGCAAATAAGTATTTCACAAGGTCTTTTTTTAGTGGTTCACAATATACAAGCATGCTTTTTAGTAGACCTTATTAGTTTTGTTGGGGAAAAAGAATGAAAATACATGAATTAAAGACGCTGGACGTGTTGTGATAGGTACACTGAATATATGTGTTCATGAGCACATTTATATAGGTATGATAGCTGTTGATAATGGAACCGTTGTGGTCAGGGATCCCACACTGTGAAACAATGATCCCTCACTGTGCAACCTTTCTGCAGAAGAGGGCGTACTAGGATTTCATTTCATTTTCATTTTTATTTCAACACGGTAATAAAGAGGATGTCTTGCTCAGCTATCGGCTGTTTGCATGCTGCTTTGAGTTGTTTGTTTTATTATGTGGGGATTTGGACTAAGGATGGCTAAGGTGTTGCTTGCATTCTGGCAAATTCCAGGAACGTCATGATTCTACTTTATGTAGGTCTGGGCCTCTGGGGGCAATGACCTTGCCTAGATACTTTGTAGAAGAAACAGGGTCAAGGACTGTAGCGTTCAAGATGTATTTACGATCCCAGCTCGTCTTCAATCTGGGACTGAGACTAGTTGCACTTCTGTTCATTCGGAGTTCCATCATCCACTTGCTTGGCAATCTATTGAGTTCATCTATGTTCAATGGCTCGTAAAGATTACTAGAATCATCTGGCGAATGGATTGTCATGCACATAATGGCATCATCAGCAAACAGTCTATAATTCTAGATCCTATCTCGTCTATCAGGTTATTTATTTTGAAGAGGAAGAGGCGAGGTCTAAAAACATGTAATTGTAAGTGTACAATACTTTGAAACAGGGTACTGTTTACGATATGCTTTATATCATTAACAATCATATGTATGTTCTATATAAGTTCATATGCCTTTACGATACATTATTTAGATTATTTGAATACTATGTTAGTGGTAGGGTGTATATAGTTGTTGTAGTTTGTTTTATTTGTGTTTGTTTGATAGAGCAATATAGCGACAGAGTAACACAGAAGAGAATTGAGAGACAGTGGCAAAATGGCAAACTGAAAGCGACAGAGTGGCAGATCGAGTAATAGAGTACCAGAGTGACGAACTAAGTGATTAAGTAACATACAGACAATATCTGACAATTTGAATCGGTTTGGTATTCGTGTTCAGTCAGGAGTTTCTGGGTTATGCATCTGATATACTTGTTATTGGTGAAAATGAGATGCACAATGCACCCAAGTTGAATTTCACTCATAACCGTATACTCATTCTGCTAATTGAGAGATACATTGTACATGCCGGGATCTTACCACATACAGCGGGCGCGCTGCTATCATTCAACATTCTCGACTCACTCGCTCACGGGCCCTGAATATGTCACAAGGTCGCCGTATCGGCCGACTTCATGTTGACACGCGCGAACTTTGTATCCTCGAGATGTGAGGTCAAGTTTACGTTCGTTCGAAAGATAATGCCACTGCGAAAGTCTGATCTCGACAGCTCGACTGCTGACTGCGCCGGGTGCTGCTTGAACATGGCAAGTTTTACAGCGAGACTCGGCAAGCGGTAGAACTCCCGCTTGTGTTGCTCAGCATGACAGTATAATGTTGTAATATCGTGCTACCATTCACCGTCGGTGTTTTTTTTTTCGTCTAATAATATCGCAGTTACAAGAGCAGGCAATCGGCTGTCAAAGCAGGCGACTGTTGCGACTACTCACCCTGGCGGCGTTCGTCTATTGATAGATATTTAATGAGCTAGCTGTGTCTCTTTCACAAATTAAGGTCATCATAGATTACACTCGAGCTTGTCATGAGACAACACGTTCTGTCTAAATCTAACGCAGCGATCTATGATACAGATTCAGGTATACGTTCCCTGACGCAGCCTCCGTCGTTGCAAGGAAAAAAACTACTTGGCGCTCTAGAAGCAAGCATACTAAAAAGTAATAACAAGGCATATGCATGTTATTATACAGAAACGTTGACAAGTCACTACCTCAGTGAACTCAAGTGATGCAGATATATGATTTGATCAACTGACTAATGGTCAAGACTGCATACGCTACAGTATGTAGGCCTACACCAACAACGGATGAAATATTTCGATTCCATTGAAGCTCTATTTTGAAGGCGCCACGGATTAGGATACTGTTCTTCTTCTTTTTTTCTTTTAAGCGAATGACCAGGGTTTTTTTTGACAATGAAGGCGAGAGCTGATGGGTCAAACAGAATGACCACTTATGACCAAAAGTGTAATCAAGTTTACTGAAGCATTGCCTGCAATTTATTCGTGTGCACTATGTTACACTATAGTCCAATCGCGAAGGATATCCACACTGTAATCTAGTCCCTGCGACTCAACAATGTTTCTCTTCATTTCAACCTGAAAACCGCGCCTCAGTCTCCGCTATACCTCCCGACCTGATGGCAGCTTCCAGCAGCAGCAGCAGCAGCAGAAAACTGTATCGTTTCAGGCTGGTAAAATCCGCCATCGCCTTGGTAGTTTGTGTAGCCTCGGGCTCCGTGTACCTCTCAAGACTGTCAAGAGGACCTCGAGAGAGCGGGGCGAAGCTCCGGCAAGATCTTCACTTCCTCCCGTCAAAGTTGTCGGACGAACCAAGCCAAGGTAGGATTGTATGCCACTGTCAGATTGTAGTAAAATGTTATGAGGGAATGTTTGATACCGTTATCATACGCCTAGCAATGTCGAGGCATTACCGAAAATTAACCCTTGGCATACTACATCAATTACGTGACCATATTAGGTTTGTATGTTAAATTTGTACACGTTTGATTCATTGGCATAGAACGAGTTTAGCAAAAGGTTAAGATGCTGCTGTTTGTATAGACAATGAAACAAACGTGCAAACGGGAATTACAAACCGCTATTAAAGCTTATGTTTCTAAATGTTTATTGGTTACTGTTACAACACTTGAATTTGTTCACTGACAGTGGCTGAGTTTCTAACCGGCATGTGCTGAAGTGCTCGCTCAATCTCCCGTGGTTTTATTTAGGGAGTATTTAACTCCAGTAAAAGACTTGTTCATTAGGAAAACAAATGAATCAGAAATGCAATGACAATGGAATCAGACATGCATAGAATGCAATGCTCCTAAATCCACATGAAAAGCTGATGATTATTATGTCTCCAGTCAAGTGCATACACGCTTACTCGAGCGTGTGCTTGTTATTGTACAATTTTATCATTGAAGCAAATGCTTGTATGAATAACGCGTAGTAACCAATATAAAGAGGCCTGACTATAGGTTTCCTTATCATACAGTGTACTGATTTTATCTGTCTAGTTTCATCTGGCAGCCGCATATATTCCATGTATTCCTGTAAGGTCACTGTGAGGAATTGACAGCACATTCCATTTCAATTGATTACTTGTATCTCTCAAAGTAGACATAATAGTTTTTAACTATAGGGGACCTACAATAAATATACAATTGGGACAGTTGTAACAGGGGACCTATACACTTAATATACAACCAGGACATTATTTAAAAAGGAAAAATACATGGCGTGATAATACAATTAACAGAATGTCAATATCACGGGGTCACAAAGCAAGCTAAAGAATGAGAAACACGTTCGAATTTATGTGAAAGCGATATTATGAACTGTAAAAGTTTTAAAATAAGTGATTATTACCAGGTATACAAAAGCAAACATGCTGTTTGACAAAAAAGCATACATGACACGCTGGTTTGGATAGGAAGAAAGGGTATTTATACCAGGGGAAAAATGCATCCAAGCCACTGTAATCCCAAAGGTCTTAAGTTTCATTGATTCGACTTCGCAAGGGTGACACTTTGGGGATAAAAATATTGGTAGCATCTGGAAAACAGAAGCATGATTTCCAGTCACGTGTTAAGCCATTGAAATGTCAAAAACAAAACCGCATCCTGTGACCTATACTCATACGATGTGTGATCTAGTTTCCGAGGACTAGGCAGCTCTAGTAACCACAAGAATGCTTAATTTTGTGAAAGACGCAACTATATGGAATTAAAAAAACATAAACAACAAACAAACCAACAAGCAAGGTTAAAAGTCATGGAAATTATGTTACTGCTGTCTGCTGGTCTATAGAGTTTATCGAGCTGTAAATTATACCCTGGGGATGATTGTTCCAATACTTAGGTCCTATAAGCATTATTGCTTTTCTTATAAAGAACTACCAGTCTGCCTTATATATCTATATACATATACATTATATATATTTGTATTTATAATTATGCGTGTATGGGAGGGCTTTCGTGTTAGTGTTACAATAGTGCTGTTCAAGTTCATAAACAGTCTATACTGGTCAAATGTATCTCCATTTTTTTTGAAGGTTTTTTTTTTTTTTTTAAATTCTAATATTCCGGACATATGGCGATAATTTACCGTAGTTGTTTCTAGAGCCAAACAGTGCAAGAAAAGGACTTTGAGACGAGTTGAAATGAGGATGATGCAAAGACGCATAACGCTGATGACATTCTCAACATGGCCCTATCATGATGCACAAGGCGTATTCAACATTGTCAAGGATATCAAGATTTTCTGGAAAGTTCGAGAATATCTTCGTAAAAACACTCTTCAACTTCTTTATAATGTACTCTTATTACCTTATACACCCTACTGTTATCATATTGCATGGGTGTATTAGCAAAATCAACTCTCTCTTGTCATTACAAAAACGTGCGGTAAAACTTTTCGCTGGTTTTTAAATACTCGGCACACACCGAATGTTTGTTTCAAAATTTAAGAACTTTAGAATCTCCAATATACATCACACTGTACTTACATGGAAAAAGCGCAATATTCATGTTTAGAGATAGGCTAATAATCAGCTCCCCGTAACGTTTAAAGATAAGGACCTACGGGGTTTTTTTTTAAGCATTCATTCACATCCTATCCGTCTTGCAAAAGACTATTAGTTCAAAAATCCTAAATTTACCAGAGGTCAAAGATAAAATATGGCATCATGGGCCTGATGTATGGAACTCATTCAGTAGGAGTTCTTCTCTCCAATTTTCTAAATCATCCTACAAAAAACCTAGTCTTCTCACAACGTATCACTCTCTTGTTTTCGGTCAAATGATATTGAAAATACTCGGAAGTTCACGTTGTTTATTTTTGTGAAGACAAAATTTCAGTAAAAAATAAGGGAGAATTGTTAGAAATTATGATATCCCAGATGCCGTTATCCCAGGCAAGCGCATTGCTTATCGATAACGATCTCCTGAACCTGCATTCATTACAGGTGCACTTTACCTTTGCGAGCAGTGATTTAAAGAATGTTTGAGATATTACATTTGATGCATATGTGTAGGTCAGTTGTATCACAAAACATCCTACCATGTAAAAAAAACCCAAACAAACCGAAACATTGTTACAATTGTATTATATCTATTGTTCACATTTTGTATATTTAACAATACTTAACATTAATTATACTGATTCAAAGGTTTACATTTCGGTTGTTTCTATCCCTAACTCACATTTTAGAACTATTTTGAAGCACTAAAGCTGGGGTTTTGTTTCATCTGTAAATCGATGGTCAATTATGTCTTTAAGATACGATGGAATATATGCACGTATATCACACACACATGATATTATCTATTTCTTTCTAGGACTCTTGTTTGCCTTTTGATATGAATATCTTTGATTTTTTTATTCTCGTAATGATTTCATTTGTAAAAGTGGAGAAGTAAAACAAATTGAAATTAAAACTGGAATTAAAGATACCCAGACGTATATCATTCTGATCACTATTGCACTGGCAAACAATCTGCATGGGCCCATACCATCCTGGTCAGGACCGGAAGGCAATATACAATCTGTTACCTTTGGGAACAGTGATTTAAATTTTTTTAAAGATATGACATTTTATTTTAATTCATATGTGTAGGTCTGTTGTACAACAAAACATCCTATCACATAATTTGTTTTTTTAACAATAAAGCCTAAAATATAAGGAGATAGCTGTATTTTTCTCAATAAACCGTAACTGTGGACGGTTTAGTCTGGAAATATTATTATAACTATTGTTCACATTTTGTATGTTCAACAATACTCAACATCGATATTACCGCTTTTAATTTTTATAGTGGTTGTTTCTATCCCTAACTCATGTTTTAGAGCTATTTTAAAGCACTAATGCTGGGTTTTTGTTTCATCTGCAAATGGTAAATTATGCCTTGAAGGGGAAGGAAAAGCGGTATTTTCTTAAAATGGAATACTGTTTGAACATGCCTATATAAAACACACTCATGTTCTGTAATCTTGCTTATCGTTCTACACTACAGTGTATGATACGTCGATTGTTTCACTGACCGAAAAATTTGTGATTACGTGCAAAGATAAAGCAAACGTTGTTTGCCCCAGTGTGGAGTGTGATGACCAATGAAAGAGATATATTAGTAGATGGGCACAGACAAACGACAGATATGGACGGAAGAATGAAAGTACAATCAGGCTAGATCGATGGTCCAATGTGATAACACTTGACGTCGTGACGGAGCAAAATTGAGTTCATCACCTTCAGGAAGTGTGAGAGGACACCTAGTCGTTTTATTACATTGCCACTTACCCTGCTCCGCTTCTGTGTGACAGGACAGCTAACAATGAAAAGGAGGTCATTTGAAGTCCATGGCTGGGGCCAGTTAACTGTATCAAACCATACGTACATGCAATGTGTATCAAGTACTTCATAGCCCTACTTTTGTACTGTGAATATCATTTAAGGTTCTTGTAACAGCAATGGATTTCGTGTCATACAATGCAACACATTCTTCACGCAAAAGAGATCTTGTTGATTTCAAGTGTATTGATGTAGGCCTACACTCGTAACGTCATGCAACTGATTTGAAATTAAAGAATTGATACCGAAAGAGGGAGGGGTCTCGATTGGCAGGGAAAGGAAAAGCTTGGTTTGATCTTAATTTTTGTAGTATGCAGGGGCGGATCCAGGAATTCTGTAAATAATATTTCTGGTGCCACTTCCGGGTTTCATATCATTTTTTTCTTATTTTTTTTTTGTTTTTAACAAAAAATAAAGGGGGGGGGGGCGTGCGCCGGTTGCGACCCCCTCTGGATCCGCCATGGTATGTGTGGCAATTACACGTCCTATGTCGCAAGACAGGAGGCAGGAGCATGTGAAAGACTTTCAAGACAAGATATGTTCAATCTCTTCCTAACGCAGTTTAACATGTTTAATATGGATCGACCGGGGAAAAAAGACATCCATACAAGAATATCTGCAAATGCCCATGGTGTCTCAAACCACACAATCGTTTTTAGTTATGCTAAATGTTTCATTTTCTAAAATACATTATTATGCATGTAGGTAAATCATTTTCTAAATCAGTTAAGTCGGTTAATCAACCAATTACCGGATTAGTGAAGGAAAGGGAGAGGGATGCGTATGCCTCTAATTCGGAAAGGTGCCCAGTCCAATTTAAATACCCATAGAGGGACTTTAGTCCAGCGGATATAGAAAAAATCATGCACTTTATGGTAAAAGCACCATACTTGGTACACATGTACATGATGCCAATATAAGTCATTTCTGATATGGAAGCCACTCTGATTCTCCCTTTGGCGGCCGTGGCGGCCATTTTTCAAAATGGCCGCCATGTGATATAGCAATGATGTGTATTTTGGAAACTATAAGTCCGATTGTCGTGATTCTTGTACCAAAGTATAGGTTTTGAGGGTCAAGGATTCCAATAAAATAATTTTTGAGAGGATAAAACCATGGCAACCTACTTATTGGTGGCCATTTTGAAAAAAATATGGCCACCATGTTAGATAAAAACATATCCTTAAAACGTATGGACAGAGGGTCATGACTCTGGTACCAACTTATATGTTTTTGGGGTCAAGGACTCCCATAAATTCAACTGTAAGTGAATATGAATCGCTTCATCCTACGTTTTGGCGGCCATTTCAATGCATATGGCTGCCATACAACAGAAAATGAATATTGTATACCTTCGAACTCAAAAGATATATAATCACGATTCAAGTGTAAAAGTATAGTTTTGGGGTGAAGGTTTTCAATTTAATGATGTTTTAGCAAAGTGAATAGGTTCATCACATCCTTTGTTTTGGCGGCCATTTGATAAATATGGCCTCCCTCCAGTTATATAGCGTACGAGTGTTATGAAAGCGGGATGCCCATTGTGGATTGATTCTGGTGTAAACGTTTGTTTTAGAGTTCAACAATTACTTATTCACTCATTTTTAGTATTCTAATGTGGAACATCTGGGCATAGTTAACTTTGGAAGCATTTTGGAAAATATGCTCAACTTCCTTTATAGGATTTATGTGTGTACAGTGTATGTGAAAAACATGATCTTCACAATTTCATGTCTGAAGTACATATTTCTCACGATTATACAGTTTCTAGAAATATAGACTCTCGCTTTCTCTGGTCCCTGGACCATGGAATGAAAATCATAGTTTCCAACCAATATAGTACATCTGTTTCCTTTGGAAATATGACACTAAGTGTGAGAAAACTTCTAAAGCTTATTGGGTCACTTACATAAAATGTAAACACACTACAATTATGTATGCCTGTGATCTTCACAATTTCCTGCCTGAAGTACATATTTCTCACGACTATACAGTTTCTAGAAATATAGACTCTCGCTTTCTCTGGTCCCTGGACCATGGAATGAAAATCATAGTTTCCAACCAATATAGTACATCTGTTTCCTTTGGAAATATGACACTAAGTGTGAGAAAACTTCTAAAGCTTATTGGGTCACTTACATAAAATGTAAACATACTACAATTATGTATGCCTGTAAAATTCATGATTGACCAGGCTGTTCTGATACTTACAACTACACTGAATCTTATACATCAAACGATAAAGTAAATACAATAGGTAGTATACAATACATCTTTATAGGTTTACATCTAATTGTAATTTGCAGCGTAGTGGGTAAAGAATCAGCCTCATGAAAACAAATCAGATCTTCTGCCAAAGTTTTGTATCCTATACCAACATCATTTCTTTTAGACAAAGCTGGACATGATAGGTTTTTTGTGTCATCATCTTGACATATGAATATGATGTACTTGGTCCAATCTGTTTCTTTCCTGGGAGCTGGTTTGTCTCGGTTGAAATGAGCTTTGCTTTTGAAGCCATGTTATTCTACAAATAAACCCAATTACCAATTACTTAAAAAGATAACATTTTATGTAAATGTGCTTCACAGACGTAAAGCAAAAAAATTATGTGTACATTTTTTTCTAGAAATGTGACAAACATTTTCGTTAAATGGATTTGTGGTTGTGAATTTTACCTTTTGATGTACAGTAATTTGTAAAGAACAAGAACAAGGAAAAATCAAATCATCTGTTTCTGTGTGTAGTTCTACTCTGAATACATTACTTGTTATAGTTGATCTATATGCATTAATTTTTATCAATGATTTTAGCCTCTTGAACTGAATTTCACCCTACCCTAACCCCAAAGAAACTATACAAATATATATTTCATGCATTTGCCATTCTCATATGGAATAAGGATTAAGGTTTCATAATTCAAAAGCAACTTCTTCAGGTAAATGGACAGTGGGCGTTTCAACGCAATTTTATAACATAACAGCACCCATCCAAAATATAAACTACAAAAAAAAAATATGCTAATCTATGAATTTAAGGAAAACCTCAAAGAAATACAAATGTTGGGATTCATAATTATTGGAAGATAAAACTGCAGAATGAAATATTCAGTATATCGATCTTTCTACTTACCATCAGCACCAGTAGAAATACTGAAGACATTCTCCAAAGCGCACCTGCATCTACATAATCATGCATTAACGTTCATCACTGCTCATCAATGGATGATCAGGAACAATAATTGTTTTGGATTGTCAGAGCTCATTCGATTCCTTAATGTGATTCCTTATAATTTTGTGTAACAGTTTTGACAAGGTCATACTATGAAATAATGAAAAAGACCTGAGAACTTTAGAAATCAATAGGTCTTATTAGACTGCAATAATCATGTTTTTGTGGCTGGAAACTATGACATTACACTTATTGTGCTCTCCTGTCTATGCATCCAAAATTGGGGGGAAAGTCTTCTATTCCATTCTCACCATTTACTCTACCTAACTGATATTCAACATAATTATCTTTATAGTATTCCAGTTATGTAACAATTGTATTTATGTGATGTTCAATACCTATACTTGAATAGTGAATGTGATAGAGGTATGATCAATCAACAACAATCAATGAAAAATAAAGAACTAAACGTCGCAACAACAAAGGAGGTTCATTTACCAATAAAAGGTGAACGATTCTTGTCAATGGGACAATACATATGGCAAGTGAGGGTGTATATATATATATATATATATATATAATAATAATTATATATGGTGGCCCCTCAGAAAACGGAAAGGAATGTTTTTTTCGAAACCAAAACGAAATTGTCCAATTTGGTTGAGTTCTTTTCTTTCTAGACATGTTTTTGTTGATCATTAATTTTTTACTTTATTTTATCAAAGTTCAGCAACGGAGACTACCCAACAATTGAAGGTGAATTTTCGACAATAATCCTATTCAAGCATTCCACATTGTGATGTGCGGCCTCAATTCTTTGTTAGTCTCCCAAGGCAGTGGCTTTTGTTCGACGCTGAAATTTGTTGAATTGAGCTAAGAAATTTACGCTCAACCCGTCTTTACAAAAACATCTGTAGAATAAATACTACTCAACCAAATCGGATGATTTTGGTGTCATTCTTCTTCTAGATAAATTCTCTATAACTTTATGTCATTCATTTTTGCATAAAGTAATGCAAATGTGCAAATTATTTGCGAAAACTTGCGTTTCCATTAATTCTATGCCACACTGTATATAATGTGTGTGTGTGTGCGTGTGTGTGTGTGCGTGTGTGTGTGTGTGTGTGTGTGTATACTCTATGTAGTGTCGCAGTCATATTTATCAAAATGGACCTGAAAACGAGATGTGTTAGTTCTATTCAGATCAGCAAATGCTTGTTCAAAATCATTGACCCAATTAGTTTCAAAGACGTACAGTATAGTATTGCGGTGGCCATGTTTTAAAATGGCAGCCAAAACATATCGGATGTGATGGTTGTATACACGAAAAGATGTATCCATATAAATAATTGAACCTCAAAAACATATTTTTGTACCAGAATCATGAAGATGCATCCATTGGTTTTAAAGATATATGAATAGAATGTAGAGCGGCAGCCATGCCTTTCTTCAAAATGGCCTCTAATAAGTAGGTTACCATGGTTTTATCCTCTCACAAATTGTTTTATTGGAATCCTTGACCCTCAAAACCTATACATTGGTACAAGAATCACGACAATCGGACTTGAAGTTTCCAAAATACACATCATTGCTATATCACATGGCGGCCATTTTGAAAAATGGCCGCCACGGCCGCAACAGGCAGAATCAGAGCGGCTTCCATATCAGAAATGACTTGTATTGGCATCATGTACATGTGTACCAAGTATGGTGCTTTTACCATAATGTGCATGATTCACCCTATATGTGCTCTATATCCGCTGGACTACTTATTGCATAAACCGAGGAGGCACTAAGACCATACGCATCATTGATTAAGGGTGTAAGAGCTGCTTTAACTCTATCCCTGCAGTTTAGAAAAGATCATGCGAATTTGAAATGAAGTGTAGTCATTTTTCATAATAATCATGTTGAACTTCAACTAGAGGAATAATCCATTACCATCACTTGTACTTCATTGAAGATAATGGTTAATGTACTTCATACCTGTTATGCCCCTCTGTTTTTTAAACGGATTGTGACTAATATCCATTGGGGTCATAAGATGTTTCTTTTTCATAACGATTTTGTTGGAACCCAGCTGTATGACTTGTATGATAGACTGTTAGAGATTTTAATAAACAGACTTCATACCCCGTCCATTGTTAAAATGGTGATGTGACTTTGATACGCAGTGTAGTCATAAGATATTTCTTTTTTCATAATGACTACGTTGGACTTCTGCTATAGAGCAATTCCGTGCATGTTGTCACCTTCATAGGTCATTTAAGATTTGGTAAACAGACGTTACACCCTCTCCAGTTTTAAAACGGTGATGTGGCTTTATTACGCAGTGTGGTGATGAGATGTTTCTTTTTCATATGTTGAGGACTTCAGCTATAGAACAACTCCGTGCTATCACTTGTGGGTCGTTAAAGATTTTGGTAAACCGACTCTATACCCTCTCCGATTTTAAAACGGTTATGTGACTTTATTATGCAGTGTGGTGATGAGATGTTTCTTTTTCATATGTTGAGAACTTCAGCTATAGAACAACTCCGTGCTATCACTTGTGGATCGTTAAAAATTTTGGTAAACAGACAAGGTCCAGTGGGAGAATAGCTCTCACACCGTGGAGTCTACCCTGGGTAGCTAAAACCATATTGTTATTATTACTATTTATGTGGTACGGGGCAGAGTCAAATCGTGCTCTAGTCTAAAGGTTAAGTCAATATCCACATTATTGTGGATTCATAATTGTGTGCATCACGCACTGCTCAATATGTCTTTCTCTCTTAAACGAAAACTAATATTACTCATGCGAAAATTAATGTTTTCCATAATTGTTATTGTCTCCATCCTCCCGAAAGAGATTCCTCACAAAATTGATCAGATCTCCTGACATAAAGACTTCCAAAATTTAGTTGGCATATTTTGCAATGATAGCAAGTTGAAGTAATTGCCGTCGAGACTGGGGCCTATATGATTATATACAACCGAAATGCTAACATCGTATCATCCCCAGGAAAGCGTTGCAGATTCTTCGCTACATTTAGTCCCGATTATTCTTCAAATTGTCATGGAGATTGCTCATGTCATTTAGATACTTCTCTTTTGTTTTTGTTTTTGTTTTCGTTAGCATTGCTCACCTATATATAATTATACAAGGACAATTACGTATACATAATGTACACCCATCACAATCTCTTTCATTCAAGCATTTATTAATTCACGTTTATCAAACCATATACTCAATCAAGGATAACTTTTTGTTTTTTTAAATGACAGCAGTTACGGACTTTGTCATTACTGCACAGCGGTATTAAAGGTGTACTGTTTACCATTGGAAGCAGTGATTTTTAAAAAAAAATTATGTTCAAGTTATCACATTTGATGCATATGTGCAGGTCAATTGTATCACAAAACATCCTTCCATATAAAAACTTTCGCAATAAAGCCTAAAATATAAGGAGATATCTATTTTTCCACCATAACTGTAGATGGTTTAGTCTAGAAACACTTTTATTAAAAGTATTGTTCATATTTTTTATATTTAACAATATACTTGACATTGACTATAATGATTAATATTTTTAAATTGGTTGTTTCTATCCCTAACTCACATTTTAGAACTATTTGAAGCACTAAAGCTGGATTTTTTTCATCTGCAAATGGTAAATTATACCTTTAATGTGTTTCAAGCCGGTCATAGGACCCACACACTAACATGGGCATGTGACGGGCTGTACTTGACATCATAGAATTTTCGTTCACACGAAGCCAAGTAATCATCCTCTTTCTTGCCACGTTGTTTAAAAGAATCCTGTCTTTGTTTCTGAGATTATTTGTATTAATGCATAAAATTAATGTTTCTTGTTCTCATTTTCAGTGTTTTTTTGTTTTCCTTTTGTATAGTGTGTGTTTGTGAGTGTGAGTGAGTGTGTATGTGTGTGTGTGTGTTTGTTAAAGTTTGTTTCCTGTCTTTCCTCATTTCTTTATCAGTGTAAATATTTAGAGTCTCGATAAATTCCGAGGCTTCTGTGCAATAATGCCATAAATATTTCATCACATATCTCACCGATGGCTGCCTTGGATGCTGAAATATTTAGGACTTCTCCAAAGGCGGGTTGAGTTCTCGCGGGTGGTACGAAGGCATGTAACTCTTCATTATCCCCAAGTGCGTACAGTGCGTTCTTCACGTGTTGTGAAGTCACAATTCTGGACTGGTGTTAGGAAGATATGATATTATGATCTCGTCCGCCTACCTCCGAGTGAGAGCATGAATTAACATTTCGGATGGAGAAGAGCACTTAGCGAAAACCGTGGGATAATTACACGGGGAGAGTGTGGTGGCTGTAAAAGTTCGGGACCATTAAACCTAAGTGTGTTTTTTTTTTTTTCAAAATTGACCGAGCTCCAAAATTGGGCAAAGAGGTGGCACCATCCCTTGATTAAATGGGCTGGGTGCGCATGCTTTTAGACAAAGGCAGTTTTCTAGACGGGGACAAATCTATACGGGAGAGTAAGCTTCATATTCGTCCCATCTATACATGAAATAAGGATATGCAAGGGGCTCACAGACAATGTAATGTGTATTGTAAGACTGCAAATACAGTCATTAAGAATAAGAGCTATGATGATAAAACAATGACTATCATACTGTATAATGATAAGTATCTTAAGGCATAATCTGATACTATTATAATAGGTGTAGGAATAAACCGACAATAGTTTGACCAACCCTCCCCACTCCGTTATGCCCAAGCTGATGTTGAAAATGATAAATATAACCGGTGACACGACATTTGCTCCTGCGACAATTATTGTACCGGTCTTATTCTTATTTTCTCCGAGGATTTAGTGTTTACTTACTGTTGTGATAGGGTTTTAGGTTTCTTTTGATGCGAGGATTAGGATTAGGGTGAGGGTTGTATTGTGGGTAGGTTTTATGTTTGGCTCATATAGTGTGCAGATATTTCATGGGAGCAATTGTTGCAGGAGCAATTGTCATGGATCCACATGACTAGATACATAGATGCCCGACGAATATCTCATTTCACATTTACTTTCTACTTTACAAATGTTTCATAACATTTGTTGAGCATAGTATACACCATGTAGATCTGGAACACAGCAAGCAATACAGTATATTAATGCATGCGATATGCTATGGCATACGACAGAACAAGAAGGGCAAAGAGACTACCGTACGTGAGTAGATAGTTAGGCAACATACCAGTAATATTTACAGCTTGGATGTTACTATGATTGTAATGGGCCAGTGACCCGGGGAAAAAAAAAAAGATCATTTAAATAGCCAAAGAATGCATGGAATCCCTTTCAGAAACCAAATCGAACCCAATACCAGGTAACCTTTTGCGTGCCACTTTAGTTACCTGTCCATAGGTATATGTATGAAATTTGTACACATTGGCACAAAAAGGATTAAAGCCTGTGTGTAGTGTCATCAGTCCCTCAAAAGAGAAGAACTCGAAGAAAAACAGGGAGAAACGTGCAGAAAATGAAACAGAGAAGTATGTACACACACACTCCAGCATAGAAAAATCCACACGTCACGTGGGAATTGCAATTATATACAGTATATTCACACTCACACACACATATACACACACACACACACACACACATATATATATATATATATATATATATATATATATATATACATATGATATATATGTGAGATATGAGAAAGGGAGGAGAAATCGGTGCGTAGCTTTGACATCGTTATTCCTCTTACTGTTCCTCCTTTTTGGAAAAGCGCAAGAGCAACGAAAACGAAAAAACGAAAAAACAAAACCATATATACATATATATTATATATATATATATATATATATATATATATATATACCTTTACACACACGTGCAAACAATGCATCATTTAATTACACTTTGGTCTATGTAAGATACTCATTCTTTGGAACCACATCCATTGCCCGCACCTTTTTTTCATGTGTTGATATTAATCTCTTTAAGTTGTTTATTTTGAATAGTTCATAAGTGTCTCGATTGTGACGCCATATAGATTATTCAGAATCCATATACCTCCTTCTTGTGCGCGACGTACTAGTTCTGTTGAGGGAGCTGGGGATGTACAGACAACATTATGATAATTAGGACTAGCGAAGAGGGAACATACAGAACATTATCCCATCGGAAGGGTTTGAGATGCTGCTGAGGAAGGCTTTTAGAGGCGTACATCCTCAGCGAAATCGCACTTCAATCCCATGCTCTGACACCAAAACAAAATGCCATCATCGTCTTTCGTATCCTATGGATTGGGTCAGAGTTATATTCATATTGTACATGCGAAACTAAACCATATATATATGATATATATACACCGGCCCAATAAGGTACGCACAATATGTCTCTAGAAACTCTGTTGAGCCTGACGTAAATTTATTAGAGATTGCCCTCCGGCTATCTGAGGACTTGGAAAGGTTAAAAGCAAGTACACCATTTATGTAAAGTACGTCATAAACTATAAGCCGGTTGATATCGTCTCAGTGTTATCGTACCATGAATGCAATTCTGAGGTTTGAAACCTATACCATCCCAATGCAAGGAAATAAAAATGATCTGATGAACATTATCAGTATTTGTTTCTCCCGTTGTCCCTCTATACTTCATTTTCTCTACCATCAAGGTTTACTGCATTCTTAACGAGCTCATTATTTTTCTATGATGGCAGTTAATATTTAGGAAATTATTACCCGATGCATATCTTTCGAAGAACAATTATTTATATTTACATTTTTCTATGTAACTTCTGCATGCAAGTGCCATGTGTCAGATATTATACTATATTTTATTCCTATGGAATCAACATGACTTCATTTCTTATGATTAGCTTTAGAATTTCTTAGAGTTGGAAATACAAGGGACGCAAAGGATTTCGACAAAATATTAACCATGTTAGGTGGGGGGGGGGGGGGGAGGGAAGGGCAAACTTAGATGTTATTAGTTAGCAGTTATTTCAAACTTCTTTTGCAATTTACATCAAAATCAATATACGTAGGACTTGAATCAAGGCATCTACTAGCCATCGACGGAGTCGACGTCGATCCATCATTTTCACGCGAAGTCGACCGTGAAGACGACGATGAGGAGGAAGGAGAGAGTAATTGCACCGAGAGGGGGATCAACAAATTCCCACAAGGTGTCTTCACCAACGAGCAACGCCGGAACGGCGGGATCATCGTCAACTTTTTGGCGGCCTTTTACCTCTGCGGAGTCATCGGGTACGTGTGCACCACTTACTTCGTACCCTCCCTGGAGATTCTCTGCAAAGGTAAGCATGGATTACAGATGTATGTTGACTTGCGGTGAATCGTGGTTCCCTTAACGTTCCTTATGTTCCTTACGAAATATTTATATCTAAGTATGTGCTATAACATTATTTCATAATGATTTTTCGACGATTATTTTTTTCTTCAGATTACTTGGATGTACGGCCGCAAAAAAGTGAAGTACTTAGTATGATTAACCTAAGATAGTGGAATGCACCTTTCCCAAGACTGAGCATGTTTGCATGTGACCAATATGATTTACAAAAGACAATGAAGAGAAACAGGAAAATTATGTTCATTAAAAAGGAAGGTGCATTCTGGTATCTTTTTTTTCTAAATCATAATACACTGTAAGTACTTTGTTAGTGATTGACAGACTGATTGACAGAATCTTGTTTTGGAAGTATTTATGCGGGCATATCCAAGTAATCTAAAAAAAAGATACTTGCAATAAATCAAATGAGATATCAAGATATCCCTTTAGCAATGTAAGTGAAGATCAGGGAATTGTGAATCGGAACAAGTCAACATGCATTTGCACTGCATAATTCTTTGAACAGGAGACAGTAATCTCGAGTCTTGGACTGTAGGTGCAAACTACCTTCTGGACAAAGAGTTACCAGCACTCCTTTGAAGTCGACTACACCAAAGAGGTTATCCCTATAGGAAAGTTCAAGAGCTGAAGTTCAAACTGACTATAATAAAAAAAAATAACCAGAAGTCAGTTTGTACGGATGCACAAATATTAATGCCACTGTGCATTTTAATTTTGTGCCTTTAATGTTCGATGTTCGTAGCCGTCATTTTTCTAGGCGATCAAACATTCATTTTGAAATCTACTGTAATATCGGGAGTAGTCGAGGTTGGTTCGAGGTGATCAGAAGAAGAAATGATCCTTGGCAACTTAGTGAAAAACAAAGAGGAAATACTTAAGTGATTTTGGATTGAATTGAATATAAATGACGTGAAGTGAATGTGACACACACACACACACACACACACACACACACACACACACACACACACACACAATTACACCTGTTCAAAGTTGGTGTAAAAGGAATAAGTCGAAATAATTATACTCTTGTACATGATAAACCCGTTCATCCATGAATAAAATAACCAAAACTGCAGTAGTATTTGCAGATTAAAATTGGACACAAAGGTGGACCAAACAATCATCTAATGTTTAGGAAATGGGGATTTTTGAAAGGGTTCACATCTCAGCATGGCTTATTCCAGTTTTGTTTTTGTTTTTAATCGAAACAGTACATTATCAATTTGCGACTTTTCACTTTGAATCTGCCCCCATTCTCGGCTGTTTTGCACATTTTAGGAACACCAA